>NC_090265.1:860243954-860910204 GCF_040414725.1 Anabrus simplex | reverse complement strand
ACTAAGTTGAAAGGGCCGTTTCCTCTCGTGTTCTAAATATAGCGCATTGCGGTCATGCAGAAAAAATATCACATCATTAAAAAAAAAGCATATTTCTAAAATATCAGCTCTCAGTTCTGGAAAAAGTTAAATTCATTTTTCAAAAACAGAATACAGACGAAGAAGTTAATGTTCACCCAATCGAATTAACTCAGACCTATCAAACGGTCAGACATCACCAAGCGCTTCCTACAACAAATTTGCACCAATAAGCTCAGAGGTATATTATTTCCAGACATAAACGTAGCAGCTAAAGACTTAATAATAATAATAATAATAATAATAATAATAATAATAATAATAATAATAATAATAATAATAAAAATAATAATAATAATAATAATAATAATAAAAATAATAATAATAATAATAATAATACCCGCCTATGTGGTGTAATGGTTAGTGTGATTAGCTGCCACCTACTGAGGCCCAGGTTCGATTCCCGACTCCGCCACGAAATTTGACAAGTGGTACGAGGGCTCTAGAATGGGGTCCACTCAGCTTCGGGAGGTCAATTGAGTAGAGAGGGCTTGATTCCCACCCCAGCCATCCTCTAAGCGGTTTTCCGTGGTTTCCCCACTTCTCCTCCAGGCAAATACCGGTATGGTACCTAAGTTAAGGACATGGCTGCTTCCTTCCCTCTTCCTTGTCTATCTCTTCCGATCTTCCCATCCCCCCAACATGGCCTCTGTTCAGCATAGCAGGTGAAGCAGCCTGGGCGAGGTACTGGTCGTCCTCCTCACTTCTATCCCCCAACCCAATGTCTCACGCTACAGGACACTGCCCTTGAGGCGGTAGAGGAGGGATCCCTCACTAAGCCCGAGGGAAGAACCAACCCTGGAAGGTAAACGGATTAATAATGTCACACTAGCTACTTTTACGGGTTTGGGAGAAGCCAAGGTACCGAAATTTTGTCCCGAAGGATTTCTTTTACGTGCCAATAATCTACCGATACGAAGCTGACGCATTTGAGCACCTAAGGACTCTCGTACTGGAATTGAAGTTACTGAAGTTGTAACCTTGCACGGCGTAAAATAAGCTGTTAAAGAAATAAGAGTCAGAGTTTTATGGAATGGCCACAGACGCAAGAAATCATAATGCTACTAAAATATTTTCGTTCCTAGTGCAAGATTTTGTTATAAATTATTATTGAATTAAGTTAAAACTCTTAAAATATTAGCTTCTTTCTCCTTCTTAATCTGTTTACCCTCCAGGGTTGGCTTTTCCCTGAAATTCAGCGAGGGATCCCACCTCTACCGCCTCAAGGGTAGTGTCCTGGAGCGTGAGACTTTGAGTAGGTGATACCAGTGGGGAGAATGACCAATACCTCGCCCAGGCGGCCTCACCTGCTATGCTGAACAGGGGCCTTGTGGGGGGATGGGAAGATTGGAAGGGATAGACAAGGAAGAGGGAAGGAAGCAGCTGTGGCCTTTTTTAGTTAGGTACCACCCCGGCATTTGCCTGGAGGAGAAGTGGAATACCACGGAAAACCACTTCCAGGATGGCTGAGGTGGGAATTGAACCTACCTCTACTCATTTCACCTCCCGAGGCTGAGTCGACCCCGTTCCAGCCCTCGTTCCACTTTTCAAATTTCGTGGCAGAGCCGGGAATCGAACCCGGGCCTCCGGGATTGGCAGATAATCACTACACCACAGAGGTGGACCCGTAGCTTCTTTACCTGATGGAACTTCAGACTCGGTTTTGCAGTTAGAAATATTCAAAGAATTTTCTGCAAATCGTCGTTTAAAAACCAAACCTGTATGACACAATGCTCTTCCTATCCGATATGCTCCCTACGACTGGTCACGCCTCCCAGCCGCATATAGATATGCAGTCCGTCAGAACAATGTGCGTTGTGTTTCATTTTCCTACGGATGTGTGTAAAGAATAGGGTACCGTACTGTACGAATGCATGTTTGCGTGACGAATTTAGTCACTCCTCCAGTATTCTGTATTTAAGGTTCATTTTCCTTTACACATTAGCACAGGAAAATTAATTAATTTCGTGTGGCTATTTCTAGCCGAGTGCAGCCCTTGTAAGGCAGACCCTCCGATGAGGGTGGGCGGCATGTGCCATTTGTAGGTAACTGCGTGTTATTGTGGTGGAGGATAGTGTTATGTGTGGTGTGTGAGTTGCAGGGATGTTGGGGACAGCACAAACACCCAGCCCCCGGGCCATTGGAAATAACCAATTAAGGTTAAAATCCCCGACCCGGCCGGGAATCGAACCCGGGACCCTCTGAACCGAAGGCCAGTACGCTGACCATTCGGTCAACGAGTCGGACACAGGAAAATGAACACAACGTACGTTGTCTGCGTGGCTCAGGCGGCAGCACGCCGGCTTTTCACCACTGGGTTCCGTGGTTCAAATCCCGGTCATTCCACGTGAGATTTGTGCTGGCCAAAGCGGGGCGGGACAGGATTATCTCCGGGTACTGTCATCCTTCATTCCAGCAACACTCTCCACTATCATTTCATTTCATCCATCAGTCATTAATCATTGCCCCAGAGGAGTGCGACAGGCTTCGGCAGCCGGCACAATTTCTATCCTTGCCGCTAGATGGGGGCTTCATTCACTCCATCCCTGATCCGGAAACAGGCTGTGGATTTTCATTATCAGTATTTACAAACTGAGTATAAACATAGTCGCCGTGCTCTTCCTGCCAGGAGTGTCCAAGGATAAGTTCGGCTTGCCAGGTGCAGGTCTTTTGAATTTACATCAGTCGGCGACCTGCGCGTTGTGATGATGGGACGACACATAGCCTACATCCTGCCCCCGTGCCAGCAGAATTAACCAGTTATGGTTAAAATTAATCAAACCCGGGACCCCTGTAACCAAAGGCCAGCACGTTAACCATTTAGCCATGGAACCGGACAAACGTGTATCTGAGCCGTACATTTAAATGCGATTTTACACAGTATTTGTCATTATGATAAATGTACACAACGTAACCTCATTTTCAGAACAATAAATTCATTCTTCCTTTCTTATCTCAATGACATGAATCACACTCTCTGTAGCTTTAGGTTAGATTAAAACCCTCTCCGTTATTGGTGAAAGGACGAAGTGCTCTCGTGTAACTCAATACCTTTCACAAAATGGACTCAACCTCTAACATTATAATTAATCTCAAGAATTGGTGATCACTTTGAATTCCTGAGTTTGGCCTCTTTCACTCCTTTCCACTCACTTTGAGTTTGGCCTTTTCCATGGTCTCGTTTTTGTTCATAATTCCAACCGTCTTTGAAGACTGAACACGCTTAGAACTTTTGACAGCAAAAGAAGATACAAAGACGTAGGCCTACAATATGAAGCTGTTACCGTCAATAGGGAAGATGTAAAGTCTCATTGGGAGATGAGGCAATGCATCTTCAATGAGGCACTAAGATTTTCTGGCGAAGGCACTGCTCTGATAAAAATAGGTCGTAGAAAAGAACAAGAAATGACTTCCAGTTTCTATAACAGAAAGCATATCTGGTGGATTTGATGTGCCGGTATTGTGGTATTGCATTTGGTGTGGAACTGGTCTCTTTAGCTACCAGAGAACCCATAATCAGCATCATTGGTGCACTCGGAAGAAAACCGGGATGGAACACGTACAATACAAGTTTTGTCTTTTTGATTGTTTTCTTCTTCTTCTTCTTCTTCTTCTCCTCCTTCTACAGCTTTTCGCACACCCGTGGGGTCGCGGGTGCGACCTGCATTTCACATGTTAATTTGGCCCTCGTTTACGCCGGATGCTCTTTATGACGCCAATCCTACCTGGAGGGAACTAATCACTATTGGGTGGTGACTGGTAGTGTGATGAGTTGTCCGAATATGAAGAGGAGAGTGTTTGGTCAAATACAAATATCCAGTCCCCGAGCTAGAAAATCTGAAACGATTAAAATCCCTTACCCGGCCGGGAATCGAATCCGAGCCCTGACACTCTGACCCGAAGAGTAGTACGCTGACAATTCAGCCAAGGAGTCGGACAATTTCTGGCGTATTCTCCGTCTATAGGTTTGGAACGTTACTTGGCCTGGTGAGTGTTACAAATGTCAACGTTTTAAAATTGAAGTAATTTGTTGATAACATGTGCGACGACAGTGTTCAACATGTCAGTTTAGAGATGAAGGACCGATATATCTAGCAACAAGAGTATGAGCTCGGCTTGTCGTCAGTGGGTGTTCCGATAATGCTGCCATTTTGAGGCACTAAAATTTTCGTGCCATTCGGTTAAAAATTACTATAGCTCAGGATTCCTTGAGGTGTCATTTGATTTGTTTCAGTTGGCCCTAAATAAAAAATCAATCGGTGAATATTTGCGAAAAGTGTGGTGTGAGGAATTGTGAAGAATTTCTGTCTTTCGCAAAATGCCAAAAGAAATAGATTAAAAATGATGTAAAACGCATTCAGAAGAACAGAACAGCTTGGCACAATTCTTAAAAGTCTGAAGTCACCTATGTAAAGCGTTATAAGCTTATGGGTAACATCTCAAAATATGTATAATATGGGGATTACATTATAATGTTTGTTAGGAAGAAACACATATACCTATAGAATATTTATAATTGTAATAGACCAACAGAATATATTTCTATTAACAATTCTCCCGTTTATAGCTCGCAATAGAACCACAGAAAGTAGTTATAAACAAATATTTCTTGACCTTGGGTGGACAGGGGAACCCACAAGCTACTGATATGGTTTGTGTGTTACATTGTAGTGAGAAAGTTCTTCTAGAACGCAACACACAAACGATCTCGAAAACTTGAAGAGTAACTTGTCCAGCCAAGTTAAGGTATGTTTGTTTATGACAACTTTCTGTGGTTCCATTGCGAGCTATAAAACGGGAGAATTTTTAAATAGAAATGTATTCTGTTGCTCTATTACAATTATAAATATTCTAAAGGTATCTGTGTTTCTTCATAACAAACATTATTAATGTAATCTCCATATTTTACTGTCTTCCTCAAGTACTAAGAAACAGCTATTTTCTTTCCAATTATTATAAACAAACACAAACTTGAAAAATAAGAGTGATATTTTAATGAAAATTTCAGCAAATTTTACTATAATTTCCGTCCCCGTGGTGTAGGGGTGGCGTGCTTTCCTCTTACCCGGAGGTCCCGGGTTCGATTCCCGGCTAGACCAGGGATTTTTACCTGGATCTGAGAGCTGGTTCGAGGTCCACTCAGCCTACGTGATTACAGTTGAGGAGCTATCTGACGGTGAGATGGCGGCCCCGGTCTAGAGAGCCAAGAACAAGAGCCGCGAGGATTCGTCCTGCTGCCCACACGACACCTCATAACCTGCAGGCCTTCGGGCTGAGGAACGGTTGCTTGGTAGGCCATGACCCTTCGGGGCTGTTGCGCCATGGGGTTTGATTTAGGTTACTATAAATACGTTCTAGTTCCCTGTAAAAAAAAATTCGTATTGCACCCTGGTGGGGGTGTGATAAGCGTCATGCAATTGTAATTATGATGAATTATTGAGGAATATATATTTCATTGTCAGAATAAATAGTATCTTACTGTACATACAGTAAGAACAGGCCAGGCCGAGAGGGCAGGTTTCACCATACCACAGACTGCTGTCTCCAGTGGGATTAACAAACACAATGAGTGACAGAATTAGGTTTCTCAGAAATTGTAACAACGAGGAAAGAGAGAGGATAACTTGTTGCCAAAGTTTTCCTAGCCCCGGGCAGTCTTGGTAGTAGCAACAGCGCAGAGAGCCGAGTGCAAATTTCTGAGAAATGACTTAGGGGTATCTCCATGTAACTAGCGGGAGTTGAAAGCGGGGTTGGCACTGGAAGAAAAAAATATGAGCCTTCCCGGTCACGTGGTTTAGGTGGACCAATGGAAAAATTCACTTGACCAAAGCAAGGCGACAACTTCGTATTGTAAGAAGCACTAGCGAGGCTAACTCCGTGGATTAAACTGATAGAAAGAAGTGAAATATCGATTCAGAATAAAGTGGAATTTAGGAGCCTTACTATACCATAAAACTCATATAAAGTTAATAATTGCGGGAGATTGCATGGTGTAATTCTGAGAATTCATGGACGCTATTCGCTGATTGGCTGAAGTCAAAGGAAGCCACAAAAGAGCGCAAAACCCCGAGCCGGGATACGGCAGCTAAATTCGCGAATATATACATTACCAGCGAACGATAATAGTTGAGAATTGGTATAGAGCATTTGAGAACATGATTACATCATCTTCATCTATATATATAAAATAAGAGTTTTGTCTGTACATTGCTCAGAATTTGAAAAGGATGGTATTTCTGCATCGGTCATGTCCACAGTAACAAGAAAATGCATTTTTTACATTTCCGTAATTTCTGTCTGTCTGTCTGTCTGTCTGTCTGTCTGTATGTATGTACACGCATCACGAGAAAGCGGCTGAAGAGAATTTAATGAAAATCGGAATGTAAAGTCGGGTTATGAACCGCTACAATCTAGGCTATAAATTATTTTAATCACGCTGAGTGAAATGGTAGTTTAGGGGAAGGCCTCAAATTTAATTCTCAAATATTTATATTATTAGTGGTCGTGTCTTAGTGAAAATCGCTAGACAAAGATGGGAAATAAGTCGCTACAATATGGGCTATACACGCTGAGAAAAACGGTAGTTGAGGGGAAGGCCTAAAATTTAATTGTCATATATTTATTTTATTAGTGGTCGTATCTTCACGAAAATTGGTATGCAAAGTCGGAGAATAGGTCGCTATAATCTAGGCTGTCAATAATGTTATTCACACTGAGTAAAATGGTAGTTTAGGGGAAGGCCTGAAATGTAATCTATATATAAAATAAGTGTTTTGCCTGTACATTGCTCAGAATTGGAAATGAATGGTATTTCTGTATCGGTCATGTCCACAGTAACAAGAAAATGCATTTTTTACTTTTCCATAATTTCTGTCTGTCTGTCTGTCTGTCTGTCTGTCTGTCTGTATGTATGTATGTGTGTATGTACACGCATCACGAGAAAACGGCTGAAGAGAATTTAATGAAAATCGGTATGTAATGTCGGCAGATGAACCACTACAAGACTGGCTATAAATTATTTTTTCACGCTGAGTGAAATGGTAGTTTAGGGGAAGGCCTGAAATGTAATTCTCAAATAAGTTATTTATGTTATTAGTAGTCGTATCGATAAATCTATATATAAAATAAGAGTTTTTCTGTTCATTACTCAGAATTTGAAAAGAATGGTATTTCTGTAGTCTATTGGTCTTGCCCACAGGAACAACGAAATGCATTTTTTACATTTCCGTAATTTCTGTCTGTCTGTCTGTCTGTCTGTCTGTCTGTCTGTCTGTCTGTCTGTCTGTCTGTCTGTCTGTCTGTCTGTATGTATGTATGTATGTATATATGTATGTATGTATGTATGTATGTATGTACACGCATCACGGTAAAACGGCTGAAGAGAATTTAATGAAAATCGGTATGTAATGTCGGGTGATGAACCACTGCAATCTAGGCTACAAATTATTTTATTCACGCTGAGTGAAATAGTAGTTTAGGGGAAGGTCTGAAATGTAATTCTCAAATAAGTTATTTATGTTATTTGTGGTCGTATCGATAAATACTACATAACTAACATAACTTTAGTTATGTCGTAAGTTAGTAGTAGTTATGTAAGAAGTTATTAAATTTCCGATCACTTATGTCTTATACATTGTTACCTTACCGCATATAATCCGAGATATTCATGAATTTGGATTTTTGTTACTAAGTCCATATGAGCGCCGAGTCACGAGAAAATGGGTAAACAGAATTCAGTGAAAATCGGTATGTAAAGTCTGAGAATAAGGAACTACCGTCTACGATATAAATAATTTTGTAAGACAGCCTAATATCACAGAGTGGAAAGAAAACTAATGTGAAGGCCTGCAATATAGAAAGCTCATAAACTTTATCAACAATAACATTACATTGACCATTGTTAGTTGTGATGTGCTTTTTGTCTTCTGTTTCCTCTCATCCCCGATAGATAGGATTACTGCAGCGTACCGAGGTTTTTTCAATTTGCTTGACGCCGCACCGACACAAGTAGGTCTTATGGCGACGATGGGATAGGAAATGAATAGTGGTGTGAAGGAAGCGGCCTTGGCTTTAAGGTACAGCCTGGTGTGACTGGTGTGAAAATGGGAATCCACGGAATACCATTTTTTTTGCTTAACGTCGCACCGACACAGATATGTCTTATGGCGACGATGGGATAGGAAAGGTCTAGGAAGTGGAAGGAAGCGGCCGTGGCTTTAATTAAGGTACAGTCCCGGCATTTGCCTGGTGTGAAAATGGGAAACCACGGAAACCCATCGTCAGGGCTGCCGACAGTGGGGCTCGAACCCACTATTTCCCGAATACCATCTTCAGGGTTGTCGGCGGTGCGGTTCGAATCCACTATCTCCCGGATGCAAGCTCACAGCTGCGCGCCCCTAACCACACGGCCAACTCGCCTGGTCGTACCGACTGTAAGAGCCTGCCTGTATATTGGTGGGAAGTAGCTGGGGTGTAAGATAACTTTCTTCTTTAGCATGCCATTCCTCTGGTTCATACATTTTCTGATATATCTGGTACGTAACACACTGGTTCATCATAATATTCGAGCTATACAATCCCTACTCTGAGGCACTGATTGGAATGTGTAGTGTGCATATTTAACGGAATAATGATAGAGGAGTGTTCACGGCAGTCTGCGACCTGGTTACTCCAGCTCTGGAACTTTGGACTCTTAGATCGGCACCGTAGTACTGTTCGTTGAAAATGAGAAAGTGTGCGGTTTTTCATTTGATCGAGTATTTTACATGATAACATTGCTTTCAATCGCTACATTCCTACTGACGTTTTTGTAATGACCTATGTTGAATTCAGTTAGGAAAACCACCAATTCAGTCTTTCTGAGAATCCCGTAGCGAAGCACGGGTACATCAGCTAGTTGGATCATATATTAAAGCCACGGGCCAAACCGCAAAGTGTCGTATGAAGATATCGGGACTGTGCTCCCCAAGATGACCTCCGTTGAACTCGGAAGAGAGGAGATACAAGTATAAATATGAGGTCGTAGACAAGGACTCGCAAGTACTTCTGATATTGTGTTCGAGCGGTCACCACGCCAGTGGTGCGCAAGTACTTCTGACAAAGTGTTCGGGCGGTCACCACGCCAGTGGTGCGTAACTACCTTTGACAAAGTGTTCGAGCCGTGACTACGCCAGGGGTGCGAGTGTGTACTGACTCGTGGAGTAGGGTTCGAAGTATTATATTGTTACATAGTACAGTGATTCATGACGTGATGTAGCTCATATTACAGTCTTGAGCAGCCTACTAGTATGAAGTGTTTCAAATAGACAGGACTCAGTAAAGTATAACTTACGGAGTGTAAGATTCTACCAACCGATTAGGAAGTGCGTTACATGAGAACGGTCACGAGTGTTTATGTCACCTATTAAACAGTCGATTCAAAACTGATACCTGGTCAGCTACACGAACGTGAGACGGGAAATTCAAGTGCGCGCACGGACCGTTGAAAAGGGAAACCCGAGGTATCCCATGTTCCTAGTGTCCGGGAAAGGAATGAAGAATGCATATTTACATTAAGTGGGCTAGATACAAGGCCGAGAGTGTAAAATTTGTGAATAGAATTTAGGGTGGAAATTATTCCAAAGTGCAACAGTAAATTTATTTGTTTTTATTCAAAATGTGTAAAGTTGAAAAGGGTCAAGGATTAATTCTTCAAGCTGGCATGAATACCAGTGGAATGCATTGCTAAAAACCGGAGGGGCTATGGCTTCTCGTCCGGTTTTAGCAGACTACAATGGCAGAGTTGAGTACCTTTTAACATACTTATAGATTGCTATCGTTAGGGGGAGGAAATCATATTATTTTATCATGGTAACTTGATTGTGAAACGAGCCGTTTTCGGCTCGTATAAATTCAAAGTAGATAGACAAAGGGACAAATTAATATGTAGATTAGATCGAGCACTCATCATAATTTTGATTATTAAATAGAGTATAGTAGGGTTGAGTTGTTCATTCAAGTGCTTGAGTTGTTTGCTATGATATGGAGCACGTTTCACGTAAAGATAATGTAAATATTCATTTAGAAGTGCTTCCAAAGTGTTTTTCCGTTATCGGAATTTTTATAGATATTAAGGCATGTTGTTAAGATAATCCAGAGATAGGATTGCCAAGTGATTTAAATTGTTGTGGGACGGAATGAAGTCCAATGATTTGTTTGTAAATATCGCGAAGTTCGCCAGTGGACAAATAATAATAATCTGTACAAGTGTCGGAGTAATAAATTAATTTGGTAATGTGTAAAGGCGTGTTTAATAATAATCTTTGAGAATAAAGGCACGGGCCTAGTTGGATAGAATGATTGCAAATTAAAGTAATTTAACTGTGGAGAGCGCATGTGCCGTGAATAATTATAATTTGTGCAGTGAATCCGGTTTTAACACTAATTGTTGATTTAACGTTTTTGGACTCCATAATAATCATAAATAATTTCGTAGAAACGAGATAGGCACTTTTATAATATGGTCACGCTATGTTTGAGGTCCAGAGGAATTTGAGCCAAAAGTTGAGATTTGGAGTTTTGTGGGACAGAAATCCGGCCCGAAATGAAAGTAAATTGTACTGTTGTTGATGAAGAAATAGATGGATCTTAAGGCCCACATAGAGGTTGTATTTATATACCGGTGTATTGAGTGGCAGAATAGAGTCCACACACCGAGGGTTAATTTGTGAAAATGTTTTGAAGAGTTCCAATGGATAAATGGACTTCAAAATGGAAAAGGAAGGAATAATTTAACACTTGCAGAGATTGGAGGTATTTGCCCAACTGCGAGGTGTTATGGGATTTGAGAATTGTCTTAGGAGCATATGGTCTCCATGAATTAACGGCAGTACGAAAATAAGGTTGCGGATTCGAACACTATTATGTCCCGACCGATGTGAATTCGGATCTTGGTGATTTCTGTTTGGGAGAGAACGTATGTGACTAAATTATAAAGATGAAGAATAAAAATAAAGATTCTCGAAATAATACTATTAATAATAATAATAATAATAATATTCCAAGTAAATCATATCTGGATTGATTAGTGCCAAAATAAATCGGAATTGTAAAAGGGGTTATGCGTTAAACATATTAAGAGTGGACTACCGTGTAACAGGCGAAATTAATGTTTTTAAATTAATAATAATAATAATAATAATAATAATAATAATAATAATATTTCAAGTAAATCATATCTGGATTGATTAGTGCCAAAATAAATCGGAATTGTAAAAGGGGTTATGCGTTAAACATATTAAGAGTGGACTACCGTGTAACAGGCGAAATTAATTTTTTTCAAATTAATAATAATAATAAATATTTTTTAAAAACTATTTTTTTGAAGAAGAATTTACTTTTTTTTAAATTTGGACATAATAATGATGTTGGGAGTTGAAATGAAAAATTTGAGATTTTTAACTAATAATAATAATAATAATAATAATAATAATGAGAATACTTGAAGAAGGAGAAGAAGAATAATCAAAGAAGCTACTTTTATTTATTTCAGATGAAAATAAAAAAAATCGCGAAAAGTTGAAATATTATTCCGAGGATGATTACGGGTTACGATAATCATGATCTCCACAGATGATAATAATAATAATAATAATAATAATAATAATAATAATAATAATATTTAATAAAATATTTTGTTAATATATTTTTCTTATTATTTCGGATGCTGATGATGGATGATACTAGGGAAGTCAGCTGGCGAATTAACGTAATAATGTCAATTGGTTGTAAATAATAAGTTAAGTTAATATGTGTAAAATGAAGGCAAATCCCTACATCTGGACCATTAGGTTAGAGTCCCTTTGTCGTATTCCTTCAACTAACGATTAGCATATCTTGGTTAGGAACGCGGGGAGAGTTTGTAGTTTCCCGGGTTGGTCTCATCTCAATCAAAGTGGAGGCGATAACATGGTCCATGTGATCGCGCCTACTTAGCCAACAGGTATTTGGTCCATGATCAAATATGGTCATGGTGTTAACGAAGGTAAATCTGATACCTTCAGATATCAACGGTTCTACCACCAAAATGGAAGGGTGGTCAAAAGTGACAAATATTATGTAATCATTTTCAGGAATAATTTGCCAAATTACCGGCAAATCAAGGGTCAACAGATTTTGATTGTGTGTAAAATTTCATTTGTTTACTTAAATAAAATGCTCCTTTAGCATTTGCAAGGAAACAGTTCCAGGTTCTTGTTCTTGTAGAATAGTAAACCCTTGGTGACCGTTTAAATATCCGTCCCCATTCCTAGGACGGAGCCTTCATAATTTCCCTTTGATCTGAATATATATATATATATATATATATATATATATATAATTTGTGTGTTTTATGATGAGCCTTAAAGTTAAAGATTAGAGTGTCCCGTTCAACCCTGTAGTACTGATTGGATGGCGCCCTTACATTTAGTTTGAGATCTTATATCTCAAAATATTTTTTTATTGAGTATTAGTTGCGATGGATTCGGACCGTAACACTCCCTGAGATAAATGCTGGTTGGGACTCAGGCTTTGAGCGTGTACAGTATGCCTGAGGCGGATATTTTAAGGATAGGAATGGTGTTCATGAAATATGCATTTTTCCTTTAAACTTTTGGTAGAACCTATAAACGTAGTGATGCGCATTTTGTGATGCTAGAGCCCCAGCCGAGCACAAGTACAGCCTGTCTCCAGAGGTGCAATATGCTTAAGAACTAATGGTCTCGAAAATGCGTAAATTTGTTCAGTATTAAGAAATAAAATTTCAAACCCATATTGACTTGATACTTCTACAGTACCCAAAACACCGTAATGCTACATCAAAACTTGTGGTTATGTGACCACGACACAGCCCTGTTCAAAGTTTGACATAAATATACAGAATTGAGGGTATCCGAAAACGTCTGTAACGAGATAGTGTCATGTAACAAAATGTGTGATGCTATGTTGCCTAGCAACAGTACATTGAGAGCTGCACAGGCCATGGATTTGTTATGTCACGGCCATCCATCAATACTTCACATCACAGCTTGCATGGTTGCCAGGTAACATCGCGTCATACATTTTATTGAAAGACATATTTATGATCAATTTATTTTCCCAAAGAGAAACGTAATAGAAATTAATTTAAATCTTTCCTTCTTAATCCGTTTGCCCTCCAGGCTTGGTTTATCCCTCGCACTCAGCGAGAAAACCACCTCTATCGCTTCAAGGGCCGTGTCCTGGAACGTGAGACTTTGGGTCTGTGGATACAACTAGGAAGGAGGACCAGTAACTCGCCCAGGCGGCCTCACCTGCTTGTGGAGGGATGGGAAGATTGAAAGAGGCAAGGAAGAAGGAAGGAAGTGGTCGTGGCCCTAAGTCAGGTACCACCCCGACATTTTCCTGGATGAGAAGTGGGAAACCACGGAAAGC
This sequence comes from Anabrus simplex, assembly GCF_040414725.1. Lineage (NCBI taxonomy): Eukaryota > Metazoa > Arthropoda > Insecta > Orthoptera > Tettigoniidae > Anabrus > Anabrus simplex. The sequence goes on along the minus strand of NC_090265.1, from coordinate 860,896,695 downwards.
CACTTCGAGGATGGGTGAGGTAGGAATCTAACCCACCTCAACTCACTTGACCTCCCAAGGCTGAGTGGACCACGTCGCAGCCCTCGTACAACTTTTGAAATTTCGTGGCAGAGCCGGGATTTGAACCCGGCCCTCCGCGGTGGGGGGGAGGGGTGTATTAACTAAGAATTCCTGTCCGACCTCATGGCTGAAGTGTCAGCGCTGAGGCTTTCAGTTTAGAAGGTCCCGAGTTTGATTCCCGGCCGGGTCGGGGATTTTAATCGCTTCTGATACATTCTTCTGGCTCGGAAGCCGGATGTTCGTGTTTGTTCGAACCATCTACTCTTCATACTCAGACAACATACCACTCTACACATCACCACCGAAACGCGCAATAGTGATTACATCCCTCCACATATTGTTGGCGTCAGAAAGGGCATCCGGCCGTAAAACAGGGCCAGATACAAATATGCGACACAGTACGCATCCACGATCCCACTGGTGTGGGAAATGCGTTAAAATAAGATTAACTCAGAATTCCTAGCTATTCTCCATATATTCTATTGTTCTGAATTTTAAGAGGCTTTAAGTTGTCAGAATTTTGTCCCTCAGAAATGCCGGGATCAAACGACACGTACTTGTCGCATATGAGCACTTTTGAATGCCATTGATCTCAGCCAGCAAGTAAAATACTTCATAATAATTTTTACTTTACTTCCGTAGTTCTATTTGACTAGGAAGGGGGCTGTTCTGCAATACCCATGCCCACGACTCAGAGGTGGGTGATCCTTTGAAACACTTTGAGTTTTTTTTACGGGCCACGGAATTTGAAAAGTCTGACGAGGGCTGGAACGGCGTCCACTCAGCCTCGAGAGGACAACTGAGTAGAAGGGGGTTCGATTCCCTCCTCAGTCATCCTCGAAGCGGTTTTCCGTCGTTTACCACTTCTCCTCCAGGCAAATGCCGGGACGGCACTTAAAGCCACGACCGCTTCCTTCCCACATGCTTGTCTATCCCTTCCAATCTGACCCCCCCCCCCCCAACAAGGCCCCTGTTCAACATAGCAGGTGAGGCCGCCTTGGCGAGTTATCGGCCCTTCTACCCAGCTGTATCCCCAACCCAAAGTTTCATGCTCCAGGACACTGCCCTCGAGGCGGTAGAGGTGGGATACCTCGCTGAGTCCGAGGGAAAAACCAACCGTAGAGGGTAAACGGATTGAGAAAAAAGAATAATAACTTAATAATATTAATAATATTGTTATTGCTTAATCTCTCTTCAAAAACATGCTTAAATGTACGAGGCATAGTTCACTCATTTCGAAAAATAGTTCTAATATTAGTAGTCCATAGCCTATATATCTTGTCTTTCTTCCTCTTCTACTGCTTCTTTCCACACCTGTGGAGTCGCGGGTGCAAACTGTGTCACATAAGTGGATTAGGTCCTGTTTTACGGTCGGATGCCCTTCCTTTCGCCAACCCCGTGTGGAGGTAAGTTGTTTACCAATTTTTTTCTGTTTTTACAATTAGATTTACGTAGTATTGACACAGATAAGTCTTATGGCGACGATGGGGTAGGAAAGGCCTAAGGGTGGGAAGGAAGCGGACGTGGCCTCAATTAAGGTACAACCCCAGCATTTGTCTGGCGTGAAAATGAGAAACCACGGAAAATCATCTTTAGGGCTGCCGACAGTGGGGTTCGAAACCCACTATCTCCCGGACGCAAGCTGCGCGCCCCTCACCGCACGTCCAACTCGCCTGGTTGTTTACCACTTACAGATGAAGATGTGTTCCAAAATGTTCGGGGAATCAACTTTTTTTTTTTTGCTAGTTGCTTTACGTCGCACCGACACAGATAGATCTTACGGCGACGATGGGACAGGAAAAGGCTAGGAGTGGGAAGGAAGCGGCCGTGGCAATTAAGGTACAGCCCCAGCATTTGCCTGGTGTGAAAATGGGAAACCACGGAAAACCATCTTCAGGGCTGCCGACAGTGGGGTTCGAACCTACTATCTCCCGAATACTGGATACTGGCCGCACTTAAGCGACTGCAGCTATCGAGCTCGGTGGGAATCAAATTCCAAGCAAGCTTATTTCCAAAATGTGAAGACAGTTTATTTATTGTGTGTTCCCTGCACTGCGTTGTGACAGTCCAATACCATGCCTGGTTGAACATTTAAAAAAAAAATGCTATTTATTCGGGGCGTCGACCTAAGAAGATATTTTGTCTCTTGGACTGAACATACCGTACAGTATTTTCAGTTTCATGTATACCTTCCAAGTTGTTTGTTTCGTTTATCACCTGATCCACATTTATATACTAATATACAGCGGCCTGCAAGGTAAGATATCATTTATTATTATTATTATTATTATTATTATTATTATTATTATTATTATCATTATTATTATTATTATTATTATTATTATTATTATTATTATTATTATTACTCTACAGAGCCTCCGGAGGCTCAGGCGGCGGGGCACCGGCCTCTCACTGCTGGGTTCCGTCGTTCAAATCCCGACCACTCCATGTGAGATTTGTGCTGGACAAAGTGGAGGTAGGGCAGGATTTTCTCCGGGTACTCCGGTTTTCCATGTCATCTTTCATTCCAGCAACACTCTCCAATATCATTTCATTTCATCTGTAATTCATTAATCATAGCCCCAGAGGAGTGCGACAGGCTTCGGCAGCCGGCACAATTCCTATCCTCGCCGCTAGATGGGGGCATCGTTCATTCCATTCCTCACCCGGTCGAATGACTGGAAACATTCTGTGGATTTTTATTTCATTATTAGTCTACAATTATAACTTACAGTAACGTTCATTAACATCTACATCTTTTGTATTGTTACCATTTTTGCATGCACAAAATACAGTAGGTAATAACATTGAAAACAGATATTTAATCTATGGAAGTAATGCTTAATGACTATTTCGTTTTGAAATTTTTTTTCACATTTGTCTGTGAGCTTGCATTCGGGGGATAGTGGGTTTGAACCACTGTCAGCAGCCCGGAGGATGCTTTTCCATGGTTTCCCATTTTAATGCCGGACAAATGCTGGGGCTAAACCTTAATTAAGGCCACAGGTGCTTCCTACCCACTCCTAGTCCTTCCCCATCCCATCGTCGCCGTAGGACCTATCTCTGTCGGTGCGACATAAAAAAAGATGTCTTATTTGTACAGTTATTTTTGCGTCATAAACCCACAGAGGAATAATATAAATACAGCTGTAACTACATAATATGGTATAAAAATTAATTAAAATGGTATCCGCAAATATGTTTTTTAAATTATCTATGCGGAAGCATAACGTTGTGTTTATTATCCACATCTATAGTGAGGATTTTCGTGTAAACCTGTTTACGTTTGGAGAGGTCAAGTGTTTATTTCGAATGTGAAAGTTTCATGATCATCCTAGGTGGAAACCCAATGGCTTTCCTTCTAAATGGCTTTTATTTTGATTCTTAATAGCTAGTAACTGGTTTTAATTTCGGATGAAATTGAAGAATACCAACTCCAATATAACTAAAGAATGGTAAGGAAGACAAGATATTAGGCCTGATTGAACTCTGCCACAAATTATTTCGTCGCTGCCACCTGAATTTGAGCTTCCTCGTAAAAATTGGTCTGCTCTTAACAGGATACGATCGGGCCATGTTAGCCGCGAAGATTTCCACTAAAAATGGAACTGTGATTGTGGTAATTCTAAGCAGACCATCCAGTATATTATTACCGAGTGTCCAGACAAAAAGAAAGTACAGTGACGACATTAATGATTTTGCTCATACATTTCCAGAGGCAATTAGTTACGTAAACAACCTGGACATACAGATATGATTTGCTTTCCAAAATCATGTACGTATGCATTCTAACTGTAAAGCCATACGCTAAATAAATAATACATTTCTTAACAAACAAGGAGTTTTCCGACTAAAATGCTGATATTAGCTACTCAGAATATGGTTGTAAGTAGGTTCTTCACATTCTACCGCCGGCTTAATAATAGGATAATGCCTTATTACAAGCTCTGACCTAACTATCCCCCCTCACCGAGCGAGTTGGCCGTGCGGTTATGGGCGCGCGGCTGTGAGCCTGTGTCCGGGAGATAGTGGGTTCGAATCCCACTATCGGCAGCCCTGAGGATGGTTTCCCGCAGTTTCCCAATTGCACACCAGGCAAATGTTGGGTCTGTACCTTCATTAAGGCCACCGCCTCTTTTTTTCAACTCCTAGGCCTTTCTTATCACATCATCGCTATAAGATCTATCTGTGTCGGTGCGACGTAAAGCCACTAGCAAAAGAAAAAAAAACTATCCCAATATTTGTCTGAAACAATTCTTTTTAATTTCGTGTGGTTATTTCTAGCCGAGTGCAGCCCTTGTAAGGCAGATCCTCCGATGAGGGTGGGTCGGCGTCTGCCATGAAGTAAACTCATGTCCTCATCCCGAGGTGGTGCAGCTCTTTTCAGGCACACCCCCAGTGGAGGTGAGCTGCATGTACCATTTCAACCACATACCAGCCCTCCTGCCATTCTTAAATTTCTGACAGTACCGGGAATCGAACCCGGACCCCCGAGGACGGCAGCTAATAACACTAACCGTTAAGCTACGGAGGCGGACGTCTGAAACAATTACAGTCACACATTGTCATTATTCCCTATAACAGCTCAATTTATTTCTGTCTAAGTTGTTAGAATCGGTAACTATAGATGTTACAAATCCCTAACATAACTATAAACTAACAACGCCACAAGTGCTGTAAATATTAACTTGCCATTGGGTAATGTGTGCACTTCTAGTGAACTGGTTTTATTTCACAATGAAGGGGCATCGATACTGTTCTGCGACACATGTGCTTTATACATGCTTTTGGACTGGGCGATCAATTTGAAAGAGTGTGGGATTATTGTTGATTCATTTTAAGAGTTAGAGACATTTAAGATGTGTGGATTGATTTGGTAACCGCTGGTATATAATGATGTGTTTATAGTTGAACTCGGTAAGATATAGTATACAAGAATACACCTGAAATCAAAGTCAAAATATCCACGGAAAAAATACACTGAGTATAGCTAACAAGAATCATTGAGTTCAGGATGGAAATAGCAAAATATATACAGGGTGGTCAAAAACAACGTGAACCGGGTATATGAGCGTTAGAGGGATCTTCATACTGGTAAATAATTTGAAAAACACCAATATCCCACACAGTTGCCATCTTATCAGCTGTTGAATTTAGCCAATCAGATAGCTTCACGGAGTGAATTCAAATCGACTTTGCAAGGTGGTGCTGCACATGGCTTAAAACAAGATTGACAACACCAACCGAAGTAAAGATCTTCCTCAGGAAAAGCATTTAAGCACGGACCTACGAAGTCACAGGCTCGCGCTATAGCAATTGCATTACAGCGAACCAGCTGATATCCACGATGTGTTTGATGCTGATTTCTCGGCATGGCTCTCAAGTCGGTCTCAAGTCAGTCTCAAGTCGCGTGCAGATTTGGCAAAATCACCTCGCAAAGGAAATGGTTAGGGCTGGGAAGGCAGTGACCGTGGTCTTAATTAAGGTACCGTCCCGGCATTTGCCTGGAGAAGAAGTGGGAAACCACATTTGGCCAGCATTTTTCTGGCTTGGAAATTGGAAATGAAGGATAACCATCTTCAGGACTGCCGACATTGGGGTTCGAACCCACTATCTTCCGAATGCAAGTTGATAACTACGTGACTCAAACCACGCAGCAACTTTCTCGGTGATAGTCTTAGGAACTGAAGGAAGACAATTCAACGACTGCTACGCTGAATGCATGTTATTATTATTACTATTATTAATAATTCTTCCTTTCTTAATCTGTTTACCCTCCAGGGTTGGTTTTCCCTTCGGATTCTGCGAGGGATCTCATCTTTACCACCTCATGGGCAGTGTCTTACAGCGCGAGACTTTGGGTCTGGGGGATTAAACTGGGGAAGAGGACCAGTACCTTGCCTAGGCGGCCTCACTTGCTTTGCTGAACAGGGGCATTGTGGTGGAAGGATGGCAAGATTGGAAGGGATAAACAAGGAAGACACAAGGAAGCGGCCATTGCCTTAATTTAGGTACCGTCCCGGCATTTGCCTGGAGAAGAAGTGGGAAACCACTGAAAACCACTTCCAGGATGGCTGAGGTGGAAATCGAAATTCCTCTACTCAGTTTGACGTTCCTAGGCTGAGTAGACCCCGTTCTGCCCTAGTACCACTTTTCAAATTTCGTGGTAGAGCCGGGAATCGGACCCGGACCTCCTGGAGTGGCAGTTAATAATGCTAACAACTACACTACAGAGGCGGATTAATAATAACAAACCGAGCTCGATAGCTGCAGTCGCTTAAGTGTGACCAGTATCCAGTATTCGGGAGATAGTGGGTTCGAACCCCACTGTCGGCAGCCCTGAAGATGGTTTTCCGTGGTTTCCCATTTTCACCCAAGGCTGTACCTTAATTAAGGCTACAGCCGCTTCCTTCCCACTCCTAGCACTTCCATGCCTCATCGTCGCCATAAGACCTCTCTGTGTCGGTGCGACGTAAAACACCTTAATAATAATAACAATAATTTCTCATTCACAGTGGGGATGCATACATATTAACACCGCATGTGCAGCGAATGGCTGGACATTTAAATTTCGCCTTAAATATATGAAGTTCATTCAAGAAAACAATCAGTCGTTCCTACTATAAGTCCAATTTCATCGCGTCTAGCAGTTACATTTAAGTTCCGTAATTTGCCAGAAAATGAGTTGAAAGCGAATATTTCAATAATTTTCTGGTAGTGGAAAATACTGGGTCTGGTTTTTATTGGAACGAAACTGCTTGAATATTAATGTCAATTTTACTAAAGGATAATTTACATATTTGTTGTTTTTCTAGAAGGCCAAATTTCATGATATATTTTGGCATATGGAAAATAATTCGGATTAAATATCCACTTCCTACGAGGTTATATTTACGGTGTATTCTGTTGTAACCGGTAAATAACTTTGGTATGTCTTTTGAATAGGAATTTCCTGGCAGGTAGACAGAACTTACTGCGAAAGAATGGTAGCAAAAACATGGATTTCAACATGAATTCTCTTCAGGTGAAGTTGCTTCAGTATAATGGAACTCACTCCTCCTACATTATTCCATTAACCGCAAGTCCCCCTGTTCTCTTACTCCTATCGATTCTGTGTCGGAATGATCAATACATGCAACTGAAAGATGTAATTCCAGTTTAAATAAATTCCCGCCCGCTTGCTGGGTAGGCAGCGCGCTCTCTCCTCCGGCCAGCAGAAACAATACCAGCTTTTGTTTCCCCGGGAACAAAGACTCCAATGACTGGCCACACTGAATAGTGAAGGCTGCTGCTTCGTCCGTCCTGTATGGCGGCCGCACGGGGCGCGCGGGAAAAAACAAAACAAAAACAAAAAAAACAAGAACACAACGTGACAGCGTGATGTTGCGTCATTCGTGGACAAAAGAGGTGCGTCCGGCGCTACTACAATCTGTTAACAGCGTTGTAAGTGGTTCTCCAATGAAAACAAAGGCGCTTAGAATACGAAGGAAAAAGCTGACCGAATTGAATCATCGAAAAAGTGATCGTGTTTTTTTTAACTCCAACACACACCCACAAACATGTTACACTTCTGAAGCACCGCCTAGTTGTTGAAAAACATTGCTTCTACATTTTGAGTTTTTTCCTCCCCTTTCCAAAAAATGAAACCCAGTTTTTCATTTAGCACTTTATTGTCTTTCTATCATTATTTTTACTGTTTCCATTCAAATATAACGTTCTGCCTATCGATATCCATATGACAAAGAACTTGACAACAATAACGAAGAATCTCTATTTTTTTGTCAGGTGAGGGTTACCAAAATCATGGATTTTACTTGTCGGTAAATAGCTTTCAGATTTTGGGATATTGAAAACAATTCATATAAAGATAAATTCTAGCTATTCCTGATCGATCTTAATAACAAAATAATAAAAGGAGAGAAATATTGAAACAAATGTTTCTTCTGCTTAGATTTGCCAACTGAAGCATAACGTGACTAATAGGAACGATTACGGACTGTTGTTCAATTCCGAAATCATATTATCATAAAGGCCACTGCCAAAGTAAATAACTGAATATCTGGAGAAATGGGTGAATTCTAAGACGTAGAATCTTCTTCTTCTGTTTGGAGCTTGTCCCGCTGGTGCAGGATCCACCGTCTGGATCTAGGATTGCTATTTCACACAATTTAAGGTGTCCACCTGGCGTAAGTTGGTCTTCCTCAGGTCTATGTTTATGGCGTTCGCCAACGCTGTTTCAGTCAGCCTCTTGGTCACTGCCCATCTGCTTTCAGGTTCTCTGTGTACTGACTACTGTAGAAGGCGTGGCCGTACCACCAAAGACAACTTTCTCAAAGTTTTTTGTGGATGTGTGCAACATCCATCCTCTGTCTTAGATCATACAGTACTTGGTGACATGGTCAAGGCGAGTGAAGTCCCATGCCAGTGTAACATTCCCATCCCCTTAACGTCCGCCTGGCACAATTTTCTTCCGTCGTCGGAGATCTGGGTTCATATTCTCGATACTGTCTATGATTTTAAAATGGCAGGAGAGCTGGTATGTTGTTGAAATGGTACATGCAGCCCACCTGCATTGAGGGTGCGCCTGAAGGAAACTTCACCACCTCGGGGCATGACTCGGGCTTACTTTTACCTTCATAACGTAGAGCTGGTTCTCAGCGCTCCATGTTGCTGACAGCCCTGAAGATGTTTTTCCGTGGTTTCTCATTTTCACACCAGGCAAATCCTTGGGCAGTACCTTAATGAAGGCCACGGCCGCATCTTCCCCACTTCTAGTCCTTTACTAACCGATCGCCACCATAAAAACCTATCTGTGTCGGTGCAACATCCAGGAAGTTCATATGTTAGACAGGAAAACATTTCGGACCATGATTCAAAATCGTGAAGGGTTTCAAGTCGAAAGAACTGCAAAGACGCGAAGAGCCTGGACGGATGAACAGAAGAAACACAATAGCGCCCACTTGAAGGATTACTAGAGAAAGAAGAACCTTCAAACAAAGAAACAATGAAATTGCAGCGCGATAATAAGTGGTAAATTCGCAAACAAACAAAAGACGAAGAAGAACTCAGCACTTAGCACTCAGCACTCAGCTCCATACAGGACAACTAGGCTAATCACTGTGGATTTCGGATGAACTGCAATTTTCTGATCACGGAGTACCACAGTACATTCCGCCTTCTCTTCTTTTTATTCTTCTGCCTCTCCTCATAATTATCGTGTCAATTTCAACTCAATCACGTGAACGTATTTATAAAGCCCGTCTTGAAACGTCGGTCTGTTAAGTGATCAGCATTAAGGCTGGTTGAATCCTCGAATAACACCATTGAAAGTTATCTGTTTGTGAGAAAACCGCAGAAACTGATTTCGCACTATAATGGGGCGTGCTCTGTAAGATAAGGAGTGAAGTAGTCTACTACTACTAGTAGTACCTCAGGAACTTCCACACTGTCCCGACCATACAGACTGAGACTTAGGCAGGACCTGCATTAACTGACCCTATGAGCAACACCCTATGAGCACACCTTTCGTAACGTGCTCTGGATTTCGTTACTGAACTTTACCCATACCTCAGGAACTTCCACACTGTCCCGACCATACAGACTGAGACTTCACGTGAAACTACATTTTACTATGGCTTATACCTAGAGAGAGACGTAAGAAATAGGAGCAGGTAAATTTTAGAAATTTTAATTTAATTTCTTGGTACAGCCCTTGTAAGGGAGACCCTCTGACGAGGGTGCGCAGCAAGTTGTCTATGTGGTTTGGGTCATATAGTTGTGAGCTTGCGTTCGGGAGATATTGGGTACAAACCCCATTGATTACAGTGCTTAAGAGGGTCTTCCGTGGTTTCCCATTTTCACACCAGGAAAATTCGTTATGGCCACAGTCGCTTCCTTCTCAGTCCTAACTTTTTCCTATCCCATCGTTGTCTTAAGACCTGTCTCTGTCGGCGCGACTAAAACAAGTACCAAAAGAAAATCTAAGAAAGAAAAAGACAAATGTTATTACTGATGGCAGACTGATGCAAGCATAACATATATTGTATTTGCCTGGAGATGATATCAAACATTTCTTAGACCTTTCTTTGTATTTCAATCTATATTTGATGACAAGTTAGAAGTTAGTTTGATCAGATTTTCTTCTTGTGCAGATAAGTTCTTGAACGCAATGGATAACCCTAAATGAAAAAGGAAGTACATAATACATATTTAAGATATTTTAAGAAATAATAATAATAATAATAATAATAATAATAATAATAATAATAATAATAATAATAATAATAATAATAATAATAATAATGTGTTTCACGTGCCACTAACTACTTTTGTAGTTTCTGGAGATATTGAAAATCCAGGAGTCTGTACCTGTTCATTTATGAGCCTCTAAATCTACCAAATTGAGGCTGGCATATTTGAGCACCTTAAAATACCACCGGACTGAGCTATGATCGAACGCGCCAATGTTTTTCACATTTTTCTATTATTTAAGTTGTCTTCTATTTACGACAGTAATTTATCTAGTTCTTCACAAAGCTTGTGTAAGTGAAGCAGTACACTTTTATGCGTTTAAGTATTTATTTTCAGGCTATTTGTAAAAATACTTGAACCAAACAAGAGGCTTTTAGCCCAGTATCTGGTTTTGCAAAATCACAGTATCGCTGGTGCATTCATTTTTCCCATTGTTTAGTTAATGAAAGGTAGGAGTTAAAATAATGAAATAACGATTTATAAACATATTTAGCATTTCCTTTCAATCTTTAAACATAAACCATTCCAGACACCTTTATCAGGGGGTTTATTAAACACTCTTACTTGTCTATTTATGTCTTCAGAATTTATCAGAATGTGATATACGTCTTGCAGCTTCCGATTATGATTAATACCAGAAGTTCATTAACATGCGGATGAAAGTAACAAACGAAACTACCGGACTGCGAATTTTCGTTGCTATCTGCTCAGCATCATTTTTAAAAATATATTGGATGAATCAAACCTTTAACTATGATCTAAACTATCTACTAGATAACCAGAGTAAATTATTATTTATAGGAGTTTTACTATTTAAAGAAATTCTAGCAGAAATATCGTTAAATGAAACGACGAATCTCTGGAAAGGGAGGTTGAGATACCTCGTTTATAAACCTGAGCACTGACATGGATAAAATTCAGTATTATATTAAGTATTTAAGTGCCATACAACATTCAATGTTTATGTTCTATCAATTGCTTTCTTTCTTCTCTTCTAGTTTACAGAATGAGAAAGCATATAGCAGTATTACAAACAGATTGTAATATGTGCACTGTATTGCAGCTGATGGAAAATTTCTTAATATTTGATTCGATAGTTAATAAATAAATAAATAAATAAATAAATAAATAAATAAATAAATAAATAAATAAATAAATAAATAAATAAATAAATAAATAAATAAATAAATAAATAAAACAATCTTGACTTCAAGAATCATCAGCATCATTTCTAAAGGAATATATTTACGAGGGATAAATTTAGAATGCTGATCAGTACATCTGACACTCTTCAGTCACTGCCAGCTAAAACATTGCGTCCTGGAGTTGAGTGAAAAGGACTCAGGAAAGGAAAGCAACCCACAGTACAAAGATGAAGGAATACTGGGCTAGAAAAGCTCACCAGATTAGGAACCACGTGGTCCAGGGGACCTCAACGATACAAGAAGAAATAAAAGAATATTAGAAGTAAAGGTTATAGATCAGCTAAACAAAACATAAGTTGGTCGTAGATAAAGACGTGGTGGTTCTGTTAGGAAGGTGACAAGGCGTCTCGTATGTTGATTGCATCCTACTTTACTCCAATTTCCTTCCATGTCAGAGGAGCTACTCCACAGCTTCCTCTTACAACTGTTAGACCTCATCTCATATCGTTTACACTATCCCACCATTGTTTGTAAGATGACATGATTGGCGGGAAAGGTTGTGCGTCACTGAGTTGTGCAAGGTGATCCGACTTCTGCATCTCAAGGGAGTACCAAGACATGATACTGTGGTAGAAAACGATCTCCGTTGCTGTCAACAGGCATTATATTGCCACACGACAACAACAGGCCACACTAGCGTGTTGATGCGATACTACCTGACCTGGTACCTACCAGTGGAGTGGCGTGGAAATTTACTGGGTGTTGCCGGTTCAAAACCGATACCGTCAAGGAGAGGATGAAGTTCTTTCGAGAGTTCTACTAACGTTTTGCGGAGAAAAAGTCTCTTTTCTCAAAAATACAGTATCCATTATATAGAATTATAACCAAATAAAACCCCATGGTGCAACAGCCCCAAGGCCTACCAAGCGACCGCTCCTCAGCCCGCAAGCCTGTATATTACGAGTAGAGTTGGCTGGTGTTCCATATTATACGGGATTTATCGTATTTAAAGGTCTAAAGTACTGTCCCGTTTTAATAGCATATCGTCGCTGCCGGGGCAAAACCTCCAATCTATATATATATATATATATATATATATATATATATATATATATATATATATATATATATATAATAAGAGTTTTGTCTGTACATTGCTCAGAATTTGAGAAGAATGGTATTTCTGTATCGGTCATGTCCACAGTAACAAGAAAATCCTTTTTTTTACTTTTCCGTAATTTCTGTCTGTCTGTCTGTCAGTCTGTTTCCAAGGAGTCCCTCGCCTGTCAAATGGGAGTGGGACTCCATTACTCCCATAGGTCCGAGGCTTGCTTAAAGTGTTCTCAGCTCGGTGAATTCATGAAGCAGGATGCTGCCCTACTTGCACATAGTCCAAGTGAGGATCTCTCCTCTAACGGGTTATGGACCACCGGTGAATTGTATAGTCCTAGCCGCCTGAGCACAAGGAGGACCACGACTCAGAATATGTCCGAGATTCCCACTTCCATTCCATAGCCACTGGTATCCCGACTCTCAGGACCACTTACTAGGCCACTCAGCCCTTGCCCATGGTTCACGAACTAGGACGTGACTACAGTAACCCACAAACATGAGCTATCAATATTAATGGGGCTTATGGAAGAAAGAAGGTAGAACTGGCTGAGTCAGCAAAGAGGATGCATCTGGATGTGCTTGGAGTAAGTGATATTCGGGTAAGGGGAGATAATGAGGAAGAGATAGGAGATTATAAAGTGTACTTGACGGGTGTTAGAAAGGGAAGGGCAGAGTCTGCGGTAGGGCTCTTTGTCAGGAATACCATTGCACGCAACATAGTTTCTGTTAGGCACGTAAATGAGCGAATGATGTGGGTAGATTTGTCAGTGGGAGGAATTAGGACAAGAATTGTGTCCGTGTATTCACCATGTGAGGGTGCAGATGAGGATGAAGTTGACAAGTTTTATGAAGCATTGAGTGACATCGTGGTCAGGGTCAACAGCAGGGGTAGAATAGTGCTAATGGGCGATTTCAATGCGAGAGTTGGGAATAGAACTGAAGGATACGAAAGGGTGATTGGTAAATGTGGGGAGGATATGGAAGCTAACGGGAATGGGAAGCGTTTGCTAGACTTCTGTGCTAGTATGGGTTTAGCTGTTACGAATACATTCTTCAAGCATAAGGCTATTCACCGCTACACATGGGAGGCTAGGGTTACCAGATCCATAATAGACTATATCTTAACAGACTTTGAATTCAGGAAATCTGTTAGGAATGTACGAGTTTTTGGCGGATTTTTCGATGATACAGACCACTATCTGATCTGTACTGAACTAAGTATCTCTAGGCCTAGGGTAGAGAAAGTGAAATCTGTCTGCAAACTAATAAGGGTAGAAAGTCTCCAGGACGAGGAAATTAGACGGAAGTACATGGATATGATTAGTGAGAAGTTTCGAACAGTAGACAGTAAGCAGGTTCAGGATATAGAAAGTGAATGGGTGGCACACAGGGATGCTGTGGTAGAAACAGCAAGGGAATGCCTAGGAACAACTGTGTGTAAAGATGGGGAAAGGCGAACACCTTGGTGGAATGATGAAGTGAAAGCAGCCTGTAAACGTAAAAAGAAGGCTTAGCAGAAATGGCTCCAAACAAGGGCCGAGGCAGACAGGGATTTGTACGTAGATGAAAGAAACAGAGCGAAACAAATAGTTGTTGAATCCAAAAATAAGTCATGGGAATATTTTGGTAACAACCTGAAAAGGCTAGGTCAAGCAGCAGGGAAACCTTTCTGCACAGTAATAAAGAATCTTAGGAAGGGAGGGAAAAAGGAAATGAACAGTGTTTTGAGTAATTCAGGCGAACTCATAATAGATCCCAGGGAATCACTGGAGAGGTGGAGGGAATATTTTGAACATCTTCTCAATGTAAAAGAAAATCATCCTTGTGGTGTTGCAAACAGCCAAGCTCATGGGGACGAGGAAAATGATGTTGGTGAAATTATGCTTGAGGAAGTGGAAAGGATAGTAAATAAACTCCATTGTCATAAGGCAGCAGGAATAGATGAAATTAGACCTCAAATGGTGAAGTATAGTGGGAAGGCAGGGATGAAATGGCTTCATAGAGTAGTAAAATTAGCGCGGAGTGTTGGTAAGGTACCTTCAGATTGGACAAAAGCAGTAATTGCACCTATCTATAAGCAAGGGAACAGGAAGGATTGCAATAACTATCGAGGTATCTCATTGATTAGTATACCAGGCAAAGTATTCACTGGCATCTTGGAAGGGAGGGTGCGATCAGTCGTTGAGAGGAAGTTGGATGAAAACCAGTGTGGTTTCAAACCACAGAGAGGCTGTCAGGATCAGATTTTCAGTATGCGCCAGGTAATTGAAAAATGCTACGTGAGGAATAGACAGCTGTGTTTATGTTTCGTAGATCTAGAGAAAGCATATGACAGGGTACCGAGGGAAAAGATGTTCGCCATACTGGGGGACTATGGAATTAAAGGTAGATTATTAAAATCAATCAAAGGCATTTATGCTGACAATTGGGCTTCAGTGAGAATTGATGGTAGAATGAGTTCTTGGTTCAGGGTACTAACAGGAGTTAGACAAGGCTGTAATCTTTCACCTTTGTTGTTCATAGTTTACATGGATCATCTGCTGAAAGGTATAAAATGGCAGGGAGGGGTTCAGTTAGGTGGACATGTAGTAAGCAGTTTGGCCTATGCTGACGACTTGGTCTTAATGGCAGACTGTGCCGAAGCCTGCAGTCTAATATCTTGGAACTTGAAAATAGGTGCAATGAGTATGGTATGAAAAGTAGCCTCTCAAAGACTAAATTGATGTCAGTAGGTAAGAAATTCAACAGAATTGAATGTCAGATTGGTGATACAAAGCTAGAACAGGTCGAAAATTTCAAGTATTTAGGTTGTGAGTTCTCCCAGGATGGTAATATAGTAAGTGAGATTGAATCTAGGTGTAGTAAAGATAATGCAGTGAGCTCGCAGTTGCGATCAGCAGTATTCTGTAAGAAGGAAGTCAGCTCCCAGACGAAACTATCTTTACATCGGTCTGTTTTCAGACCAACTTTGTTTTACGGGAGCGAAAGCTGGGTGGACTCAGTATATCTTATTCATAAGTTGGAAGTAACAGACATGAAAGTAGCAAGAATGATTGCTGGTACAAACAGGTGGGAACAATGGCAGGAGGGTACTCGGAATGAGGAGATAAAGGCTAATTTAGGAATGAACTCGATGGATGAAGCTGTACGCATAAACCGGCTTCGGTGGTGGGGTCATGTGAGGCGAATGGTTACCAAGGAGAATAATGGACTCTGTTATGGAGGGTAAGAGAAGTAGAGGGAGGCCAAGACGACGATGGTTAGACTCGGTTTCTAACGATTTAAAGATAAGAGGTATAGAACTAAATGAGGCCGCAACACTAGTTGCAAATCGAGGATTGTGGCGACGTTTAGTAAATTCTCAGAGGCTTGCAGACTGAACGCTGAAAGGCATAACAGTCTATAATTATAATGTCTGTCTGTCTGTCTGTCTGTCTGTCTGTCTGTCTGTCTGTCTGTCTGTCTGTCTGTCTGTCTGTCTGTCTGTCTGTCTGTCTGTCTGTCTGTCTTTATGTATGTACACGCATCACGAGAAAACGGCTGAAGAGAATTTAATGAAAATCAGAATGTAAAGTCGGGTGATGAACCGCTACAATCTAGGCTATAAATTATTTTAATCACGCTGAGTGAAATGGTAGTTTAGGGGAAGGCCTGAAATTTAATTCTCAAATATTTATATTATTAGTGGCCGTGTCTTAATGCAAATCGCTAGACAAAGATGGGAAATAAGTCGCTACAATATAGGCTATACACGCTGAGATAAATGGTAGTTTAGTGGAAGGCCTAAAATTTTATTGTCAAATATTTATTTTATTAGTGGTCGTATCTTCACGAAAATTGGTATGCACAATCGGGGAATAGGTCGCTATAATCTAGGCTATCAATAATGTTATTCACACTGAGTGAAATGGTAGTTTAGGGGAAGGCCTGAAATGTAATCTATATATAAAATAAGTGTTTTGCCTATACATTGCTCAGAATGTGAAATGAATGGTATTTCTGTATCGGTCATGTCCACAGTAACAAGGAAATGCATTTTTTACTTTTCCGTAATTTCTGTCTGTCTGTCTGTCTGTCTGTCTGTCTGTCTCTCTGTCTGTATGTATGTATGTATGTATGTATGTATGTATGTATGTATGTATGTATGCATGTATGTATGTATGTATGTATGTATGTATGTATGATTGTACACGCATCAACAGAAAACGGCTGAAGAGAATTTAATGAAAATCGGTATGTAATGTCGGGTGATGAACCACTACAAGCTCGGCTATAAATTATCTTATTCACGCTGAGTGAAATGGTAGTTTAGGGGAAGGTCTGAATAATTCTCAAATAAGTTATTTATGTTATTAGTGGTCGTATCGATAAATCTATATATATAAAATAAGAGTTTTGTCTGTACATTGCTCAGAATTTGAAAAGAATTGTATTTCTGTATCGGTCATGTCCGCAGTAACAACGAAATGCATTTTTTACTTTTCCGTAATTTCTGTCTGTCTGTCGTCTGTCTGTCTGTCGTCTGTCTGTCTGAAAATTAGCCTCTCAAAGACTAAATTGATGTCAGTAGGTAAGAAATTCAACAGAATTGAATGTCAGATTGGTGATACAAAGCTAGAACAGTATGTATGTATGTACACGCATCACGATAAAACGGCTGAAGAGAATTTAATGAAAATCGGTATGTAATATCGGGTGATGAACCACTGCAATCTAGGCTACAAATTATTTTATACACGCTGAGTAAAATTGTAGTTTAGGGGAAGGTCTGAAATGTAATTCTCAAATAAGTTATTTATGTTATTAGTGCTCGTATCGATAAATACTACATAACTAACTTAACTTTAGTTATGTCGTAAGTTAGTAGTAGTTATGTAAGAAGTTATTAAATTTCCGATCACTTATGCTTATACATTGTTACCGTACCGCATATAGTCGGAGATATTCATGAATTTGGATTTTTGTTACTAAGTCCATATCAGCGCAGAGTCACGAGAAAATGGGTAAACAGAATTTCGTGAAAATATGTATGTAAAGTCTGAGAATAAGGAACTACAGTCTACGATATAAATAATTTTGTAAGACACCCTAATATCACAGAGTCGAAAGAAAACTAATGTAAAGGCCTGCAATATAGAAAGCTCATAAACTTTATCAACAGTAACATTACATTGACCATTGTTTGTTGTGATGTGCTTTTTGTCTTCTGTTTCCTCTCATCCCCGATAGATAGGATTACTGCAGCGTACCGAGGTTTTTTAAAATTTGCTTGACGTCGCACCGACACAGGTAGGTCTTATGGCGACGATGGGATAGGAAATGAATGGTGGTGTGAAGGAAGCGGCCTTGGCTTTAAGGTACAGCCTGGTGTGAATGGTGTGAAAATGGGAAACCACGGAATACTATTTTTTTTTTGCTTAACGTCGTACCGACACAGATATGCCTTATGGCGATGATGGGATAGGAAAGGTCTAGGAAGTGGAAGGAAGCGGCCGTGCTTTTAATTAAAGTACAGTCCCGACATTTGCCTGGTGTAAAAATGGGAAACCACGGAAAACCATCGTCAGGGCTGCCGACAGTGGGCCTCGAACCCACTATCTCCCGAATACCATCTTTAGGGTTGCCGGCAGTGGGATCGAATCCACTATCTCCCGGATGCAAGGTCACAGCTGCGCGCCCCTAACCACACGGCCAACTCGCCTGGTCGTACCGACTGTAACAGCCTGCCTGTATATTGGTAGGAAGTAGCTGGGGTGTAATATAACTTTCTTCTTTAGCATGCCATTCCTCTGGTTCATACATTTTCTGATATATCTGGTACGTAACACACTGGTTCATCATAGTATTCGAGCTATACAATCCCTAATCTGAGCCACTGATTGGAATGAGCAGTGTGCATATTTAACGGAATAATGGCAGAGGAGTGTTCACGGCAGTCTGCGACCTGGTTATTCCAGCTCTGGAACTTTGGACTCTTAGATCGGCACCGTAGTACTGTTTGTTGAAAGTGAGAAAGTGTGCGGTTTTTCATTTGATCGAGTATTTTATATGATAACATTGCTTTCAATCGCTACATTCTTACTGACGTTTTTGTAACGACCTATGTTGAATTCAGTTAGGAAAACAACAAAGTCAGTCTTTCTGAGAATCCCGTAGCGAAGCACGGTTACACCAGCGTGTGATATAATTTTTGGAGATATACTGACCCGCAGCACATACATTAAAGAGGGGGAAAGTCTTGACAATATTCACACAAAATTGCAATTTAGATGACAGAACCTTACCGGATAAAGTTCTAAGCTAAAATATTTCACATAGAAGGTTTTGTCCCAGCAGCGACGATATGGGAAACCCTTTATTCCCATATTTAATCAACTCACTTCTGACATGGTTAAAATAACCTTTTTACAGTAGCTTTTAGTGAAACAATACTTGAGCTTGAGAAAATAACTTTACCAATGTAGAAACTTAAGATCATCATCAGCATCAGTCGTTTTTTTCATTGCTCAGCCTGGTCAATTCATAACTCTATCATTTCTGCGTTGCAGCCCTGACGAGATGGCTCCATCCAGAGGGGTGTTCAGCTTTCCTTAACATGATCTGAAGAGGTAGGCCAGTGATCTTCGCTTGATCTAACCATCTACTTGCTGTTCTTCCTTCAACTTTGCCTTACAAAAATGTCTTTGCTAAGTTCTCTTTCTTCTGAAAATATGGCCAAGGAACTGGGAGGAACACTCACTCACACAGGAAGATAGACGTTTCTTGATGCTCAGTTTATTCAGAATGGAAAAATTAATTCTTTCCATCCAAGGTCCACGCAGCATTCTACGCCAACACCACATATCAAAGGCATCGAATCGATTTTATCTCTCTATCATTCGCGGTCCAGATCTCACAGCCGTACAAACAGACTGAGAACACTAGAGATTCTACCAAGCGCATCCTCGTAGCTTTTGATATTGCCCGGTTCTGTCAGTTCTAAGTGAGTTTAACCACTGCAGCACGACCTAGAACAATTCGTTTTTTTTTTTTTATCTTTTTTCCACCTCTTCCTGTTTCATTGATGACAGACCCAAGGAATACAAGACAACCTGTAAGTTGGATTTGATCTTGCCGATCAACTACCGTTAGTTTGGTCTTTTTCATGTTTATGATACAATGTCAAAATTGAGGTCCAAGTAAAGTGTAGGAAAGTTAATTAAGTCATTAATAGATCAAGTCCTTTCAAACCTCCAGAATGAAGTGAAATCTAATCTAAAGGGGTTTTACAATGCTGTAATAAATTATCTGGATTGAGTTTATGATTTCAGTGATGTTAATATATTTAAGAAGCTTGATGCTTTACATTTGAAATATGTTACATTTTCTGGTTTTGAAGAAATGATCAATTCTTTCAAATTTACTGAAATTTGTCCAGATATTAATTTGTATAGCTTTTAAGAATTTTCTTCCCGTAACATTGAATAACGCGATGCTGGAGCTAGATCTACCTGTACTGATACTGATAATGATCGGAGGGGTAATGTGAACACAAACTGGGCGATTTTTCTCTAAAGTTAATTTAGATGCTGTTACAAATATACTACTGTTGGTATCTTATGTTCTAAGCATAGGGAATTGAGGAGTGAAGTAGTTCTCCGTTGCTTTCCCCACCGAGCCAAAAGTTGCTACTACATTTCAGTGCGCCGCAAGCCCACCATTCATAACAGAGCCGGCGTCGTGGCGTAGGGGTAGCGTGCATGCCTCTTACCCGGAGGCCCTGGGTTCGATTCCCGGCCAGGTCGGGGATTTTAACCAGGATCTGCGGGCTAGTTTAGGTCCACTTATCCTACGTGATTAGAATTCAGGAGCTATCTGACGGTGAGATTGCGGTCCCGGTCTAGAAAGCGAATAATAACGGCCGAGAGGATTCGTCGTGCTGACAACACGACCCCTCGTAATCTGCAGGCCTTCGGGATGCACAGCCGTCGCTTGGTAGGCCAAGGTCCTTCAGGGCTCTAGTGCCATGGGGTTAGCTTTTAATTATTATTTTCATTCATAACAGAGACTGGCTGCATAAGGAATGGTATTACTAGCACCATTCTTACCTCAGTCACTTCCATACCGTCAAAACCAAGGATGAGGCTGAGACCGGTCAATGAAAGTAATGCATTTGAAGAAGTGTGGGTGGTGGTGGTGATTATTGTTTTAAGAGGAAGTTCAACTAGGCAACCATCCTCTATGTAACACTAATCAGAGAGAAAAATGGAAGGGGTCCGACACTTCGAAAAATGAAAATATCGGCCAAAGGAAGACAAATGCCACGAAGGGCGTGAAAATGAAAGACTCCCTAGCCCTCGCAATCCTAATAGCGTCGGGAGTCATTAAAGAACAATAGTTGACCAAGGGAGGTCGGATAGGATGGATTAAAGTGAGGAGCCTGGCACAAGTAAGTGGAAGCAATGCCAGGACTCAGCTTAGGGCCCCGTGGTCGCCAACCCACGCTTCAAAGTTCAGAGCCCTTGATGCCCCATTTAGTCGCCTTTTACGACAGGCAGGGGATACCGCGGTGTTGTTCTACCGGCCCCCACCCACAGGGGGAGAAAAAGTGTGATGGATGAAGGAGCTGGGTAGAAGGATGTGAAAAATGGAGGATATGGGAGGGGGTTTGGCCTCTTGAATTAATAAATGTAAGTATAACATAAACATTACTTTTCGGTATGAGATATTTTTTAAAGATCAGTGTACATATATTCACATGACAATATAAGAAGGGCTTTTCCTGATATTAATGTTGATTTTTTAGAAAATATCGACATATTTTTCTTATTATTGCGTTGTTATTTTGTTTTTGTGAGACTCTGGCGAAAATGGGGGTGATATGCGATTACAAGAACTCAGGAAGTGAGTTCTCTTAGCCTCTGTCACCTCAATTCTCCAAGTTCCTACCTACGCGTGGTGCCCCTGTTAAGCCGAGCAACTCAGTGAAAAGTTGGGTACTCAACCCCAGCGGGAAACTGAGTCGGTGAGCAGACAGGATTTGTAGGTCAGTGGAAGGCAACGGGAAACCACCACCGAAATTATCCTAAGAAAACCCCGTGGATTTACTAAAATTAAAATATTTCGGAGTTTCATGTTCCCCGTTCGGATCTCCGGGGGGAACTAGGTTGAGAGAAGACTCAAGAAGAGTGCAATGCTACAAGGAACAGTACTGTTTAGGAACATGGAATGTGAGATACATGTATCAAGAAAAACTGGATGCAGTCAAAAGAGAAGTGGAGAGAACTGGCATCGACATATTGGGAATAAGTGAAATGAGATGGTCCGGAATGGGAGAGTTTATTTCGGATGACAACAACAACAGTAATGGAGTAGCCTTCATAGTCAGCAAGACTGTAGGTAAAACTGTAATGGGTTGAAACTATAAAAATGATAGAATGATGTCCATCAGATTTCAAGGTCAACGTCTCAATGTCACAGTCATTCAAGTTTATGCACCAACCACTGATGCTGAAGAGGACGTTGTTGACCAGTTCTGTGAAGATTTACAAGAACACCTACGGTCGACACCAAAAAAGGATGTCGTTTTCATAGTTGGAGACTGGAATGCCAAAGTGGGAAACCAAATTTTAGATGGTGTAACAGGGGAATTTGGTCTTGGTACAACAAATGAAGTAGGGCAGAGACTCCTAGAATTTTGCCAAGACAATTCACTGGTGCGCCATCCTCGCGTCCGGATTAAGTCGCATAAGATCCAGACTAGCTCAATATGACATCAATTTCCAACTGGATTCAAAATTTCGGTTCATAGGTTCAGTATCGAGAGCGGACCATCGGGAGATACTGTCGGATAAATGCAACCTACGTATCGGATATCTCCCATACGTGATTCGGTTTGTTTCCGCGGTAGTTTCATATCATTCTTAATCAACATTCACTTAATACTACGATACTTATCCTAAAAATCACTGAAAGAATAATTTTTTCTAATATTATTTTATTAAATAAAGAAAATCTTGAAAAATGTTTTAACTATCTTGATATCAATTAAAGAAAAATATAATCTATATTTCATCTGTCATTTTCAAATATATTTTTTTAAATAGAGGCCTCCAAATAAATTGAAGAAAAGTTCACAATATTTACAAGTCTCGATTGGGAACTAGAAAATGTCTCCGATGCAAATTATTTCCATTGGAATCAATTATAAACAAAATGAAAATCACGTTTCCCTCTTTATCAATCATTACATAATCTGATTTTAAAAATTTTCACTCGATTTACATATATATCACCTAATCAATTCACAGTGAGTTATTTTAATTTGCCAGTAGCTGTTCATATTCCATTATCAGCGATATAGTTTGTTAAAAGAAAATATTTTCTCAATTATTTCGAAGTTCTCGTTGTTATTATGCTCTTAATGTGGAAGGAAATATAATTAAGTCATCACTCCATTGAAAATAAAATAATCGAAATGTCATTACTGTTTTTTACTCAAGTTGCTCATTAAAAATAAATATTATTTTCAAAAATTAATTTATGTGCCAACACATTAATTATATGTGATCTGTCATCATGCTATCATACACATCTGACAACTGTTCAATGAAACTCTTCTAGATATTAAGTAGTCTAACTTGTAAGAAGACTCTATCAGTCACCATCAACCTTCAATTACGGATAACCGAGCTCGATAGCTGCAGTCGCTTAAGTGCGGCCAGTATCCAGTATTCGGGAGATAGTAGGTTCGAACCCCACTGTCGGCAGCCCTGAAAATGGTTTTCCGTGGTTTCCCATTTTCACACCAGGCAAATGCTGGGGCTGTACCTTAATTAAGGCCACGGCCGCTTCCTTCCCACTCCTAGCCCTTCCCTGTCCCATCGTCGCCGTAAGACCTATCTGTGTCGGTGCGACGCAAAGCAACTAGCAATTACGGATAATATTACCAGTGATACCATTCAACGTAACTAAATAAGCTTCCTAACTTTTCTTATTTGAATGAAAATATTTGTGGTTAGAAATTCGTACAGATACAGACTACATTTGTGCTCTCCTCCCTATGTGGATTTATTTTTGATGATCTATAGGTAGTAATTAACATAGGCACATTTTATAGATCTTAATAAATTGGTATTATTTGTGGCTTGCTGAATAAATAACATACATTAGAGAACCAAATATAACTATCCTCTATCTCAAAATTGCATCAATTGCCCTAATATCGTCGCTAAAATTATCTCTTCACTCTCGACGAAACAATAATCATCACCATCATTATTCTTCATAATACTCTACCATTCTTCACAAATAAAACATCTATTTCATATTACACATCTCATGTCCCAATCTATATTACATTAAGTATAATAATTCATCTCAACTTGACGAATGTTACTCTCTCATCATTAATTATCCATCTAATTATTCCATTCTGTTCTCAATTCTCTTCAAATTCCATCAATTATCTTCATATGTCTTCCTAAGATCTTGATATAACCTGTATACGAACTTATTTCAATTCAACTTAACAGTATATGCCCTAATGTAAACCTAATATTAACCACAATGTCGTATCATATTTGCATTGAAGTTAAGGTAACCTCTTTTAATTCAACAATGACAACATTACGAACGCAAGGTTAGATTATCACTGGTTACACACTTCCTAATCCAATGAACTTGTCATTCTGGTCAGATGACTACCTAATAACCTCTAATATTGTTAATTTGGTTGACATTCCGCGTAACATAACTTCTTTGGATAACTTAAGATAGCACTTCGCATGCATGTTTCGATAAAATAAACATAAAATGGCACTTTCCAAACAAAATATTATTTGAATTACGTATAAACGAACTTACATGACTTATCTTTTCCGCCTGCTTCCCTCGTCGCTGTTACATGTACAGCTGGCTAGGACATTCTGTGTTTGCGTTTATAGCATCATATCAGCCTCTTGGAAACATCTGGGAAGGTCTTTGGTCCTCTTCGGTCATCATGGGCTTGATTTGTCGGCTCGTGTCCCCATAATGCAGGTAGCCTCCGCCTCAGCCTCTCTAGCACATGACGTATCTGGTTTCTTGCGCAGTTCAAACAGAAATACACATCGACAAGGTCATTTTCGTCATCTTATAGATACTAGGCCTGCTATGATCTATTAATATTCTGCAACTACCGTTTCTTATAATGATATCTTAATATGGTTTTTTAGTTTGTCAATATAGCTATTAAGGCTTCAATCAGAACGTTATACAATTTCCTATGCCTTGCTTCACAAGTTTCTTCTCTAACTTCTTAAGGTTGTACTCTCTCGTTGGGTACGTCGCCTTGTCAGTATCCCGTGACGTAGTAATTACGTAATCTGCCGATCCAACTCTACTGCTTTATTCCTCTAAGCTGTCTGAAATTTTAACTCTGTTGTCTCGCAAGGTCTTTGTCGTCAATTACTATAATTTATTTATAAATTTCAACCTATTTTTTCACGATCTACTTCTTGGATTGATTTGCGGTAGTAATCTGCCTGTAGGTCTTCTGCGAAATGAATATTTTTTCAATAATTTTAACAATATTCGGTCGTCTTTTTTTCTCACCGCCTTCTGTAATTCATTCCCTTCTTGTACCTGGTAGAAGCATTACTTTTTATATTTATGAATATGTTATCGTTTTATTTCCGATGTTCTCGCGGCATAACGACCATTTTTGCTCCAGATAAATTCACTGCAGACAGTGAAATGGCACACTGGTTATTACCAGCACACTATTCCAGCTACCCAAAGGACACTTGGTCTTCACCAGACAGCCAATGCCAGAATCAAATTGATTACATAATTTGTAATAATTGGTGGAAGAGTGCTATTCAACCAACTACAACAAGATCAGGAGCTGATTGCAGATTAGACCATGAACTCTTAATTGCAAAATTCCGGATGAAGTTGAGGAAAACAGCTAAAGCTACCTCATCGTATAGATATGACCTTGGAAGAATTCCTTGTGATTATACAGTAGAAATCAGGAACATACTTCATTCATTACAGGTAGAAGACAAAAACCCTGAAGAGCTGTGGACAGAAGTATCCTTTGCTGTCAAGGAGGCAGCAGAGAAAAACATTCCCAAGAAAAGGAATAACAAGAAGGCCAAATTGTAATCGGGTAAGGTACTGCAAATTGCAGAAGAACGAAAGGCAGCAAAAATCAAAGGGGACAGATTAGCAATGCTTGAATTAAATGCAGATTTTCGGAAATTAGCTACAAGAGATAAGAATATTTTCCTAAATGATCAGTACAAAGAAGTTGAAGAAAATTACAGAATGGGGAAATGAGGGATCTCTACAAAAAATTAGGGACATCAAAGGAAAATTCCAGGCAAAAATTGGAGTGGTAAAAGATAAAAATGATAAAGATGTAACAGAAGAGGAGGACATTAAGGAAAGATAGATGGAATATGTCGACGATCTATATAAGAGAGAATCGTGTGTTATTGATAATGAAGTTCATGTGCCCTTAGAAGCAGAACCATTTTAGAAAGTGAAGTCAAATGGGCCCTAGATAATACTGCTAAAAACAAAGCAAGTGGATATGATGAAATGTTCCAAGTAATTGGAGATAGTGCAGTGAAAGTTTTGCATTCCATATATCAGCAAATATGAAAAACCCAACAGTGGCCAAAAGACTAGAAAAGTTCAGTATTCATCCCAATTCCAAAGAAAGGAAATTCTAAAGAATGCTCGAATCACCGAACAATTGCACTTATCTCACATGCTAGCAACGTCATACTTAAAATCTTACAAAATAGACTTCGCCAGTATGTAGACCGAGAGCTACCTGAAGAACAAGCTGGACTTCGTAAAGGAAGAGGGACCAGAGATCAAATCGCCAACATCTGATGGATAATGGAGAAGGCAAGAGAATTCCAGAAATATGTGTATCTCTGCTTTATTGATTATGCTAAGGCTTTTGAGTGTGTCGATCATAATGAATTATGGAAAGTACTAAAACACATGGGAGTGCCAGATCATATCATTAACCTCATACGAAACTTATACTCTGTCCAAGAAGCTACAGTGGGAACCATATATGGAACAACTAAATGGGTCAATAATTGAACTGTTTGTTGCAGAAACAGCACTTCTCCACTTTTTGACACTATATGAGTTATTAATACTGCCATGATTAATGCACGAAGGGCTACCATTTTGTGCAGAAAAAGCACACTTATCCTGGAGAGGTGTTGTTTTTACTTCACTTGAGTCGCTAGGAAGAGGTGTGAAAAGAGATCCAAAAGTCGCGTTTCATATAAATCAATTTATGGAGTTTCAGTATGAGGCAAATCATGTCTTAGGAAAATACTGTATTGATGGACTGTGCGTTCATACTTTCAAGTTGCTTATTTCTGCAACCCGTCATCCTGTGTTACCAACTAGACATGCTTACCCAAAAGGCTGTGTTCCATTAAATGAAAAGAAATTAGCAGACAAAAAGAAGTTGGAATCTTACATACCAGAAGAACACCATGAGTTTTATAATGAACTGTTTGCATGGACAACATCAGCACAATAGAAGTGAGAAGCATTGTTCAAAGATAAGAGACTTACATGTTACTTGTATTATATTGTGTTGTTTTGTTTTATATATTTTTCGAACTTTGGAAAGGGACATAAAAGGAGTATTCTTCTGTTTATTTTTCTATACAATGTGGTCTAATCATAATATGTGCAAATAAGTAAGTCTTACAAATAACTATTAAATAATGGGTTTGAACACTGTATTTCCTCAGTACAAAATTTGTACTTTATTTAATAAAGTTCCTTTTGAAATTGAAATGACGTTAAAATCAATGTTACACTTCCTTATATTCTCATTAATGGCGTTTGTAGCAGAAACAGCACGTCTCCACAATTTTCAACAAAGTCTGTAAAGGAACGTATAGGACTAATTCATACAAACAACCTATCTGTCATAGTCATTTCAACAGTAGAATAAGCATAATAAATATCGGAAGGTTAGAAATGACATTACACACTACAGACAGTTTTTTCTGTTTTCTGAACAATTTGGTACGTTGGAGAAGTGTCGTTTCTGAAACAAACGATTCAATTAGAAAGGAGAACGGCGAGACTGTGTATAGTCAACGTACCTTTTCAATCTGTATGCGGAACACATTATGAGGAATGTGAGGTTAGATGAAGATGAATCCACCACATTCAACTTTTATCCCTAACCTGAATCCAATTCCAACCAACCCTGATTCTTCTCCTCCAGACATTTCTGAACTTCGAGAGATCATCACTTTGCTCAAAAATAATAAAGCTCTGGATGAAGACTCAGTGATCGCAGAATACTGAACATAACAGCATGACAATACGCTACAATCCCTCGTGAAATCTACCGAACAGGTGTGTAAGGAGACTCAGATCCCATCCAAATGGGTCACAGCTCTGATTCATCCCCTTCATAAAAAAGGTGATAAATCTCGTGTCAATAATTATCGCGGCATCTCTCTTCCTCGTGTTACTTATAAAATCCTCTCCAAAGCCTTACTCACTAGAGCCGTAGAACAACTTCACTCACAAATAGGTTTCCAAAAATCCAGATCCTGCGAAGAACAGATCCAGAATCGAAAAATGACTATCACCTACCTGAAACTCAGAGCCAGATCATTTGCCACCACTTTTGTAAATTTCCAGAAGGCGTATGAATCGATTGACCGCACAGCCCTTTTCCAAGTTCTCCAAGAATTTGGCCTAGACAACAACACCCGACAGATCATTCAAAATGCTCTCACTGGTATGTCTTCGAAAGTGAAATTGGGATCTGAGATTTCTGAAGCCTTTCAAAATCCAAACAGGAGTTCAACAAGGAGATGGACTACCACCACTCATTTTCAACTGTGCTCTCGAGAGTGTCGTCCGAGAATGGAGACATGCCCTCCAATCTAAAGGAATTCTAATTGAGTTCAAACAGGCCGAACTCGTAATGGTATCAATATTGGCTCCCTTTCGTTTACAGATACCCTCGCTCTCCTTACTTCCTCTCCTGGACTAGCTGCTCAAAATATGAATTACCTGCACGTATGCGCAGTTAAGATTGGCCTCAAAATCTCCTGTACCAAAATCCACTTCATGTTTAACATCATGCACCTTCTGACTAGCCATGGTAGAATCTCGTAAGGGGGAAGTTTCAAGTACCTTGGTGAATGGGTTGAATCCAATAATTCTGAGAAGTTTTCCGACTGCTTGAAGCAGCCTTCCGACTCGCTCAAAACATTTATAACAAAATGTCTGTCTCTCGAAATGCAAAAATTCGACATTATCAAATTGTAATTAGACTTGCAGCAGAGTATTTAACACTTCCAACGCATGGCCTGCTTGAATAATTGGCAATTAAGGAAACGAGGATTATTCGAAAAATTCTTGATCCCAGTCAGAAAGATGTTTAAAGACTTTGGATCAACTTAGAAATACACAGCCACACTGAAAATATATCAAGCGTAATGCGGAAAAGAAGGATAACATTTTACGCTCACCTCTTCAGATTGCCAGCTGAAATGTTTGTTATCCTACTTCGGAAGTCTCAAAACGATTCCTCCTTGGTTGGTGGAGATCGATAAAGATCTTTTAAAGTATGGAATCTCAGAAAAAGACATTTTAGCTCCGAACTCCACTCAAATACAAACTTAGACAGGTTCACCAAGAAGAAGTCCCAACTCGACTGAAGCACGTCCATTCTGATGCATGGAAGAAAGCACATTCCGAAAGGATGCAAACCTGGTGGGCCCGCAAGTAGACAAACATTTGAGATCTCGCGGTCCTTAGTGGACCTAATAATAATAATAATAATAATAATAATAATAATAATAATAATAATAATAATAATAATAATAATAATAATAATAATAATAATAATAATGCTGTGAGCTTGCATCCGGGAGATAGTAGGTTCGAATCCCACTATCGGCAGCCCTGAAGATGGTTTTCCGTGGTTTCCCATTTTCACACCAGGCAAATGCTGGGGCTGTACCTTAATTAAGGCCACGGCCGCTTCCTTCCAACTCCTAGGCCTTTCCTATCCCATAGTCGCCATAAGACCTATCTGTGTCGGTGCGACGTAAAGCCCCTAGCAAATAAAAATAATAATAATAATAATAATAATAATAATAATAATAATAATAATAATAATAATAATAATAAGCCTCCGTGGCTCAGGCGAGAGCACGTCGGCCTCTCACCGCTGGGTTCCGTGGTTCAAATTCCGGTCATTCCATGTCCGCTGGACAAAGCGAAGGCGGGACAGATTTTTCTCAGGATTCTCCAGTTTTCTCTGTCATGTTTCACTCCAGTGACACTCTCCAATACCATTTCATCTGTCAGTCACTAATCACTGCCCCAGAGGAATATGACAGCTGACACAGTTCCTGTCCTCGCCGCTAGATGGTGTCTTCATTCATTCCGTTCCTAACCCGGTTGAAAATGAAACAGGCTTTGGATTTTCATTTTCATTTTCAATTATAATAATTCTACTTGTTCTTTGTCGTTTAGGCCTACTAAGGACCACGGGGATCGTATCCACTCTTCCGTAAATAATAATAATAATAATAATAATAATAATAATAATCATCATCATCATCATAATAAACGCCCAGATGGGACATTGGAAACGAATAATCAAGAGAACTGCAAACTTCTAGCAGCTTATTTCCGGGATCTTTTAAACTGTGAATCCCCTAAAGAACAACTCACCTTTGAGAAACCCTTATCTAATCAAGATTCAGAACCCCAAACACTGGAAGAATTCAAAGAAATAATCCATGGACTCAAAAATAATAAAGCCCTGGGGGAAGATGGTATAATTGCCGAAATGCTGAAGATAGGAGGTGACAGCGTAGCCCGGAAAATCCACTCGATTCTTGAGAACATCTGGATCAATGAAGAAATTCCGGAAGATTGGAAATGAGCGCTAATCCACCCACTACACAAGAAAGGGGATAAAACGAACATCAATAATTATAGAGGAATTAGCTTGATGCCAGTTGCTTACAAAATTTTTTCCAAAGCCTTGCTCACTAGACTTGAGAAACAGACCATCTAATTGGTGAATACCAGGCAGGTTTCCGAAAAGGAAGATCTTGTACAGAACAAATCCTCAATCTCAAAACTATCCTCCAAATGCGCAAAACCAGACAAACAGTCATTACTTTTGTAGATTTCAGAAAAGCATATGACTCTATAGACCGTCAGACACTTTTCAATACTCTAGAAGAATTTCAAGTGGATAAAAAAACAAGACAATTAATCAAACAAACATTAACTGGCACAACTTCAAAAGTTAAATTCCTAGGCGAAATATCTGAGCCTTTTCCTGTTAACACCGGGGTCCATCAAGGGGATGGTTTATCGCCGTTACTGTTTAACTTGGTGCTTGAGAAAGTAATCAGGACCTGGGAAAAGGAAACTAAAGGAATAACCCTTGGAAGACTACGTAAAGACAGAATTCACGTGCAATGTTTGGCCTTTGCTGATGACATAGCAATCCTTTCCAATAATAGGCATGAAGCAATTCATTCCACAGAAAAACTGCATGAAATTGCCATCAAAACGGGACTTCAAATTTTATATGAGAAAACTCAGTACATGGAAGGAGTCTCACGATACTTAGATGGACAACCTAACTAAATTTGGCAAAATTGTTCAAGTGAACCAATTTAAATATTTGGGAGAAATTATTCAGCCCTCTGGTTTAAACCGCGAAGCAAATAAGGAAAGAATTTCCAAATTGAAGAAAGCATACAGGATCACTTGGAACAGGTATAATAAAAAATCAATATCTCGGAATGCAGAACTTAGACACTATAATACAGTGATCAAACCTGAAGCGTTATATGCCTCAGAAACCTTAATCATTGGTGGTGGATCTTTAACCAAAGACATTGAGAAACAAGAAAGGAAAATTTAACGAAACATTTTTGGCCGAGTTTGTATAGATGGAATATGGAGAAAAAAAATCATCCCAGGAGATATATTGTCATTCAGAAAACATTTCTCACACTTTTCGGAAAAGACGATTGAAATTTTATGGACACATTATCAGAATGAACACTAACAGGCTAACTAAAAGAATTTTCAACCTGGCCCTTTCGTCTAAAACCAAGAACAGCTGGCTTCGTGAAATTGAAACAGATCTCCAGGAAATCAACATCTCAGAAGACATTGTACAGGACAGATGTAAATTCAGAACCAAAATCGACAATCACCACTTTGAAGACAAACCCAACACCAGAGCTACTATAACTTGGACAGAAGAACGAAGGAAGAAGCTCAGCGAGAGGATGAAGAGATTTTGGGAGGAAAAGAAGGCCAACACATCAGGTAAGCAAGTTCAACCGTGCTCCTGAGTAGGGCATAATGATGTAAAAAAATAATCGAGGGTTCCGTAAACTTACTTATTAGAAATAAAATACAAATATTATGTGGATAAAATATGTTATTCAATATAACATGGTACACTTGGAATGTGGGTAATAACACGGTGTAGTATGGGTCTATGATATGATAAATAGGAGACAGGGTAAACCATACAGTGATGGGCACCAATATAGTAATGGGCACCGGAACTACAAGGAGTGTAAGAACAAGCTTTCTGGCAGCAGTATGCATCCATTATTTGTACCTCTGTGTTAAAAGTACTCTTAGGTAGGCCTATATTCCTATGCAATCTCCATGGTTGTGGCCGCACAGTGAGCACAAGCATGATTTGTTTGTAAGTGTTGTGGAATCCATTTGGTATTGAATCCTGATCAAATTGTTAAGAAGAATGTTCTTTTTTTTTTTTTTTTTTTTTTGCTAGTTGTTTTACGTCGCACCGACACAGATAGGTCTTATGGCGACGATGGGACAGGAAAGGGCTAGGAGTGGGAAGGAAGCGGCCGTGGCCTTAATTAAGGTACAGCCCCAGCATTAGCCTGGTGTGTAAATGGGAAACCACAGAAAACCATTTTCAGGGCTGCCGACAGTGGGCATCCAGTTATTAAGGAAGTAAGCAAATATGCTACTATGTATTCCCAATCTGTTGTTTAAATATATTAGCCTGAGTTATAATTACGTTTTGATATACTGTATGGTTTACCCCTTAATTTAAGAGTTCGGGGGTAATATTGCGATTAAATGTCCGATCAATAAGTGAATTGCCCAATGTGCTGGGATAATTTGTCGGCACAACATTCAAATTAAAGTGATGTCTTTTCCATGATTAAATGTGTTAATCTATACAACTGACCAAGACGTATTCACAACGACAGCTAACCTCCAACCGAGCGCGCGAGTCTAATAACAGAGTATGCGTGTGGTGTCACATATTTAGCAAAACTTTTGCCTTACTTAGGAGCAACATTTCATGGAAACTACACTCTATATTTTCAATTTTTTTTGTAACACGTAGCCCCTTCTTTTATCTGTCAGTTGAGACATTGAACATAATCGTAAGTTAAATATTCTCGGTGATGTACACGTTCTACCCAGACATTAAACATAACCGCAAGTTAAATATTCTCGGTGATGTACACGTTCTACCCAGACATTAAACATAACCGCAAGTTAAATATTCTCGGTGATGTACACGTTCTACCCAGACACTAAACATAATCGCAAGTTAAATATTCTCGGTGATGTACACGTTCTACCCAGACACTAAACATAATCGCAAGTTAAATATTCTCGGTGATGTACACGTTCTACCCAGACATTAAACATAATCGCAAGTTAAATATTCTCGGTGATGTACACGTTCTAACCAGACACTAAACATAATCGTAAGTTAAATATTCTCGCTGATGTACACGTTCTACCCAGACATTAAACATAACCGCAAGTTAAATATTCTCGGTGATGTACACGTTCTACCCAGACATTAAACATAACCGCAAGTTAAATATTCTCGGTGATGTACACGTTCTACCCAGACATTAAACATAACCGCAAGTTAAATATTCTCGGTGATGTACACGTTCTACCCAGACATTAAACATAACCGCAAGTTAAATATTATCGGTGATGTACACGTTCTACCCAGACATTAAACATAATCGTAAGTTAAATATTCTCGCTGATGTACACGTTCTACCCAGACACTAAACATAATCGTAAGTTAAATATTCTCGCTGATGTACACGTTCTACCCAGACATTAAACATAACCACAAGTTAAATATTCTCGGTGATGTACACGTTCTAACCAGACACTAAACATAATCGTAAGTTAAATATTCTCGGTGATGTACACGTTCTACCCAGACATTAGACATAACCGCAAGTTAAATATTCTCGGTGATGTACACGTTCTACCCAGACATTAAACATAACCGTAAGTTAAATATTCTCGGTGATGTACACGTTCTACCCAGACATTAAACATAATCGCAAGTTAAATATTCTCGCTGATGTACACGTTCTACCCAGACATTAAACATAATCGTAAGTTAAATATTCTCGCTGATGTACACGTTCTACCCAGACATTAAACATAATCGCAAGTTAAATATTCTCGGTGATGTACACGTTCTACCCAGACACTAAACGCGTCTTAAAAATTTTATTTCCATTTACCCCTTGTCGAGGAAAGTAAGTCTACGTTAGAAAGAACTAGAGGTGACCAAACAAGGTTAGAGAAAGCTAAAAGTGAGGAGCCTGCAAAGAGTAGGTGTAAATAATGCTAAAGTGAGCTAAGGGCGACGTAGGCAGCAAACCACACTTCCAAACTGAAAGACTTTATAGGTTACGGCATTTAGTACGACAATCAGGGAAACTGTGGATATAAACCACCGCACAGGGAAATCACCATCACAACAACCCACCTATTGGTATTATTCGTAACAATGGTCAGGATTTAAAACTTGTTACTATAGTTACAGTTTGATTTAGGAAAGGGAGGTATTAATTTTCTTCTAGAATCAAGATAGTTTTCATAATGCCGCAGAGGAGCACAAAAGTGTAAGTGGATAAATATAACGTACAAGTCATAGCAAATATCGTCAACTTTTGAATGTGCATTAATACTTGACAATAATAGTTCAACTAATTGTGAAAACGATATGCTGTATATGCAGGATGGGCGGGAATGACGTGAACATGGTATACGAGCATTAGAGGGTTGGTCATACTGATAAATCTGCGTGTTTTCTATGGTACGACCCTGTCAACTCGCAGATCCGCGTTCAAATCTCTCCTCTGGTGATGTCAATCCGGCCTTAAGCCACCACCGCCTTGTAAATGTCTAAAGGCAATGCCTTGTTAATTCAACCATAGTCTTCTGTCTTCAGCTTGTCGTTTCATCTCACAGTAGGAACTACATTCAACGTTTTGCATCAATACTTGAAGGAATTGCTTCCTAGGTCGACCTATTCCCTTCTTTCCTAAGAACTTTCCTTTTAGTAGTTTGGTTAGAAAGGTATTATGACGCACTGTGTGTCAAATGAATTTAGCTGCTCTTCTATGTACTGTTATCATCAGCTGTTTCTTCTCCTGTATTTCTTGAAGGATACTTCCGTTGGTTCTTTTTTCAGTCCAACTGAGTTTTAGCATTCGCCTCCAGACCCACATTTCAAACTCTTCAAGCCGTTTTCTATCCTGTTCTTGGATTGTCCAAGATTCACATCCATATAAGAGTACGCTCCACACAAATGACATCACAATACTTTTCCTAATCTCAATGTCTAAATGTATATTGGTCAGAAGATTTCTTTTGTTGCTGAATGCTTGTTTGGCAAGCGCTATTCTTCTTCTTATCTCTTTGCTGCAACGGTTATAATTTGTGATTACACTTCTGAGGTAAGGGAAACTGGTGACTTTTTCCACTACTTTGTAAAGTCAATTTAAATTCCACGGCGAAGTGATCTGTTTGGCTAACTTCAGCAGCTGATAAAATAACAACTGCGTGAAATACCGTATCGAATATTATTAAAAAGAGTGTCAGTATGAGCACTTCGCTAATGCTCATATACCCGGCTGACGTTGTTCCCAACCATCCAGTATAATATACTAGACTAGCCTATTGTGACAACTGTCCAGTGAGCGAGTCCTTGATCGTTGTCGTCACACATTATAGGCATATCACACTACTACAGTGTTATTATACTCTTACATGGATGCTTCCTTTTTTCCTCTACTTTTAACTATTCACAATCAATCACCAACTCTGATCTGCATTTAGGGCTATAACACTGGTGGCAGATTCCCCACCAATTGTTTACCTAGTTACGAATTAGGAAATCTATCGAACATCTCGTGTGGTAAATTCTTCCAATGCCTAATATTCCTCTTCCTATAAACGGATATTTACTCCACTTTTTCCACTTAAATTACAACTTTATCTTCATGTTATGATACTTTCTACTTATAGTAAACTTCACGAAAGCTTATTTGTCAACGCATGTTATACCTCGCCATCTCTCCACTGACACGTCAGAACAAATGATGCTTGTTGTTTTAAGGGGCCTAACATCGAAGGTCATCGGCCCCAAACCGCTTAGTAGACCTGTTCATCTGTTTACTCCCAAATCTTCCCAGTCCAACAACATGTTCATGACACTATTCCTTTGTTGGAAATCATCCAGAACAAATCGTGCTGCTGTCCTTTGAATCATTTCCATTTCTCGAATCAAGTAATCCTGGTGAGGACCTCATACATTGGAACTACACTCTAATTATGGTCTTACAAGTTAAGTGTACGCTCTCCTGTACATTCATATTACAATCCCTAAATACCGTCACAATCATATGATGAGCCCCGTTGCCATTATTTACAACGTCGTTAATGTGATTACCTGAATGAAGATCTTTCCTTATATTTACATCAAGGTACTTACTTTGATCATATGAGGTATTTTCACTCTCGGTGAAACTTAGAACCTGAGTTTTCACCCCCCTTTTACAGTCTGCCATCCATCTCATAATATCATTGAGGTCTTCTTGCTGTCGCCCACAATCATGCAACTTCTGTATTACTCTGTTCAGTAAAACATCATACGCAAAAAGTACCACAAAAGCGTCCGGCTCCATGGCTAAATTGTTAGCGTGCTGTCCTTTGGTCACAGGGGTCCCGGGTTCGATTCCCGCCAGCGTCGGGAATTTAACCATACTTGGTTAATTTCGCTGGCACGGGGCCTAGGTGTATATGTCGTCTTCAACATCATTTCATCCTCATCACGATTCGCTGGTCGTCTACGGGAGTCAAAAAGACCTGCATCTGGCGAGCCGAACTTGTCCTCGGACACTCCCGGCACTAAAAGCAATACGCCATTTCATTTGTTATCACAAAAGCAGTGCTTGCAAATGAATTATTCTTTTTAATTTCAATGTTGTCTTTTGGCCAATCGACCATACAGCCAGCTTATAATACACTGCACAACGTTAACAAGTACGACATTGATTTATCTTTGTATAGAGAAATGTAAATGGATGCAAACTGTGAAGACACCAGTTGTCCAATTGAATAAGTAAGCTGTTTGTAAGGAAGAACTGTCACAGTATTTCTATGCCACTTTGGATCTGATCAGTAGGAACTCATATTTTTATGTGGGAGTATAGAAACTGTGCGATAATTGAGTAAATCATGTAGTGCCGAAAGATTTGTCAGAAATGTCATTCCTGTCTTGCGCTGCATCGTATTTCCTACATTCTAAAACGATGCCGTTTAAATGTGCAAAATATGTGGGGTTATAAACATAGAGGGGTGAGTCCAACACTTGTATTCTACAGAGGTGACTGGGGTAGCAGCCGTGTCTTTTCTCATACGGCATGATAGATATCGTCGGCTGAGCTTGATTTTGGTGAACCGACGTTTGCTGGGCATTGTGGGTTGAAGGGCGGCGTATTGTCATCCATTATGTAGGTCCATAGTGATCCGCTGGTGGTAAGTTTTCTGGCCGATAGTACAAAGAAGATCGGTGTGAGGATGTAGGATAGCGTTGTATGGAGCGTTCATTAAGGCGACCTTGTTTGGAAGGACGATCAACTTTCACGTTGTGCTGTAGTCCTGCGTGGCCTTTAACCCATAAGAAATGTTTTCCCATAAAAGTGCGTTTCTCACAAGTCACAATATGTCATGAATGTAACGATGGTTTCGATCATTCCATTTTGGGCGGTCTGGATGCGCTGCTGCAAAATTAAAAATGAAACTAATGAACGGTACATCAAAAATGGAATTCGGTGCACACTTATTAGAGCATTGCTGTAACAGTAGGTAGTTTATGATGTCGCGTGCTCATTTCTCTGTTGCAGAAGCAAGTCTAGATCGAGGCGCTATGTATATAATTTTCCTCTCGAGCTACAGGTAGACACCATGGCGAAACGAATTGCAATGTTGGAGATGGAACTGAAGACTGCGAAGGAAACTAAGGATGAATACAGGTACTATTTCTATAATTTGTTCCTTACATTTCTATGTCCCTTCAATTGCTATAAATCTTCAAGTGAGTCAGAGGTGCCTATGCTTACAATCTAAAATTGATGAACTTCGAGGAATGTTTGACGGAAACTGTTGTATGCATTAATTTGAACAATTTATTTCACATGTAATGGTTTAGTCCTGTGGTTTCTATGGAGGTAAATATTATTTTGAACGATGTTTTACTTAATAGCCGGTGTTTAAAACTTCAAATGCGTATTATAAGAGTGCATTCAAACTAATTCACGCATTGTAGATTGGCTGTGCTGAAAGTAGATTTTGACCACTAAAAGGGTTCTGCAAAATATCATTCCTCTAGCTTGAGTAACGTGGGGGGTTTAAATTCCGACTCCGCACCTAATTTCGTCCCCTTAGGGATTTCCAGTTTGCACGGTTGCTACCTAATGTTTAGCTGCGCGCATACGCGTACCCTCATCCTGTTGTCTTGTGAGAGTTGGTTGTGTGCAGCACGTTTAGTTTCCGTGTACAAGGAGGATTCTTTTTTCATGCTGAGCTGAGTTAGTGCAGCATTCAAATTAAGAGCCTGTTATTCCTAGAGTGAGCACTGGTATGTGTATGAAACACTGGGCTACATTTCAGTCGTGTGGTGCAGTTCCTGGCATGTAATATCTACAATGAGGTGGTTGGTATTAGTTACTGTAGCAGCCATTATAATAAATCAGGGAATGTTCTTAATTTCGTCCCCCTTGATTTTATTTGTTATTTATGTTTATTATTATTTTCTTATGGAAAAACGAAAGCAGTGGGTTAAAGACGCTATGAAAAAGACTATTAAGACAGTTAGGGACAAGATAATGGGTTGCAAGCGTGCAAGTGAAATGGTTAACGATCCACTAAGCAACGCTGAAGGACTATGTTAAAAATAATACCAAGGATATATTTTTCATAAATGGCCTTCAAGTAATTCATTGTTGGGAAAATGTTTGGTGAAGTTAGAAAGGAAAATTATAATTACTTGTACTTTTCATACATTGGCTGAGGGGGGGGGGGGCGAAATTACAAACACATTTTTGGCAGATTAGTTTTTGCCATGTTTATGTCAAATGTTGACTACCTTACGTTATAACAGTTTCGCTGTAACTTGCCCGTAAGTGGAGAATATTTATACCGATACCAATTTCTAGCCTTGTCCATAATATTCCTGATTTCCTACCAGTCCAAATCTGCTAAGGGGACGAAATATGGGTCCCCTACCTTACTGTTTCAGAAAATGTTCCTAGAACCTAAACGTTGTAATTTCTTCGCAAATGATTTCTAACTTTTGGTCTATAGGATGAGTGGTCAGGATCTTCTTTCCTCATCTTCTAAAAGCATTCTTTCTGATTTTTTCTGACCTATTGTTTCACTATATTTCCTAAACCTTTTCATCTTTCTGCTCCACTTACCCTGACCCTGTCAATATTTCTTACAAGGGAACTGTCTGGGTTGAACCTGACCGAATGCAATAAATACGATTAATTAATACAAAATCAATCTAATGAACGGTGGCGAAGCTCTTAAGAGGATATTGGGACTTAGCCTACCCAAAAATCTTATCCCAAACTGTGAGTTACTATATATTGTGGGTCATGGTAATTCTAATCATCAGTGTTGGCACAAAATGCAACTGACGAAGGCGGCCAGGATATTCATCGTAAAGGATTACTCACAGAACAGATCAGTGAAAGCGCTACAAGATAAATTCCATGCCAAATTCAACTAGAATCCACCCACGAAATCATGCAGAAGTTTGAGGTAACAGGATTCATGGTTGATAAAAAGCTTGAATACCCGCGTTTGAATAGTACTGAGGCGCTGAATGTAGATATTCGCCAGCTGATGTTGAAGAGCCCCACTAAGTCCATGCGGGGTCTGTCACATCAGACGAACAACATGCAGGATTATCCTGAAGGACCTTAACCTGAATGCATACACCATCATTGATATGCAATTGTTAAAACCTACAGACCATGTATCGGCAACGAGGATAATTGGGCCAATTTTCTTCGAAGACACAGAGAACTCAACGCGTTACATTACCGACATCTCCGAGCCTTTGGCACGTGAACTGATGTCAGACGAACTACAGTAAGTGTTTCCAGCAGGACGGTGGAACAGCACACAATGTAAACTCATCCTTAGAAGCAGTGCATTATGGTTTCACATCTGAAAGAACAGTTTCGAAAGATCAATGGCCTTCACTGTCCCCTGATCTATACAGTTGCCATTTTTAATTGTGGGGGCAACCTGAGGAGTAAGGTGTACCACAAAAATCCACCAACTTTCGACGCATTGAAAGAGAACGTAGGCAACACAATCGTTGACATCCAGCGGAATGAGTTACACCAAGTCGGATGGAACGTGACCCATCGGACCACCTTGTGCCTGGAATGTGACGGTCAAAATTTCTATCAGTACCTATAGAGATACGAGAAATGCATGTGAGTCGGCTTTTATGTTTGATATATTTGTATAAAAATTTAAAATGAAGCAGTCTTGCAATTAATATGTTCATTAATTAGGTTTGGTTCGTTTATCTTGACCCACTTAGAGACTTAGTGATTTCATAATGAATAAAATTGTTTGCTGATCATTTTTCTTGCCACCTTGTGTCCTTGTTTCATTATCACGCGCACTAGTTTTACTCCTGACCAGTTCATGTTCAGATGTTGTCAAATATGATGTATGACGTAGACTTATTTCTAGATCATTGTGTTCATTGGATATAGCTGCTGAGCTGAGGATAAATGGTCATCATAACCGAGCCTATGTTTGTGGGTAGGTTTCACCTTGTTTCACAATGTCAGAATCAAGATAAAGTTGACAACCTCCTGTCTGTAAATCTACCGACACGAAGCTGACGTATTTGAGCACCTGCAAATACCATCGGACTGAGCTAGAATTGAACCTACCAGGTTGGAGTCGGAACGCCAACACCTCAACCTTCTGAGCCACTCAGCCCGATGCTGGTCTATACAACGAATGTTGTTGAATTAAACAAACGGAACATCGAAGTTAATTGCACTACTCACTGTTAATAAAGTGCTATGTTCATGTTTAAGTAATATGGAAAATACAAGTAAGAAACATTCAACATATCAGGAAAAACACGTAGAAGTGCTCCTTCCGGCGAAATACAACTCGACCTTCAACCACTGAACTCCAACACAAGGGTAGCAGACACTTTGGACAAATTAGCAGCCCTGCAGCTAGACACTCCAACTAATTCTGTGTATATCAAGGTAATTTCACGCAATATTTTTGATAGGCTTGTGACAATTTTTTCTGGGCAAAAGAGTCTCACACCGCGAACGCGTCCCAGTCCGAATTATCGCAGCTGGCACTGAAGCAAGGGGCTGCCTGGCCGAGGCGGTAAAGGCATGCTCGGTTCGCCCGGAAGGACGTGGGTTCGAATCCCCGCCAGGAAGTCGTAAAATTTAAGAAACAAGATTTCCACTTCCGGAGGTGCATATAGTCCTGAGGTTCACTCAGCCTACACCAAAAATAAGTGCCAGGTTAATTCCTGGGGGCAAAGGCGTCCGGGCGTGTAGCTAACCACTTTTCCCCATCACGTGCCAAGGTTAACAATGGTGGGAGCCTTTACCTTCCACTCCTCCAAGGGCCTTCATGGCCTGTAGGGAGGTGACTTTGCTTTGCTTTGGCATTGAAGCAACAAAAGTAACGGGATCAAGCAAATACAAACAGACCTTCAACGTCAAAGATCAGTGCACAAGTGCATGCAGATGACGTCACCGTAATATGAAGTCACGCACCTCACATTGACACACTGAAGAACATGCTCCATACGTATGAACTACACTCTGGTGCCTATTAAATGCACGAAAATCGGCACTAATGCCATTTGCCGCTTGGTCACGCGTAATAACATGAATACTCACTATTGATAGGACCAAAATACTAGCCTTTACCTTTTTTCAATAATTTCGTATCCATGATCACTGAGAATTGGAACAGGCAGCTACAAATATTGCGGATATCAGTTCACGCCTATCAGCTCCGAAATTAAAACATAATACAAAATGTATGGGTTATTCTAGAGTCCGTTAGAATGCAAACTTACTTAAGCCAGTAACAAGTATACCCTACACTGTACAACGGTTATGCTATGAGATTTGCATAGATATTAGGGGTACAACCTATAGAACTCCTTGAATTTATGCTACTCTTCCTACATTGTGGTACAACGGGTTAAGTCACACTTCCTACAAATCAAATTACTTTGCATTCTAACCTATTACCACCTAAAAATCCGAGGTATAGTTATTACCACCTTCACACTCAGGAAATTGTGGTAACTTGCTCAAATTTTTGTAGCACCCACAGATATTTTGAAAAAAAATTGGTATTGAGCACGTGGTGCTATTTGCGGAAAAGCGACCCTACAGAATAGCTAGAACACAACTATACCGAAAGGCGACCCTACAGAATAGCTAGAACACAACTATACCGGAAAGGCGACCCTACAGAATAGCTAGAACAGAACTATACCGGAAAGGTGACCTTACAGAATAGCTAGAACACAACTATACCGGAAAGGCGACCCTACAGAATAGCTAGAACACAACTATACCGAAAGGCGATCCTACAGAATAGCTAGAACACAACTATACCGGAAAGGCGACCCTACAGAATAGCTAGAACAGAACTATACCGGAAAGGTGACCTTACAGAATAGCTAGAACACAACTATACCGGAAAGCCCAGCAAGGTGGAGTAGGTTTCGTCTGTATCGAATCCAAATGCACTGCCTTATTAGCACGCAACTTAATTATATACAAGACATTACCATACATTATCTACGCAAAATGAGTATTTCATTTAATTCTAAGTGTTAATAATATCTTACCACAAGCCAGTCAAACAATGGCTCCTCTAAGACGGATTTGCACATACATACATCACGACCCAGCACATAAGGTCACCTGTTTTGCAGGTTAAGTACCCCTTACGGCGATAGAATATAGCATGACGTAACGTGAACAACACATGGCCGCCTCTGCAGTGGAAGGAAACCTTAGGGGCCGCAGGGGATTTGAATTTGGGAGGGTGGGTTGGTGACTACGGGCTCCTTAACTGTCATGACATTGGTCCCACTTACTCGTGCCAGGCTCCTCACTTCCATCCATCCTATCCGACCTCACTTGTTTAGCAATTGTTTTTTTCGACCCCGACGGTGTTAGGTTGCACGATTTCATTTTCACGCCCTTCGTGGTCCTCGTCTTTCTTTGACCGTACCTTCATTTTTCGAAGTGTCGGATTCCTTTCAGTTTTTCTCTCCGATCAGTGTTAGATAGAGGATGTTTGACTAGTTGAACTTACGTCCCACTGACTACTTTTTCGGTTTTTGGAGATGCCGATGTGCCGGTTTGCTGTCTCGCAAGAGTTCTTTTTACGTGCCAGTAAATCTACCGACACGATGTGACGTATTTCAGCACCTTCAAATATCATCGGACTGAGCCAGGATCGAACCTGCCAAGTTGGGAGTCCGAAAGCCAGCGCCTCAACCGTCTGAACCACTCAGTCTGGCAATAGTCCCTCTTAAAACAATAATCCCCTCCACCACCACCACCACCACCACCTTACTTAATTAAATGCACCCGACACAGATGAGCCGACACCGAAGTTGGCGAATGCTGTCTATCCCCCATCACCACATTACATCCTGCTTATGTATGGAGGTGGAGATTTTCAGGATATGTCGTCTGTTACAAATCACACCGCAACAAACTTTACAAGAACGGATACTGATACTGGAATTTTGTTTCACCAAAAGCACCATAAACAACACCGTAGTGTGGATAACAGCAGCGAGTGTGTACTACATCTTTCATCAGAGGAACCAGCCCAACCAGACAACAGTCAGTGGATTTCTCTCCTATATCAGGCGTTGAACGATGGTCCTTGATACAAAGTGAACGTTTAATCCTGGCTTCCGATATGTGTCTCAGTCTATTCTGAAAGTCGGTTCCAGAATTCCAGTGAAAGAGCATTCATGTTTCTAAGGATGTCTGTTATAGCGAGTGTGTGCGAGTGGTAGTGAAGATTGTTGACAACGTTAAACCATACTGACCAACTAACAATACAGATAGAAAACTCAGCCCGAGATATATACAGTTATAATCTGTTTCTACTCATTGATTTGAATTACAATATGCTAAACCTAAGACCGGTTGTGTTGGCTGAGGTTAGGTCTTGGAAGATTTTTTTTTTTCAATTTGTTTTACGTCGCACCGACCCGATACAGATAGGTCTTATGGCGACGATGGGATAGGAAAGGCTTAGGAGTGGAAAGGAAGCGGCCGTGGCCTTAATTAAGGTACACCCCCAGCGTTTGTCTGGTGTGAAAGTGGAAAACCACGGAAAACCATCTTCAGGGCTGCCGACAGTGGGGGTCGAACCCACTATCTCCCTGATGAAGGCTCACAGCTGTGCGCCCTTAATCGCATGGCCAACTTGCCCGATGTGGAAGATCTG
The DNA here is from genome assembly GCF_040414725.1 of Anabrus simplex. Classification (NCBI taxonomy): domain Eukaryota; kingdom Metazoa; phylum Arthropoda; class Insecta; order Orthoptera; family Tettigoniidae; genus Anabrus; species Anabrus simplex. The sequence goes on along the minus strand of NC_090265.1, from coordinate 860,852,218 downwards.
CACATTTTAAAGAGGGAAGACCTACCCCCCACCCCACCCCACCCGTGTGTTCTTGTGTTGCCGACTTCACCGTGGCCCGCATCCTCATAGAGTGCGCTGATCTCTCTTGCCTCTCGGCCTGCAGGAGACACTCGAACTCATACTAGCCGATGACGGGAATACTGCTGATCTCGTCATTCGCTTTATGTGTGAGAGTGGATTAATCAAGGGCATATACATTTCAAGTGTTCTGCAACTCACAGAGCATACCTTCCCTTTTGATGCGTTTGTGACCTCGGCTTAATAAAATAACTGTTTTTAATTAATTTTCAGATTTCTCCGTTGAATAAATAAATTTATTTTCAATTTTGTCTCCATTTAATTTGTTTAGAGTAGGTGATTACCTAGTTTAACTTCCTCTTAGAACTAAACCTTTTCTGTTTCGGTCAATCAGACTGGGAAAAGCGAAGAAAAGTCTTTCAAACTGGCGTTCACTGCAAGCTGAAACTAATATAGCTTGACCTGGATGTATACTTTTTCTTGTATGTATATACTAGCAAGATACCTGTTCTTCGCTACAGTATTATAATGAAATTTATAATTGAATGCTTAACGTTTTATATATAATCCGCCGAAATTCACGATCTAACTCGTTTTTTTGCGAGAATCCGCTAAAATTCGTGATCTGACTCGTTTCCTGAGAGATTACTGCAAAGTTCCTCCCTTTTTTCAATCAATCGATTTCGTGCTTCCCGGGCTAGGTCCAGGTATTCCACCCGGTCAGCTGGGCACCTAAATCTTTGCCATCTTTTTCCTATAAGCATTCTTAATATGGATCAAATCCTTGAGGAGATCCGGCGTGGTGTCGTCTTGGGTGCCTTGGCGGTACTGTACTCGCGGCCGGACTGCAATCGTAGTCATTTCTCGGCCAGGATCCGGTCCGCACATTTTGACGACGGTCCAGAACATTGTTATTATTATTATTATTATTATTATTATTATTATTATTATTAGAGTGGGCGATATTAGTTGAATTCATGTTATTATTATTATTATTATTATTATTATTATTATTATTATTATTATTATTATTATTATTATTATTGATGTTCTTGACCCCACACCAAGATGCAAGACCGCTATTTGGCGGTAAATTACATCTGCTGCCATTGTCATTGCTGAAAATGTGACCAGCACCATTGACGCGCGTAGGCAAGTGCGCGAGATTTCTGGCGATACGAATGATATACATCCGTGAATTATTGACCATATTATAGGGGCGAACTATTGCACGGTCAATATCATTCCTATCGTTTATTTCAAATGTGTTTAAATTTTTATTTATATGCCAGGAGAATCTATTATAATCTAACTTTAAGTTCTCCAAAGGAAAAGATGGTTCTTGAAAACGAACCCAGGAAAGATTAAAAATGATCGGTTTATGATCAGAATAAGTACATTATGAACAGTAAAATCAATTGGTCTCAACTCCTTTTTCACCCAATTGCTGTTAAGTTGATATACCCCCCCCCCCCCTCACCAAAAAAGAGGGCGTGTTCTTAATGTTGAAAAGAGATTCCAAATACCAACGTTCACGTCTGTTACCTTCAGTTTTGAGATATAAGTATCCCCATAAAAATAATTCACATTTTTCACCTCCTTGCACACCCCTCCCTCCCTTTAAGTGAATTTTTCTGTAAAAGTACTTGTTTCTTTAATAGTAAAGGATCTTCTAAATACCAATTATCACGTCTCTAACATCTTCAGTTTTTGATATATGTGTCCTCATAAAAGAAATCTAACTCTTTTCCACCCTCCCCCAAGATTTCCCCCCCAAAACGCTTTTGTCTTTGTTTTTAAAGGAGATCCAAATACCAATTTTCACGTCTGTAACTGCTTTAGTTTTCATTAGATGTAAGTATACTCATACAATTAATTGAATGAATTTTTTCAATTCTTTCACCCCCCTCACCTTCATTGGATTTTCTGAGAATACATGTTCCTTTACTTTTAAAGCAGATTCCAAATACCAATTTTCACGTCTGAAAAATCTTTCGTTTTTGAGATAATAGTATCTTCATACAAATAATTCAACTAATTATTCAATCTCCCCCATCCATTAAGTGGATTGCCGAAAACGAAAAATACGTATTTCTATATTTTTAAGGGAGATTCCCAATAACAAATTTCACGTCTGTAACATCTTCAGTTTTTTGAGGTCCGACTCGCTGGCTGAACGGTCAGAGTACTGGCCTTCGGTTCAGAGGGTCCCGGGTTCGATTCCCGGCCGGGTCGGGGATTTAACCTTAATTGGTTAATTCCAATGGCACGGGAGCTGGGTGTATGTGTTGTCTTCATCATCATTTCATCCTCATCACGACGCGCAGGTCGCCTATGGGAGTCAAATAGAAAGACCTGCACCTGGCGAGCCGAACCCATCCTGGGTTATCCCGGCTCTAAAAGCCATACGACATTTCATTTCATTTCAGTTTTTGAGTTATCAGTATCCTAATTAAAAGAATTCAACCCCATTTTCAGTCACTTTTACCCCCAACCCAAGTGTTTTTCCGAAAACAAAAAATGTATTTTTCTTTATCTTTAATAGAGCAAAAATACGATTTTTCACTTCTGTAATAAGTTAAGTTTTTGAGATAGGCCTATACTGTAGAAATGCTCAGCTTAAAATGTCACCCCCTTTTTAGTTCCCCTTAAGTGGAGTTTCCAAAAACAAATCACCTATGTTTTACAGGAGATTCCAGATACCAATTTTTACGTCTGTAACATTTTAAGTTTCTGAGATATACTGTAGATATAGTCTTTCTAAAAATTCACCCCAATTTGTCACTCCTGTTTAACCCCCATTAATTGGATTTTCCAAAAACAAAAAATACCTGTTACTTTGTTTTAAAGGAGATCCCAAATACCAATTTTCAGGTCTCTAATATCTTCAGTTTCTGAGATATAAGTATCCTTATTGCGCCGTTCCGGCGTCCAGGTCGGGTCGCGTAAGCTCCAGACTAGCTCAAATACAACATCAGTTTCCAAATAAAGTCGAATTTCCGGGCTATGGGTTCCGTATCGAGAGAACACCGTCGTGGTATACTTTTGGATAAACATAAAACCTATGCTACGGACGTTTCCTAGTCGCGATTCGGTTCCTTTCCGCATATCTTGGGCATAATTCTTAACCTACATTCACTTAAAACTAAATACTTGTCATAGGAAGTCATTGAAAGGATAATTAATTTTTATACAATACTAATTTTTTAAAATAAATAAAATCTTGAAAAAATGGTTTAAGTATTTCGAATATCATGTTAAAGAAATAAACAGTAATCAACTGACGTCGTATCTCATCAATTATTTTCAAAATATTTTCAAATTAGAGGACTCCAACTAAATTAATAAGAAGAACCATGTTCAGATTATTTTCAAATCTTGATTGGGAGCTAGAGAATATGTCAGACGCAAACTATTTAAACTGATTCAATTATACATAAAATGGAAATCACGTTTTTCATCTATCATCCATCATCACATAATCTGATTCTAATAACTTTCACTTGCTTTAATTATGTATTCCCTAATCAATTCACAGTACGATAAATTCATTTGCCAGTAGCTGACTAGATTCGATCATCAGGAATATTATTTGTTAAAGAAAACCTCTTCTCAGTTATCTCAAACATTTCACAATTCTCGATGCTGTGTTCAACTTGTGTTGAAGAAAAGATAATTCATTAAGTCATCCCTCCATTTAAAATACAATAACCGGAATGCCATTACTGTTATTTAGTTGAATTGCTCATTAAAAATAAATATTAATTTCAAAAAAATATTTAAGTGCTAATACAGTAATTATATATGACCTGATACTTGGCTATCATTCATATCTGACAAGTATTTAATGGAATTCAGCTGGATATTAAGTAATCTGGCTTGTAAGAAGACTCTATCAGTCACCATCAAACTTCATTTACGGATAATATTACCAGTGATATCATTTAATGCAAGTAAAGAAAGTATCTATGGTTAGGGATCCGTACAGAAATAGGCTACATTTGTGCTATCATCCCTATGTGGAATTATTTTTGAGGATCTAATAAGTAGTTGTTTACATAGGCACGTTATATGGATCGTAAGTGGTACTACATAAGGCTTCCTGAAGAATTAACATACATTTGAGAACCAATTATAACTATTCCTTATCTCAAATTGCGTCAATTGACCTAATTTCATCGCTAAAATTATCTGTTTCTTCATTCACGACGAAACAATAATCATCACCATCATTATTCTTCATAGCATTCTACCATTCTTCACATATAAATCATCCATTTCATATTACACATTTCATATCTCACCCTGTACTACAATAAACATAATAATTCATCTCAACTTGACGCATGTTACTCTCTCATCGTTAATCATCCATCTAAATATTCTATTTTGTTCTCAATTTTCTACAAATTCCATAATTTATCTTATTATGTCTTCCTACGACATTATTATAACCTATATACGGTCTCATTTCATCCCAGCTCAACAGTACATGCCTTAATGTAACCTAATGTTAACCACAATATCGTTTAATATTCGCATTTACGCTAAGTTAACCTCCTTTCATTCAACATTGGCAACATTACGAACGCAAAAATAAAATCATCACTGGTTAATCACTTCCTACTCCAATGGACTTGTTATTCATGTTAGATGATTACCTAATAACCTATAATAATGTTAATTTAGTTGACTATTCACGTAACATTACTTCTTTAGGAAACTTAAAATAGCACTTCATATGTATCTTTCAAGAAAGAAATATAAAATATAAAATGGCACTTTCCAAACAAATATTATCTGAACTACTCACGAGAAAGATGAGCTTAGATGACTTATCTTTTCCTCCTGCTTTCACTGTCGCTGTCACATGTCCAGCCGGCTAGGACATGATGTGTTCGGTTTTACGGCATCGTATCAGCCTCTCGGAAACGCCAGGGATGGTGTTTGGTCATCTCCGTCCTCATGGTCTCGACTTGTCTTTCGTGTCATCATCATCTAAGTAGCCTCCGCCTCTGCATTTCTAGCAAATGTTGTTGTTTGTTTTGTTGCGCAGTGGAAACAGAAAAGCACATCAACATGGTCATTTTCGTCATCTTCTGAATACAAAGCCTACTATTATCTACTGAAAATCTGCTACTACCGCTTCTTATAATGATATCTTATGATGTTTTAGAGTCTTTCAATATGTCTAGTGAGGCTTCAATTTGATCGTAATATAATCCTTTCTATGTCTTGCGCAACAGTTGTTATTATTCTCTAACTTCTTAAGATTGAATTACTTTCGTTATGTACGTCTCCTTGCCGGTATCTCGTGACGTAGCGCTCAGGTAATCTGCCGATTCGACTGTGCAGTTTTATATTAAGAAATAGTAAGAATTCTCTACCGCCGAAGTCTCGTACTGTTCTCAGGACGTTTATTAGTATTTATCTTTAATTATATACTTCTTTCTTCACGATCATCCTTCTCCTCTAATTGATTCGTGTAGCGCTCTGCCGGCATGTCTCCAGTGAAATAGATTTTTTTCAATAATAATTTTTAACAATATTCTGTTGTCGTCTTTTCTCGCCGCCTTCTATATTTTCCATTCCCTTCTATTACCTGATGACAATATCATTCTTTTAACATATGAACATGTTGACGTTCTACTTCCGACGTTCTTGCGGCATAGTCACCATTTTTGCTCCAGATAAACTTCACTGCAAACAGTGAAATGGCACATTATTAAAGGCATTCAACCGCTTTTTCACACTTTTTAACCCCTCTTATTGGGATTTTCCAAAAACAAGAAATACGTGTTTATTTTTAAAGGAGATTCGAAATACTAATGTTTACATCTGTAAACTTTTAAAGTTTTGAGATAGATACACTCATTTTAAAAATTCACCCCCCCCCCCTTTCCACCCATTAATTGGATTTTCTAAAAACAAAAAAATAAGGTGTTTCTTTGTTTTTAAAGGAGATCCCAAATACCCATTTTTAGGTGTGTAATATCTTTAGTTTCTGAGGTATAAGTATCCTCATTAAAGGTATTCAACCACTTTTTCACCTTTTTTCACCCCTCCTATGGGATTTCCTAAAACAAAAAATACATGTTTCTTTATTTTTAAAGGAGATTCTAAATACCAATTTTTACATCTGTGAACTTTTAGAGTGTTGAGATATAGATACACTCATTTTAAAATTCATCCCCCTTTTCACCCCCTTAGCGACTGAATATCCAAAAATCCTCCCTTAGCGAGCACCTACATTATAATATAAATGTATCCTCAAAATTTAATTTCTTTATGTCCAGTAGTTTTGGCTCGGCGATGATGAATCAGTCAGTCAGTCAGTCAGTCAGTCAGTCAGTCAGTCAGTCAGTTAGGACGCTCGCCTTTGCTCGTTGGGAACCCCCATTTGTTCTTCGTTAGTGGTGGGTGATAACTCATGTCATTCCAATGTTGATATTCTATATTTTTCATAATTTCTTGATAATAATTTTTCATATCTAGTACATACCTATATTATTCGAATTGGGCAGACCTATTGAAGTTGGCCCTAGCAATAAAGGTACTTTATAAAACATGGCGGCAGGTTCTCATTCTCCTATATACAGCATTTCTTACCGGACTATCATGATATAGCGTAAGCTGCTGTGTCCTGGCGACAATCTGTCCATCAAGTCGATCCATCTTCGTGCTGCTTTGCAATTAAATTAATTACATAAAATTATTCGTCATAAGAAAACTACCCATCGGCCTTCGTTCAAACCACTTAATAAATTCTCCCAGGACTCGTAAGAACAAATTGTGAAATTTTCAACGAAAACAGTCCAGTAGGTTTTCAGTTTATTAAACTCAATTATACCAAAATCCACTTTTATATATAGATAGATACACATTTACTTTTCCCTTTTCCTATCTCAGGTTTAAATGATGGCTTCCTCTATTATGATAAGGTAGGAGTACAGTCATCACTAACCGACGCCGTATCCATTTTAGAAATCACAAGCACTTAAACGAAAAAACACCAGTTAATACAACACATCTATACTTATGCGCTTCGTGTTACAGAATGGCCATGCACGCCACTCCAAGGACTAACGGTAACTCGGAAGTTACATCCGGAACGCTTCTGCAAAAATACCTGCTTTTTTGCACTTTCAAAGATCATACCGGTTTGAACATTCTTCAATTATTATTATTATTATTATTATTATTATTATTAGTAACAAATACATCGCAATTGGGATATAATCCGGTGGTAATGATCACTTACAGTAGTGTGATAATAAGGTAAATTTAAAACGTAATTATCCAACAAGAACAACAACAAAAACAACAACAAAACAAAAGTACAACAAACAATACCACGGAAAGAAAATGTTACAAGAAATATTACTTGTTTAACATTCTTAAGTATATCCAGTGCTTAACATTAAGGCTTCCAATACTATGGGATGAGCTTACTACTAGCTTAACGTTACAAGTGATAATAAAGTGAGGTTAAAACCTAACTACCCAACAATAACATTACAACAACTAGAGTACAACAAGCAATTCCATGGAAAGAAAATACGACAAGAAATACTACTTACTAGTTGAACATTGTACATCATCATCATATCCAATTTCACACACAATTTAATTATTTCCAGTGCTTAACTCCACGGCTTATAATACTATAGGCCGAGTGGCAATGGTTACGCTATGTTTAGTTGAAGGAAGATGGCCGGAAAATTGCGTATTCTGAAAATTCGTACCGTTGATAATAACACGAAAATTCGTTCAGACAAAAAACGAAACAGTTGCGGGACAAATGACTTCCCGCGAGGGACACTTACAAAATACCTTAAAATGCGGAACGGTTGGTCATCCTAACCTCATTGTCATCTACCAACTACGATAAAGCGCCCCTCACCGAAGTGCATTAGTATTTTGAATAATATGAGCTTGTAACTGCAAAACGAACTATACATTTTAAAGGATCAATTTTTCTGTGAATGTAAGGGCAAACCTGCAAGACCTATCAGAAGAGCACGAACGTTTGAAGGCAGACTACCAGGAAGCGGAGGAGGCACGAACTCTCATGGCACACAATCTGTACTGCCAGGAGAACGACAGACACGCTCGGCTGATAGCTCTCGAGAATGAGTTCAAATTACTGATGGCTAAATCAGGTATGAACATCCACTTACTGTACTATAGCAGCTCTCAACCAACTAGACAGGGCGAGTCACCTAACATTGCAACCGGCAATAATTCTTAAACAACAAGGCATTTTGAAAAACGATTTTCACAGAGGGGCTCATGTAATTAGTGGATACAATTAATTAAAAATTGCGCAGATGTATAATGTTCAACATAAACTTACGTATTTTTAAATGGAAACCCCCATTAACTTTATCATAATTGAAAACAGAAAAATATGATGATAATAATAATAATAATAATAATAATAATAATAATAATAATAATAATAATAATAATAATAATCTACTACGGTGTCGTAGCAGGCGGAGAGGTGATACTCGGACGTGGCGCGTCCCAGGTGGCAGATAGGGGGTTCCTCACAGGCTTGCCGGCGGACTTGAGCGGAATAAAATAGCTCTCGCGGGCCATACACACAACATCAAGAAATCCACTACTGTCTATTCTGGTGTCCAGCGACTAGTGGTCTGCGCCTGTTCACCTAGTTGGTGCGGCAGTGAAATATGCCTTGATCTCAACAATCATGTCTGTAATTACCGTGATATTTACTAAAGATTACCACAACCAAATTCAACTTGAAGTAATCATAATGGAAGAAAAGGAAAAAAAATCCGCTACCCCAGGGCTCCAGTCAACGCACTGGACTTTCCTGGTCATCGGATTCTGGGGGACCAGGAACATCATGAGGAAAAGAATCGGAGCTTCTCAAAATCTCTTCGCAAACACTGCATTGACACTCTCAATGCAAACACTCTCTTCAAACTTGGAAAACTAAAACAACTCACAGACATGCTAGAAAATATACACATCAAAATTCTTACCATCAAAAGACGCGCTTCAGAGATGAATACTACTTCGACACAGAAAATTACAGGATTTAAAAAGGTAAAGCTGTTATCAGAAGAGGCACACCATTAAGGTTTGGTACAGCATTTGCTGCACACAAATCATTCGTGGATAACATTATAGACTTCAATTCCATATCAGAACGTATCTCCACACTCTCCTTCAAATCAGGTAATAAAGCATACACAATTATCCATGCACATTCACCTACAAATGACCATAACAGAACGAAGCCACAAGAAATTGAAGACTTCTGGGAAGACATGGAAGAAGTAACCAACAACGTACCAGACGTTACGTTTATACCTCAGCCCAAAGGCCGGTTGGATCCTCAACAGCTCCGTCATCAGCTGTCATAGATGGTCTAGGCATCACTGAAGAGGCATACTGGGGAAATGAGGAGTGAAGTAGTTTCCCGTTGCATTCCTCACATTGCCAGAAGTTGCTATTACATACCAGTCTGCCAATCCCACAGAAATGCATGCACCAACCGACCAAATGAGCAATATTTTCACACCATTCATAGCAGGGACTGGCTGCGTAAGGAATGGCATTACTAACATATCACATACCTCAGTCACTTTCATATTGTTAAAGCCAAGGATAAAGCTGAGGCAGATCTATGAAAGTAACAAAATTGCTCTAGCCCATACCAGAAGACATAGTGCACTGTAAACACTAGGTCCGCCAGCAAAGGCATAACGTACCAGAAAGACATGTGAAAATTTTAATGGGAAAACAGCGAATTAACAGAGGAGAGGAAGAAGGGAAAGAAGTGAAAATTGTGTCATCATGAAATATTCGAGTTCAAATACTGTCCATAAGGGCAAGAATGATATTAATAATAATAATAATAATAATAATAATAATAATAATAATAATAATAATATTTAAATGGATGTTAACAGACCATGGAAAGATTGGAAGAGTCAAGAAGTTTAAGTACTCGAGTGAAGTAATGAAAGATAATCTGGGCTAGAACAATATCCACATCCGAAAATTAAACTTATGGCTGGGGTTCCACCGGAAACGTATGTAATGCGACAAAATGTGTGACAGAAGTGACCTCACATTAATCGTTACCGTAGGCTTTGGTCGCCGAAGATGCTCCGTAAAATGATGCAAATAAATCATTCGTTATCAATCTTTGAGTTTCATTTGTTGAAAGACATTCCTGAACATTAGCTTTTTGCAAAGGGAAAAACGTTTCTTTTTTTATTTCTTTCAAGATTCCTTGTTGTTTAAGAAATATTGGATATTAGATGTTGGCTGTTATCAGGGCAACTCGGAAAAGAGTGTGGGGGTACTGAGCCCATACCATTTTCGTGGATTCCATAGCCAGGATATTCTACTTCTTCCTTCAATTTCACCTTGTAAGATAAGCTGAAGGAGTCTATATTTATTATTTCGAATGTTATGGTCAAAGTACTCAAGTTTATTCTTTTTGATGTTGTGCATGACCTCCAGCTCTTGGTTCAAGTGTTGGAGTATTTCAGTGTTACGTATTCTGTCAACCCCATGACATTCTGAGAAGACGTCGGTAGCACCACATCTCAAAAGATCGAAGACTTTTCGTCGTGTTCTCTGTTAGGGTTCAAGTCTCGACCTATGAAGTAAGACAGAAAATACATAACACTGAAGTTAAGTGGTGAGGGAGATTGATCTTAAAGTTCCTGTTAAGAAGTTTGCTCATTTTCTTGAATACAGTGTTTGCCTATTCAATCCCGGACCTAATTTCAACAGCATTGTCATCAAGTACGCTGCCGAGATGCTTAAAGCGTTGGTCTTGCTCCAGTGATGTGCTGGCTATTGTTAATTTAACAGATTGAATGACATGTTTGATTATCTTTTTCGTGTTTAAACGCAGACCTGCTGCAGCACTGTGTTCAACCACACAGTTTAGTAATGTCTGCAAATCTTCAGCACTTGTTGCAAGAAAAATATCAACTGCTGAGATTAGAACAAGTTGCGAACATTTGTCCGAGTCGAAGAGCCGATCCTTCAATACCTTTCTCAGCGGACCAACGACAGCATACCCCACATCCATCGCCATACTACTTTTATGTCTTTGGTCCGACACATATCTAACGATGTTTCATTTCTTAAAATTAACCTGATAACATATTAGTCATCTTGTGAATTATTATTTACAAGAAATTGTGTAAAAGCTAAAAATAAAATAGTCACGCCAAACCTACGTGACCAATATTCAGTTCGAGCACAGGCCTAGTCTGATTTTTCAGCAGTTAACCGTTTCAGAATGACGACCATTAACAACCCCATGGATATCTGCTGTAATTAGATATTATTATCGGCAAAAAATCAAAATAATGAGCAAAAGGTTAGTTCTACCGCAAAATACAGCCCACCATGCGTACTTAAAATTTAGTTTTGTCACAAGTACGGTCCTATGCAGTTTTCGTAACCCTGAAAATTCTCTAGACAGTTACGCTTTTAGGTGTAAAACTACTACTACTACTACTACTAATAATAAAGTTGTTTTCATTCTGTACCCTGAAGGGGTATGGCGGGTCTTTTAGAAAGTGGCGCCTTCTTTCGGCCCATGAAGATTTGAATTGGTGAAAGAGATGTACGTTGAAGGTGAAGGGTTGACGGTCGTAGCCTATATTAACTTAGTGTCCGGGCAATTGCCTTAGTGCAGGAGAATGGAAACCCACAGAAAAACATTCACAGAACAGTGAACGCTGGGAACCAGTCCCTCTCCATCTCCCGATTGAAGAGGTGTAGAGCCACGGCAGAGCCGTGGCCACCCGTTCTCTGCTCGGTTGTCCGGTTGCAGTGCAGAGAATTATAACTGGATGCATTATAAGTACTCCTTTGCACTGGGTTCCACCTCAAAGTCACATCACGACACCTGATCTGCGCACACAATACGCCCTTCTCAGTGAATATAAAAAGGGAATATGCAATCCCGAGCTTCTCTTCTATAGTACTCGGATGTACGCATGCGAAAGAAGAACCGTTTAAAATCGCGACAACCTTCCATCCTGACAGCGGAATAACTGCAACTTCAACTTCAATAGCAAGTGTTTAGATATGTGGAATGATACCGTCCCTGAAGATCACTGAAACTTCGTTGATCATGTTAAGAAATCAGTTCATCAGAAATTGCCACGAAGTATTTGGAAAATAGGATGCGAAAAAGCAGGCGCGGCCCTTCAAGGGGGTTGCAGGTTTGCACAACCACCAGTTAATTTCCTAATTCTCTTACTCTTTATTTTACACTCTTTATTGATGACTGTAGCTGGTGGCTTGTTTTGTACACCCGTAGGAGGCTAAGAGCCGCCAGAAGTGTGCACGTTTACAGCAGGTTCGCAGGCGAGTTGCAAGCGTACTAAAGAAGGTTAGATTGGAAAGAATTTTGGCTTGTGCGGGGTCAGAGGGTTTAGAGGCGTGGCTTAAGTTTCTATTGATAAAGATTGTCAAAGTCCCTGACATAGGGACTGTGCCATTTCACTGTCCTGAGAATATAATTCAGTGGAGTTAAGGTGGTCGCAATTGCCGGATAAAAATTTAAACAGAACTCATAAACTCGATAATATATATCAAGGAAATATGATATAGCGCGAGGTCGTAATTGTAAAGATCAACATGGCAGTGGCTGAGACGAAACACGACTCAGAATTGTTAAACACGGTGTTATTACATAAAGATAAATGAATTGATCATCTTTGAGAACGGACGTATTGATTCGGGGAAGCAAGACACGCAATTACAAGTTCAAGATTTTGAAGAAAATCATCAAAAAATAGAGTTTCACAGCGCTAAAACTAACCAAAATACATATAGATATAATAGCAATAACATAATCTGCGAAATAAGAAGAGTATTGTAAAGGCAATACATATTGGAATTCACGGCGAAGACTAAGCCTTGATTCAATAAGAAAAGGAATTCATTATAAAGCAGCAATACTTAATTGAACCTTGAAAATAGTAATATACGATCCATATAAAGTTGAAACGATGGTAGATATATTGGTGATCTGCAACGTTATTGCTATAAAATTCGAGCTAAGAGAATTATCAATGAAATTGTTATGTTAGAAGGCTTTGAATTCAACGTTATGTCACAATTAACTTCATACATGTCTCTTTATATCCCTATTGCGCAAGACCTCGCAGTTTTAAGAAGACTATGGGGAGATTGTCTGGATGAGGCCAAGCTGAGATGACGGCAACGAAGGACCACATCGCCGGGAGCATCTCGATGACCAGCGGCAGAACGCGGACGTCAAACCAGAGCCGCAGATGTCGAGGCAGACATAATACAATCCCGGAGCCGAAGGAAAAAGATAAGTCTTGCCCTAAATTATGGTAAATGAGTGTATTATAAATTTCAAAGTAGTCATCTTGATTGATTGCGAGTAGATGTTAGATCGTTAATATCTTCGAAATGATTCAATTATGTTAGATTCTCACGAAATAATTTTATATTTGTGTCGATTTACATGGAGATAGGTAGTCATCCTAAAGTTAAAACCAATCCTAGTTAGGGAGTATGAAGTGAATAATATATTAATGCCATTGTAATGAAACCAAAGAATATTGGAAAGTGAAAGTGAATGTGAAATGTGAAGTGCTAAGTGATAGGATATTTAAGGTTATATGTGAAGTGATGATTGATATTTTGGATTATGAAGGTTAGTTATTGCCATAGGAAGTCAGAGTAGGACTACGTATGTGGATATGAGAAAAAACCGAAGACATGTTGAGAATAGATACGAAGATATTGAATCAATAAAGTGAATAATTAGGAATGAAATGATTCTAAGCGTCAAAATGACATACATATTTATATGATTTATTGGAAGAGAGATGATATTATATGTGAGATAAAAGGGATTTTGAAATGTTATACGAGTATAATGAGGAATAGAAAGATAGAATATATGATGCTACGTTGATAAAAGAAGAAAATGATTGTTTTTGAAGAGAAAAGTGATGATAGTTGATGCAATGCAGGATCATTTATGTTCGTTAACCATGATGATATTTCATTGACAGAGAATCCATATCCTACGATAGTAACGACGTGTTATGATAGTTATAATGTGTTATGGCATAATTAGGTCATCATATTGAATCCATTTTAGGAAGTGTTGATTAGTAATTTGATAATTTTAACCTACTATCTCTACCATAAGGTTATATTTTTCCTGAATGATAAGCATGGCATACATCAAGCCACATGGATAGGCATGATTATTATAAATTATTCCAGTAGGATAGTTAATTTCTAGGATCTTCATGAAAGTTATCCCTTGCATATTTAAATAAATGGCACACGGTAACATGTTAAAATTCACACACTCATGTGAGAATATATTTAATTAGTTATTTTTGTGGTTGAATTGAATTGAATATTAATTTGGTAAATGATGTAAGGATGAACGATGTTAGAAGTTAGTGTGAATATTGGCACATGTTTCGCTAACAAGGTATACTTATCTTTTTCCCGACGCATAATCTTGATAGTACAAAAACAAGAATTAAGCATAATACTCATCCTAATTTATCTGAAGAAGTATGATTCTGACAAAGACAAAATAATTTAACGTTATTCTTAACTTCCTAAATAGATTTGTATTCATTGAAAGATAATTTAATTTTGAATTATGTATATTATGTATAATTTGATGGATGATATATAAGTGATATAAACAGTAAATTCATTTCCAACCTTAATATACGTTTTTGCTATTTGCTTTACGTCGCATCGATACAGATCGGTCTTATGGCGACGATAGGACAGGAAAGGCCTAGGAATAGGAAGGAAGTGACCGTGGCCTTAATTAAGGTACAGCCCCAGAATTTCCCTGGTATGAGAATGGGAAACCACGGAAAACCATCTTCAGGGCTGCTGACAGTGGGATTCGAATCCACTATCTCCCAGATGCGTTAATATTTGTTTAGTATGCATAATTAATATTTTTATGATCAACATTCATATTTACCCTATCGAAGCAGACTCAAAGAATTTAATGTGAGATAGTATTTTTTCTTGATTTCATTCTGTTTTCTCAACTTTATGATTTGAAAAAATAATTATGTTTAAGGTATACTTGATGTACTATTCGTCAACTTGGTTAAGAATTTTAGATAGATTTAGAGTTAAGGCGTAATATAAATCATGTTCTGCGATGACCAACGATTCGTAGAATGGAGACGACCATCGTTATTTCTGGCAAGTAATTCGTTTATCAAGAAACCGTTCTCGTCTTTTTCGGAAGTCACCTTAAAAATATAACAATAATCGAACCCTGAGAGTATGCTGACCTGGATTTCTTTCGCGACCCGCCCTGGACGCAGGAAAGGCGCAGTACCAAAATACTTCCAGAAGGAACATCGGGAAAGATTCTGTTTTACGTACGGTTTTCCTCATCTTGTGTGATATAGTCGCCTATTTTCAACAAAAGCAATATGCACACACACGTCATAGTAATCAAGATCTTTTCTTTGACATTAAAAAGCGAAAACGTTTTTGTTCTGAAAGTCGTCATTTTCGTAAGCTGTTAAGAGAAGGCAACACTCATAATGCATCTCCCTTGCCTCCTGACATATCATGATTGTCAAAGTTCAGTTTGAACTGTTAAACGAAAATGATTCCAAACATTTTTCTGCCATAGCATGAATTTGCAGGACTTTTGCCTCATTTGAAAGACGAATGAACTGTCTGTATAAACAGGTACCACTACACTTGTAGTTAACCATTTTACTTCCTAAATTCTCTTAAATTCTCAGATACAAAAGTTGAAAGTTTAAATTATGTTCAAACCTTCATCCTTTGATACCAATTGTGCACCACCACATTTCCAAACCACCAGCCGCCACTGCGAACAAGGCATAGGATATACACAGATAGCCTGTACGAATGGGGGAAAAAATTTCCCTCCCAATGTGCTGCTCTTCAGTATTGTTGTGTCAGCCCTCTCGTAGCCCTCTTCGATATTTTTCCTGTAAGGAACTAGTGAGTCAACTGGAAATCCCTGTCTGATTATATAGTGATAACCTCTCCCTTATATTGTTCTCTTCATCTGTTTCTGCTGTACACCTTCTGGAACACAAAACGGAAATATTTCCTCTCTATCCGAGCCTCAAATATTCTAGTACTCCATCAGCAGGGTATAAAAACGAGGCTCGCCGCGAAGATTCAGTAAATGTTGGAGTTCGGTAGTTGGACTGAGGCTGCCGTCAGTGCCCCACCGGTGTCAGAGCGGAGTGCTGTGTTTGTACTACTTTGGAGTAGTGTTTATGTAACGACGTGTAGCTTGACGGCAGTAGTGCTGGTTGTCGTCTTTGTTCGCTGGAGTCAGAGTATCGTCGTATGCTGAGCTGAGTACTGTGTATGTGCACTGCCTGGGAGTATTGTGTGTGTAGTGGACTATATATTTTCTCTGGGGTCGAACCAAGGAACAGATATTGTATGTTGTATGGGTCAGCAGCCTTGTGTTCAAAACCTATCTACATGCAGCTGCTGTGTGCGAAGGGACCAAGCGTGCGAGCCACAGTGAAAGATACAGCCCCTTAAGAAGGACTATCGCCCGTCAAGGTAAAAACTGCACGGCTGGAGTCCTGCTGCGAGAGATTTGTAATAGACAGCACTTAGTGGGGTGTGATCAGTCATGGTTGAATATAATTGTGTGTGTGTGTGTACTGTATGTGTGCTAATTAGGTCATCCTAGAATTAAATTGGAGTGATAGAACATACGATATTTTATTCGTAACAGTATGACAGGCAAACAATTCAACACACTGTGAAGCCTACGATCCTATCCTGAAAACTGAAAGATTTCCATAACGTGACACCGGTAACCTTGATCTGAATTACAAACTTAGACATAGTTTTGTGTACCCTGGAACTTTGAAATGGAATGCGAATATTCCAAATTATTTCAATATTGTGTCATTTTTCCTTCTGAATTCATGTTTTTTATTTCTTTACAGATATATAATGACCTTCCTCCTTAATTCATGTTTTATATTTCTTTACACATTTATAATGACCTTCCAATTGGGAGATCTTTAAAATGCAGGACCTAAATTAATGATATATTATTGAAATGAAATGTCGTATGGCTTTTAGTGCCGGGATATCCCATGACGGGTTCGGCTCGCCAGGTGCAGGTCTTTCTATTGAACCCGAGTGACTTAGGCCCATAATCAATCATGATTTGATCGGTAAAATAATATGATACATTTATTGAAATACAGAGGAGTGTATTTGAAAATATTTCGTTTAGGTAATGTCGAAATCAGAGCGAAGGAAGGACGACAGACTGGAGCCTGACGGATTAGCTCAACCCGACAACTTTTAGCTACTTCACAGCAGGGAATATCATTAGTTGGCGTACAAGGAAATACAGAGTCCACAAATAAGTCTTGGTCAGAAAGAGGAAGGGGGAGAGTCATACAAAGAAAACCCACCACATGAGTAAGACCTTGGGATATTTTTGGTAGGACGGAAATTCCATGACCTCATGGAAAATTACAGCGGCTGAGTGTACGTTCGCTAGCCTAAGTTCGAGCAGGTGGAGATTTAAATCACGTGACCGCTTGCCGGCCAATAGTAAAAATTTAATGGGAGACTCAGTGATACCATCTTAAGGAATGATGGATGAGATATTTTCGTAACTACAAAAGTAATCAGTAATAAATTAATATGAGTACGCGGATGGATGTAATGAATTTATTAGATGTCACGCATGGAAAAATAATCAATACTTATTGGCAAATTAATTAAATTGAAGGCTGGATTTCTTGGAAACCGGACAGCTTGAATCTCATTGGCTGAAAGGAGACCACGTTGTCAGGGACGCTTACGAAGGCGCGAAATGTGAGGAGCGAAATCCACCCATATCTCCTAAATCTGTGATCACCTGGAGTTCATATTTTATCCAGCAGATATGCTATCGGAGTGGATTAATTTGATGTAAATTTTAACTTCCAATTCGGAGTGCAAGTACCGATATTAAAAATCCACCCCCTCCCTAAGGGGCATGACGTCAACAAATCCGCGGGAAAAAGGCTTCATCCATATATACGGAGCTGAATTGACGGTCGCCAGCCACTTGTCTTGAATCGTCGGAGCTGAATTGACGGTCGCCAGCCACTTGTCTTGAATCGTTGGAGCTGAATTGACGGTCGCCAGCACACGTGAATTGAATATCGGGAGCTGAACTGTTGGTCGCCGGTAACTTAGAATTCTACGGACGTACAGTCATTTAATGGCGCGAGCATCCGCCAGTGTTTGTAAAGTGTGATCGCGCTCAAGCAACATGTTAAATCTGGAAATAGTTAACGTAGGATAGTGTTTTTTTTATTTATGAATAATCAGTGACGTAAAGTAATTACCCTGCAAGAGAGTAGTATAAAATATATCACCATAAGTACGTACATAATAGACTGTGTGACGAACAGTACTTTAAGGAAGTAGTAGCCTGTACTTAGCTATACCGAACCGATGTAATGAACACGTCAAGAATGCCGTATAAATCGGGCGTATCGCGACGGGCGAAATAGTTGACACCTCGTCGTACGTGTCCAGGTCCATTGTGCGGTAGGTGGACGAAGATTAAATAGTGTAAATATATTAAATTCTTGGGTCTAGGATAGAAATTTGTTGTATCCAAATTAAAGTATACAGTGTTAACGTAGTAAATGGTGAAGGTTTGTGGTAATCAAGATATGAGAGTAAAATAATAATGTGCCAGGAAATCTTTTGTGAAACTACGCCATCAAGGATGGAGGAGTAAAACGCAGAGAGGGGCTGGATGAAGCCTCTCGTCTGCAAAGCTGCAATGGAATACCGATAACTAAGATGAGTACTAAACTGTAAAATATATTTGGGAAATGTTATCGTGATGGGAAAAATGGGAATAATTTGATTATACTTGGTTACCTTCTGTAACAAGATGGGTCGCTTAACGACCCCATCCTAAATTTGTAGCACGGACAGTAGTAAATCATAATAATGTAAATAATCGGGTCTTTTATGTATTCAGTTTGTTGGAGATGTAAATTTGTATATATAGTGTAGTACGTTAAGTCATGCATGCATTCATATTTTCTTTGTAGTCGATAATTTTCTTTACATTTGATTTTGATTATGCTAGTTAAATAAGACCCGATATGTGCTTTTATGTTTTGTCATTTTAACGAGCCATTTAATGACATGGAAGGAAAATCCAGCTTCGCCATACCAAGTGTGTTTTGTTGAAATTAATATGGTCATATTTTCAAAGTGAAGTTGTTAAATTTGTGAGATGCGATTAATATAATAATTTCCAAGTAAATCATATCTGGAGTGTTTAGTGCCAGAATAAATTGAATTTGTAAAAGGGGTTATGCGTTAAACATAATAAGAGTGGACTACCGTATTACAGGCGAAAATATTATTATTTTTTTTAAATATTAATAATAATAATAAATAAATAATATAACTATTTTTTTTAAAGCAGATATTTTTTTATATGATTCGGGGATAATAATAATTTATGTGATCAAGTGTTGAGTTTATTGGGAATCATTTAATGACGGGAGGTCGTTTTAACTCGGAATTAAAGTGCGTGATAATTTAATTTGATCGATTAATAATATTAAAATGTAGATCGGTGTTAATAATCCGTACATGTTAATGAACGTGTGGTTTAAATTACGGTCCAATGTTTTTTTTTTACATATAAATGTCGCGTTTTGAAGTTGCGATTCATTAGCCGGAACATGTAGTGCTAATATTACGAGACCATGATTGTCAAATTTTGGTAAATATAATTTCAAGATGTTACGATTATTTGTGGAGAATGAACTAAGGCATAGATCCAAATGAGATAGAAAATGTGAAAGAATTTGCAGTCAGATAATAAAAGGTCGTACGAGGTCCGAAATGAATAAATAAGTCAGTTGATAATTCTGTGAGGAATAAATAAATGAATCGAGGAATATTGAGATAGAGAGGAAAATAAATTCCGTACGAGAGACACTTAGGATATTGATATGAGTGTAAAATGTACGGGCAGTGTCACAGAGAAATACTGAGTTACGCAGCGGGTAGAATTCGAACCCGTGACAGCATGTACGAAATAAATAGACTGCACAGCTGTTCGTTGAGATACAACGGATCTAAGGATAAGGAGAGTTCAGATTCCACAGAAATGGTCGTATATTGTATTCATTGTAATAACGAGTGAGGACAATCATGATGTCGTGATAATAATAATAATAAATATTGCAGATAAAGGATTGGACCGCCTTAATTAATTGAGCGTTGATAACGATGTTAAACGGGAATCTAATTGAGAATATGCAACCGATAATAATAACAATGTAAGGACGATGTTAAATCACCGCGGTCGGATTAATAATAATTGTCATAATAATAAACTGTAATGATGTCGTTGGTTGATCAGTGAATTAATTTGTAATTGCGACCGATATCTTAATATATGTTTTGGCGCAAGTGACCGGTTCATTAATGATAAATAACCTTTTTAAGTGACGTGAATAATAATAATATCTTGAGTCACCTATTCATTAATAATAATAATAATCACGAGAGGGATATAATAATAATAACAGTAATAACCATTTGTGTTTGCATCCCGCATAATAATGATGATATTAATCAAACGTGACAGTGCCAGGAACCGTTGCATATAATAATAATAATAATAATAATAATAATAATAATAATAATTTCGAGGATGATAATTTCATGAAGATTGTGACGAGCGTGGATTAAATTATTTGGTAACAACATCCCTCTATTAGTATGTTGAATAATGAGAGTGATAATATTAGAGTCATTTGGTACCTCTTTATTGTACGGTTTCCGTACGGGACGATGTTACAGTCATACTTGCGTGTTTGTTTACTTCGCTCGCGATGCGAGGGGGGGCCATGGCCACGGTATTTCCCACCGCTTCTCGTTATCTCATCTGTGGCAGTAGTCTACTGAGGCTAACTGGAAACAATTCAGATCCCATGTAAATAATATGTATATGCTAATTCATTGGTATGGCATCAGCTGGATATCGTAAGATAGGGACTGTCCGTGGAATCCAGTTTTCGCACTTCACGAGAAACATTACCCAGTCCGAGTACCGGTCTCGGAAAAATGTATATAGCCGGAGTACCTCATCTTAGTTAAATCGGGAAGCCGACCGTAACATGGGTTATGCTCGGGCTCCCAATAGAAGGAAGCTATATCTTTGAGTGACGGTTCGATTCAAATGGAATCGATCCGTAAATTATACCTCCAAAATGTCATTTTATTTCAGAAGCAACGCAGCAAGATATTGATACCACTTGCGGTATGGCAAGTGATTTATATATGTAACATGTGTGTAAATTCAAATATTGTTGCCACGTGTATCAAAGTTTTATACGTCAAATGGCGTAATAAACCGCTCCTTCTGGCAAATTATTTCAAAGGAAACCACTCTCATAATCTTTTTATTGTAGTTAAATGATGCCCTTTTTAAAGTAACAGTCACTTCCTAGTCCTATCATGGAGTCCTTAAATTCAAGTTACAATCGAGCCTTCCCCCTTTTTATTTTAAGTTGCTCCGTTCATCCCCGTGTTCTATTATGCCGTTATATTTATATTTGATGATTTAAATAATGAACCGACACCCCTGAGATAAATGCTAGTCTGGGACTCGGGAGGTGGACGGGTGCAAAATGGCTGGCCCAAAGTGGGGCTTTAAGAACGGCAAAGTGTTGCTTTAAGAACGACAGAGAGGCAAATTTTATTGCTAATCAATTTTTATATTTTTATACTTTTTTTCAAAATTTTATATTTTTAAATTTTTGATTTTTATTAATTGATGACCGCATCACGGTCAAGTGTGTGTTCACTTGTAACGTAGTATCATGCTAGAGTAAGGTTAGTTTCGAACGGAGCTAGATTTGACTAGTTATTAATATAATCCACTGCTAATCTCTTCAAGTTTGGCAATGATTCAAAATTCAATAAGCTCGAAGATTTGATGTTTCTCTTTTCCCATATGAAATTTAATATTTTTTTTGTTATTCAGGACTCCATTTAAATGTCATTGGACATGAGATGAATATTATAAACAGTTGTTTAGGAAGGCTTGAAATGGTAAAAATATTACTGAGCACCAGTTCAAGTTGTTATTTAAAAAGAGGTTGAGATGGTATAAATTAAAATTAACGTATTTCAGGGCAGGAGATTTCCAACTTCATCGTTGTTTTTAATGTTGTTGTTGTTGTTATATTGGAGCGGTTTATTGTGAAATCTTAGGCGCAATCCAGCATTCAAGTTGAATGACCTGCAGATGTAAACAAGTTTTAGAGTCAAATTCCTTTTGTTAAATGAAAGTTAGTGTAGGGGTATAATGTCATAGGATAGGGCCTAGACCCAATAGCGTATTCCTTCGTGTGCAGCAAGGCGAGAGGCCGATCGGCCCTTTTGCTTTCTCAAGAAAAGTTATAATGTCTGACGACGGTGGGGAGCGATCACAGGACATAGTGGTAGAAGGACAGGGAGAGATGAAAGCTCTCACGTTAGAGGATTTGATGCGGAACTTAACTCTGAACATGGAACGTAGGTTCGATCAAATGCAGGCTGATAATGTTTCCGCTAAACATGAACTTGTCGACAAAATCGACCAAGTACAGGCTGCGAGTGTTTCACTAGAGAATAAGATCGACCGAGTACAGGCTGCGTGTGAAATAAATAAATCAGAACTCAAGGCACAAATAGATGCAGTTCAGGCCGCGAGCGTAGCGATGGGACAGGAACTTAGGGACCAATTAACTCAAGTCCAGGAAGCATGTCACTTCGCGAAAGACGAATTAAAAGTGCACATGGATGCGTACATTACCATCGTTAATGAAAAGGTTGACCGCGTTAGAGATGAGGCTCAAATGGAACGCGCAGAAATTAAGGAAAAATTGAACGCTAGTGTCAAGGAACTCGCCGCTCTGCGATTAACTGATAAAAATGACATAGAATCACACATAGAGGAAATTCGGGATGAGTGTAGGAAGGAGAATGACATCGTCCGGGGACAAGTAGAAGAAAAATGCGCGCAGATAGCTGGCACCTTGGACAAGCATGACAAGGGCATGAACGAGTTACGTGGGGAAGCCGCACGTACACTTGTCATCGTAGCAGGACTGAAAAACAAAGTCGAAGAACTAACTATAAATTTAGAAGACCGTAGCCAGAGAATAACTAAGTGCGAAGACGCAAACTTAGCGTTATTCCAGCGGACGGAAGATCTAATCGAACAGGGCCAATCATTTGCCGACACGGAAGTTCGCCTATTAGAACAATGCAAGGCGTATAATGGGCAAAATTCCGGCACAAAAGAAATAGCCAGTTGTAATCCCGACGGAATGGATGACATCCGAAAAGACTTGGAGATGTTGAAGGCTAGGTTGGAACCATCAGCGTCTAGCCAAGATTTTAACCTCCAATATCGCGAATACGAACCCCATGATAACCAGGGGATTCATAAGAAAGGAGGCCTATCCCATGCTGATACACACGGTTTCAAGTTTGAAAACAGAGATGGGTCGTCTACGTCATCAAGTGCTATCCCGACATCGGTGGTACACGTCATTAAGATGTCTGATGACAAGCCACCAAAGTTCGATGCCCGTGGGCATGTCACCCCGAAAGGTTTCATCCGGGAAATCGCCAGTTATATAAGTGAGAATAAAATACCAGTAGAGCGACAACTGCGAACAGTCGAGAAATTCCTAGACGGAGCACCAGGTGTATGGTTCAGGGCTTTCTTGTATACTTTTGAAGATTTTGAAGGATTTCGGCGGGCTTTTCTCCAAAAGTTCTGGAGTATTCAGGAACAGCAGGAGTTAAGGCTGGAAGTATACTCCAGACGATATGCAACATCTTCACCAACGAAATTCTCTGATTACTTTGTGGCACAATTTCACAAGCTACGGGAGCTTGATAATCCAATGAGCGAAACAGAATTGATTAGCGCCATTGGAAAACAATTGCCATTCGAGGTCCAACGAATGATGATAGCGTCAAATGTCCAGACAGCTGTCGATGCGGAGGCTTTATTACGTCAATTAGACCTCACAACGCATCATTCGAACCCAAGACAAATTAGGAGCAGGGACCAACAGGTGAATAATATCGAACGGACAATCGAACCGAAGACCACTAGTACGAAGAACCAGGGAACTAGTACTGATCCGGAACCTCGTCGAGCATATAATACGGAGTGGAAGCCGCAACAATGGACGAGACCAAGGAATTTTGCGGAAGGCAACCGGCAAACCAACCAAGGGAACTTTCGAGCTGACAGGGGATACCGTGGATTCCAGAGAAGTAATTATAGGCCGTATCCAGCTAGGAATCAAGGGAACCCGAGATATTACCAGGGAGGATCTCGTCAAGAGAAGGATGACAGATATCAAGAGTCTAGGCGGTATATAGAAGAGCTGAACAAGAGAAAATGGAAGGAGGCGATCCATGATCGAGGCCGTGATGAGGAAGCGACAGGAGCGGAGAGCTTGCAATTCCAAAGAGCAAGGACAGGTGGCAGCGACTTGAACCCGAATGCACCGACGTTCGATTCGGGACAAGAAAACAAAAGGATGTGACTAGAAGCAGAGGATGAACGAGAGGAAGCAGATGACGAGCCGGAAGAAGATGATGTCGAAGAAGAGGATGAAGAAGATGACGGAAGGGAAGAAGAAGTCCAAGTAATCCATACACCAATTGAAGCAAGGCCATGTCCAGGGTGTGGAGAGATAGACAGCGACGTGCAGGAATTTGTCAATACGATCCATGAAATCGAAAGACAGAACGAGGAGTTAAGGGTCAGGAACCAGATGTTGAGAGACGAAATCAATAGCCGTCGCAGAATAGAGGATCCAATGTCAAATCATGATAGTGATGATATGGACACATCATAAAAAAAAAAATCTCTCATGATGCTCACTAGATTTTTTTTTACCTGGGCAAGAGGAAGATGAACCCGAGTGACTTAGGCCCATAATCAATCATGATTTGATCGGTAAAATAATATGATACATTTATTGAAATACAGAGGAGTGTATTTGAAAATATTTCGTTTAGGTAATGTCGAAATCAGAGCGAAGGAAGGACGACAGACTGGAGCCTGACGGATTAGCTCAACCCGACAACTTTTAGCTACTTCACAGCAGGGAATATCATTAGTTGGCGTACAAGGAAATACAGAGTCCACAAATAAGTCTTGGTCAAAAAGAGGAAGGGGGAGAGTCATACAAAGAAAACCCACCACATGAGTAAGACCTTGGGATATTTTTGGTAGGACGGAAATTCCATGACCTCATGGAAAATTACAGCGGCTGAGTATACGTTCGCTAGCCTAAGTTCGAGCAGGTGGAGATTTAAATCACGTGACCGCTTGCCGGCCAATAGTAAAAATTTAATGGGAGACTCAGTGATACCATCTTAAGGAATGATGGATGAGATATTTTCGTAACTACAAAAGTAATCAGTAATAAATTAATATGAGTACGCGGATGGATGTAATGAATTTATTAGATGTCACGCATGGAAAAATAATCAATACTTATTGGCAAATTAATTAAATTGAAGGCTGGATTTCTTGGAAACCGGACAGCTTGAATCTCATTGGCTGAAAGGAGACCACGTTGTCAGGGACGCTTACGAAGGCGCGAAATGTGAGGAGCGAAATCCACCCATATCTCCTAAATCTGTGATCACCTGGAGTTCATATTTTATCCAGCAGATATGCTATCGGAGTGGATTAATTTGATGTAAATTTTAACTTCCAATTCGGAGTGCAAGTACCGATATTAAAAATCCACCCCCTCCCTAAGGGGCATGACGTCAACAAATCCGCAGGAAAAAGGCTTCATCCATATATACGGAGCTGAATTGACGGTCGCCAGCCACTTGTCTTGAATCGTCGGAGCTGAATTGACGGTCGCCAGCCACTTGTCTTGAATCGTTGGAGCTGAATTGACGGTCGCCAGCACACGTGAATTGAATATCGGGAGCTGAACTGTTGGTCGCCGGTAACTTAGAATTCTACGGACGTACAGTCATTTAATGGCGCGAGCATCCGCCAGTGTTTGTAAAGTGTGATCGCGCTCAAGCAACATGTTAAATCTGGAAATAGTTAACGTAGGATAGTGTTTTTTTTTATTTATGAATAATCAGTGACGTAAAGTAATTACCCTGCAAGAGAGTAGTATAAAATATATCACCATAAGTACGTACATAATAGACTGTGTGACGAACAGTACTTTAAGGAAGTAGTAGCCTGTACTTAGCTATACCGAACCGATGTAATGAACACGTCAAGAATGCCGTATAAATCGGGCGTATCGCGACGGGCGAAATAGTTGACACCTCGTCGTACGTGTCCAGGTCCATTGTGCGGTAGGTGGACGAAGATTAAATAGTGTAAATATATTAAATTCTTGGGTCTAGGATAGAAATTTGTTGTATCCAAATTAAAGTATACAGTGTTAACGTAGTAAATGGTGAAGGTTTGTGGTAATCAAGATATGAGAGTAAAATAATAATGTGCCAGGAAATCTTTTGTGAAACTACGCCATCAAGGATGGAGGAGTAAAACGCAGAGAGGGGCTGGATGAAGCCTCTCGTCTGCAAAGCTGCAATGGAATACCGATAACTAAGATGAGTACTAAACTGTAAAATATATTTGGGAAATGTTATCGTGATGGGAAAAATGGGAATAATTTGATTATACTTGGTTACCTTCTGTAACAAGATGGGTCGCTTAACGACCCCATCCTAAATTTGTAGCACGGACAGTAGTAAATCATAATAATGTAAATAATCGGGTCTTTTATGTATTCAGTTTGTTGGAGATGTAAATTTGTATATATAGTGTAGTACGTTAAGTCATGCATGCATTCATATTTTCTTTGTAGTCGATAATTTTCTTTACATTTGATTTTGATTATGCTAGTTAAATAAGACCCGATATGTGCTTTTATGTTTTGTCATTTTAACGAGCCATTTAATGACATGGAAGGAAAATCCAGCTTCGCCATACCAAGTGTGTTTTGTTGAAATTAATATGGTCATATTTTCAAAGTGAAGTTGTTAAATTTGTGAGATGCGATTAATATAATAATTTCCAAGTAAATCATATCTGGAGTGTTTAGTGCCAGAATAAATTGAATTTGTAAAAGGGGTTATGCGTTAAACATAATAAGAGTGGACTACCGTATTACAGGCGAAAATATTATTATTTTTTTTTAAATATTAATAATAATAATAAATAAATAATATAACTATTTTTTTTAAAGCAGATATTTTTTTATATGATTCGGGGATAATAATAATTTATGTGATCAAGTGTTGAGTTTATTGGGAATCATTTAATGACGGGAGGTCGTTTTAACTCGGAATTAAAGTGCGTGATAATTTAATTTGATCGATTAATAATATTAAAATGTAGATCGGTGTTAATAATCCGTACATGTTAATGAACGTGTGGTTTAAATTACGGTCCAATGTTTTTTTTTTACGTATAAATGTCGCGTTTTGAAGTTGCGATTCATTAGCCGGAACATGTAGTGCTAATATTACGAGACCATGATTGTCAAATTTTGGTAAATATAATTTCAAGATGTTACGATTATTTGTGGAGAATGAACTAAGGCATAGATCCAAATGAGATAGAAAATGTGAAAGAATTTGCAGTCAGATAATAAAAGGTCGTACGATGTCCGAAATGAATAAATAAGTCAGTTGATAATTCTGTGAGGAATAAATAAATGAATCGAGGAATATTGAGATAGAGAGGAAAATAAATTCCGTACGAGAGACACTTAGGATATTGATATGAGTGTAAAATGTACGGGCAGTGTCACAGAGAAATACTGAGTTACGCAGCGGGTAGAATTCGAACCCGTGACAGCATGTACGAAATAAATAGACTGCACAGCTGTTCGTTGAGATACAACGGATCTAAGGATAAGGAGAGTTCAGATTCCACAGAAATGGTCGTATATTGTATTCATTGTAATAACGAGTGAGGACAATCATGATGTCGTGATAATAATAATAATAAATATTGCAGATAAAGGATTGGACCGCCTTAATTAATTGAGCGTTGATAACGATGTTAAACGGGAATCTAATTGAGAATATGCAACCGATAATAATAACAATGTAAGGACGATGTTAAATCACCGCGGTCGGATTAATAATAATTGTCATAATAATAAACTGTAATGATGTCGTTGGTTGATCAGTGAATTAATTTGTAATTGCGACCGATATCTTAATATATGTTTTGGCGCAAGTGACCGGTTCATTAATGATAAATAACCTTTTTAAGTGACGTGAATAATAATAATATCTTGAGTCACCTATTCATTAATAATAATAATAATCACGAGAGGGATATAATAATAATAACAGTAATAACCATTTGTGTTTGCATCCCGCATAATAATGATGATATTAATCAAACGTGACAGTGCCAGGAACCGTTGCATATAATAATAATAATAATAATAATAATAATAATAATTTCGAGGATGATAATTTCATGAAGATTGTGACGAGCGTGGATTAAATTATTTGGTAACAACATCCCTCTATTAGTATGTTGAATAATGAGAGTGATAATATTAGAGTCATTTGGTACCTCTTTATTGTACGGTTTCCGTACGGGACGATGTTACAGTCATACTTGCGTGTTTGTTTACTTCGCTCGCGATGCGAGGGGGGGCCATGGCCACGGTATTTCCCACCGCTTCTCGTTATCTCATCTGTGGCAGTAGTCTACTGAGGCTAACTGGAAACAATTCAGATCCCATGTAAATAATATGTATATGCTAATTCATTGGTATGGCATCAGCTGGATATCGTAAGATAGGGACTGTCCGTGGAATCCAGTTTTCGCACTTCACGAGAAACATTACCCAGTCCGAGTACCGGTCTCGGAAAAATGTATATAGCCGGAGTACCTCATCTTAGTTAAATCGGGAAGCCGACCGTAACATGGGTTATGCTCGGGCTCCCGATAGAAGGAAGCTATATCTTTGAGTGACGGTTCGATTCAAATGGAATCGATCCGTAAATTATACCTCCAAAATGTCATTTTATTTCAGAAGCAACGCAGCAAGATATTGATACCACTTGCGGTATGGCAAGTGATTTATATATGTAACATGTGTGTAAATTCAAATATTGTTGCCACGTGTATCAAAGTTTTATACGTCAAATGGCGTAATAAACCGCTCCTTCTGGCAAATTATTTCAAAGGAAACCACTCTCATAATCTTTTTATTGTAGTTAAATGATGCCCTTTTTAAAGTAACAGTCACTTCCTAGTCCTATCATGGAGTCCTTAAATTCAAGTTACAATCGAGCCTTCCCCCTTTTTATTTTAAGTTGCTCCGTTCATCCCCGTGTTCTATTATGCCGTTATATTTATATTTGATGATTTAAATAATGAACCGACACCCCTGAGATAAATGCTAGTCTGGGACTCGGGAGGTGGACGGGTGCACTATTTGACACCCGTAGGTGACCTGCGCGTCGTGATGAGGATGAAATGATGATGAAGACAGCACATACACCCAGCCCCCGTGCCAGTGGAATTAACCAATTAAGGTTAAAATCCCCGACCCGGCCGGGAATCGAACCCGGGACCCTCTGAACCGAAGGCCAGTACGTTGACCGTTCAGCCAACGAGTCGGACGATATATTATTTGTATGCCCATGTTATTTAATCAAAGGAGGACAATAGTAATGTGAATAGTAAATAATCTATCGTAATTAATGCAGCTGGTATGTTCCGATCTAGCATGAACAAACTGATAGCCCAAATTTAAGTAATTATCATCAGATTTGGACGATTAAGGTTTACTTGGTGTGAAACGTATTTGAATATTGTAATTCGAATTTTGAATGCCTACACGAAATTTCACTGAGTGGGTGGTCATCAAAGTTATTAAAAGTGGAATTGATTCATGTGTAATATACTTTCATCCCCCCCTGTGGCTTGCAGCGGTAGGATAACACCCACGGAATCCCCTGCCTGTCGTAAGAGACGATTAAATGGCCCCCCACCCTTGAGGACTTCAACTTGGGAGCGTGGGTTAGCTAGGTTCTGGCGTTGCACCATTTACTTGCACCAGGCTCTATCCTATCCGACCTCCCTTGGTAAACTCTTTTTTCTTTTCCCACCCCGACAGTATTAGAGCACTCGAAGCCTAGTGAGTCTTTCGTTTTCACGCCCTTCGTGGCCCTTGTCTTTCTTTGGCTGATACCTCCATTTTTCGAAGTGTCGGATACCTTCCAGTTTTTCCCTCTGATCTATATATTAAAGTTTGCTAAATACAGATTTTCCCTCTGATCTATATATTAAAAGAGTTTGCTAAATAGAGATTTTCCCTCTGATCTTTATATTAAAAGAGTTTGCTAAATAGAGATTTTCCCTCTGATCTATATATTAAAAGAGTTTGCTAAATACAGATTTTCCCTCTGATCTATAGACTATATTAAAAGAGTTTGCTAAATAGAGATTTTCCCTCTGATCTATATATTAAAAGAGTTTGCTAAATACAGATTTTCCCTCTGGTCTATATATTAAAAGAGTTTGCTAAATACAGATTTTCCCTCTAATCTATATATTAAAAGAGTCTGCTAAATACAGATTTTCCCTCTGATCTATAATTAAAAGAGTTTGCTAAATACAGATTTTCCAAATCCGTCCGTTCTACTGGACCGATTTGCTTCCTTTTTGTTTTATTCCGTCCGGAATTACCTGGCGGTGAATCACGAGACATCGATAGGTCTCTAAGCCCAGCCAACTTTGTGTAATCATAAAATTAAGTCATGAAATGATTACTCGAATCATTTCAGGGTAAGGCTTACCCTAACCCGCAATACATTCTGTACTTAGCAGGTTGCTAAACGACTAACACCTTCATCAATATTCTGATATATGTGATTTTCATCCTAAGCAATGCAGCCGGAGAGTATACACCTCCTCTGATCACGGAATAATACTATTCCCTGCTAGATACTCTTTGATTCTGTAACCTTTCCCAGCTTCCAAATATATCCAACAGATGGCAGAGCGTTCCTAATAACTTACATGCTGCTAG
Source organism: Anabrus simplex (assembly GCF_040414725.1). Classification (NCBI taxonomy): domain Eukaryota; kingdom Metazoa; phylum Arthropoda; class Insecta; order Orthoptera; family Tettigoniidae; genus Anabrus; species Anabrus simplex. Next base: position 860,821,001 of record NC_090265.1, on the reverse strand, counting down.
AAGAAAAATAGTCTACGTACAGACAGACCCCATCATGGCACACGCCTTAGACATCATCTGGGAACGCCAATCGAAGGATAACCTAGAGTGAAGGCCGTGTATCTTATAAAAGTCCTCTGCCTGCCTGATATTGATGCAGATGGGACAACATTATTTTGGAGAATCTTTACTTAGATCCAGCGGCTGAGCTGTGGACCATCGACTGTATTTGCTGTTATTTTATTCAGGTTCTAGAGCGTTATTATAATTACTCATATACAATCGTATCAGCACACTAAATTTTATATATAAACCGGTTTTCAGACTGTAAGGTCTGTCATCAGTGTTACAATTATTTTAAAAATACATTTGAATTTACACGAGTGTGTTGTCACATTGAGTTTTAAGCAGTTGAAATCAAGTGTAAACTAAGAAAAAGAAACAAGTGTAAAAGTATGCATACAATATTATAAAAATAATGATGTGGAAAAAAAAATATGACATACCATAGGAAAGGCTGGATTATCCTCGCGTTCACACTGTTGATCTAGCATTAGACAAACGTTCAGCTTTAAGTACGGGGCACACTGGAATCACATGATAATACGTCACCTCAAGGTTGTGAACAATATGTATATGATTAATTATAATAATAATTAATACCATCAGCACTGACAATAAGACGGCTTTGATATTTTATAATGATTATAATTCTAGAGCGTTGTATATTTTTATTCGGCCATTGTTTTCCTCTCAACTTATTTCATTTAATTTTTAACCGTGATTGTGAAGTTCGTAATTTTAATTGAAAAGAGAAATAACGCGAAGCAAAATGGAGAATTAGTGCGAATGTGACCAACGAATATACCAAACAAAGTATATAATAATGTTAAGTTTTACTGCCATATTTGGGACCTGCCCACATTCACGACAATGGCTTTGTCTGGCTATTTGGCTATTTGCTTTACGTCGCACCGACACAGATAGGTCTTATGGCGACGATGGGGCAGGAGGGGGCTAGGAGTGGGAAGGAAGCGTCCATGGCCTTAATTAAGGTACAGCCCCAGCATTTGCCTGGTGTGAACATGGGAAACCACGGAAAACCATCCTCAGGGCTGCCGACAATGGGGTTCGAACCCACTCTCTCCCGAATACTGGATACTGGCCGCACTTAAGCGTTTGCAGCTATCGAGCTCGGTTCTGGCTTTGTACTTACGATAATATTGTTATTCTAATTAAGATAGATGTGTATAATAGAAATTCCATATGCATTTTAATTTCAGTTAGGAATATGTGTAAGAGACAATGTTGTGGTACAGGTCAGCCATCGGTGTTTAGCATTAGACTCCATTGTTAATACTGTTCAAGGCGGACTCGTACAGTATTGAATAACACACCTATACCGGCAATCTTGTAAGAATATCAATCCCTCTGTGTTTTGGGAGTTGAATATATTTGATTGTCCACCCACGTTATATGATTTCAAGTGATTTTATTTTCTCATTAAATGTGTAGCAATACTCCGTTAAAATTTTAAGGCAATATTGATATACCTCGTAGTAATCCCTTATCCTACCTCACGAATGATAATTAAGCATTTTTTGAAATATGGAGAAATGGTTAGCGAGCTGGCCTTTGGTCAGCAGGTGTCCCGGGTTCGATTCCAGGCAGCGTCGGGAATTTTAACCATCCTTGGTTAATTTCGCTGGTACGGGGGCTGGGTGCATGTGTCATCTACATCATCACTTCATCCTGATCACGACGCGAAGGTCGCGTACGGGAGTCAAATCGAAAGACCTGCACCTGGCGAGCCGAACATGTCCTCGGACACTCCCGGCACTAAAAGCCATATGCCAATTGAAATGAAATCCTGGGCATAATATATCCTACAGCCAATCTGATACCTGGACCAGTTGAAGAGGATTATCATCGTTCCCACTGAGTCAAGCTGTGGGAGAAGAACTACCCAAGAGCATTAGGGATGAAGAAACGGTTTAGGTCGCGAAAGGGTGTAATACAGTGTGTATAAAAAATATACCGACAACAAAATCAGGGACGCTCTATGTGTTATGTTAAGAAAGATGGTGCAATCGGATTGGCGGAGAAAACTTTTCTTTTCGAAGAAATGAGGTTATTTGTTACTTCCAGGTTCGCGATTTAAATTGATGAACTCGTGGTATTTGCTATGCTTCATGGAAGAGAAAGGGAGGGAGGGAAGTGGGGTGTAAGATGGAGACAGGGATAATGCTTCGTGCGTATGCAGAAGTTTCCTCGCATAGGATTGACCTTTCCTCTTACAGGCAATATCCACATTTAGTTTATTAAACAGCCGTAACTGCACACACAGTACAAGAACACACTGTAATTAAGACAAGCTTGTCTGTGAAGGAATGCACCAGATCGATTCACCTCTCGTCTGTTAGTCTCAGTAACGTTCTTTATTATTTAACATGCTCGAAGATGAAACGCTGCCGCCCCACGATTGTGTAGTCCTTCACGCAAAACGTTGCAAATGGAATGAAGTGCTGAACGAAGGAAACAATGCGGCCAGTGAAAAAAAAAATGAAACGGCGTATGGCTTTTAGTACCGAGAGTGTCCGAGGACTTGTTCGGCTCGCCAGGTGCAGGTCTTTCGATTTGACTCCTGTAGGCGACCTGCGCGTCGTGATGCGGATGAAATGATAATGAAGACGACACATACACCCAGCCCCCGTGCCAGAGAAATTAACCAATGATGGTTAACATTCCCGACCCTGCCGGGAATTGAACCCGGAACCCCTGCGACCAAAGGCCAGCACGCTAACCATTTACCCATGGAGCCGGACAATATGCCGAATGGTTTGATTAGAGTAGATGTTCAATATGTCCCCTTCCTACTTCGATGCACAGTTCACAGCGGTGTAGTAGTGATCTTTGGACTCTGTTCAGTACGTTAGATGTGTCGCGAACGACCTGGAGAGCTGCCTGTATTCTTGGTACAAGTTCATCTTCTCTTCCTACGGGGTTTTCATAGTAGTCAATTTGTGCAGAACAAACTGTACGCTGCCTACTGGGAGTAGGAAGCGACTATGTGAAACGAATGAGAAACTTATGCATTCGCACCGAGCATTATCTCTGTCTCCCACTTCCCAATTTTCTTCTTCTGACGCACAGCAACAAGCATTTGCAGGCTCCCTGGCATAGCAAATATGACAAGTTCGTCAATATGAATCGCGCGCCCGGAAGTATAACAAATTAACCTCATTTTCTCGAGAAGAAAAATTTTCTTCGGCACTCCGATTGTACCACTGTTCTTAACATAACACGAAAAGCATCCCTAATATTTTTTGTCGGTATAGTTCTGATACACCTGTATATACAGTATATCGTCGTTGCCGGGACAAAACCTCCTATGTGATAATATTTTTGGAGATATACTGACCCGCAGCACATACATTATGAAGAGCGAGAATGCCTTGACAATATTCACACAATATTGCACCTTAGATGACGGAACATTACCGGCCAAATTGATAAGCTAAAATATCTCACACAGTCTGCTTTATGTCGCATCGACACAGGTAGGTCTTATGGTGACGATGAGAAAGGAAAGGGCTAGTAGCGGAAAGGAAACGAACGTGGCCTTAACTAAGGTACAGTCCCAGCATTTGCCTGGTGTGAAAACGGGAAAGAACAGAAAACTCTCTTCATGCCTACCGACATTGGGGATCGAACCCGCTATCTCCCGTATGCAAACTGACAGCTACGAGACCCAAACCAACAGCCACTTCCTCGGAAATATTTCTGTAAGCCTACATTATGGTAGGTGTATTGCATAATGTTTAGCGTATTCAATGCCATACGTTAAATCTATATAAATAAAATTGTTTCTGTTTGTCTGTTTGTCTGTCTGTTTGTCTGTTCCACCATCACGTCGAAACGGCTGGATAGATCTCAACCAAACTTCATATTTAGAGTATACTGACCCCGGGGAAGGTTTCGATATGCATATCATTTTAAAATCTTTGAAAAGACGGGGGTTTTATAGGAAAAACGGTTTTCCTCCATTTTCTCTTATACTATTATAGGCAAAATATCGAATTTGTCGTATAAGGACGAGACAAAGCTCAATTTAATCCTCTTGACGCAAAGAACAAAACTCGGTAAGCCCTACGGGCCCGAAAACCATGTTTTAAGGCCCTAAAACCAACCGTTACGGAGATATTGGCACCACACTACCCCTGCTCTAGGAATCGGATAAAGAAATGAACTGCCGTAACCATGGCAACGTCAGCTCCAGGATTCTAGAGCAGTGAGATTATGCATGTACGTTTGGGCATAGCTGTCAACCAAAATAGGTACAAATAAGACTTAATATCTGGGAAAAAAATATACTGTTGTGTAAGGCACTCATAGGACTCCTTTGGGCGGGGATGGAAAGGGGGTGAAGAACGAGTGTAAAAATCTATATAAATAAAATTGTTTCTGTTTGTCTGTCTGTTTGTCTGTTCCACCATCACGTCGAAACGGCTGGATAGATCTCAACCAAACTTCATATTTAGGGTATACTCATCCCGGAGAAGGTTTTGATATGCATATCATTTTAAAATCCTTGAATAGACAGGGGGTTTATAGGAAAACCAGAATGGTTTTTCCACCATCACGTCGAAACGAAGTGAGCATGCAGTTTTGTTTAAAACTCCCCTACCCGATTGTGTTTGGCAGTAGGCAAGGGTGCCCGCCATTATAAAGAAATGTACTCATCTAAAATGTGACTGGCATTAGGCATAGTGGCCTGCTATTTTGATGGAAACTCACCAACTTGGTGTGACTGGCAGTACGCTGGCTGGCAGTAGGAAAAGGGGTCTGTCATTATAATGATAACTGCACAACTCAATTTCGAGTGATAGTAGGGTAATTGCCTGCCATTATAATAAAAACTGTAATCTGTCTGGAGGTAGGAAAGGGGGGGCTGCCATTTTAACGAAAACTCCCCAAATCGATTCTGTCCGCATAGTAGGCAATGGGGCCTGCAATTATAATGTAAACTTCCCAACCTGATTGTGAATGCCAGTAGGCAAGTGAGCCTGCCGTTATATCACAAATCCGTAACAAACACTTTACATTGGAAACGTACGGGGACCTCCCCATGCTCTTTCTCGGATAACGCTAAGAGACATGCAATTTTAAAACTATCTTATTTACTGCATGTACACTATTTACTTCGATATTCGAATACAATGTAGAATACCGTAGCGAAGCACGGGTACATTCGCTAGTAAATAAATAAAATTAAATAAACGAATGGTGTAAGTAAATGGTAGATTATTACTTGATGCGTTTTAAAATTAAATATCATCTTACTGTACAGAAGAAGAGCGGCAGCAACTCAACCAGAAGGCAGAAACGGAGCAACGAGTGTTGTTGGATCAGCTGGAGCAGAAGGAAGACCGTCTACGGTTGTGTCAGTTGGAGCTGATCGACCTGCAGCACATGGACCGAAATCGCATGTTAATGAGGCAGCAGCTTAACCAGGTGATGTTAACACTAACATATAAGACAATCCTACAGATATGAGTAGAATTGTTATCAACTTAATTGTAGACATCAACCTGTCCAACTTAAATTGCTGCTGTTGTGGGAAAATTCCGTTGGGACCACAACAAGATCGTTGAAGTTCTGACGAAAGAAAATAATTCTCTGTTCTTAATGTTTCTTCTCGTGCAATAACATGGATTTCAAGTCTGAAAAAATATTACAGCGCAAATATCCGTGACATGTTATTTTTATTCTGGTCTCTTCTTACAAAAGTTAATTAAGATTGTGGCTTTTGTGAACACAATAATAAGGTTTTTCTCGTAGATCATATGAACGCATATTTTGTTATGTTTTATCATTAAGCCAAAATTGACCAAATAGATGGTATAAAGGCTTCGTTTTTTCCATATTGAAATTGTTTGAGCATGTAAAAGTATTATTGACTTAGGTTTCCTTCCCTTGGAAATATTCTTTCATTCATTCTTTCTTTCTGTCTTTACTTCTTTCTTTCTTAATCCGTTTACCCTCCAGGGTAGGTTTCTCTCCCGGACTCGATGACGGATCCCACCTCTGCCGCCTCAAGGTCAGTATCCTTGAGCGTGAGACTTTGGGTCGGAGATACAACGGGGGTGGAGGACCAATACCAAGACAATACACCCAGGCAGCCTCACCTGCTGTGCCGAACAGGGGCCTTGTGTGGGGATGTGAAGATTGGAAGGGATAGACAAGGAAGAGGGAAGGAAGCGGCCGTGGCCACTCATTAACCGTGTGGCATCATCGCACCGGAGCTTCCTGGGTGAGCGCCGGCGCGTATTGTTCAAGACACCGCTGCAAGTGCCAGCATTGGCCGCTGCGTCGTTTGCGGCCTCGCGGGGTGCAGAAACGACTAGCCCGAGTGAAACTCTACTGGGGCTTTAGATTCCAATCTGTAACTAGCGTCAGGTAGTTCCAGTCATTTTCTTTAGATCGCGCTGTAGGTCATTCACAGCGTGAAAATAGTTATAGGCAGGTTCTGTAGATGGCAAGAAGGTAGGCATGAAAAGAGATATATTAATAATTAGAGGCTTTTAGACTCGAGGCGAAGTATTTCGAAGTCTAACCTCTATCATTGAGCCCTTCTGGCAAAGAATTCATCATATAACGTCAAGTATTGTGGGGATAATATTGCTAGATTGCATTGAATCCGACTTTTCTGATCTCACTCATACCAATTTTTAGCGATAGTTCCCAGGATGCTATTTGTGTGCTTTGAATTCCAAGTTCCCATGTGCCTGTACTGTACATCTTTGTTCATTACGCTTGTTTATTAGAAATATATCTTAGCCATTCTCCTGAAATCCTGTATTTCCTGTTGAACACACCTCCGGGGCTAAAAGCTGGATGGTTCTATTAATGTATTTCTGTATATATCCTGACTCAGTGCATTTGATTTTGTTATTTTTATTTTCATGTCGTATGTGGATAATGATGTGATATCCATATCATGCGTATGCTGTGCTCTGCTGTCTTGCTTTTGAAGGGATATATTATTTGTCATAATATAATCTTTGTGTTAATGTGCCAATCATTCATTTCAAGGTGAAGCTACTTTGTGGTGAGAGATGATGGTTGAGGTTATGCTCTCAATAACATAATATGTCATGTGAACTAGTGGCATCAGATCATAATTTACACCATATTAAAAACTTCAAAAAAGAAATATATGAATTATAATGTATTGAGAATGGAAATAGTAGAACTCCATTGTAATCATCATAGTAAACGACGGGGTGGGGACAGGACGGGGGTCGGAGGGGAGGGGATATGATAGAAGGGCAGGGAGGAGCTGTGTGAGGTTTACCGGATGTGCGTCCCTACGGCGGAAGTTATTTCTCTGCATGATCTGTTGATAATAATAGTAAGGTTTTGCACACAGTGCGCATTATGGCGCTATCTCTGATTGCGGACTGAAATACAAGGGCCATCTGACTTGGCACAAAAATGTGTTATTGAGTTTCATCTCTACCCTTCCATATCCTCTTTGATATGGAGGCTTCCGGGAGCTTTGAGAGGCCGATGTATCTCTAAGGGACAGCCCCATTATATAACGCGACGGACAAGTGTGGAGTTAGTTCAGTTCAGCATGAGGTCAGTTAGTGAGGGAAAGAGAACGTATGCTACTACCCTCACGGGTTCAACATGACTGAGTTACAGTCTGAGCTGAGTGTACCAGTCTGTTGTAGTGTCCGTCTGTAGAATTGAGGACTCCTTCTGTATGCCTATCTTCTTGAGTTGTATCTCTGGGGGCCATCTGGTGAACGGGAGGAGTGTCTCTGTTGCAGCGTGGGAGAGAACAGTGGAATGTCAGCAAGGGGCTGTGAATGGAGCTATACCGGAGTGTGTGGATAGCGGATACCATCCTGAACTGCGAGACTTGACGTGTGTGGACCGTGAGAGCGGCAACGAAGTAACTGTGACTGAGTGAGGCTGTAGTGTTAGTGATCGGAGTCTGAATGAACAATGAGGATAAAAGAGAGAGAGAGAGAGAGAGAGAGAGAGAGAGAGAGAGAGAGAGACTGAACTATTTAATTGTGTTTCCTGTTCTATGAGCGTAAGTTGTGATCTCGGCATGACTATGAGTGTTATTGTGTAGATTCAGTAATTAGTTGGTACATTTTAGAAGTATAACGCTAGCTGTTATTGTATTCATTTATCCACCCTGCCAACACGTTACACGATTGCTACATGAAAATAAGCGGTTGAAACCTAGAATATACAGTGAGTTTGTCTCATCGGTTGGCAGGCAGGCGCGCTCAGCTTATCTGCCTCCCGTTGACTCATCACTTCCCGTTACACAGCGCAGCGCCAGAGCGGGAATGCCCGCACTTAGTTGAGGTCCGTGCTCAGAACGTGTATTAAGTGTTGATCTGTCACGCCTACTGTCTTTGAGTTGTGAAGTGTTACTTCGGAGTATTATTCTTATAATACCTCCACATGTGTACACGGTAGAGGAAAGGGTATTTAAGTACGATAATTATGTAAAAACAGAGTCTTGCAGGGAAGTCGTTGGACGATTTGTAACACAATTTCCAGATGTACGAACTCCAAATAGAAAGACCGTGCGGAAACTCGTAAACAAATTGAGAGGAACCGGTTCCTTATTCGATACGATGCGGTGTTAAAAATCATGTACTTAACTAGGAAAAATCGTACAAAATCCCCCTTTTTTGCTATTTGCTTTACGTCGCACCGACACAGATAGGTCTTACAACGACGATTGGAATAGGAAAGGCCTAGGAATGGGAAGGAAGCGGCCGTGACCTTAATTAAGGAACAGGCCCAGCATTTGCCTGGTGTGAAAATGAGAAACCACGGAAAACCATCTTTAGGGCTGCCCGACAGTGGGGTTCAAACCAGGTATCTCCCGATTACTAGATACTGGCCGCACTTAAGCGACTGCAACTGTCGAGCTCGGTAGAAACACAATCCCTAAGACGACTTGGACAAGAAACAGGGGTTTCTAAGAGCTCAACATGGCGGGCTACTAAAATGTTAAAATTGAAATCATGCGTGTGAATCGGAGTTTCCTAAGACGATGCTAGAAATGTGTGGGTGCAGGAGGAGAACATTTCCAACATCTCCTGTCAAAAGGTACGAGCTATTTTCTTAGTTCATAATTACTAATTTTTTTAATTTTTATTTTCTTAATTTTAATATTATCTCATGTCATCATCATCATCATCATCTGTTTACCCTCCAGGTTCGGTTTTTCCCTCGGACTTAGCGAGGGATCCCACCTCTACCGCCTCAAGGGCAGTGTCCTGGAGCTTCAGACTCTTGGTCGGGGGATACAACTGGGGAGTATGACCAGTACCTCGTCCAGGCGGCCTCACCTGCTATGCTGAACAGGGGCCTTGTGGAGGGATGGGAAGATTGGAAGGGATAGGCAAGGAAGAGGGAAGGAAGCGGCCGTGGCCTTAAGTTAGGTACCATCCCGGCATTCGCCTGGAGGAGAAGTGGGAAACCACGGAAAACCACTTCCAGGATGGCTGAGGTGGGAATCGAACCCACCTCTACTCAGTTGACCTCCCGAGGCTGAGTGGACCCCGTTCCAGCCCTCGTACCACTTTTCAAATTTCGTGGCAGAGCCGGGAATCGAACCCGGGCCTCCGGGGGTGGCAGCTAATCACGCTAACCACTACACCACAGAGGCGGACATCTCATGTCATGCTTGGATAAAGTGAGCAAAGTGCTGTCCTTGTCGCTATGTCGCGTAGCGGGGAGTGATGAGTCAACGGGAGGCAGATAATCTGGACACGCCTGGCGGCCAACAGATGAGAGAAACCTACTGCGTATATGTTTAACTAGTGGTGTATAATTTTGTACATGTATTCGGTGCTGCAGCTTAAAGCCAGTGTTCTGGAGGTAACGGGAGAGCACGAGAAAGTAATCCGGCGTCTGGAGTCCAGGTTCATCAAAGAGTCGCGACGACTGCATGTTACGAACGAGGCTAAGTTCGAGCAGCTTGCGCGAGAAGCCCATGCTAGGGCGATATGGTGAGTCTATATTGTTGCACCTGGCAGGGAAGAAAATTACATTTAATTTTTATACTTTCAGGCAGAACAAAAATATAGGGAAATCATGCTAAATATTTACTGTCCTGTGTCATGGGCATATCTTTTTATCTATTTTTGAAGGACGGATACACAAAAGACAGATGAAAGAACATTGTCTTCCTTCAGGTTACTGTTTAATGATTATTGTTGTTAAGTTATCCGCCTCCGTAGCGTAACGGTTAGTGTTGTTAGCTGTCGTCCTCGGGGGTCCGGGTTCGATTCCCGGTACTGACAGAAATTTAAGAATGGCAGGAGGGCTGGTATATGGTTGAAATGGTACATGCAGCTCACCTCCAATTGGGGGTATGCCTGAAAAGAGCTGCACCACCTCGGGATGAGGACACGAGTTTTTTTTACTGTTAAGTTTGTTGTGACCTAGTTCTAACACTTAATCCCGCTTCTTTTAGGTGACGTGGATCTGTTAAGAAAGTTATACCATCTTTTAAGGTAAGGTAAGGGTGTATTCTGTGCGAAGGCAGGTCCGAACCACCGCAGAGGTGTTCCTGAGCCGGAGTTTACGTGCGATAGGATGGCCAGTTCATTTCCGCTCTTCCATTTCCTTACTCCCCACCAAAAGCGCGTGGCAAACTATCCAAATTGTGACCACGCCCAATGTTGGTTAACTTCGGAGATCTCACGGGATCCGGTGTTTCAACACGGCTACGGCCGTTGGCATACCATCTTTTAAGAGAAGGAATTATGATTTGTTTTCAAAAGGAAAGAAGTAGGCTATGTTTTGAAGTAAGACAGTCATAATGCTGTGTGGATATTGAAGATACTATCGGCAAACCTACGCGTACGTAGATTTGTTGGCCATTTTAAATCTGACAATATTGTTTCAGAATACAAGCGAATTAAAGAAAAGTTTCTGAAGTATTCGTTCTCTTTTCTACTTTCTTTTATTGTTGAAACTCATAACTAATAACCGGCTACCGGATAGAAAATTGTATTAGTCATACGTAGGCGTCTGAGTACCAGTTTTGACGTTCTGATTACACTGCCATCTAATAGCAGAAGCGAGACTTATCTCATTTCCTCTGAAGCTGTGTCATAACGAGTAGAGCAATGAGTGTCATCATGCTTTAAGCGCACCACCACTCCACGGCGCCAGTGTAGGCTACAACGACTGATCATACCACATCCCACTGTCAGAGCTCTAAACGCTTAACATTTACTTCCTCGTCAAGAAGACATAATTAAAATTACCCATCATTCTTTATTCTTCACTGAAAGCCTTCGAAAACGGAGCAAATCGAAATTAGGAATAGTTACAGTAGCAGAAATTACTCGCTCAACCAGAATGTGGTTACCCGATACAATGCCTGTATAACCCAGGAAGGACGACACTTCCAATATCTTTTATAAGGTTAAGCAGGGCGGCCGTGTGCGACGTAAGTTCGGCTGAGGCAGCTGCCGTAGCGCAGAGTACAAATACCGTGCGGTCAGTCTTATTTTATATGAGATACCCTGGACATGGGTCGTTGTTAAACTAGAAAACACATTAAAGAAAGGTTGTTTACTATGGAATTCAAAATACGTATAAGAGATTACACACAGAAGTGAACTGAAATACTGACCATCAGCAGATGGCTGCTACTTTTGAAAGACTGCAAGCAGGCTTGACGGATTTTCGAGCTTGAAAGTTCCACAGGATTTCCTTTGCCCCTAAGAAGAATTGACACATCCTTTTATTTTGGTGGATTACAAAGTGACTAACGCCAAACAAATATTTTCCCATCATTTCCTCTGAAATTAAATTTTGACTCATCTGGGAGTATGACTTTACCCAATATTTATTCCATACACTGGTCATGTTCCTTGGCCCATTCAAAGCGACCTGTCAGGAGGGGCTTTTTTCTTGGCCAGCTAGCAGGAAGTCCCATACCTGAGAGTCTGTTTCCGATAATTCTACTAGAAAGCACCACACTAGAAACCTCTTCTCACTCCTGTTTCGCCGGGCTGAGTGGCTCAGACGGTTAAGGCGCTGGCCTTCTAACCCCAACTTGGCAGGTTCGATCCTGGCTCAGTCCGGTGGTATTTGAAGGTGCTCAAATACGACAGCCCCGTGTCAGTAGATTTACTGGCACGTAAACGAACTCCTGCGGGACTAAATTCCGGCACCTCGGCGTCTCCGAAGACCTTAAAAAGTAGTTAGTGGGACGTAAAGCAAATAACATTATTATTGTTATTATCACTCCTGTTTCAACTCCACCGAAGTCATCCGTCGGTTTTTCAGTCATATTCGCTTTAAAATCCTATCGCTGGCAGCGGCAGAATCACCTTTTCCTGACTCTCCCTTTTACTCTCCCCATGCTCATAGTTTTATTGCATTTAATCAATAATCTTGGCACAGTAGGTTGATTATTTCCTATTCTTGAAGCGATATGATGTGTAGAAATTCCTTTAGAAGCTCATACGATGATTACACACTCTTGTGAGGAGTTAGTTCAATTACTTTCTCTTTTTTTTTTTTTTTTTTTGCAAGTTACTTTACGTCACACCGACACAGGTAGATCTTATGGTGACGATGGGACAGGAAAGGTCTAGGAATGGGAAGGAAGCGGCCGTGGCCTTAATTAAGGTACAGTCCCAGCAATTGCCTGGTGTGAAAATGGGAAACCACGGAAAACCATCTTCAGGGCTGCCGACAGTGGGGCTCGAACCCACTATCTCCCGAATACTGGATACTCGCCGCACTTAGTTCAATTATTTGACCAATTTCAAGCAGTGGTTGTCCAGTGGACTGAAACCTACTGTTGAGCCATTAGCATTACAATAATGGCAACATCGGCATTATTTTACCACTGTTGTGACACGTAATTATATATAACATTTAAAATGTAAAACAGCAATGAAATAATCAACTCAGTATTAAGATTTATTGAAGTAATATCGAATATACAGTAATTTTCCAGGTGATTCAATAAATATTTCCGGTAGTTATATCTATCTACAACTCAGAACGGAACAGAACAGCATATTTATTATTTAACAAACATTAGCATTCTCACTGCTTGATATCACGCCCTGAGAACAATACCGACACTGTATCAGTCTTTTGATGCAGATAGAAACATGGCTGAACGTACTTCTCGCCTACATCTCGTGAGCTAACTTACATGTCAGGAATCCTTACAGAGTGTTTGGTTATCGTTAAAATTGCTTGCAATGCTAAATGGCGGCTGACCCTCTAACCACCACGGATGAGGGAATGATTAATAACACAGTTTCCTTCTACTCGTTCTGACTGTGTAATAATTTTTGTTGAGTGGACGCTGGGTGAAGTGGCAAAGATTTCAACCTAACAACGATTATAACATACAGTAAGTAGATTTTTGTCCGTCCTTTCAAAATCGGCCATCTGTGATTTTGAGACGAGCTCGCATTCTACCTCTGATTCGCTGAGGCAGTTACTTCCGGAACTAAACAGTTCCTTTTTCAAATAGCTTTCATATTTATACAACCTTGCACATATTCAGAATAGTACAAACAGCTGATTCCCAACACAGAACACGAACGGAAATGTATATACTCGAATATAAGCCCAGAATCAATTATTCTTTGTAGCGACATGTATAACTCACACAAGATGAACAATAACACATAACATATTGAGGATAATGCGTATTGCGCACGGTAAAATGTTTCGTAAAATTTGTTGTACAATTAATTTTATAAAAATTTGGTGAAGACAAGTTGTGTTGCTCACGGAAAAATTATTTTATAAAATCCGTGGAAGCATCAGGATGGCCATCTATGAACTCACTTCTGAACTAAGATATGTATGTGCTGCCATCTATCGATAAACGTTTAAACCAAGAATAAGCAATTCAACTTACAGTGTGTTTGAGAGTATGGCTCCAACAAACAAAGCAAAACTTGCTGTTTTAGCTGCAATTATATGTTGTACAGTGATAAAAAGGAAAAAAAGAAATGTCAGAAAATGCTGGACTCGGGATTGGATCAAAAGAAGAGAAGAAGGTGTCCTTGGTCGAAAATTAGTTGAGGTTAGAAGACCAGCATTTATATAGGAATTAGGTGATTGTGTTTTCTGTCTCTCTTCTTGCATTTCTGTTTTGGTAAGGTAGCGTTTTAACTTCGTATAAACAAAGATATTTCTGGTATTCGTCAGTAAAACACTTTAACAGCTTCCTTAGTCCACCCGGATCCTGCCATTTTAGAAAGAAGTGTTTGTTTACGATCGAGCTTCACAATCTTCTCACGACGTAGCGCCAGCATCATCGTGATTTCAGCTTCGCTGATTGGTTCGTTCCGTAAAATTAATTTTACTGAATAAATTTTACGGAATAGAACATGTCCTATTTTATGAAAAGTTTTATCAAAGCGTTTATAAAACTTGAATTTGACCGTGAGCAAAATAAATTTTATAAAATTAAATTGTTGTACAATAAATTTGACAGAAAATTTTACCGTGAGCAGAAGGCATAAGAGTATACGATAAAAAAAGATCAGTGCTTGAACAGATGAAACGTGAGAAAATAAAATGAAATTTCTGCTTACCATCTAGAAGAGCTCGCCTTGCTAATGGATTCAATTTCTCCTAAGGAAGGAAAAATCCTACGAAGGGAATACACCACTCATTACTGAGTCACTATCGGCATTGTCATCGTCTGTTGAGGTTTCATTCTCGCTTGACTGTAGCAAGATAACAACGTCTTCAACATAATCGTCTATGATACTTTCCCTCTCCCAAGCTTCACTTACTTTTGATTGTGCTTCACAGCCTTGCTCCAGTCTTCCGCACTTAAACTGCGCACGGCTTCCCAAAGGAGTTTTTCAACTTCCGAAACTGCGGAGAGTCGGTTATTCGCAGTTACGTATTCCTTCACGTTGGCCTAAAGCAGTTCTATGGCTTTAAAATTGCAATGGCATGGTGGAAGGCGAACAACTTTATGCCATGGCTATTTCATCCACCACGTAAACTGGGAACTAGGGCTTGTTTTGTTTCACAGGGTTGAATTGCTTATTCTTATTTCATCGCGAACCGAAATATTGTGCTCCTTCAACCACTCAATCAACTCATTATTTCTGTTGGTGCTTTGTCAAGAATGACCGACTGAACTGACCAAGACCACGAAAAGAACTGAGCACAATACAACACACAGCTGTTCGACAACACTGGTAACCGGAAATACTGTAGAGTCTAACGCGCTCTATCGGAGCGATCAGCTGCCTGTGATTGGTTGTTTATTAATTCACTTAAGCTCAGCCAAAAGGCAGCGCTCACATGTCAAGTTGAAACTCACAAGAACTGAACAATAAAAAAGAATTTGAAGCAGTGTCAGATGTTATGCCTGAACTATCAGTTGAAACACTATAACCACTGTAGAGCCCTGCACGGATATACAAAATAGTATCCACATCATTGCAACTATTTAATTATAATTCATCCAACGTATTTAAACGGATAGATCTGTTAACATAATACACAGGCCTAATGCCTGTCACCAGACCGTCTACAGTCACAGGTTTATGAGGGATATCCTCTTGAGACAGCTACCGACGTGTTGAGCGGTTCCCTTTCAGAGTCATTGTTCCTTCCTTCTACTAATTGCGAGCAGGAGCCTGTTAGATTTAGGTGAGATGTTGGGTTTTGTGGTCTCAAGGCTCTCTATATATCACAATTCTCCCATACCAATGTCGAGGGTCGCCTAACCACAAGCATAAATAAGTATACCGGACTGAAAATCAATAAATTTCATTATTTAGAAATGATCAGCAAAATTATCCGCGGATATCCGCATATGTGCAGGAGTGTTCGAGTGTTAAGGTTATCTCTAAATCAGAGACTGATGTTTGAACCTAAAGTGATGGTCATTAGTTGTATCTTTTAAATTTTACAGCAATGTATTTTACAAATAAAAATTCTTATCCTTATATCTTCCACTTTTCCACTTGAAATTGTTCACATATAGCTTTCATTCTTCTTCTTGTAAGAGCTTCAAGATTCCTTTTCGCGATAATAATCATGGGTTAATTTAGATTAGGTGAGAAAAATGTTCCATACGAGTGAATGTGAGTGAAAAATCAGGTTTCGGGAATAGGCAGCAAAGATAAATGAATTTTATAAGGTTCCGCAAGCGTATTTTACACATTCTTGATTATTCTCCTTGACTTTCCTTATTTTTCTTTAAGTACTTTTCCATCCATAATCTAGCATAGATTGCTTTTCATTCCTTCTAACATTTTCTTCCGAGGTTCACTGTGCGTTCTTTAGCATAGTTATAGTACTAGACCCGGTCCAGAGTTTTTAATTGACACTTAGCATCAGTGACCCCTAACTACACACGTTTTTTACTCGCAAATAAGTCCCTTTTGGATACATTTCCTGCATCATTTCACTGACGCCATCGTTTGCATTTTGAATCTTCCCATGAGGGAAGTCTACAGCCTGCTGTAGACTTTCTCTACTCCAGTAAGTACTGTTGAAGTCAGTCTAGTTTCGTGGTTGTATGTGGCGATTTTGATTTTCCATATATAAAATGAGCGCCACCACCTTTCGGGCATCTGCCATGCAGACACGAAAGATAAAAGCAACGCTTGACAGCTCATAGGTGGGCGTGGCTCGTTGCGGTTGATCATAAGTAAACACAAATATCACATGAACTAAGGCTCGCAAGACAAAATGGTTTCAGGCAGTCGAAATACCAAGGATTCGTTGTTAAGATAAGCTAAAGATGTGATTTTTCAAGTAAAATTATGCATTAAGGAATACGTTTCTCATGTTGCTGTAATTCCCTGTTGTTTATTATATGTGTTACTTGTGGTTTCAGTAATCTGTCTCGTAAAACGGTGCAAGTGTTTCAAGAGAACGTGGAACTGATGACATCAGTGCGCTCCCTTATGGATGACTATATGAAGGTCAAAGAACAAGCCCGTGCCTTGCATAGAGAACTGCTACAGCAGAAACAGCTGAGAGAAGCTCGTGAGGTGGCGCTGCAAGACGCCTTCAAGCGTATTGAGGCCTATACCAAGATTGTACATCAGGTGAGAAACATTGTCCTATATATAAATGTGCTTTAGTCGACAAAAAAAAAAAAGGTCACGTACCAAGAAGGAGTTGGGGTTTTGCTGTAAAACTCGGCATGCAGTGTGCATCAAGCAGATAGTATAATTATTGGCATAGTGACGGGATTAACTGTCCGCCTCTGTGGTGTAGTGGTTAGCGTGATTAGCTGCCACCCCCGGAGGCCCGGGTTCGATTCCCGGCTCTGCCACGAAAATTTGAAAAGTGGTATGAGGGCTGGAACGGGGTCCACTCAGCCTCGGGAGGTCAACTGAGTAGAGGTGGGTTCGATTCCCACCTCAGCCATCCTGGAAGTGGTTTTCCGTGGTTTCCCACTTCTCCTCCAGGCGAATGCCGGGATGGTACCTAACATAAGGCCACGGCCGCTTCCTTCCCTCTTCCTTGCCTATCCCTTCCAATCTTCCCATCCCTCCACAAGGCCCCTGTTCAGCATAGCAGGTGAGGCCACCTGGGCGAGGTACTGGTCATTCTCCCCAGTTGTATCCCCGACCAAGAGTCTGAAGCTCCAGGACACTGCCCTTGAGGCGGTAGAGGTGGGATCCCTCGCTGTGTCCGAGGGAAAAGCCGACCCTGGAGGGTAAACAGATGATGATGATGATGATGATGATGATGATGATGACGGGATTAACTGAAAGTTCTTGGCAACAGGGACCGAGAATATATACTTTGGGACAAAACATGATGGCCTCAGTTCCTTGAAGCAAGCTGGAAGCCAGCAGTCAATCACACCCTGCACCCTGCTGAGTTAACGAGTTCTAAGTGATCTTGGAGAGGTTGCCAAACCAGTTTCTTCCATATTCTCTTCAGTCTTTACCCTTCCTTCGTGTCGAGTGCAGTAGACGATTTCGCAACTCCGGTTACAGTAGACATAGTAAATACTATAAGCCGCTAATAGACACTGGGCTGCCGTTAAAGTGTATTGGCATCAGGCGACGTTGTCATGATTCTTGCTCAAGTATACTGCCACCCGTGGGCCATGTACAAGGTCTTTTTTATAAATCTAGACCGTTCAACGACGTTTTCACTCTCCGAGACCTAAGCAGCAGTACGAGAGGCGCGCCCATAGTTCTTGACCTTGCAAGGAGCGTGCACGTTTCGAGCTCGCATCAGTAGAAATTCTGAATCTCAGCTGTTAACATGGTGAGGCAGTTATCATTGCAACACCGCATTTTCGTATGTAAAAGTCATTTCAAGTACAAGTCGTCTCAACGGGTACTCTATGCATTTGTTCAGCAATTTCCTGGTGAATTGCCACCTTCACGAGTACAGATTCACGTAATTGCAAATAAATTTGAAACTACTGGTTCAGTGCTCATTAAAAACCTGTGTACACACGAACATTTTAACGGAAGAAAAGCTAGATGACATTGGTGCGAATCTTCAACAGTCACCGAATAAATCATTCACAAAATTTGCACAAGTAGTAGGTGTTTCGATTTCTTATGCACACAGAGCTACAAGGCTGTTAGGCCTACACATCAAACCGTACAGGTTTACACGGACCCATTGTTTGAAACCGGATGATCCAGCCACAGGAGTGAGAAATTGTGAGTGGTAACTTGCATCATTGAATGATCGTGTATTCGACCCGCAAGCTGAGATGAGGACTGGTTTCATCTTAATGGTCGTGTGAACAGTCATAACTCTCGCTATTGGTGTGCAGAGAATCATAATGGTGTTTACGAAGTCCCTCATTATAAAGGATTACACTTGCAGCATCTTTTATAAGGCAAGGTTTCATATAAGATTGTATACACACTTAAAGCAGGGCGGCCACGCGCGACGTAAGTTTGGCTGAGGCAGCTGCCGTAGCGCAGAGTACAAACACCGTACGTTCGGTCTTGGTTTATAAAAAAAGACACTGCATAGGCTCGTAGAGGCTACTCGTACGTAGCGGAATGCTACTTCCTTTTGTAGAAAACTCGTCAACCACACGAAATACATCTACGACGCCATTGAAGAAATGTTGCGCAATTATCAAAGCTTGAGAAGAAGCGCCTTATTAAAATGCCCGAGGCTGAAGGTCATATCAACGAAACCCTTGTTAGACAATAAACGAAGTACCCGGGTGAGATTCGGATCGTTCCAATGGGGCACACTTTGCTCTACATGTGGTCAACAAAGCTCGGAACATGTGCACCATACCCTATGCCACAATACACGCGGCCCTTTACAGGGCCAAATAAGCAAATCAGTCTTTGGAAGCTATCAAGTATGCAACCTTACCACATCCCTGTTAACTGGCTGTTAGACAATAAAGAAAGTACTCGGGTGAGATTCAAATCTTCAAGCACTGTTCACTATCACATATCCCACCGCTCTCTTGCCATGTGGGCTACTGTGAGGCTTGATGTGCAGCGCGCAGTTCCCAGCCAAGACCATACCTGCTCAAGGTCTGTGTGTGCACCTCCTGTTTTAAAGTACGTGTTCTTCGTATGCGCACTCGTTTTAGGGGTTCATTCAAGGTACCTATAATGAATTAATAATGGTGTTTACGATTCCTGCTGCCTTCTAGCCCATAAACACACATCTCCATATAGAATCCCGGTTTAGTAGAAGTGGCTCAAGCAGTCCAGAAATTTGCCGAAGAGAAGTGGCTCAAGCAGTCCAGAAATTTGCCGAAGACTTGCCCTTGGAAGAGCAGCATCCAAAGGCAGGCCTGGATAAGGTTTTCAATTGTTCATATGTATCTTTGCATACTAAAGTCAGAATAGTTAAGGCATTAGTCTTTCTCAAAGGTACATATGGTTGTGAAAGCTGGATCATAAGAAAACGAGATAGGAAGCATATTTCTGCGTTTGAGCTCTGGAGTTGGACAAGGATATTGCGTATCCCTTGGACAGCTAAGAAGACAAATGCATGCATCATTCAACAGTTAAAACCAGATTTGTCTCTTGAGGCATTCATTACAAGATTACCGCTGTCATATTTTGGACACCCTAGGTAGAGGGGCTCGGAGACGAGGGCGGTTAGCATTGAAACGGATAGACTCCATCAAATTCAACATGAACATGTCACCGAAGAATCTGAAGTATATGGTTGAAGACCGAAACATTCAGAGGCCAGGAGTTCTCGTCGACTTGATGGCACCTGATCATCATCAGCATCATCATCATCATCATCATAATCGTCGTCGTCATCATCATCATCATCATCATCATCATCATCATCATCATCAGTAAAAGCGGCGGGATGAATGAAACTAAATCGCAAGGGACTGGTGAGCCACCCGGTATAGCTCTCTATAGGTGGTTACTAGACTGAACATTAAATGTATACCACACCTACTGTACTGAAATATTAATTTACCCTCCACATGTCCCAGTGAAAACACCACATTTCCATATGAAGTACTAACGTAGGCCTATTAAATTTAAAAAAAATGTACTAGGTCTAGTCATTTCTTTCTTTCTTTCTTTCCTTCTTTAACCTCCGAGATTGGTTTATTCCTCGTACTCAGCGAGAGATCCGAGCTCTACCACCTCAAGGGCAGTGTCCTGGAGCGTTAGACTTTGGGTCGGGGATACAACTGGGGAGGAGGACTAGTGACTCGCCCAGGTGCCATCACTTGCTATGCTGAACAGGAGCCTTGTAGCAGGATGGGGAGAGTGGAAGGGATAGACAAGGAAGAGAGAAGGAAGTGGCCGTGACAATATGTTAGATACCATCCCAGCCTTTGTCTGTAGGAGAAGTGGGAAAACACAGAAATCCCCTTCGAGGATGGCTGAGATGGGAATTGAGCCCACCTCTACTCAGTTGACCTCCCGGGGCTGAGTGGACACTGTTCTAGCCTTCGATCACTTTTCAAATTTCGTGGCAGAGCCGGGAATCGAACCCGGGCCTCCGGAGGTGGCAGGTAATCACACTAACCACTACACCACAGAGGCGGACCTAAATCTAGTACTAAAGTACTAAATGTGACAACCCTGGTCATCAGAGATGTTTCACATGCCGACATCGTTCGATATGGAGTACCGAACTAACTACTTTCCACCCTTCAAAATTCTAACTACGTCTCCCAGGCTTCGTTCAATGATCTCAGATCGGAGACCGACACTTTAACCACTGATCCATAGAAGGAGGTACGCAATAAAACATTTCATACACAAGGGTCATTATAAATGTAAATTTGGAAGACGTTTATCGTCTGTGAGCGTGATGCTAAACTGATTGTGATTGTACCGGAACATCGTTTACGTTTCAGTTGGTATTTCCGTATCTGTTGGTAACACTGTGCACCAACTATATTGATGGCAAAAGCCAGTCAAATATTGAATATCGGATGGAGCTTTGGTGTAATTAGAAATTCCACTCTGTTATTCGATTACTCAACACGAAGAACGTGCCAGCTGCAGAAATTCACTTTCAGTTGGCGGAAGTCTACAAAGAAAGTGCGATGAGTCATCAAAAATCCGAAAAATGGTGCTCCGAATTGCCGTGGGAGTTTCTCGAATATCCACCGTTTAGGTCTCGTCGAGCGCTTTATGACACCATAATTCAAGTTCATATTTGATTACTGTTTGCACGAAGGAGCTACACAAACTGAATGGGGATTTGCTATATTATCTCCAGTCTAGAAAGGAAAGGGTGGTAAACATAAAGCGGATATTCACAGGCCAGTCAGCTTTACATTTGTTGTTTGTAAGCTGTGGGAAAGTATTCTCTCTGATTATCTTAGACACGTTTGTGAAATTACTAAGTGGTTTGATAGAAGCAGTGGCGTGCAGTGAACCCCATCTACCCCAGCGCTGCTGAGGTAAATAACTTTGTACTTACATTTTCTTATTATTCCTTAGAACACTTTTTATAAAGTTTAAAAGCTGCGAACACCTAAGCCAAGCCAAGTACGGCTATCTTGACAATCCGCTCGCTCTACCGCAGTTCAGGTTCTCCAGTGAGCTGCGTTTGCTTCCCGGCGCAAAAGAGAGCTATGCCAGCGAAATGCCAGAAGCTTGGTTGACGCATACACTTGAAGCTTCCTTGTCCAAGAAGCGGGGCGGGGATGTAGGCCCTCCCCCGGCAGCAGTTTACGGTGACAGGCCAGCTAGCTTGGGAAAGGTATGTTAGTTTTAATACTTGACGCTCGGAATTTTCAGCGCCACACACTAAAGACTACAAGAATAATATCAACATGGTAAAAGTATAACCACTTGCACACCGACTTACTAATAAAAATAGAGCCAGTTTATGAAATCAATTGTAATATAGATGAATATATTTTATTCTTGGATTTAGATTTTTCGAGCAATTCATTGATGACACGTGTAGAGTATGTTTTCTTATAGCAACAGAAAAATATTTAGGTTGCCTAGCATGAACACAGAACAAAGCGCGAAGTAAAATAATATTGTATTTGGTCGTGTGTGATGGTGATATATAGTGAAATTTTGTAGTATTCCTCTTGGATTATAGGTGACGTTTCCGTGAGTTCTACCCCATTCTTCATGAACATAACGTGTGTTATACGACGTGAAGAATATTTTCCGTCGTTCGTCGTTGATGCACGTACATTCAGAAAGCGAGTGAAACTATAAAACTTCGGCGATGGTAAAATACCAGTTAAATTTTGCTGGTTCAGTTTAGGTTAGACTTTTGAAGTTAAAAACAAATAGTTAATTCCCGTGTATTTTTGTGAAAAGCATGACTGTACTGTACTATCACGAAGTGTCACCGGCTGAAACTGAAAGTGCAGTGTTTAAAATCAGCTATAGATTAAGTTATGATGGTGTCGTCACTGCTGTGAATATAAATTTGGAAATATGTGCGAGTTTATGGTTGAAAATATTCTTAAAAGACCTTTGTGAGGCAGATCATTCCACGCAAAATGCATCCTTATAAAATGGTAATGTTCACTTTAGAGAGTGTAGTGGGGCTACGACTGCTTGTATTTAAAATTTTTTTTTTTTCCGCTTGGGAGAAAGAATACGATCTGCTCGACTAAGTGGTATGTTCCTAGCTATCAGTGGAGAGATGGCGTGGAATGACATTAGTAGACGAATAAGTTTGAGTGCTGTCTTTAAAAGTAGGAAAGATCACAATATGAAGATAAAGTTGCAATTCAAATTGGGGCAAACACTCGTTTATAGGAAGGGGAGTTGGGGATTGGAATAACTTACCAAGGGAGATGTTCAATGAATTTCCAATTTATTTGCAATCATTTAAGAAAAGGCTAGGAAAACAACAGATATGGAATCTGCCACCTGGGTGACTTCCCCCAATGCAGATCAGTATTAACTGATTGATTTATTGATTAATTATAACGAATGATGTTTTCACCGCACGCTACTGGATAGAAGGCAATTCGGGTTTAGAAAGGTTATTTCTGTGCTCATATCGCAGGATTCCAGCAAGATCTTTTAGATTCTGGAAGTCAAATGGACTTTATCGCTATTGACCTGGGAAGACTTGGACGAAGGAGGTGAACAGCTCAACTAATTAGAATATTCCCAGCTATCAGGGACAGATGGCGAGGAATGACACTAGAAGGCGAATAATCTTCAATGAAGTTTTTAATTGTAAGAATTATCATAACATGAAGATAAATAAGGAATTCTAGATGACACATTGAGGCAAATACTCGTTTATAGCAAAATATTTATGGATTAGAATAATTCAACCAGGAGATGTTTGTTCAATTTCCAACTTCTTTTATAACACTTAAGAAAATGCGAGGTAAACAACCAATACGGTATTTGTCACGTAGGTTAGGTCCTAAATGCAGGTCAGTGAAGATTGATTGATTGATTGATTGATTGATTGATTGATTGATTGATTGATTGATTGATTGATTGATTGATTGATTGATTGATTGATCGTGTTAGAGACACAGATTTTGCAATGATGATATCAGAACGGCAGTGGAATGCTAGCTCAAGAGCCAGGGCACCATATTTTACGGTAGTGGCATCGTAAATATTTTCTTACGGTTAGACAAATGCGTCGATCTGCATGGAGGCTATGTGGGGAAATAACGTGCCATGGAAAGAACACAGTGCATAGTGTGTTAGGTGGCAGTTAACAAGCCATACAGTAGTGTGCATTGCCTGACTCATCACATGTCAGTGAGGGGAGTGGACAAGCGGGAAATCGGGAAAGATAAATTTAAAGCATCATTTCATGTAAGTTTTCGCGTTTGTGGCCTGTACCGCGTGAAAACACTGCACAAATTAAATAAAAATATGAATATTCACAGAATGTACGATACATAAACAATTAACAGAATTCAATTATCACTAAACATATCTCGTCAGTGGCTTAAGGATTCTAAAGTCGGGTTGGAAATGCCCCGCCTGTTACATCAGGAAATCTAAATAACATTGTAAATAGTTCTTAATACCTGTCAGTACCATATGACGTGCTTGCAATGCTTATTTTAATTGCATAAGTTACGTTACATGGGTTTGTCGTTTCAGTCATATTTTATAGGGTGGCGAACTTCGACATGCACGAAATGTACTGTGTTTACCGACATGCTTTATAAAACAAATGCACACAACTCACCCGAAACTGGCAGGAGTTTTACTACTAGTATTTCAGTTTTGTACGCCAGTCGGTTCAGGATACCTCGCATGATAATAATAATAATAATAATAATAATAATAATAATAATAATATAAAATGAAAAATGAAAATCCACAACCTGTTTCCACACATTTTGACTGGGTCAGGAATGGAATGAATGAAGCCCCCATCTAGCGGCGAGGATAGGAAATGTGCCGGCTGCCGAAGCCTGTCGCACTCCTCTGGGGCAATGACAAATGACTGACAGATGAAACTGAAATATTGATGGAGAGTGTTGCTGGAATGAGAGATGACAGGGAAAATCGCAGTACCCGGAGAAAAAACCTGCCCCTCCTCCGCTTTGTCCAGCACAAATCTCACATGGAGTGACCGGGATTTGAACCACGGAATCCAGTGGTGAGAGGCCGGCGCCCTGCTACTTGAGCCACGGAGGCAATACTAATAATAATAATAAGAAGAAGAAGAAGAAGAAGAAGAAGAAGAAGGAAAAACGCTACATTATCTGGGCATGATGAACAGATGTTGTTCAGTGATACGCCGCCAATAATAGTAAGGTTGCAAGCGACCGAGCGACGCGTCAGTATAGTACGGTAGCGCACCGCCCAGCGTTATCAAGCAAGACAGCTTGGTCGGCTACATGCTGCATACCGGGCGAGTTGGCCGTGCGCGTAGAGGCGCGCGGCTGTGAGCTTGCATCCGGGAGATAGTAGGTTCGAATCCCACTATCGGCAGCCCTGAAGATGGTTTTCCGTGGTTTCCCATTTTCACACCAGGCAAATGCTGGGGCTGTACCTTAATTAAGGCCACGGCCGCTTCCTTCCAACTCATAGGCCTTTCCTATCCCATCGTCGCCATAAGACCTACCTGTGTCGGTGCGACGTAAAGCAAATAGCAAAAAAAAAAAAACACATGCTGCATAGGCTGACACAGAAGTTGCTCACGATGGAACTTACATTCCTTTATCGATTTTTCAGTGAGATTTCACTAGGAGGAAATAAAAAAACTCCACAGATCGATTTTTGTTTCAGAACACTATGTCCTCTTATTTCCGTAACTTATTTTCAGACAGCTTGTCTATTATAAACTCACTATTCAGTCCACTTTGTAGGATAACTTGTACGAATGCTAAATATATAGTCAACGTACAGTAGAAGTGAGTGGTTAGTTACGAATCAACTACAGTTGTAATATCTCGTAGATTTACTGGATAAGTAATCACAGTAGTTCAGCTTGCTCCTATGTAAATTATTCAAGTTAATTGTGATTTTTATAGTTGGGGGAGACCAATCGAGAGATTGAAGAGAAGTGTGCAGAGGAAGCTAGTCGTCAAGCTGAGAACTACCTCCAGCTACAGAGGGACTCCAAAGATCGCGAGGCTATGGACCGCGCCGAGCTCAGGAGGTTAAAAGGTCTTCTGAAATCTTCTGAACGACAGCTCGAGTTGGCGAAACGTCGATCTAGAGCGGTATTCGCACAGCGCGGAGACATCGAGCGCTTCCTGGGATCTGCCTTGCAACACGTCCAAAATCAGCTGGCGTAAGTGAAAATTAACCCTACTTACTCTGTATCAATCTAGCAAGGGGGATAAGGAGGATAATAATTGAAGACCTTTCCGGGAAAATGAAGTAACTAACAAATCAGTACCGAGTATTCGGGAGATACTAGGTTCGAATCCCACTGTCGGCAGCCCTGAAAATGGTTTTCCGTGGTTTCCCATTTTCACACCAGGCAAATGCTGGGGTTGTACCTTAATTAAGGCCACAGCCGCTTCCTTCCCACTCCTAGCCCTTTCCTGTCCCATCGTCGCCGTAAAACCAATCTATGTCGGTGCGACGTAAAACAACTAGCAAAAAAAAAATCAGTTTATCAGGAAAGAGGAAAATTGAATCGTGCACCCGAAAAACATGACAATCGCCGCTGAGCAAATCTGTAGGAGAGGGAATTATAAGTGGCTTCAGCTCATGCTGCATCCACCTAGGACGGACTGTGCACGTATCCTGTTGTTTCAATTTACTTCACGCAACGAGAAAGACTAGGAATCACGACAGAAGAGGCCTCAATTCCACCGAAAATTCCTTCTTTGCTAAAGTTGGCGCTGGTCTCGCTGTTCGGCCGCAGGCTTCAATTACTTTCTGAGCTTTTTTCGTGGTGTACACTACTTGAACCAACTGCAAATCGACGGTCTAACTCTAATACCACGTATCTGACAATGCTGTTGCTATCCATTAGTTTCTTTAACAATGGTCACACCTTCTAGCCACATATTGATATGCAGTCCATCAGAACAGTTTTTGTTTTGATCATTTCACCGGGCGAGTTGGCCGTGCACTCGCATCCGGTAGATACTGGGTTCGAACCCCACTGTCAGCAGCCCGAAGATGGTTTTCCGTGGTTTTCCACTTTCACACCAGGCAAATGCTGGGGCTGTACCTTAATTAAGGACACGGCCGCTTCCTTCCCATTCCTAGGCCTTTCCTGTCCCATCGCCGCCATAAGACGTATCTGTGTCGGTGCGACGAGATCTGAATTTGCCAGATGTCAATTGGGAAGGAAATGCGAACGACAGGAAGCATGACCAACAAATGGCAAATAAGTTAATATGGGAAGGACAGCTGATTCAGAAAGTGATGGAACCAACCAGAGGGAAAAATATTTTGGATGTGGTGCTGATAAAACCAGATGAGCTCTATAGGGAAACTGAAGTAATAGATGGTATTAGTGATCATGAAGCTGTTTTTGTGGTAGTTAAAAATAAATGTGATAGAAAGGAAGGTCTTAAAAGTAGGACTGTTAGGCAGTACCATATGGCTGATAAAGCAGGTATGAGGCAGTTTCTAAAAAGTAACTATGATCGGTGGAAAACGGTAAATAAAAATGTAAACAGACTCTGGGATGGGTTTAAAGAAATTGTTGAGGAATGCGAAAACAGGTTTGTACCTTTAAGGGTGGTAAGGAATGGTAAAGACCCACCTTATTATAATAGAGAAATAAAGAGACTAAGAAGGAGGTGCAGACTGGAAAGAAATAGAGTTAGAAATGGCTGTGGAAGTAAGGAGAAATTGAAGGAACTTACTAGAAAATTGAATCTAGCAAAGAAGGCAGCTAAGGATAACATGATGGCAAGCATAATTGGCAGTCACACAAATTTTAGTGAAAAATGGAAGTGTATGTATAGGTATTTTAAGGCAGAAACAGGTTCCAAGAAGGACATTCCAGGAATAATTAATGAACAAGGGGAGTGTGTATGTGAGGATCTTCAAAAGTCAGAAGTATTCAGTCAGCAGTATGTAAAGATTGTTGGTTACAAGGATAATGTCGAGATAGAGGAAGAGACTAAGGCCAAAGAAGTAATAAAATTTACATATGATAACAATGACATTTACAATAAGATACAAAAGTTGAAAACTAGAAAAGCGGCTGGAATTGATCAGATTTCTGGGGATATACTAAAGACAATGGGTTGGGATATAGTACCATATCTGAAGTACTTATTTGATTATTGTTTGGCCGAAGGAGCTATACCAGATGAATGGAGAGTTGCTATAGTAGCCCCTGTGTATAAAGGAAAGGGTGATAGACATAAAGCTGAAAATTACAGGCCAGTAAGTTTGACATGCATTGTATGTAAGCTTTGGGAACGCATTCTTTCTGATTATATTAGACATGTTTGTGAAATTAATAACTGGTTCGATAGAAGGCAATTCGGTTTTAGGAAAGGTTATTCCACTGAAGCTCAACTTGTAGGATTCCAGCAAGATATAGCAGATATCTTGGATTCTGGAGGTCAAATGGACTGTATCGCGATTGACATGTCTAAAGCATTTGATAGGGTGGATCATGGGAGACTACTGGCAAAAATGACTGCAATTGGACTAGACAAAAGAGTGACTGAATGGGTTGCTATATTTCTAGAAAATAGATCTCAGAGAGTTAGAGTAGGTGAAGTTTTGTCTGACCCTGTAATAGTTGAGAGGAGAGTTCCTCAGGGCAGTGTTATCGGACCTTTATGTTTTCTTATATATATAAATGATATGAGTAAAGGAGTGGAATCGGAGGTAAGGCTTTTTGCGGATGATGTTATTCTCTATAGAGTGATAAATAAGTTAGAAGATTGTGAGCAACTGCAACGTGACCTCGAAAATATTGTGAGATGGACAGCAGGCAATGGTATGTTGATAAAAGGGGCTAAAAGTCAGGTTGTGAGTTTCACAAATAGGAAAAGTCCTCTCAGTTTTAATTACTGCGTTGATGGGGTGAAAGTTCCTTTTGGGGATCATTGTAAGTATCTAGGTGTTAATATAAGGAAAGATCTTCACTGGGGTAATCACATAAATGGGATTGTAAATAAAGGGTACCGATCTCTGCACATGGTTATGAGGGTGTTTAGGGGTTGTAGTAAGGATGTAAAGGAGGGTGCATATAAGTCTCTGGTAAGACCCCAACTAGAGTATGGTTCCAGTGTATGGGACCCTCACCAGGATTATCTGATTCAAGAACTGGAAAAAATCCAAAGAAAAGCAGCTCGATTTGTTCTGGGTGATTTCCGACAAAAGAGTAGCGTTACAAAAATGTTGCAATGTTTGGGTTGGGAAGAATTGAGAGAAAGAAGAAGAGCTGCTCGACTAAGTGGTATGTTCCGAGCTGTCAGCGGAGAGATGGCGTGGATTGACATTGGTAGACGAATAGGTTTGAATGGCGTCTATAAAAGTAGGAAAGATCACAATATGAAGATAAAGTTGGAATTCAAGAGGACAAACTGGGGCAAATATTCATTTATAGGAAGGGGAGTTAGGGATTGGAATAACTTACCAAGGGAGATGTTCAATAAATTTCCAATTTCTTTGAAATCATTTCGGAAAAGGCTAGGAAAGCAACAGATAGGGAATCTGCCACCTGGGCGACTGCCCTAAATGCAGATCAGTATTGATTGATTGATTGAAGCAACTAGCAAAAAAATTTGCTCATTTTCCTATGTGAAGTGCAAAGGAAAGTTAACCTTAAATGCAGTACATTATACCAGACGTCATCACGTAGTTGCTCTAGGGAGCCGGTGCTACTTGCTCCGCTCGGGAAGGGTTATTGTCACGTGACAAGAGAGCAGCAGTCAAGCGGGTTGCATACCGTGGCCGTACTGTACTTGCGCCATTGGCCTTCAATACATACTACGTCATGCACTTCCCCTACTTGCTCGCTAAGCTGCTCTCGTTCCTCAAGAGCGGGGAGCAAACTGGCTCCGAAGGCATTTCACTCTCGATTCACGATGCCTGCATTATACTATACGAGTCCGTAAATACGTCATGCAAACACGCATTCCTACAGTATGGTACGGTAAGGTTTATACGCATAGGAAAATTAACTCAACGAAAATTGTTTTGATGGACTGCGTTTCCACGTGTGGCTGGGAGGCTTGACTAGTCTTAAGGAATATAATGGATATAAAGAACTTTGTCCGAATAATGGTATTAGAACTAGGCCATTGATACGCAAGTGTACACATGAGTTCATCTATTATAAACAATAATTTATTGTAATAACTTAATGTTTAAACAATGACATAAATTGGAAGAGATACAGTGGAAGAAGGGATGTACCATCTTTATTTATCTACAAAATTATCTACAAGTATGGCGTATACAGGGTCTCCCCTATGAACTCAGACCGTTCAGCGGCGTTTTTACTCTCCGAGACACAAGCAGCTGTACGGGAGGCACGCGCATACTTCTTGACCTTGCAAGAAGCGTCCACGTGTTCGACCTAGCATCAGCAGCCGGACTGAATCTCAGCTGTTAACCTGATGATACAGTTGTCATTGCAACACCGTTTTTTCATATGTAAAGGTTATTTAAAGTACGAGTCGACTCGACGGGAATGTGATGCATTTGTTCAGTAATTTTCCCGTGAAGTGCCACCTTCATGAGCACAGATTCACGTAATTGTAAACAAATTTGGAACTACTGGCTCAGTGCTCAATAAAAAACACCCACGCACACGAACAGTTTCAACAGAGGGAAAGCTAGATAATATTGGTTCGAATCTTGAACGGTCACCGAATAAATTACTCACAAAATTAGCACAAGTAGGGGTCTCGGTTTCTTCAGCACACAGAGCTACAACGATGTTACACATCAAGCCGTACAGGTTTACACGGGCCTATTGATCCAGCCACAAGAGTGAGATATTGTGAGTGGTATCTTGCATCATTGAATGGTCGTTTATACGAGCCACTGCTTGTGTTCTTTTAGAACGGAGACCTGGTTTCATCTTAATGGTCGTGTGAACAGTCATAACTCTAGCTATTGGTGTGCAGAGAATCATAATGGTGTTTGTGATGTCCCTCATTATGAAGGATGACACTTCCAGCATATTTTATAAGGTAAGATTTCATATTAAATTGTATACAGGTTCAAAGCAGGGCGGCTGCGCGCGACGTAACTTGGGCTGACGCAGCTGCTGTAGCGCAGAGTACAAACACCGTGCGCTCGGTCTGTGTTCATAGGAGAGACTCTGTATCTTACATTTTTACATAACAGAGGAGAAATCCTGTTCATGTACTTGGAACACAAATGATAGCAAAAAGTATTAGTGTTAAAATAACAACAATAAAAATGTCAAGAAAATATTAAGACAGGAAATATTTCAAAATATATATGTTAATTCGTCTACGTCATTTATTTAAATGATTTATTACGTGATGATGAACTAGCACAGGCACTGTCCATCATTTTGACTGATATTCCATCCTTATTTCACAGAGGACAAAGTTTTGCTGGCTGTAAACCAGCTTAAGGTTCAAATGTAATACACGATAACATAGAGGCATGATGAAAATCTCTATTTCACTGAAATCTTTCCTTCTTTCAATCTTAATCCGTTTACCCTCCAAGATTAGTTCTTCCCTCGGACTTAGCGAGGGATTCCACCACTACCGCTTCAAGGGCATTGTCCTGGAGGGTGAGACTTTGGGATGGGATACAACTGGAAAGGAGGACCAGTACTAGCCCATGTGACCTCACGTGCTATGCTGAACAGAGGCCTTGTGTGGGGGTGAGGATGGGAAGATTGGAAGGGATAGACAATGAAGAGACTAGGAAACAGCTGTGGCCTCATGTTAGGTAGTATCCGGGCATTTGCCTGGAGGAGAAGTGGGAAATTACGGAAAACCACCTCGAGGTTGGGTGATGTGCGAATCGAACAACTTCCCCCGTCTACTCAGTTGACCTCCCGAAGCTGAGTGGACCCCGTTCCAGCCCTCGTACCACTTTTCAAATTTCGTGGAAGAGCCAGGAATCGAATCCGGCCCTCCAGGGACGACAGCTAATCACATTAACCACTACACTACAGAGGAGGACCATTGCAATCTCATTCAAAAATTTGCTGGTTACATTCTTATTCCGGGGAGGCCGTCGATTCGGTTAGAAGGAATCAGTTATATAATTACCTCTGTATTACCGAGCATTACCAAAGATGGTTTTCCGCATTTCTTGTTTTTACACCAAACAAATACCGAGGTTGTGCGTTACTTAAGGCCACGGTCAAGTCCTCCCCTATCCCGTCGTAGCCAGAAGAACTAACTGTGTTGGTGCAATATTAAAACACTTGCAAAAGACACGATTTCCATTAATTATTCCTAATAGATCCACTTACAAAGTATAGTGGCTAATAATCTCTTAGTTTTCTGCCTCGTAGCGCAGTGGATAGCTCAACTTGCTTTCGGCCAAGGAATCCTAGGTTCGAGTCTCAGCCGAGTATTGGGATTTTAACCAAGACAGGTTAGTAATTGAGGCGTTGGAATGGGATAGGTAGTAAGTTAAGTAAAAATAATCGAATTATTTTTTCATGCAGAACGTACTATACACTGATACCAATGCCATGGAAAAGGTAGCAAGTCAACTGGTACAGTAGGATAGTTTCTACGATTGGCGCAAGACGGAACGTGTGTTAAGTCCACGAGGTTTGGCTTGGACAAGGCAGTAAGTAAGTCCGTGCCTCTGGTGGAATTAGGTATAACCTTTACCATTCGTGTAAACCTTGTTTATAGGTATTATAGTTCGTCATAGTGATACTTCAGTTGCCAGAATGCCTCCGAAACTTATTCCATTCAAAAATGTTGAGTCCTTCTTGCCAGCATCTAACATTATGTTCATACTAGTTCCTTGTTTTTAGAAACAGGTACTACGTGTGGCTGCGTGTGGTTTCAGGGAAAGATGCGAAAATAATCAGAGAGGCTGAACATTTTCGACCATTTCATGTAATCATGATGACGCCTGGGGATTTTCGTGACTTCGCCATGGAAAGCAAGAGGTATTTAAATACCCAACGCCTTAATATTAGCACTGTGAGCTGGATAAGGATTTGAAGAGCCGTGCTACCCTCATTCAAGACAAGGCAATCCAACGAGCTAGAACCATGGAAGGAGCACAATATCCTCAAAAGAGGACGGTCCTATCACGTGAACAACAGCATACAGACCTCAACCACTTGGAAGGAGACTAACCATCATCGAACCCAAAATCTGAATTTCTTGGATGAAAAATATTTGTTTTATCGTGGAATTTTAGCTTGAAACATACACGTCAGATGACAAACTGATTACACAGTGATTTTTACAACGTATTTTATGGCACAATTTGTGCCTGAATCATAATTAACATAAATTTGTGTGATAACTGCTGAATGGATCACTCCTTGATTTTACATCTGTTTCATAATGTTGGAAAAACGTTTTCTTCTTCTCCTGTAAAATTCACGTTTAATGGCTTACTGCCTTTATCATTCAATACCGCAGTTCCTTTCGTTCAGAGACTGAGTGCTTGTATTGTTCCTTTCACACTTGTTCCTCATAGCAGCACCAATTATACTATCCTCCAACGCACTAAGACAGGAGACACCACCCATTCTTAGCAGGAATTCTGTCTTAGAATGGCTTACAAAAGTAGTAAATAGCGATACGAAATTATAAATTACTATATTTTAGTTACGGAGCTTAAACGTTACCACGTTTATGTTAAACCTTCATTGCGTTCTTTAGTGGCAGCTGTCGACTAAAGTTCACATCTACTGAGTGGAGTAAGCTGCCTCTGTGGATCAGCGGTAGAGTGTCGGCCTCCGGATCCCAAGATAGCGGGTTCAAACCCGGCAGAGGTAGTCGGATTTTTGAAGGGCGGAAAAAGTCCATTCGACACTCCATGTCGTGCGATGTCGGCATGTAAAAGATCTCTGGTGACACATTTGGTGTTTACCCGACAAAATTCATTTAATCTCAGCCATAGACGCCCAAGAGAGTTTCGGTTTACTAGATCTGCCATCTAGTGGGGGCCTAGAGTAAAACGGAACGTCGAAATTGACGAGCAGACAGCCAGATGGCGTCAAATTGAAATGTCTGCACACGGTAGCTGAGGCCATACGA
The DNA here is from genome assembly GCF_040414725.1 of Anabrus simplex. Classification (NCBI taxonomy): domain Eukaryota; kingdom Metazoa; phylum Arthropoda; class Insecta; order Orthoptera; family Tettigoniidae; genus Anabrus; species Anabrus simplex. Next base: position 860,786,935 of record NC_090265.1, on the reverse strand, counting down.
TTATTATTATTATTATTATTATTATTATTATTATTATTATTATTATTATTATTGAGTGGAGTGTTGGTTAACAAGGAAACCCTTTCATATGAAAGTCTCCTATCTGATTAATATCTGGTACAACGACTTCAGTAGGAATGTTCTTTTCAGCCATACCAAAATTAGATGACCAATCGTATATTTAGCATCTGTTCTGGGGTGTCAAAATTTGCTCATTTGAGCACCACATAGACAGGAGTGAGCGGCGGGAAGCAGGAGCGGCCGGCCAGTTCATCTGCCATCCTCTGCTTTTCTCTCTCGTACACATATTAATTTCCTAACCTAGGCAATCGTTGCCACTCAATGGGGTGTATGGGACCGTGCGATCCTGTGTACACATGTAAGTGCAAAAATAAATATTAGTAAATTAATTCATGAACACGTGTTTTCCCCCTCGGTTTTGTTAAGCGAATATGCGCGGAATACTCACCTGTATATCTCAAAAGCCAAATCAGCCTCTGCTTAGTTTATTGCAGATTCCTGCCGGTCTTCTTCAGCAAATAATGCCATTAGGCTTTGAGGAACGTTTAAGCCATTAGATAGCAGGGTGCGGACATCCGTTGTGATATCTGTTCATAGTTAAAAACAACCATAAGTACTCAAGAGTAAATAGTAACGACACGTAATTATTTACAGATACATTGTAAATTATATAACATTATAACAACGTATTACTTTTGCAATTAAACACAATCACTTCACGTCGCATGGTCATAAAAATGGAGTATTTCCACGAATTCTGCAAAATATTCATTGAGGGCTGCTCGGTCCCGTTTGCCTCATGGAATGGCAGCTATTGTTGAGGCTGGAAAAAAGTATGTGTGCGAAAGAGAGAGAGAGAGAGTGTGTGTGGCAGATGAACTGGCTGACCGCTCCATATCTACCTGCTTCCCGCTGCTCACACCTGTCTACGTGGTGCTCAGATGAGCAAACTTTGACACCCAAGTGCTAAATGTACGATTGGGCATTTAATTTTAATAAGGCTGAATAAAACATTCCTACTGAAGTCGTTCCAAATCTTCATCAAGTCTGATACAGATAAAAATGGTTCCCTTGTAAGTTCTATAATATGTTCTATGGATTTTAAAAATACAGCAATGGCCAGCGATAGGGGATGTGTTTACTGGTAGTTGTTGAAATTCTCTCTCATAGTTCTCCGTGTCTTCTCTTGCAGGAAGGGAGCCAGTTTACGTCCGGGAAGGCTAACTGTAAAGGACATTCTAGCCCTGGAAGACTGCCAGGAGGGCAAAGATCTGCTCGAGAGGATGACAAAGGATGGTCCAGAATCCAGAGTAGACTGGGACGAGTTGTCGTGGCTGCAGAAAGAAAGAGTGCTCCGGTATCTCTTTATGCAGATCAACTACAGTCGAGAAGAAGGTAGGTTATAGGCAGTGCTGGTGAATTCTATCAAAATGAAATTTACTTTAACTGGCAATCAGGGCCACTGAAAATTATGTGCCGACTTCACCACCTGTCTCCTGTTACTCATATTTTCTGCTGCTTGGATCCAGTTCTGGAGGAGCCTAAGTTGTCGAAAGTCTTTCTGCAATCCCATCTTGCATTATGGGTTATCAAGTGGACATGTAGGCCTACCTTCAGGTCTTGCATAGGACAGCTTTTGTCCGGTTGTAGTCTGCGATGTAAATCGCATGTCCTGCCCATCGAAGTCCTCTAGCTTTCTTTCTTTATACAGTGTTGGACTGGTTCAACAAATCATACAGTAGGCCTACTTCGATTTTCCAACGTCCCCAACCATTTTCATCTCGGATAGGTCTGAAGATCATTAGTCTCTCTTCGTCATGTCTTGACATACACAGGGTCTCTACTGCACATAGCATATCAGATACTAGTACGGCAATGTAGAGTTTGACTTTGGTTTTGGTCGATACTGTGCGTGATGTCCCGACTGCTTCAGGCTGTGGAATATTAGGACGCATTTATAATCCGCTGACTGGTGTCTATTTACAGGTATTGTAATGGATGAACCAGCTACAGAAGTACTTAAAAATAGTTTCCATAGCAAAGCTCCATTCCTCACCTCCTACACATAGCTTCCTTACTTAATTTTGTAAACATTAATCTTAAATTAATTTGGAAATTGAATATTTTAATTGTCAGTCATTTGATGCGAGATGAAGTCTGTGGAATGCTGAAAACAGCACAAACTCCCCCCTCCCCTGAGCCTTAGGGATTAACTAATGAAAGTTAAAATCCCCGAACTGACCGGGAATAGAACCTGGGGCCCGTTGGACCAAAGACCAGCGGGCTAACCATTCATACATGGAGCGGACACTTTTGTAATAATGGTGGTTGTTGTTTTGTTTTATGCCTGGAACGTTTTGATCAACAGTCCCAGTATTTACGGACAATCAGTCCCACTTGGTTTTCCTCTGTTGAAACTGTTCGTGTGCACGCAAGTTTTTATTGAGCACTGAGCCAATAGTTTTAAATTTATTTACAATTACGTGAATCTGTGCTCGTGAACGTGGCACTTCACCAGGAAATTGCTGAACAAATGCATCGCATCCCCGGTGAACCGACTCGTACTTAAAATAACTTTTACATACGTAAATACGCTGTTGCAATGATAACTGTCTTACCATGTTAACAGCTGAGATTCAGACTGGCTGCTGAAGCCAGGTCGAACACGTACTGTTCGGAGATCAGAAGAACGCACATGCCCGGTGAGGCACGGGGCGAAGGGGTTTTCACCAGCAGAGCCAGTGACGCAATGGTTACCATAGCAACTCCGCTACTACCCAGGCAACTTTATATTATCTTCTACTGGCAGCTCTTCGCTCTTGTCAGTTGTAATCTAGCAAATTGCAAAGTGCGAGTCAATGTTTTCGTGTAGCAGATAAGAGCAGATAAGAACCGATCTGTCTGGGAAGAACAGGAAGTTCGTGCTTGCAGGCCACATTCCTCATTCTTGCATTCTTCTCATCTCTACACAGTACACGCTCCTTGCAAGGTTAAGAACCATGCGCGCGCCTCACGTTCAGCTGCTTAGGTCTCGGAGAGTGGAAACGCTGCTGGACGATCTGGGTTTATAAGACAGACCCTGTAGCATAAGAATGCAGAAATATAATGGCGAAGGCAGAGAAGTGCCTGACGTTAGGCTGGGTAGGTATACTGCTTTTGTAGGAGAGGAAGAGCCTGCACATGAAGATGGCTGTTCAAACAGTACTAGACTTTCATCTTCAGAGCATCCGACTCCTTGGCTGAATGGTCAGCGTACTGGCCTTCGGGTCAGAGGGTACCGGGTTCGATTCCGGGCCGGGTCGGGGATTTTAACCTTCATTGGTTAATTGTAATGACCCTGGGGCTGAGTGTTTGTGTTGTCCTCAACATCGCTGCAACTCACACACCATACATAGCACTATCCTCCACCACAATAACACGTAGTTACCTACACATCGCAGATGCCGCGCACCCTCATTGGAGGGTCTGCCTTACAAGGGCTGCACTCGGCTAGAAATAACCACATGAAATTATTATTATCTCCAGAGCAACAGGAATCGTCAAGTCAAAGTGAGAGCGAACTATATCCAACCGAAATGTATTACAAGATATTGATGACAGCGTACTGGAGAACATTGTGGCTTCAAATTCTGTAGCAAACTAATGAGGCGCTCTAAGTATATTAGATGTAAATCAAATTTGTAACAGTTCGTTTGTTTGACGTTGTAACGTCGTGCGTCAATTACCCGATACCTCCATTTCTAACTCGTTGTTGGGCTGCCTAACCAGATGAAATGGGGTCGCTCAGCGGATACCTCAGGGTTTTCAAAGGCCGAGTAAGACATGTAATCCTACTTCAAGATACGCTTAACGTGAGTACGAAGAGATTAACAACTCACAGGTGACGCCTATAGAGACCCTTGACACAATATAACGACCGTGAACAATCTTTTTTTAAATCAGAGTTTCAACCACGTGAGAACTGGTCATGGCTAAATGGAGTACTTACTTAATCAAGAAATTCTCTTAGCTAAGCAACTAACTTACAAACTAGGCTACAATGAAAGAACTCATGATACATAAAATTGTAGAAAATAAACAAGATATTTATTGATTAAAATATTTGGACTATTAAACTGGAATGCAAGGCATTACTTGACGTTTCATATTACAAATGCGGATTGTGAGTCAGCGCTGGCTCGTAGAGAGAGAAATAATATGTAGTCATAAACTATCTAGATCAGTTCCTTCGTGAAATAAAATTTGCGTATGTACATATTTACAATCGATCACTGGACATCTAAGGTCCATACTGAAGTTAGTCATTGATATAACACCAACATAATCAAGTTGTTATAAGAGCTCATTTTCTTTAAGATTAATTAAACACGTCTGAATTAAATACACGGTTACGCTGAAATGTCTATTAAGTCCACTAATAAACTCAAACTAGTAATTGAACCAAATCATGTCTTTAAATTGCAGGACTGAACTGTATATCACAGATATTTAATTGCTAATCATATTAGAGTTGAGCGTTGGGAATATTCCAGTAAATTGTAGCTGATACTCAGTAAAAGACGATTCACTAGTAAGGAAATCCATATAAGTAAACATATAAGTAAGTGAATAAATCCGTATGAATAAATCTGTATCAATAAATTCGTATTAATAAATTTGTATTAATAAATTTGTATTAATAAATTTGTATTAATAAATCCGAACTCATGCTTTATTGCCACGTTCTCGTTGTGCATGGATACTATTTACGAACTAAGGCATTTGTTCCTATTGCCTGTCAAATTCGGCTCCTACTCTGACATTTCCCTAGCTGTAGTTCGTTGAGAAAATGCAAGTTCAAACAGAGAATTGTTAATCTATTCAGCTATCTAACTAACTTCAACATAATCTTTGGCTGTCATACACATGTCTTTTAGGCTCAATGTCCCTTTCCTTCGTTATATTCCATAACATTCTACTTCAATGCAAGCTATTTTATTCATACGTAGTTACAATGCAAGCGCTATGTCGCAGTATTCAGACGCATAATATCATATTTATCGGTGTCGTGAATGTCTTCGGTCAAATACAGCTATAAAACGTGTCGTTGTATTCCGATATTCATTACAACACATCTATAGTTGACATACGATCCCGTCACAAGCATAATTCTACAATAGTAAATTCTGTTCATACCTTGGCTTAGGTTACTCCAGCGGTGTGGGCAATCTCACGTATACGAATCTAAAAATGTAGTATGGCATATCTTAAACTGCACGCACTCAATGGCCCCTACGTAGTGCGTATAAAACTTCTCATATCACTATATAACTCATACTTTTCCTCAAGCTAGCACAATTGCAATCTTACTTCAACATCCATATAATATCTTAACATCGTAGCCTCAATATTAACTCGTCGCGTTCCCAAATACTTAACCATGTCAAACTACCACACTATGTTTCTTAAAACAACATTTTAATCTCATAACCTATGATTGAGTTCAATGCCCTTATTGCGAATCAAAACAATGCGTGATTCTATATGTTTATTTTACACCGCGCGCAACCAATTGTGACGTCGACTTGTAGCATTAGCAATACGAAATCTCTGTAATCTGCCAGTATGTCATTACTATCAGCTGTTTTCACAGATTCTTTTTCAAACCTCACGCTACATGCGTGTATTTTGACCGATATACGATGACGAATATACCCAACACATTAGAATCTTATGCTATGTCGCTAGATCACGTAACTACGGACTTAAATATCTCACACTTCATTGGTAACATTCACTTGCACTTCTTATATATCGGTTTATATTAAGCCCATCGGCACATGCCTAAGGCACATGTGTAGGCAAACCAAAAATTATGCGATTAAATATTGTAAATGACTTAGCTCGCTCATGGTTGGTCCTGGTCCAGCTGTTCTGTTCCCAAATGGATGTAGTTGGGTCTGCGGTTAGCTCATGGGTTGGACATCTGGTACATCGTCTGCTTCCTCATCACAGGATTGCTGTCGGTTTCCCGTCGCCTTCCTCATCATGCCTCGGTCATATGGTTTCCCGTCGCCTTCCTCATGATGCCGCGGTTGTATGGCTTCCCGTCGCCTTCCTCATCATGGCTCGGTCGTATAGCAAGATGTACTGGTCCCCAGCTTGGCCCATCATGTATATTTAGCACATCATCCTCATAGTCTTCTTATCAGCCATTAAATTAAGGATTATAGTGCGGTGAACAGCCATTATATAATTCTTTTTGACGTCCGTAATCCTTAAATTTATTATTTCCTTTGTGGCTCTCCGACGTATATCTTCGACCTCGTTGGTGTTGATTCCAGTGAATGTATCTCGGTCGGCCGCTTCTTGTAGATCTTGGGAAACTAATTTCTATTCTGATTCAATAATTCGAGATGTATCTCTTCTTGTATGAGATCCTTTTTTTTATGCTGGTTTGGTTTCCCTTTTGCAGAGTCTCGATCAACTGCGCTCCGTATCCACCCACGCGTATCTCGTGGTACTTAGTTGATTCCTTTTTAATATCTCTAATCAACTCTGCTTATTGTTTTGATAACTTGACTTATTTTCTTCTCGTTTCCGACGCTTTTTCCTATGTTATAGCTTCTGATCCTTCGTTCTCCTTAAAAATTATACCGCGGTCGGTAGTTCCGTCTTCACTCTTCGTTGGGAAAAATTAAGATGGAGATTTCTTAACAATCAAGTTTTCTACTTTTTTTTGTAAAACAATACAGTAGACAGTCCACTGTCCGTTTCACCCTCAATACTCGACCGTTCCATGACGTGTATGGCCTCCTACGTCACCGCAACTGGTGTCTATTCTTTGCTTCCTATAGATTAAATGGGCCATACCTTCTCTCGGCGCCATTTTGAAAGCTGTCGCGGAGGTGTGAACGGGCACAACGTCAATAACAATAAGGTGGTAGACGATAATGAAATAATCGTAGTGACAGATAGAACTTTGCTACCGAACAGTAACACTCTGGTGAATGAATAGCTTCGTTATTCAAACGGTAACCTTCTTGAAGTTTGAAAAGGAATAATAATAATAATAATAATAATAATAATAATAATAATAATAATATGCCAGAGAAGCGACCGGAAAGTTAGAGGTTCCGTAGAAGGTTCATAGATGGCACACAAAGTAAATGGGAATCACGATCCTTAACAACATGTAGGCTACGTATTTATAACCATCGAAATGCAATGCCAAGGACCAAAATTTAATATAATAACAAGAACCATTGAGAATTTTTTAAATGTTTATAATACCTTCCATTAGAGACGAAAGCCACCTCACAAAAGACCGTCTCCGTCTTATTATTCTTTCTCACCGTCCGACTCTCAAAGATTACACAACATACAGATGAGATAAAAAGAAGTGCATTGGCGAACCTCATACCATGGGCTGCCATCTGTCTAAATAGAGATAAATTACACATCGCGCACGTCATACATAATGTCAAGCAGCCTCGACAGACTGACATAAGACGTGGCATAAAATCCGGTACCTGAAGAATATGAAAACAAGACAAGCAGGTTACGAGGTGTGGCTCAGTGGAAAAATTATTAAAGAGGGTATGAAACATTTTCTAAATTCAGTCCTTCATGAACATGTAAGTAATGCAACAGCTCACCTCCGCCACATTCGTCATGTTCCGCTGCTTTCTTCCCGGCGTTTGACATCCACACACTGCCACTGCTACGGGACTGCCGTCAGCCGATTACCTGCGTCAAACTAGGATGATGTCATTGACTCTACACTCTTCATGGACGTTCTCGGCGTTTCTAGTGCAGCGTGTTATGACTTCCCCTGCACCTCCTCTCTCCAACTTGACTATTTAAAAAGCTCTCTTTGTCTGCAACTTCGAGGCTTTCTCCGTCTGTTGGAGAGAGAACAACATATTTGTGTTATGATGATGTAAATTTTCGCCCCAATTTATTTTATGAAATACTTCCTCTCATGCAGAGGCTGCCTTGCGACAAAGTATACTTTTACATTTATATTTAGAAGAGAAATAGATATTCTGTAGTCAATTTTCTGCGCCAAAGTACAATCCCGTATTTTGATATGCTTACCAAGAGGTAAATTATGACATTGGAATATCCATAATACCGTTTGAAACTGCAATTAGTGTGTCTTTTGATACTGGCTTGCTTGAATGCCAAAGTGAAGTTGTTTTAAAAAATTTGGCTTTAGTGAGTTGTATATTCTTCGACATTAGGTATTGTAAACTTCGCATGGCTATGTTCTCGAGTGGTTGTACTCGATTATGTATCCATAAGAGAGCAGCTGGATGTCTAATTCCTTGGTTTGGAACGCTGTTCGAATTTATGAACTTTCTGTGTGTCAATACTCTCTACAACTTCTGGCACTTCCAAATTTGTTTACATTCTTGTACTGCGTAATACTCTTTATCTTGAATTCGCTTACGTTTATCCTGTTGGGCTAAATGCATCTGTGTTACATCCCATGTTTTCTACAACTTGTTGTTTGAAATAGCGCACTATTTTATAGTCAGGTGAATTATTATGGTATGCGCGGACTTTGTAATTTAAAATACTGATCTTTAATTCATTCTCACATTCTATTTGTTCCTATCTTCCCTAATGTTTCTTATTTCATGATGACCAGTTGGTTGGAAAACATCTGTTCTGTTTAATGAATGTGAATTAAATGTTGTTCGGATGAAATCCAAATTGTTGCTATCACCGATTTTTATCATATTTCCTTTGTTATTTGTTGTGAAAAGTGTTCTAATCTTTCGATATTTTGGCGCTGTACTATCCCTAACTACTTGTGTCTTGTGTTTCAATACACCTATTTTGTTCATTCAAAGTTGCCAATTCCTGTTCATCCCCTAGTGTCCTTGTATTTTGTGACTACTTGTACATTGTTATTTATATCTTTCCCCTTTGTATCAGCCACGGTATACTTCTTGTTGCCGAGCTCTTGAATATGTCGCTTTCAAGATCCCTTTTTATCTCCCGTAAATATAATAACCAACCCACTACAGTGAAAAGAGAATCTTATTGAGTGATTCCGGGTTAGGTAGTACGGACCGTTCACTTTTAGGTGCAAGTTTTCCAAGCAATGAGATGGATCGCTGATTTTGCATTGCTTTAATGTTAAAAAACACAAGTAAAGTCACATAATCGATATTTCATCATTGCTCTGCCGCATACAGTCAATTTTCTGCGCCAAAGTACAATCCCGTATTTTGATATGCTTACCAAGAGGTAAGTTATGACATTGGAATACCCATAATATCGTTTGAAACTGCAATTAGTGTGTCTTTTGATACTGGATTGTTTGAGTGCCAAAGTGAGGTTGTTTTAAAAAAAATTGGCTTTAGTGAGATGTATATATTTTTTTTTTTCTCTTCGACTCTTCTTTATCCAATTCATTTAAATCCAATAGGTGCGCTCTGAAGAATAATAGCAGCATTATCAGGTCAGTAGAAAAAGGTATTTTTAGGTATCGTAATTACTTTAATCAAAGGGTTTGTGACATTGTTGATGGAAAGTACAACAATGTATTCACGCCATTGAATTATGTGTTATTCCTCATATTCTATTGATATTATGTTTCTTGCTTTACCAAACTTCCTCTCTTAGGACTTGAGGTAGACTGCACCATTTTGGACGGGAATGGCCCTTACCACTCTTCGTGTGATGAACGTTCGACAATTAGTCACAAAAGTCTCCATACACCTGTGCATTAGTCCACTACTTACATCTTCCGAGGGTTAAAGAGGGCCTTGAGTCAGTCTATCTCCAACCATCGAGGTGTTCACTTGTGTCAGTTCGGAGGGTAAGTGAGTAACTATGCCTAGAAAAGATATATCTTTGGATATTCGTAATTTAATAGTGAAATTACATTATGAAGGTATATCTTATGGGAATATAGCGGAGATTGTGGGGAAGACTCGTGCAACTGTTCAAACAATTGTACGCAATTTCAAATTGAATGGTGGTGTGATGAATAAATCACGCATATTAAATGACCGTGATGTTCGGTCAGTCTTGAAGACAGTGAAGTCCAGTCCACGAGCAAGTGTCCCTAAAATAGTGACAGATATTGCAAACACTACACGAAAATCTGTACATCCCGAAACTGTAAGAAATATTTTATGGGCAAACGGATTTCGAGGACGAAGTGCAAGACGTAAACCTCTAATTACTGGGCAGAATCGGAGTAAGAGGATAGATTTTGCCGCAGAGCATCTTGGGAAAGATGTTACGTTTTGGAAATGAGTTCTCTTTACGGATGAAAGTCCATACAAAGTATTTAGAGCAGGTGGCAGTGGTAAAATACAGGGTAAAGCAAATGAAGGCATGAAAACTGAAAATTTTGTAGGCCCTACCAACCGTCAAACATGTTGGAGGCACTGTGGTGGTATGGCGATCAATGGTGGCGGCTGGGGTGGGAAATTTGTTTTTTATTGAAAGCATAGTGGATCATGGGCAGTATCTCAACACAATGCTCCCACCGTCCGAGAATGGACCCCGTATAACGTTCCTAAACAACTGCACTCACCGCCCCAGTCACCCGATTTAAACCAAGTAGGGCATATCTGGGCTGAAGACCAAAGAAAGACTTCGCAAATATCGAATCACAAATAAAGATACTTTGAAGGATGCGCTAAAGAGGGCATGGTCCGAAATAAGTCCATCGATGACAGAACATCTTGTGTTATCTATGCCTAGAAGACTGCAGGCTTTTATAGACGCAGATGGAGGTCCTACGAAGTATTGAGATTGAACACTGGTGTTGTATGTAGACTTTTGTGAGGTGCTACCTTTAGTTCTTTTTCCATGATTGTCACAAAATAAGTACCCGAATGTTTAGTTTTTTTACGCTAACATTTATGTCACTATAAGGAAGCAAGGTGGTATAAAATTTCTTAATATTTATTTGTGTTTCTTGTATAGATAGAACATTTACTAGATGTATGTAGACTTTTGTGACTAATTGTATATTCTAAGCAAGTTTGTATGCGGTTTAGAGCGTTTAATGTCCCATGATAATACCGAGGTTACGAATGTTGGAAGTCATTATCTCGACTGTCCTCATAGACTGAGCGTAGATGGCTAAGTCTGGGTGGTCATCCAGTTCCCTCAGACAGTCCCCTGTCTAATGAGTTAGCATGGATTTCTGGAGTCCTGTAGTTGCATGATGGTGATGGTGACAATTGTTTTGTTAATGGACAAAAGTGACATTATTAGTTTCATATTTACGTTAATCGTAGGAGTAAAGAAAGTATCGTCTGGGAAGGGGGTCCGTGACAGGCGGGAAAATGAAAGATTTCTTAGGCCTAGTAAAACGAATGATGTCGATAACGAAAGAAAGAGTTGATTGAAGGAATGGATTTTTATTGAACCGCGTCACCCTGTGGGTGGGGTTGGTAGAATAACATCCACAGTATCCCGGACTGTCGTAAGAGTCGACTGAAAGGGGTCCCAGAGGCTGTCAACGTAGGTACGTGGTCCCTTAGCTCAGACCTTGAATTGCTTCCCCTTGTATCAGGTTCCTCACTTTCATCTCTCCTATCTGATCTTCCTTAGTCAACTCTTGTTCTTTCATGACCCTGACGGTATTAGATAATTCAAGGTCTAGGGAATCTTTCATTTTCACGCCCTTTGTGTCCCTTATTTTTTCTTTGGCCGATGCCTTCATTTTTCGAACTGCCGGACCCCTTCAGTATTTTCTGTCTGATTAGTACTTCCTCTTAAAACAATAATCGCCGCCACCACCACATCTTACAACAATGTCTTCATATACCTGGCCTTGTCTGCAAGAATTACAAGGTACAGTATGCAGATCTGGTCTTCCATGTTTGTGCTCTCTACAACTAACAAATGACTGAGACAGAGATTAAAACTGACCACTAATACTCATCAGAGTATTATTCTGTTACAGCTAAAAGACAGTACTCTGATACGTTTGGTGTCATCGACGGACGATCGTGAGTCTTCCATTCTTCACCTCCTGCAGTAATTCGAAGTACAGCGTATGGTGTTCAAGGCTTAGAATTTGAAGCTATAAATTTGAATGGATAAGGTGTGTTGAAGGATCTCTCTGATCCCAGTACTATTAGGTTTATAATGTACAATATCTAGTTATACTCATGTGTATAATAACCGTCAATTTTTAATTGAGGTTTACTGATACTTCTTGTTGGCAGCCAAAACTAATGAGCTTGATGTATTATTAGTTTCGTTATTCGTTATAAGATTAGCATAGTGTTAATTTTAATGCAATATTATGTTATTTCCTAGAATTTGAAATATCTTTGAATAAAAGAATTCTTTTCGATCACTAAGTTTGTCTTATAATACAGTATATATAAAACGCGTTTTGTCTGTACATTGCTCAGAATTTAAAAAAATAATAGTACTTCTGTTTCAGTCGTATCCACAGCAACAAGAAAATGCATTTCTTAATTTTCCTACATGTCTGTCTGTCTGTTTGTACTGAACACATGACCTTGTGGCCCAAGTTTCAGTATGTATGTATTGAACCCTTTGGTCCACACTGAAAGATACCTACCTTCCTTACCTATCAGCAAAATGTCATGAGATCTGTCTCTTGGGACGTATCGGGTTCTTCGTCATTTGCTGAGGTAATAGGTAGGGTTCATTAATTCTAATCTATCTACTCAAATGAAAGGTTTGTTTAAAATATTCCTATTTATTCAAGTAATCTCTGAAGAGTTAATAATTTATTATCGGTATCATTGGGATCCAATCGTGTCCACTGGACTCCACAATCATTTTATACAGAGGGTCAGAACGCTGGTGTGAGCCTTTGACATAACTGCCTGATGGGCATCCTTACTAGAGACCATTGTCTCAATAATTAATTAAAGAAAGGAAAGTCGGCTTCCATGTGAGACTACATGTACCATCATAGTGATTCTTTATGGTCCAGTCCTCGTAACACGAACTCTGGACTCTGGGGATAATTAAGGCAGTCCAATCGGTGTGTGCCACACTGTGGTTATACGGCATGGACCCTTAATTGAATCGATGTGATCTGCGACTATGTCATGGACCGACGTCTAAACTTCTAAGATACTTTAAAGTCATTGTGGATGATGACCGCACGGAAAACGATTCTACGGTGTCATATGGCCCTACTCTAAGTCACTGAGGTTGATGACCCCATGACCATCCAAGTTTCTAAGCTGAAGGCTAAACACAATTAAGTTACATCGGTTGATGCCCAAAGTTTCCACTTTACTAACCCCAGCACCTTTACTGCTCAATTAATCAAATGTCAAATAATGCAACAACAACAATGCTCACAATACTTTGTGGCAGTAAAATCCATTACCTTCGGATATGTCCCCTTAATAGTTACGTTAACATTTACATCTTTCCCAGAAAAATAGACTAAGATTTCCAGAATGCATCTTCAAGTTATTCACTTGATTTAAAGTTATTTCAAAATACGGTTTCCACTGAATTTAATAACTAAACTTTAATTATTAAAAATAATAAAAGACAGCCTACACTGACTACCGTGCACACACGCAATGTATATAGAAAAATAAAGACTGTAGTAATATTAAAAATATACTTTTGCGTAGAAACTGAACATATTTTTATCGAACAATCTCCAAAAATACTTTTGATAGCCTATAGATAGCATACATTTACGAATAGCAATCTGAATAAGAAGACTGCAAATTACACTACTAACAGATATAAACATTTGTTTTAAATTAAGAGATCCCCGAAACTATTGGTTAAACTCCTTTTACAATATTGATCGCCGCATAAAAATGAACTATCGTGAATACTTTTCCACTCCACGCGTAAGACCTGACATCAGTATTCTAATTCAATACGCCCGATCAATTTAACTATTGTATAAGCCGTCACTGAAAGTGTTTGGCAATACCATATAGTATCACTCCACCGTGTATAAGACTACAAAAGATCCACTAAACGGCGCGATTCAGTCTGGAAACACTCAAGGAACTGCAAAAATGACCAGATGCTTACCATGCATTCAAACATAAGTGCCCATTATATGGCGATGTACAAAGGTGTTCATTATTCCTCATAGCATCATCACGCTCTGTGAATCTAGATAAATAATATTAAAGTCTTTGGTAGCTCTCGCATCTGAACTTTCCACGCGTTCTCACTGCAGAGAAACCAAGAGAACGGGCACGACAAAATCAAAGAAATGGTGGCCTGCGGCTGAAAATATTTTGAAGCATACGAATCTGAAGATTGCCCTGTGGAATGTGTTAGAAAATTCTATAAAAACAGTTCTGAAAAATCCACACTTTAGTTAAAATAGCCTAGATAGTGTAAGCATCATTTACGGAAGTTTAGAGGAAGATTCATAAGTTTCGGTAAGTCCAATGCTGATATTGTTTAGTGCGCAGAAACACAAATATTATTGTTTGCAATGGCTATTTCATTGAACATCTAGTGAGATTGTTTTAGCAGGTATGTTTGCAACGACGAAATCAGGGAAGCTTGGCGGAGAAAGTCAGGTAACTGTGCCAGATTTGTACGTGAACGAATTTTAAATTTTACTGCCAGGTCCATCAACGCGGAGCATCGCTGACGTGAACATATTATACTGTTGTCATGGTAACGAGTTAATTAACGATGGTGGCGATTGTCGCCACGGTCAAATTGTTTAATGGGCACGTTATCTTCTACTTGTGTGGCTAGGAACAAGCATACTTCTCGAATATATATAAGGCGTGATGAAATAGTTCCCGTTTGAGGGCGTTGCTGCAGCGGACATGCAACGTACCGCGACTCCCATACGAGTATATAAGCACTGACATGTAGGCAAAGGGATTAGTGTGACATTCGTGTCGTACCAAGGCGCGTGCGTTAAATTCAGCCACGTGAACTATGACGACGCTATAACCAAACAGAATCAACATGGTGTTATTCTGTTTTTGGCTGCCGAAGGACAAACACCGGTGGACATCCATCAGAGAATGAATACTGTGATGGGGCAGCAAGTCTGTCAAAAACCACCGTTGTGGAATAGTGCACCAATTTCCGTGCGGATCGCGTTTCGACACAAGAAGCCGGTCGATCTAGGAGGCCAGCCTCGTCCAACAACTTAAATGGTAGACACTCAAACATCCGCCCTGTAGTCCTGATCTCTCCCCATGCGATTAAGACGCCTTCGGTCCCCTCAAAAAGGCTTTGAAGGGTCGACGCTTCCTGTCGGACGAGGATGTGCAGCAGGTGGATACGGACTTCTTCGCGCATCAGGACACGGTGTTTTACCACACGGGGATCTTCAACCTGGTGTGTCGGTGGGATGAGTGTCTCAATACTCATGGCGATTTTGCCTGATTGGCATCTCGATTCAGGACTGTACGGCCGTCGAACGGAAACCTTTTGATCTCCCCTTATATAAAAACACCTGAAAGTTATTTCTTTCCTAAATTAATCCTCGATTGGGAATGTGCCATTTGGCAATGATTTTCAAGTCACTATTGAATGTGAATCAGTGGACGCAGGCAATCAAGGTGAGTCTATTTTAGAAGAATAATTCGAGCTGGAATTGACAAAATTGAAGAACAATAAAGCTTTAGGTATAGATACGAGGGTGAATCAAAAAGTAAGTTACATTAGCTTGCCGCGAGAGGACGTTGCGTGTTATGACCGTGGCCAATGTGGAGCAAGCTACAGTAACTGCTGACACGTTTGATAGGAAGGTTGGTGTGGTATCCCGTCGGGTTGTGTGAGCAGAGCGGGCTGGATATTCACTCCAAATTGGATATTCTTGCAACGATCAGATTTCTATGGGCTAAGCGGCTCAATTACACGGACATTCATCGTGATATCACTGCTGTATATGGTCAGCGTGCAATTTCTCGCCTAGGTATTGTACTCGTAAAGTAGTTTAAGTAATATGACACCGGACGCACGGATCTCCCGGACGAATATTCCAAAGGCAGGCCCGCAACATCCAGTACGGTTGCAAATGTTGACCATGCGGATGGGATCATAAGAGAGAATCGGAACATAACACTGCAGGAAATTGCCAGCATGCTGAATATTTCGTATGCCAGTGTGTTCTTCATTGTTCACCAGCACCTTGGATTTGGTGAACAGTGTCAGAGATGGGTCCAACGTCTGCTCACCGATGTTCACAAGGAACGACTTTTCCAATCGTCACTGGCATTTTTGCAACGGTATTCTGTGGATTGAAACGAATTTCTGAGGCGAATCATCACAGGGAATGAAACGTGCGTCCATCACTTCACCACCGAAACAAAGAGAACATCGATGGATTGGGTGCACACCACATCACCACCACGAAAGATGGCCAAGGTCCATCCTTCAGCACGAAAGGTAATGGCGACAGTGTTCTCTGACATGGACGGTGTGGTGCACGTGGAATTTATGCCGAAAGGCAGACAATCAGCTGGGCTTCGTATTACCAAACGTTGAACCGGCTGCGTAAGGCAATTAAAGAAATGCGGCGGGGAAAATTGAGCACCGGTGTGATTTTGTTGCACGATAACGCAACACCTCACACGGACCGCCAAACGTTCGAACTGCTGCAGCGATTCAAGTGGGAGGTATGTCAAGATCCTCCATACAGTCTAGACTTAGTGCCATGTGATTGTGATGTGTTTGATAAGCTGAAAAAGAATATCGGTGGACGACGATTCCGAAACGATGTGGGGGTGAAAGCTGCTGTCTGTAGGTGGTTGCATAGCGCTGGATGTGATTTCTACGCATCCGGAACCAAAAAGTTGGTCTAAAAGTTGGGAACTATATGGAAAAGTGAGCTTACATTGTATGTTGCCATAGGCATGCTGCTTATATGTAGGTGGTTTCATAAACGGCCATACCTTGGAAGTGTAATTTAATTTTTGATTAGTCCTCGTAATATTCCAGTGGAGTTTATAAAGGCGGCTGGAGTAAAATTGAAAGAGAGAGTCGTGCAATGTGTGAACATGGATAAAGTGATAGTGGTGATGATTACTGTTGTAAGAGGAAGTACAGCTATGTAAGAATCCTCTATTAACATTAATCAGAGGGAAAAATAGATGGGGTCCGACACTTCCGAAAATGAAGGAATCGACTAGAGAAAGACAAGGGCCATGCGAGGCGTGAAAATGAAAGACTTCCTAGGCCTCTAGAGCCAATGTGTAAAGGAAAATGAACCTAACTCTACCGTACTGTAGGAATGTGTGTTTGCATGACGTTTACTCGTCAGCATAGGAAAACGGACAGATTGAAAATTGTTCTGATGGACCGCGTTTCCATGTGTGGCTGGGAGGCGTGACCAGTCTTAAGAACAACAATGGATTGGAAGAGCATTGTGGAATACGAGGTTTTGCCGATGCAGCGACGATACCATCAAAGCCAAGGATGAAACTGAGACAGGTCAATAAAAGTAACAAATTTGTTCTAGGCCATACCATAGAAGATAGTGCCGTACACACAAGATATTGCTAGCAAAGGAAACTATATTAAGATTTTAAGTTGCTAAGTAACGCGCCAAATGACGTGTAGTTGTCCTACGGCTAGTTCTGAAGTAATCTGTTGCAGGTGTCTCGTCCGACTGATAAGACTGAAGCAAATTTTGAGGGAAGGATTTTTATATGATATGTCTAACTTGAGCTTTGAGAGAGATTTACTATGGTTTTGATGCAGTGACATTTTCATTGTATAAATTGGAAATTTGAATGTCATCAGTGTAGTAGTTTAGAACCTCCGTGGCTCAGGCGGCAGCGCACCGGGCTCTCACCGCTGGGTTCCGCGGTTCAAATCCCGGTCACTCCATTTGAGATTTGTGCTGGACAATGCGAAGTCGGGACATGTTTTCCTCCGGGTCCTCGGTTTTCCCTGTCATATTTCATTCCAGCAACACCCTCCAATATCATTTCATTTCATTTGTCAGTCAATCATTGCCCCAGAGGTGTACAACAGGCTTCAGCAGCCGGCACAATTCCTATCCTCGCCGCTAGAGGGGGGCTTCATTCCATTCCTGACCCGGTCGAATGACTGGAGAACAGGCTGTGGATTTTCATTTGTTTTATTTTTCAGTCTAGTAGTTTGTGATATTGTATTCATTCTTGGTCCTTTCTCAATTACCTGGGATGAGTACTATAAATGGATTACCGGGCGAGTTGGCCGTGCGGTTAGGGGCGCGCATCTGTGAGCTTGCAACCCGGAGATAGTGGGCTCGAACCCCACTGCCGGCAGCCCTGAAAGTGCTTTTCCGTGGTTTCCCATTTTCACTCCAGGCAAATGCTGGGGTTGTATCAATTAAGGCCACGGCCGCTTCCTTCCCATCCCTAGCCCTTTCCTCTCCCATCGTCACCATAAGACCTATCTGTGTCGGTACGACGTAAAGGAATTGGAAAAAAAATATTTCTTAAGTTATTTATTACATATTTACCCGATATTCACCTCATTCACTTAAAATTTTAGGCTATACCAAGATTTTGCTATACCAGCAATGAAACGTGAACCATGTTTTCTTTCCACTAACTCAATCTTATATTTTATTATTTCAATAACAAAACTTATTTAGTATACAAGATAATAATAAACATGCACATATCTGACATTTTTAACATTCGTCGCCACAGCATTTCACCAATCACGCATGGCTGTCAAAGAGCAATTCTTGCTCCAAGAAGTGAAGCTTTCAACGTCATCAACAAGCAACTTTTACAAGAATTATACGGTGTTTTACAAATTTACAAGTCTATCGACACAATATGTAATACAGATGAGGCTGTCGACTACACGACAGAGCTTTTGAACAACTTGAAGACACGTCGAGTACCCTCGAACATCTTGAAGCGGATGAATGTGGCACCGACTATCCTTCTCCGGAATATGAATCCTGCTTCCCTCTGCAAAAGAATACGACTCCCAGTCCAGAAACTGATGCCGAATATTATTGAAGCCACTCTCATGACTGGACATTCCGCGAGTGAAGTAATATTCATTCCCCAGTTTCACATAATTCCTGCGGATATATCGATTCAATTTAGATGTCTGCAGTTTGTTTGAGTTTCGCTATGTGTATCAACAAGGCACAAGGACAATCGCTTAAAGTTGTAGGACTCCATCTTCGAAAACGGTGCTTTTGCCATTTTCAACTGTACGCGGATTGTTCAAGAATTGGAAAGGCAAACACTCTATACATCTTACCTCCAAATGGAAGGACACTAATATAGTTTATCCCGAAACTCTATAAGGAAACAATAGCTTTTGTATTATATAACATGGTCTTTTACATTGTGTTAATATTATTTGTACCATCCATCAACCCGGTATCTTAAGCATTGGAAGTAACAATATAATAAAAATAAAATAATGTATTTCATGCAATTTACATCAAAACGATATGAGTTAGTAAATATGTTTTAATTTGATTTTAAATAAATGGTTTAGGCCTAGAATTATTTAAACGGTTGAATTAATAAACGCGCGTAAAGCCGCGGGCACATGCTAGTAAATAAATAAATACATACTTCAACTGGCCTGTTATCAAAGGAACAATGACTTTACACGAATAATGACGGACATTGCTTCACGTCACCCCTACCTATGCAAGGAATGAGAAGTGAAGGTGACGGCAGCCAAAAACACAAGTGAACTGAATTTTCTCGAAAACTGTTAGATTCACTAAGAATATAACATTTCTTGTAGATATATTTAATATCATGGTCACGTGGTTCACTTCACTTTTCGAAAGAGACAACTGTTTACCCATTATTTTAATTGATGTAGAGCAATAATTGCCCATATTTGGGACATCCCCACCCCCCGTCCGTAAAATCCCGCACTACTTCGAAACGGTGAAATATATGAAAATCATAAGTATCCTTTGCTTTACTGAGGATTTCAGTCTATATCTTTAGCAAATATAGCTCAATCAGTTCAGCAGTTTTCGAGTCTATCCGGAACAAACAAACAAAACGACAGACACCATCCTATTTTTATTAATACTAGGCTTATGGATTGTTCTATTTGTGCATTGACTTACGTATTCAGTTTGTATTTTACTTGCTTTTCACTACTATGCATTGTTTTTATCTTTTTTACTTCTATGCTCGGATTTCTTTTCTTTTGTTTGTCGAGCTTTCCTTTCTTTATTATGACGTGTGGTGTTCAAATGTTATATATTCTTTCTCTTCCTTTCTTAATCCGTTTATCCCTCCGCGAGGGATCCCACCTCTACCACCTCAAGGGCAATGTCCTGGTGCGTGAGACATGGGGTCGGCGCATACAAATGGGGAGGAGGACCAGTACATCGCCCAGGTAGCCTCGCATGCTATGCTATGCGGCCTTGGCCTTAAGTTAGGTACCATCCCAGCATTTGCCCGGAGAAGACGTGGGAAACCACGGAAAACCACTTTGAGGATGCCTGAAGTGGGAATTGTACCCCCTCCACTCAGTTGACCTCCCGAGGCCGAGTGGACCCCGTTCCAGCCCTCGCACCAGTTTTCAAATTTCATGGCAGAGCCGGGAATCGAACCCTGGCCTCTGGGGTGTCAGCTATTCACGCTAACCACTCCACCACACAGGTGGACAGGTAGCCTACACTTTCCGATAGCTTAAATTGAATAAAATTATAACTTTTAAAGCTCAATGAACAAAAATATCCATCTGGTGCCATTTATTGATGGATGCAATATATTTAATCTGTCTCTTGGCAGAGGCTACAGCAAAATTTAGCTTCCTGGTCTCAGTTCTAGTGTCAATGTGACAGCTGCTGATGTAATGCCATTCGAAGCACGACTAGTGTGTCTAAGTGTTATGAAAGGTGTTATTCATAGTGTAAGCAGTGCTGCAATAGCCTTTTCTGGCGCAATAAGGAAAGTAATGTAAAACTACCCCTCTCCTCATCTTCCTTAGTATGCTCCATTTTGGCACCACCTTCGGTTTTTGCTGTTTCTCTATAACCGCATTACCTCTGGTGGTGCCTTTTGAGGATCCAACAAGCCCCTGAGCTAAGGACCAAGCAAACAGAGAACTAAGAATGTGTGTGCTAACTGATCATGATGCTATCCTTTGATTCAAGTAGTTCAATTCCCAGCCAGCTCGGGGATCTTTAACCTTCATTGGTTCTCCTTCTGGTTCGGGGACTGGGTGTTTGTATGGTCTTCAACATTACAGTAGATATCATCCTCCATTGGTCTCTCACAAACGCACAGGTCGTCCATGGGTGCCAATTGTAAATACCTGTATTAGGCACATCTATTGAACTGACAACAAATCCTACTTAAAACAGAATTTTGCATGCTTCAGGTACAATAATGAAATCGGGTACAATGTATAGAACTTCAAAGAGCCTGCATTTAAAAAATCAAATTTGCACACTAATATTTTTCAGTAAAATGAGTTCTGCACCATAAATATTACAGTTGATCGGATAACATACTCTAGCATATCCAAGATATTCATTGACTTTTTTTGTAAATCGTTACCTTGCATATATATTTTTTCATTTTTGCCATACTAACTACGGTATTTTAAAATGTATTACTTGTGTCAAAGAGAAGAGCAGAGTACATTTTCTTTGAAAAAGTAAAATTTACTGCCATGTAACATTAAATCCAATTATCTTTAATAATTTTTTAATTATGTTGAAAACCACATGTCAAAATGAAAGTTACGGGAAGTGAACAATAGACATAAACTAATGACAGAATTTAACGTGGCAAGTTACATGACTGTACATATGTAAACATTTTTCTTCAAGTAGTACCGTAATGGATTTTTTAAATTTACACAAAAACAATTATTTTATATAAATGAATTAATTTGATAAGTGTAGATTTTTTCTCATAAAGATTATACTCTCTTAAACGGAGTAAACTTCAGTACTTTTTAAATGAAGAGTATTAGTCCCTGTACCTTTGAGTTTGTCCCTTTCACACTTCAGAGTTCCAGATTGATATTCTTTTGTTGTAAGCCTTGAAAGTATCATTCTAAACGTCATAATTAATTGAAAATAAGTATATGAGTATTTAACTATACAGACGAAGAATTTATCAAATCATCAGAACAAACTGTGAAAGTATTTGTGTAAGTAACAGTGCCCTCCACATTAAAATGTGAACGTTAGATTGGCAGCTGTAGCAATGGAACTTGACCTATGTAATTTGTTCGTACCAATGAAGAGTAGTTCCTAGTGATAGCGGAGAGCTCTGGAATGCAGCACTCTCTCCATCAGATAAAGCCAAGAATCAATCCATCAAGCAGCGGATCACAATGCGGGACCGATTCGACACATCTCCTGCCCGGGTTCGTTTGTACTATTGTCTGGACGGTGTCCATCAATAGCTAGCACTAATGCTGTGCCCTTTCTCCCACTCTCCAACAAACAATTGACACTCAATTGCAGCTGAATTGTGGCGTATTTCTTGCATAGAGACAGGCCTACCTTAGCTGCATATTCATAACAGCCAGCAACCTTCTATTTAGTGAACATCAATCTCCAATGTGCTGTCGAGTAACAGATGCAGCAGTCTGTAAGTACAATGCGTTTAGGTAACAATAGTCGATTGTTTATTCGTCTTCTGAAGTTCAACTTAATTATGAGAACAAAATATGATATTTACGTGATGAAAACTTTAAAAAAAATTAACAGTAATGTCTCGGGTAACAGAATTTCTCTATGTTAAATAATAATAATAATAATAATAATAATAATAATAATAATAATAATAATAATAATAATAATAATAATAATAATAGAACTTGAAGCTATAAATTTGAATGGATGAGGTGTGTTGATGGATCCCTCTGATTCCAGTACTATTAGATTTATAATGTGCAATATTTAGTTCCACTCTTGTGTATGAAAACAGTCAATTTTTAAATGAGGACCAACCAATCAAAACGTGTAATGGCCATTAGTGTCAGTGGGACGTATGCATAAAGTCTAGCAAATGCTTTTGCTACCTCCTTTGTAAGCATATGCTGGAATAATTATGAATAAAATAATCTAGCAGTTGCTTTACTTACTGGTATTTACTTGCTAGCAAGCATTTGCTTAATTTTCCAGCAAATGCTGAATTCTACATGAATAAAACCTAACATGTGCTAGTACTATGCAACCATTTCCTTAAGATTTACCAAGCCAGTCTCAGTTAGCTTGAAGTTTGTTCTGTGATGACGTAGTGTTGCCTTCTGGTTGATTTAATGGCGCAAATTGTGAATATCCGACGCAGGAAACTGTATAATCCCAGACGGCGTAGTGATGAACGTGCATTTAACATTTGTATAGATTTAACGAAGGAAATGTTGAATTAATTTCGAGCTCTTTCTTGGGAGAAAGTGACGAGACGCGTGGTGGTGCGTTAACATCGAAGGAACGAATGCAGATATTTCTTAGTTTTGTAAGCGATCCGGGTTTCCAAGTTGGGATAGGCGAAGATACGGGAGTGCATCAAAATACTGTTAGTAGAACCATTGATTTCGTCAGCGAGAAAATTTTTCAAAACGCACATCAGTGGATAAAATTTCCGTCACGTCCACATGAAATCAATATAGCTAGAGACGAATGGCAGCAACGCTTTAACTTTCCTTGTGTGATCGGTGTTCTTGACTGAACACATGTACCAATTTTAAAGCCACGACTACACGGCGATGAATATATCAACCGCAAAAATTTCGCTTCTATCAATGTGCAAGCAACATGCAATTCAAGTGAATTTTTTTACAAGTGTTGATGTTAGCTGGCCTGGTTCTGTTCACGACAGTCGCATATTTAAGAATTCACGAGTGTATGAAGGATTGCGAGACCATGCAGGATGATGGGTGATTCAGGTTACGGGCTTGTACCTTGCCTGCTAACTCCTTACCGAAACCCTCAAAATCCACAAGAAGAAAATTACAATCGCGTGCATGCTCAAAAGAGAGTAATTATTGAAATATGTTTTTGCCAGCTGAAGAGACGTTTCCCTCTTCTAGCAAACAAAGTCAGAATCTCTGTAAAGAAAATTTCACGCATTATCATGTGTTGCTTTGTGCTGTATAACGTCTCTAAGCATTTAAGAGATGAGGACAATTTTGATAATGTTTATACCGAAGAAAACGACGATGATGGTGCTGGTAATAGGGGTGAAGAAGAATATGGTTATGATGACATGAGAAGACGTGGTGCGCGGAGAAGAAATGAAATCGCTAATATTTTGTTTCAACAAGTTGCTGTAAATGAACTATGAAAGTAGTGAAGACTGTGATCTGGAAATGACAACACAATTTAACAGTTATGTGTCTCGTATTTTTAATTTAACTTATACTCTTACATCGTTATAAATTTATTTGTGATTCACATATCTTGTACGCTACTGTATCATTCACCTCAGTTGAATACAAATACAAACACTTATCTCACCGAGCTCGATAGCTGCAGTCGCTTAAGTGCGCCCAGTATCCAGTATTCGGGAGATAGTAGGTTCGAACCCCACTGTCGGCAGCCCTGAAAATGGTTTTCCGTGGTTTCCCATTTTCACACCAGGCAAATGCTGGGGCTGTACCTTAATTAAGGCCACGGCCGCTTCCTTCCCACTCCTAGCCCTTCCCTGTCCCATCGTCGCCATAAGACCTATCTGTGTTGGTGCGACGTAAAACAACTAGCAAAAACACTTCTCTCTCTGATTTTATGTTCCACACATCATTCAAACTGTATGTAAGTGTTGTTCACTTAAGTTTAAGTTTGAAGCTAATTTCCGTTCTTCTACTTCCTGCTGTTGCATGCGAGCTAACTTAAGCTGTTCCAATAACACCAGTCTCTGAAGTTCCATGATCGAAAGTCTTTCTGTCTCCTCAGTCTCTGCAGCTAACTTTATTTTCTTGTATTTTCTTGGTGGTGATGTCGTACTCTGTAGCGGTATGCTATAATCATTGATATCAGCTGCGTGTTCCTTACTTCCTCCCACAGCACATACCTAGTACACGAGTGAATGTTGGATTTTGTTGTCCTTCCATTAAACTTAGAAGTTCCTCCTCCCATTTCTTCAACTGTATCTTCCTGTTTCCTGTCGTGTTACGGTCACTCTTCTTTTTCACTTCGGTCTTCATGTTATGGATCCTTTTTTTCACATGATCTGCTGTGAACTGCCGCCTGAGATTCTTCTCACAACTCTCGCGTAACTGTTCAATAGCTTGTAATTTGGCTGTTTTCGTCGAAGGAGTTTGCGATTTACTTAATAACACTGGTAACTGTTTGATCATTGAAATAAAGTGAAAATTTACATCAATTTATACATCTGTTTCTGATATCTCGGACATCGTAGAACACTGAATATGTACTGCAGGAATGGAAACGAATTGTAAACACCAGTAACACCGAATGCAAAACTCGTATGGTTACGGCGGTCAACACGTGTTTCTATACTAACATAACCTCTTATCGGCAACCAGCATGCTTTGCGCGATAGAAAATGCTAGTTAGAATATTCTAAGAAGTCAGCATATGCTGGAAAAACTTGCAGCACTTTCTAGTCAGCACAACCAAAAGGTTATTCATATCAATTTAAGCAAATGCTTTTACTTGCTAGTATTTGCTGAAAGCATTTGCTTTTACTTATTGCTTGTGCTTGTAGAATGTTCTACATTTTTATGCATATGTCCCAATGTTTTCAGGAGAAGTGAAAAACTGATAGCTCCTAAAGTATTCAGTAATATGTAATGCAGTTTTCACAGTTCGTTTCTTATTGCGATACTGAATTAGATGGCATGCTGAAAGAGATCAATAATTTATTGGGGAGGTTAGAAAGTTAATTTACATTTTGGATAATATACCTTTTGATATATTTTATATGTGCCATTTCACTGTTCCCGCCAAGGCGTAATTGGAACGAAAATGGAGTTCAAGTCATCAGAACGTCGATAATAAAGCGTCAGAGTACTACTATAAGCCGAAGGAGTAATGTTTTCGTCAAGCGCTCGACGAGAAAGGAGCATAGAAGATGGTGGTAAAGAAAGACGTGAGAAGATTGTTAAGAGTTATTATTAAAAAATTAACATTCGATTCGCACAGAAGGAGAACATCACGGACGTACTCAAGAGGAAGGAAAACATCGTTCTATCAAAATACTGATCATAAAATAGAGAGAAACCTTTGTCCACAAACTGTTTTACGAAATATTAGCGTTCAAGAATATTTCACTCCGTGAAATTAAATTGTAGTCAGGTAAACGGTCAATGATGACAGTTAGATGTACGTCGAGTTGGAATGAATTAATGCTTTTACTATGATGTGAAGTGTTATATGATGAATAATGTGCAGTGATGTTTTATATGTGAATAATGATATGAGGTTATGATGATTAATGTTGGTGATGATTATTGTTCACCGTAGGTGAGGTCATAGTTTATTTTAATGAACATAGTATTTCAAATTACATATTTTTGAGATGATGAATGAATATAATTTGTCTTCAATCGACCGTTGATCCTTGAATAATCCATATGTATTTATTTTTTATTTATTTTTATTTATTTATTGATAAATAGGGTTCCAGAGAGCAAGAGCTCTGTCAAGAGGAACAATACATAGATAATCACAACAATGGCGGATTAACGCATAAGGTCTAAAAGTGAAAGAGTAATAATAGTGGTTCTACATATACTTTAAGTATCACAATTTATCTAATGGATAGGATTATATTAAGTGGATTATCATCAGAGTAACAATACATGAGGAACAACTTTTTGACTTTTAAGATTTGGAAATGAAAATATCAGAGAAATAACTGTTACACATTTATAGTGCCTAACAGGTACTTCTTAAGCTTATTACGAAATGGCACAGTTTTAGAGATGATTGCTATGTAGTGTAGGATACGATCTCAGTGACGTCCGCATATTGATATTTAAATTGTAGATCATCAAATAGTTTCTAATGAGGAAGATGATATGAAATTAACCTTCATCCATGTGTTTCTTCTGATCATAAGAATTTTCTCACATATTAGGGAAGCTTTGAAGTTCATTCCAATGCATTATCCGATATCACTGGTGACTTATCTTCACAACTAAGGGTTGTTGGTATTAAGCAGAGTCTTCTCACAAGCTAGACCACCCAATTACGGTATGAATTGATTGAGTGATGGTCAGATACACTTGATAGCACAGTTTTATGGCATAGATATGCACTTGGATTAATTAATGCTCTCAAATAAGAGAATAATTTGCGTAATTTCTAGATATGATGTTTGATCATAATATTTTAAAGAATATAATGACTTAAAGGGGTTATCTTTGTCTCTGTAAGAAGAGTTACCAAGAAATTTGAGAACGTGTTTGAAAAGTGTGATACATATTAATTGTTTTAAATATTTCTGAAGACATTTTCTCATGTCAATCTGGTTGTGTATTTGAGCACAAATAGTTTGAGTTAAGCAAAGTTTCTTTATTGCAAGGAATTAACGAATATTAGATGAAAGCAAGTAGAATTTTCGGAATAATTTCACAAGAATTTATATAATGAAAGTTGTTATTCTAATTTAATTTATTCGTAACCAAGTATGGAAGCTGCATCCAACATTTAAAGACTCTCAATCTACGACAGTGTATATATTGTGATTCGATGTAATTTTCATTCATGCAATTAGATACATCTAATGTGTTTTTCAATCTAATGTTTTTCAATTCATTTCTTTTAATGTAATGTTTTCATTTTAATTATTCCAATTTAAGATTTAGTTTTCAATTTAATATTTCCAACTTAACATTTCAAGATAATTTCAAGATATCTCAATGCTTCCTACTTACCATTTCAAAGAGGAATTCATGACAACTTTTTGCGTGAGACCTTTCTTGATTTTCAATAAATAATGCATAGTAAAAGCCATTCTTTTAATGATTTCTAGAATAGATGCTTAGATGTAAGTGATAACCACTTGATAATTTCGTCAGCCGGAGGTGGAAACTAACTAGAAATACGGGTAGGAGACGTCCACTGCGTAAGTTAGGTATTTCCACTAGCACAATTCGGTGATCTTTCTTCTAATGCGGAACCCATAGCCCATAAACTTCGAATAGCGAGAAATGTGATTATATTCGAGCTAGCCTGGATCTCATGAGACTCGACCTGGATGCAGGAACGGCGCATATAGGACATTATGTGTTTTGATGAGTAGGACTGTACTGTATTTTTATCCTTATTAGTTCACATTAATTTTAATAGGTGAAAATTATAACTTCCAAAATTAGACTTTCAATCACTTCAAATTTACTCTACCTACTTATAAAAGCATAAAAAGAGTATCTGGATGGGATAATTCAACGAAGTCTTTGTAAAAACTGGTTCAGTATACTCCTTTGTTATAGGAAACATATTATTGTCTAGAATAGGCTACATTTATTACATTTCATACATTTTATGAAAGGAAAGGAAAATAAAAATATGTCATTGGTGGACATCATGTTCTGATTCAGTCACTCGCGTGGACATTATAGAATGTGTTTTAACCGCTCACTTTCAATATATTATTTCAATGTTACGACGTACAGATAGATAAAATCTGAATGCGAGAACATGTAGAGCAGGAAAAATACTCCCTGAAATTGCATCAGAGTCAATTTTGTCCAGAGGTGGACGTTATACTGTACGTTTTGATTGATTGCTCCTCAAATGAGGTTTACTGATACTTCTTGTTGGCAGCCAATCGCTAATGAGCTTGCTGATGTATTATTAGTTTCGTTGAAGAGATTAGCACTCATATCACGTCACATCACATCACATCACATCACATCACAATCACATCACATCACATCACATCACATCACATCACATCACATCACATCACATCACATCACATCACATCACATCACATCACATCATGTAATATCTTTATTTTTCCTCCAGATCTACAGTGTTGATACCTTACTGATCTATTAAAGGAGAAAAATAATAATGCCCAACCTAGGCAGCTTAAGCTGACATACACATATAATAATTCTCGTAAAATAAATAGAACTAATATAGTCGGTTCTGCTGCCATTTGGCGCACGGACATCTTCCTCACGGAGAGCCGATAGCCATGATAATATAGCAATAAATGAAAAGAGGGCAAAAGGCAATACTAATATAAATAATAGTAATAAAATGGCAATGAGGCAGGATAAACACTGCCGCCTGGCCCTAGATCAACCCTTATTGGTGGTCTGTTGGCCATGGCATAAAGCAGTATGGCAGTATGATAATAAGAAACTAAAATAATAACATATTACTGTGTCGAGTACAATGGTGTTGGCAGACGGCATCCCCACTTTAAACAATGTGTATATCACTTCCGGCCTGGTTCGCAACTCAGCGCAATCTTTCCTGGACACCGACCTCTCTGTTTCTCTACTTAAGTTGCAAACTTGGCTACGTGTTACAAACACTGTAGTGCCGGTGTGCAATTTTTCTCCATCCGTTTCATTGCTACTGACCGCTGTTAAACTCTATTATCTTGCTACACTTATTATCTTTTAAAATTCCAGACAACTCTCCACATTAAATGAGACCATATTCACACACAGTTAACTTAGACCATAAGCTCATATAGCATCCATCTCCACATATAAACTTTATCACAAAACCTCACGATTATTTACAAAGTTGCCACACATGCCGTCGCAACTTTGAATCACAATCATCATGCAACCACTTGTATCCTTACCATTAGTTTTACCCTTATCACCTATCCAATTTACAATCACTCTCTTCCATATTCACTAACCAAATACCCGCCTCATCGTAATTACAGCCTTCCAATACCATATAATGACAGAACATAATATACGCACTTTACCGCCTACCATTTTAACTACTTAATCACTCTTGTCACAGTTACGAATATCACACACATTCCACTATTCTCATGTGTTAAACAATTTACTTACTACTGCTGATTGACTTTTTTGCTTCTTGTCACTATGCCTTCGTCCAATTTGCTCTTCTTACCCCATATCTCTCTTAGGCTCAAGCTCCTCCCTTTCGCCAAGGCACCTCTTGCTTCTTCTTCCTGCCTCCCAGCCGTATTTTCACTTCGCTTATGTGCACTTGTCCCATCTTGTGCTTCCGCCCCGACAGTCACTCCCTGTATCTTTCTTTTTTCTCTCACACTGGCCTCCGTCCTCAGCTCCTTAACTAATGCCCTGCTCTCCCTGGTCTCCTTCCTCATCTCAGTTGCTGCTTCCCTGACTCCTTCTACGATCGATTTGAAGATAGCATTCACGCCTTCCTCTGTCCTGCTAATTTCTTGCTGCAAGCTCTGTTCCAATGCCCTATTTTCTTTGGTTTTTCTTTGTCCTCATGCCCGTCTTCACTAACTTTACTGTCTCTAACTATCCTTTCTTCCACTCTCTTCCCCATTACCACTTCGTTCTTCATATTCTCTTCCATTTCCCGTAATTTCCTCGCTGTCCAAAATCTGGTCCATAATCCATTGGTTACCACTAGTTGTTGACCCTTAATGTAGGCTCTCAACCCTTGCATTTTAGCCCTGACAAAATGTTTCTTCAGAGTGTTTATATTATTTACCCATTCTCTTCCCATGTCTCTTTTAATCTAAATTCTTGTGTTCCGTATTTTGTCTGCGTCTCTTATCACTACTTCCGCCATCAGGGTGGAAAACACCTTCACTTTTATCGGCCTATTACCCCGTTTTTACCTATCCTTTCCACATCATCAATATCTACTTCACTAAATTTAATTTTCATCATTTTCTGGATGACTTCCACAACTTTGTAGGTTGTCAGCTCTTTGTCTTCACCTTTTTCCTCCGGCACTCCATATATAAATAAGCATTTCTTCTTGCGTTCTTGGCTACTGTCTTCTATTTCTGCCTTCAACTTCACCAATTTTTCCTCCAACTCCCTTATTTTTACCTTGAGTGATATAATTTCTCTCTCGCTGATTTCCACTTTGTTCATTGTTTCGTCTGTTTTTCCCTGTAACCAACGCCTCATATGTTCGAATTCTTTCACTTGTTCCTTCATCATATTTTTAATCTGCTCAAAGGGACATACTTCCTCCACAACTTCTTTAACCACTCTTCTTATGACCTCCACGTCTTCCCAGTTCATGTTACCACTGGAAGTCGGGCTGGGGTTTACCTCCACACCCCCTATAGTTAGCAGTACCATAATCACCGCTGCCACCAGTGTCATCTCGCCCATAATTCTTGTTTCCACTTTACGTCCTTCATTCCTGGCTGTTTCCTTCTTTCATCTCCCCTGCCATCTTCCAACAACTGCTCGATATTGATCCACACCAATCATTTTTCTTCCCTCCCGTCTTACTTTTCCACTCACCGGTCACACTCCACACCGGCTCTCCCGGCACCTCAATCAGCACGTCTGTACCCGATCGCTGACTAGGTTAGACTGAGATTAGCACTCAAGACATATATAACAAAAAGTACTGTACATCTCTCGAAATGCAAAATTTCGACATATCAAACTGTAACTAGACCTGGAGCATTATACTGTATGCAGCAGAATGTTTAACACTTCGAAATCATAGTTTGCTTGAAAAACTGGCAATTAAGGAAAAAAGAATTTTCCGAAAAAATCTTGGTCCCAGTCCCAAAGATGGTGTTTACAGACTTCGGAGCAACTTAGAAATACACAGCCACACTGAAAAGATATATCGAGCGTAATCCTGGAAAGAAGGATAACATTTCTCGCTCACCTCTTCAGATTGCCAACTGAAAGAATCTGTAAATATTTGTTATCCCACTTCATAAGTCTGAAAACGATTCCTCCTTGGTTGGTGGAGATCGATAAAGATCTTCTAAAGTATAGAATTCAGAAACAGACATTCAACTCCGAGCACCACTTAAACACAAACTTAGACAGGTTCATCGAGAAGAAGTCCCAACTCGAGTGAAGCGTTTCCATTCCGATGCATGGGAGAGAGTACACTCCGAAAGGATGAAAACCTGGTGGGCCTGCAAGAAGACAAATAGTTGATATCTCGCGGTTCTTAGTTGCCCTAATGAATAACAATAATAATAATAATAACAATAACAATAATAATAATAATAATAATAATAATGAGTGGCTTGTTAATAGATTTTCGTTTGAAGTCATTTAGGCCGCCTGTGTTTCTATTTCGACCCTCGGTTTTGCTCTGCCAGATGGCGTAAGATGTAATAAAATTCACCCTGGATTGAGCGGAATCTGTCTAATGTGGAAATGGAAGCTAGCATATGGACTACCATTAAGCCGACATTTTTCAATTATCCTACTGGATCGTTTAGCACAGTGTTAACCGTCCTATACATTCTAGATGGTCTGCGATGCACGGGCAGATACAGTAAAAGGGAAAGTAAATTCCTTCTTTCCAAGTTTATCTCGGGGATTAACTGCTGGGCATTTCTTTCGGTCGACTCGACAATATAATTCGTATACGTTACCCTACTGTACGAATAACTGTCTATCATCTTTGGAGTTTAAGACTTGTTGTTTTTGAAGAGGAGAAGCGACCGAGTGCAGATTGAAGACTTATCAAGAAGCCATCGGAAGTTTGAAGGGGGCTATGGTTAACTCTCGTTCTTTTCCGACCCCGACGGTATTAGGTATGGAGGTCCAGGGAGTCTTTCATTTTCACGCCCTTTATGGATCTTGGTCTTCTTTGGCCGATGCCTTCATCTTTCGAAGTGTCAGATCTCTTCCATTTTCTTTCTCTAATTTGTTGTTAATAAAGGATGTTTGCCAAGTTTCTCTTAAAACAATATCACCATTACCACCACTACAATTCGCCGTACAACGGAACTATTGGGATATGCTCCTTGGAATCTCTGAGGTTAAAGTTGTACCGAAAGGTCAGGCAATCAAGAGCAAGACCACTGCAATTGAGAGAACACTAGTTGACTGCATGAAATTGTATAGTACTGTAGTAATTCAAATATTGGATTCTAATAATGCTAAGAAAATGACATTTCTTTGTAAACATGTAAATTGGCGTGAATAAGAAAGACTGTTCGGCAATATCAAACTTAGGTGAGACGACTGACTTACAGCGCTCAGTTAACTGGTAAATGTTTTCAGGTTGAAGATAAGGCACGGGCTCTAGAGCTTCCGTCCGAGGATACAGTGTTGGTGAGGGGGTTGAGATGTAAGGGGAAAGCGCGCTGGAGGACGGTTTCGATGGGAGGAAGGATGTGCGAAGAGGCTTTCACGTGGGCAGAGTCCGTAGCACTGTAGCAGCAAAAGATGTGCTCACAAACCTCTATACGAGCATGCGCCAGCCATATCTCCATGGTTGAATATCGTCGCTGCTGGGATAAAACCTCCAATGTGAAATATTTTAGCTTAGAAGTTTGGCCGGTAAGGTTCTGTCATCTAAGGTGCAATATTGTGTGAATATTGTCAAGGCATTCTCGCTCTTCATGATGTATGTGCTGGCGTCAGTATATCTCCAACAAGATCATCACATAGGAGGTTTTGTCCCGGGGACGACGATATAATAAAATGAAAAGATAATTTATGACCTTGTTTGCCCTTTTAAAAAGAAAAATAACAAATTATATTGAAATGTAACATTTGGAACCAGGAATTTTGATTTTACTTGAGCCTGTGGCTTGCATCCCGCGTTTTGTGAGGGTTGGCAGCAGTGAATGAGTTTCTTTTCGCTCGAAAGCCTTTAATGAGTGCGGTGGTTCTGGTCAGTAGCAAAAGGAAAAAATTTGAGAAAAAGTACTGTGGCCGCCCTGACGATCTTGAATTCCACTGGCCGCCACTGGATTGGAAGAGCTTTGTGGAATACCAGATTTTGCCGGTGCAGCGACGATATTTGACGCATTTTCGAGTGTCTGCTCTACCTATATTAAAACTGCTGTATTCTGCTAACATTTGGTGTATTTACAAGTCCCTAGATCAAATAAATCCAGAATGTATACTACTTTCTAGTGCAGCTTCAATAAGCGGAAAACTATCTTTAGCGGGAATTTTTTCGGTCCATTGCGATTCCATTGAAGATATGATTTACTATATATCTCAAGTTGTGTCTGATCATTCTGGAATCAAATTCCAGAGTTTACACAAGAACTAACATTATATAAAATACACTATTCACTGCGTGGAATTGACTAACAAGCCTCTAGGGTACATGTCGCTCGATAATAACGTTAAGATAAATATTTACAGAGAATGAGTTGAGTTTATAAAAGTTGCCTCGTTAGTGTCACACTAATGGGGATATTTTGAATTCTTGAGAATGATAAAAATGAAACTCCAGCTTGTTATCAACCACCGTTTATTTTCCGTGGGCCCTCCCCATTCAGTTACCACGGGATTCAGGAGTACCTCTGGCTCAACCTCAAAGACGGTCGTGCAAGTATACCAGGTGTATGCTTAAGTTTTTGCCGGTTTTTTTCTGCAAAAAACACGTAATTTTCAAGGGAAATTCATTTTTTATTTATTCAAAATATTGGCCATCGGCTTCTACATACAGTCATAGGAAAAAGTATACGTACACCTTAAAAGTTAAGGAATGTTATCGTTTGTAGTTGACGCATTGTCCACAGACTGCTAGAAATTTCACTACTATTCTATATTTCGGTATTCCGCGAAACATGAGTATGAATACGTACCGGAAATAACAAAAGTACTTGAGAAATGTTCGTTTTAACAAACGTATCATCCAATAAGTTTGAAATATAGGTGCATAAAAAGTATTCGTACAGGTGGTTTATCTTCACATCAAAGTGCTTGATGACATCCCTTGCAACGCAGGTAAGCAGTCAAGGTCACGTCTTGTACCAAGCCAGTTGTGCTTCAGTCGTTGTGAACAACAAGTGATACAGTCAATCGGTAAGATGGGCCGAAAAATGAAAGAAACAACAGAAGAAGAGAGAAGAATTGTAATCCAGGCTCATAATTCCTGTAAATCGCTCTCGGAAATATCGAAACTTGTGAAGAGACCAAGATCTACAATTCAGGGAATTATTGACAGGTATGGTGAGAGAAAATCTTTCAAAAATGCACGTAGATGTGGACGTCCATGCAAACTAGACGATCGAACTAAAAGACTAATCCTCAGGAAAGTTACGAAAAATCCTAGAATCAGTGCTGCAAAACTGACGTCTGAGCTAGGAAAGGATTTAAAACTTAATATCTGTGCTTCCACAATTCAAAAGTTTTTATATACGAATGGGTATCATTGTAGAAATGCCAGGCGAAAACCTTTAATTACTTCAGCAAATAGGAAGAAACGACTACAATATGCTACCGACTATAAACATGCGTCTCTAGAATTCTGGGATCGAGTTATATTTACGGATGAAAGTAAATTCACTGTTTTTCAAGAACATGGCAAAAAGGTGTGGAGGAAAACGAACACAGAACTCGAAGAAAAAAATCTGGTTCCTTCAGTGAAGCATAGTGGAGGTTGTTTAATGGTTTGGGGTTGCATGAGCTCATCTGGAGTAGGCTCCTTAGAATTCATAGATGGAAAGATGGACCGTAAATACTATATCGAAATTTTGAAGAAAAATCTAGCATCTAGTGCCGAAAAAATGGGACTTTTGGGTAATTATGTATTTATGCAGGATAATGATCCAAAGCATACGGCCCTTGATACACGATTGTGGATTTTATACAACACACCCAAATATATGGTAACCCCCCCCCCCCCAATCCCCGGATCTGAATCCGATTGAACATGTGTGGGCTTATCTTAAAGAGAGACTGAGCACAAGAAATATTTCATCAAAGCCAGCTTTGAAAATGGCTCTTTTGGAAGAATGGGGTAAGATTGAGCCCACCTTCACCTCCAAGCTAGTTCATTCAATGCCTAGGCGGCTTGAGGCCATTGTAAAATCAAAAGGATTGCCAACAAAATACTAAATATGTACTAAAATCAGTGGCGAATGAAAGTAAAACCGGACTGTACGAATACTTTTTATGAGTACGAAATCATGGTATTTTCAGTTATTTGTCTATTATAGACAGTGACATGTATCAATTTTATGTTTTGTGATGTATATATCTTTACATAGTGTACAGAAAGCTAACCTATTGATGTTATAAAATGTACATGACAATAAGTGTACTAAGTAAAGTATTTTTGTTTCAGTATTAAGTGTACGAATACTTTTTACTATGACTGTACTTCACCCATCTTTCAGGTATGTTACGAACACCATGCGAGATAAACTGCTTGTCTTTTGCGGCAAACCATTCGTCGAGCCATTTTATAACTTCCTCGAAATGGCTGAAGTGCTGCTCTGCGAGCGCATGCCCCATTGATGCGAAGAGGTGATAGATGGCGCCAGGTCGGGAGAGTACGGCAGGTGCTGAAGGATGTCCCATCCAAGCGATTTCAAGGTGTCTTTCACTGGTTTTGCTGTGTGAGACGGCGCATTGTCTTGTAACAAAATCAATTTGCCTTGTCTTCTGGCCCATTCCGGTCGTATTTCGATCAATGTGCCATTTAAATAAATAATTTGTTGGCGATAGCGTTGTGCATTAACGGTTTCACCTGCAATTGCTCGTCTTCGCACTTTTGTGGTCTACTAGAGCGCGCACTGTCTTTCACATTGGAATCACCACGTTTAAATTGTCGAAACGACCTCTTACATGTTCTAATCGATGGAGCGTGTTCACCACATGTTTCTACCATCAAACGATGACTTTCCACAGCCTTTTTGTTTTGATTAAATAAGAAAAGCAATGCGTGCCGCAAATGCTCTTTTGCAGGCACAAACGTCGACGTGATCTCTGAACGATACAACACAGACGCTAGTATTTGGCGGACTCAGCTTGTGTGTGTTGGTAGGTTAGTATCAGACGAACAAACTGACATGTGTATCAAATTCATACGCTGCGTACTGTTTGGTGGTGCCATCTCTTAGTGAAACCGGAAAAGACTTATTCATACACCTGGTACTTGCTCCTTGCATTTTTTTTTCGTATGGCTATTTCTAGCCGAGAGCAGCCCTTGAAGGTAGGGAACCGCGCCGCGCCGCGCCGCGCGGAACAAGCTTGTGGAACATTCCACGGGCCATTTTCCGAGACTTCGCCCATACAGCACACCTCACCGCGCCGCGCCGCCTCTCTCCAGTTGGGGAAGTGCAGCTCACACAGAAATATGAGTTCCATTTCCGAGGAGGACTTATTATTTGCGGTTGCGATACTTGCAAATGAGGAAGAAGAAAAACGCGAAAGAAAAGTTTGGGCCCACAACATTTATGAGAAAATGGAAACGAACGGAGAGTTTCACCATTTATTTCCTGATCTACTAAAGGACCGAAGTAAATTTTCCCACTGCTTTCGTATGTCCCAAGAAAAATTCTATGAAGTATTGAAC
Organism: Anabrus simplex; assembly: GCF_040414725.1. Lineage (NCBI taxonomy): Eukaryota > Metazoa > Arthropoda > Insecta > Orthoptera > Tettigoniidae > Anabrus > Anabrus simplex. Next base: position 860,749,623 of record NC_090265.1, on the reverse strand, counting down.
CTAGTTAAGCCGTGTGTACCGAGTTCGATCGCTGCAGTCGCTTAAGTGCGGCCAGTAGCTAGTGTTCGGGAGATAGTAGGTTCGAACCCCACTGTCGGCAGCCCTGAAAATGGTTTTCCGTGGTTTCCCATTTTCACACCAGGCAAATGGTGGGGCTGTACCTTAATTAAGGCCATGGCCGCTTCCTTCCCACTCCTAGCCCTTTCCTGTCCCATCGTCGCCATAAGACCTATCTGTGTCGGTGCGACGTAAAGGAACTAGCAAATAAAAAAGCCGTATGTAGAGCGAGAAAATATCACCTTTCGCCGAGAAAGGCGTACAGTGCACAATACCACTAACCGCGTGAAGGTACGAGCGTGCTGGCACTAGTCGAGGACTCACGAAGACTGCCGAAACGGCACGAAACCACATTCTTTCCATTAATCCTTCCTTCTACCCTCGCCCATACAAGCGCGCCGAAAGGAAAAAGTTCCCTTCCAGAAACGTGGGGGCTTCTGGTGCGGAAATTCCACAAGCTTGTTCCGCGCGGCGCGGCGCGGCTCCCTGCAGTGGGCGTTAAGCCATTTCATTTCACAAGAAGCAGACCACGGAAAATTCTTCTCGGCTGCGCTGCGCGGCGCGGCGCGGTGTAGTGGGCGATTACCTTAAAGGTAATCGCCCACTGCAGGGAACCGCGCCGCGCCGCGCGGAACAAGCTTGTGGAACATTCCACGGGTCATTTTCCGAGACTTCGCCCATACAGCACACCTCACCGCGCCGCCTCTCTCCAGTTGGGGAAGTGCAGCTCACACAGAAAGATGAGTTCCAGTTCCGAGGAGGATTTATTATTTGCAGTTGCGCTACTTGCAAATGAGGAAGAAGAAAAACGCGAAAGAAAAGTTTGGGTCCACAACATTTATGAGAAAAGGGAAACGTACGGAGAGTTTCACCATTTATTTCCTGATCTACTAAAGGACCGAAGTAAATTTTTCCACTACTTTCGTATGTCCCAAGAAAAATTCTATGAACTATTGAACCTAGTTAAGCCGTGTGTAGAGCGAGAAAATACCACCTTTCGCCGAGCTGTACCATGTGAAGAAAGACTTGCTGTATGCCTCAGGTAAGTTATTTGATTCATTTATATTTTAATTTCATATTTTCTCGTACAAACAGAGTAACACAATATAGCTACAGTAATAGTAGTTACTGATAATTCAATGTAGCGTATCGAAAAGGTTTTTATTTATTTATTTTGTTGTCCGATACACAAAAGCCTATTTTATCCGAAGTTACTTTAGGGCTAAAGATGATAATAGATTATACAATTGCATCAGATTAAATAGTATGAAATTATCACAGAGCTGCTGAAAATTTCCATCCTAAGGTAAAGCACTAAATCATTTTAAGACTATACAGGTTCTGGAGGAAATAAAATATAAAATCATTGATTCAGTGTTTTTTTCAAAAGGCGTAGGTGAACAAAAGTTAGTTGGGAAACTAAATAAAACTTCCCCAAAGGCTGAATTTTTAATATACTTTTTTAAAATGGATTTTTTTACTAACATACTTTTATGGAACATGTTCCACTCGCTGAAATAATTGTAAAAATGTTTGTCCGGAAGATATGCGCAAAAGAAAATCGTGCAACTACGCCCTTTCCAAAAAAATAGACACAAAAACGTTCATTAAATTGTTTTAAAATGCAATTTATTTGCTAGAGACAGATATTTACAGAAATACGTGACAAAGACTAACACAAAATATAATATCAGTTTAGGACTTAAATTGGAATGTTTCGCAACACTAAGAAATTAGTGCAAATCTAAAGCACAGACAATTTGTTCAGATGGAATGTATTTGCTACACACTAAAATTACCGTACTACAAATCTGAAGCACAGAGAACCACTTACAACATAACAAAGCCATTGTTACTCAGCAGTTTAGGTTTGAAAACCTAATATACAGTATTATTTAATGCAAATCTAAAGCAAAGGAACATAGTTATAAAAAAACATTACTAAATAGAAATTCAAGTTGTTAAATTGAACGTATTTGCTACACTGAGAAATGAAAGCAAATCTGAATCACAGAGACAGATACCATGAACATATCATTGTTGCTCTAATAACATCTTATAACAAAAGCAGATGTCTCAATAATTTTGTGGGAGGCGGTATGTAGTTACAGCTCATGGAGAGTAGCGAAATGGTTTACACTTTAATTGTCGTTCACTGGGTGGTTGTCATCATTCGTCTGGTGATTTTGATTGAACTGGGGTGCCTGAATATGGCCTGGTGTTGGTGAGATTGGGATCTGTGAACCTGCTTGAGTGTGTGTAAGGATACTGGAAGAAGTCAAACTTGGTGGAAATCGATACTGGACAGGAATTTCGGGATGGATAAAATTTGGTGCTGGAAATGACTGCATATTGATTGCTTCAAATTCTGCCTGATGAATGATGGTGGAAATCTGACTTTTAATTTTTACTTGTAACTGTGGTGGAAATGTTCTTACTGTCTCTTCTACACTTTGAAAGTATTTGCGGAGATGGTCACCCTCTTGCCCCAGAGAAGATTGTCGCGATTTCTTCAACTCAACAAACTCTTTAAAAATAGCAGCCGAAGGTGTTAAAGGCGCAGTTTTCTTTCTCTTGCCACTCCACAATCCTGGTCGTTTGTCATTTTTCTGAGTATCTTCAGTTGTATGTGAGGAACCCGAGTCGACATTCTGAGATTCTTCCTGAACCTCAGAAATATCTGTTTGTTCATCGTCATCGGATGGAGTTCCTACATTGCTCACCTGGCTTCTCTGCATTGTGATGAAGGGCCTGATGAACTCCATTTGTGCCTCGAGGCGCCAAGGGTTGATTTTCTTGGCTGCTTGTCCAGATTTTGGTTGTCTTTTTCTTAAAGCCTTCCGATAACATTCCCGCAGGGACTTCCATTTGGCTCTGCACTCATCAGCTGAAAGTAAAAAAAAGATGTAATATAAATAAATAAATAAATAAATAAATAAATAAATAAATAAATAAATAAATAAATAAATAAATAAATAAATAAATAAGTTAATTATCTAACTATGCATAAAAGTTTAAATAATTTCTTAAATGTTTATATCATTATTGAAATATAAAAGCAATCAATCAATCAATCAATGAATTCAAATCAATTATCTAAAGGCTAAGCCTTGTCGCTGTAGCCACATCCCACGGTCTTGAGCAGTTCTCTTCATCGTGACGTAGGAAGCAAAACTGAGTATATCATATTTATTTCGTCCACTAGAAATTAAGAGAAACACGTAACCATCAATGGCTCAAAGCGAAATTGTACTAAATTTTGAGATGTTAAGAGACGTGCAGGATCTCTCCGAATATTTTACCAGTCAGAAAATTGTATCCTTTCAGTTTAGGGATTTCACAACTAAATTACAGGCTTTTGATCAAAATGACAGGGCATTTAATATTATCAAATTATTTCTTGTTAGCTGGAGAAAGAAAGTAATCAGATCAGAGATGAATTAAAATTTGTGATCATTTAACAAACGCAAAGAATTAGGCAAGAAGCAATAATATTTATTTATTTATTTATTTATTTATTTTATTTATTTATTTATGTATTTATTTATTTACTTTTTCTTTTCAGATTTCTTGCTACCGGGAACTCTTTCAGAACACTTGCATTTAGCTACAGACTTGGAGAGACAAGCGTCAGGAGGATTGTGTACGATGTGTGTGACGCTGTGTGGACAAAGTTGGTTCCTATTTTCATGCCTCAACCAGACAAAGAAATCTGGGAGAGAAATGAACTAGAGTTCCGAGAAAGATGGAATTTCCCGAACTGTGTGGGAGCAATGGACGGGAAACATGTGGTGTTTGACAAGCCAGCCAACAGTGGGTCATTGTTCTACAATTACAAAAAAAGCTTCTCCATTGTGCTTCTAGCTCTAGTCGATGCCAATTATAAGTTTGTGATGGTAGATGTAGGGGCTTTGGGAAAAAATAGCGATGGGGGAATATTTTCTAATAGTATTTTCGGAAGAAAACTTCAGCAGAACAAATTGGACTTTCCTCCGGATAAAATTCTACCTGGAACGAATGAGCTCATGCCTCATGTTATTGTTGCAGATGAAGCATTTCCTCTGCAACGGAACTTGATGAGGCCTTATCCCGGTGATGAATCAAAAAGAAACACGGAGAAGAGAATATACAATTACCGACACAGCAGAGCTAGAAATACCTGCGAGGATTCATTTGGCATTTTATCTAAGAAGTTCAGAATATATCAGAGGAAAATGCAAGTTTCGCCAGAACATATGACGAAATTTGTTTTGGCAACCTGCGTGCTTCATAATTTCTTACGCGAAGATCATCCAAATCTGCTTGCAGAACTTATAGAAGAAGCTACACCTGCGCTTCAAGATTTGAGAGGCACTGGAGGGACGTACACAGGATCAGCTCTTCGGATCAGGGACAGATTTAAGGACTATTTCAGCTCCCATGCAGGATCGGTTGAATGGCAAGAAAGAATGATAAATGTTGGCCGAAGGAACACTAACGAATAAAAATTAATTCTTAACGTATTGTCCTCGTTGAGAACTTAACATGATAGCCTACAATTATTAGTAAACGTTTTACATTAACTAAGTAGTATAATTTTAGACTTTTCATCATAATGAACCTAAGTTATCGTTTTTAATCTCTATATATTTGTTTTGATGAACAATTGCCTGACCGGAAACATAATCATGAAATGCATAGGATATGGCAATGAATATGTGAGGTAATAATTATTATAACAAACAATAAGTTTCTTAAGTAATAAGAAAACAAAAATGTGATCAATTGTTAAACATATTTATAATGTTTAAATCTGATGTCTTTTTCAGGTTGCACTACATCTGTTTATCTTTTAACTCCTTTCGTTTACTCTTTCTTTTGGTATAGGATCATTGTTTTCTTGTCACGTAGTACAATTTTGTAGCGGCTTTTGCTTTTACGCTACTACTTTCCTTCCAACACGTTTTGCTTATGGATAGAAGGCTGAGCGTTAATTATGGTGTCCTTAGAATTTAATGGCTGTATGTATTTGATATGTCATTTTTTTTAAATTCTTGTTTACTGTACTGGGTAATGAAAAGTTTTAATATTATTTTATTTTATAATAGCTTTAACGTGCTTGTCAATTGGAAATAAATATACTTACCACTGAGGCCCATTTCCTTGCTGATTTCATCCCACGAATTGTCCTTTGCCAGATTATCGTGGTACTTGGGATGAGAGGGATCGTACAGATGGGGATATTCCTTCACCAAAAGCAGCAATCCTTCTTCATTCATTCTGAAAACCTGAATTTAAAAAACGAAATGAAAACCTTAAATTTGTTTTACTTAACTTAATAAACGTGACTGAGGAGTTTGTTGGAGAACTAACACGTTTACATTTTTAAATTATATTCTAATTAAATTTACAATATAAAAACCACATGAAAACATCCGGCTCGATGTTGATTTTGTTGAATTCTAGCTCAATTTGGTTATGCATGATTTTACTTACCACAATGAACGATGAGAACAGGACAGAAGAGGAAACACAACTCAGAAGACAACAGAAACACAGACAAGATAACAGAAAGGCGTACAGTGCACAATACCACTAACCGCGTGAAGGTACGAGCATGCTGGCACTAGTCGAGGACTCCCGAGGACCGCCGAAACGGCACGAAACCACATTCTTTCCGTTATTCCATCCTTCTACCCTCGCCCAGGCAAGCGCGCCGAAAGGAAAAAGTTCCGTTCCAGAAACCTGGGGGCTTCTGGCGCGGAAATTCCACAAGCTTGCTCCGCGCGGCGGGGCGCGGCTCCCTGCAGTGGGCGTTAAGCCATTTCATTTCACAAGAAGCAGACCACGGAAATTTCTTCTCGGCTGCGCTGCGCGGCGCGGCGCGGTGTAGTGGGCGATTACCTTAAGGCAGACCCTCCGATGGGGGTGGGCGGTATCTGCCGTGTGTAGGTAACTGCGTGTTATTGTGGTGGTGTTATCTGTGGTGTGTGAGTTGCAGGAATGTTGGGGACAGCACAAATACCCAGCCCCCGGGCCATTGGAATTAACCAATGAAGTTTAAAATTCCCGTCCCGGCCAGGAATCGAACCCGGGACCCTCTGAACCCAATCCAGTACGCTGACCATTCAGCTAACGAGTCAGACTCCTTGCAATTTGTACCCATAGACAGTAGGTAGTAATGATCGATCTTTGAATGTTAAAATCTTAGCGTATTTGGTCGGTAGATGCAGAGTGGCCACGGGTGGTCCGTTGTCCAAGAACTCTGCACTCTGACCGGCCAGCCGAACAGAGGAGGGCTGGCCACGGCTCTACAGTGGCTCTACGCCTCTGCATTCGGGAGACGGGACAGGGCTGGGCCTCACGGCTGGACCCAACTGTCGGCTGTCCTGAGAATGGGATCCTGTGGTTTTTCATTCTCCTACGCTAAGGTGAATGCCAGGACAGTTCCTAGTATAGGCCACGGGCGCCAACCCCCTCACCTTCTCTGAGCATCTCCTTCACCGTAATAAATCTCCCGGCCTGAGAGACGGCGTCACCCTCTAAGAGGCCCGCCTCCCCCTTCAGGGGAGGAATGAAAACATTTCAGTAGTAGTAGTAGCGTATTAATTGTAAAACATCGTATATACAGTACATATTATATTCTATTATGGCAAGGCACATCGCATACGAAAATTAAGGTATTAGCCCTACATAAGAATTGTTGGTAAATCTAAGACACTGGACACAAGTTGACCTTTGAAGTTTGAAATTTTCGTCACCAAACGCATTCGTGCATAAGAGTGATATACAGATATTTTACATAAATTACGTATTACATTAACGATATGAAGTGATATGAAACATCGTAGCGAGCTTTTACGACTGGATACCCTTCTTGACGTCATGGTGAGAGGAGTTCATAAGATGAAATGAATGACATATTATATGATAGTAGCGAGGGAGAGGGTGAAACACAATGCCGGCGCATAGCCTACTCCTGTCGAACAGCACCAAGTGATCTGCTCAAGTCTTGACGTCGCCATCCACCAAGCAAATCACCGTCAAAAGCGTCATGGTTCTGATTTGACTCCAGCCTTTTGGCACGCAATCTAGAGATTAGAATATACAGTATATTCCACCATCTCTCCTGCCCGCCCAGCCAACATACTGAGAGTAAACATTTTGTCGACCTATGGGATTCGAGGCTAATCACGGTGTCAGACCATACAGACTTCACGCCTTAATGATTATGGCCACCAGGCGGGCAATAATAATAATAATAATAATAATAATAATAATAATAATAATAATAATAATAATAATAATAATAATAATAATAATAAAATCTCCAAGTACAAAGAACTTGCAGAAGAGATAAAGAGGATCTGGAAGATGAAACTGGTACGAATAGTTCCTGTGATTCTGTCAGTCAACGGCCTCATTCCACACACACTTCAGAAGAGTCTGCGAGAACTGGGTCTTCCACCGAACATCTACAAAATTACGCAACATTCTGTCCTCCTGTCAACATGCAACATTGTGCGATCGTTCCTCTCGCAAGAATGAAGATCCCGTGATCTACAGTTTTGTATATACCTGTACATCAACGTTTGTATTATAATGTGTAAATACTTTAATTATGTAAGGCACTTGGTACATCCCGTGCGCCATTACTACCCATATTTCCTGTGGAGAAGTGTATGAATAATAATAATAATAATAATAATAATAATAATAATAATAATAATAATAATAATAATAATAACAATAATAATAATAATAATAATAATAATAATAATAATAATAATAATAATAATAATAATAATAATAATTTTCTAGTAACAGAACTTAGTCGAATAACGAAAGTAAAGGAATTCAAATATTAGGGAGAAACAATTCAAGAAAATGATTTGGAAAAATCTGCTGTAGAAGAAAGGATACACGAGATGGGAAAAGCATACGGTATAACTAGGAATAACTACAACAAAACGTGCTTCTCTAAATAGCTCAAAATACAACAGTACAATCACACTACAATACAGTAATCGTCCCACTCGTTGGCTGAGTGGTCAGCGTACTGGCCTTCGGTTCAGAAGGCCCAGGGTTCGATTCCCGGCCGGGTCGGGGACTTTAATCTTCATTGGTTAATTCCAATGGCCCGGGGGTTGGGTGTTTGTGCTGTCCCCAACATCGCTGCAACTCACACACAACACACAACACTATCCTCCCCCACAATAACACGCAGTTACCTACACATGGCAGATGCTGCCCACCCTCATCGGAGGGTCTGCCTTACAAGGGCTGCACTCGGCTAGAAATAGCCACACGAAATTATACAGTAATCAAACCTGAATGCCTATACGCGAGTGAATGTCTAGTACTTAATTACAAGCCCAAACCTCACGGCACTCAACGCCATTGAAAGAGCCTTGGCCTGTCCAGCGATCGCTGCTCAGCCCGAAGGACTGCAGATTATGGGGGGATTTCGTGTGGTCAGCACGACGCATCCTCTCGGCCGTTATTCTGGGCCGGGACTTAATTACAAGCTGAATAAATTATAATTATTGGAAAGACAAATATATGGAAAATACTCGGCTCGCTAAGAACTACAGAACTATGGAAACCAAGAAGTGATGATGAAATATACCGGAACATATGAAATCTAACAGGTACAATGCGGAACAGGCGATTGATATGTTTTGAACATGTATACGGAGTATATGGCAACAGGTTAACCAAACACATCTTCAAATATCTTTAAAACAAGAAGTCAACAGCAACAACCTGGATTTGTGAAGTCAAGAAATATTTGGAAAGAAACAGCGTAACAGAAAAAGAAGCGACAGAGAGGGAGACTTTTTGAAAAAAGTGTCAAGAATGGAAGGATTCCAATGTTGGAAGGGAAAGAAAAATAGGCTCAAAGTGGTCCGAGGAGAGAAAAAGGTGACACAGTGAGCAGATGAATGAATATTGGAGGAAGAAGAAGGAACAACAAAGAATGAAGCATTGAAATTGTCACGTGGTCCCTAGAAGACCCTAACGGAGAAATAGTAATAATAATAATAACAATAATAATAATAATAATAATAATAATAATAATAATAATAATATAATAAATTGATATTATTAATACTATGAAATAATGAAAGCATAGGTATCATATACACTTGATAAATTTTAATGATAAATAAGAAATATCGGGTCATTGGAACTTTCTAAAGTGAGAAAATGGGAAAAAAGAAGCAAAGCCATTTCCGTAAAGGTCACGAAAACTCTTGGAGGTGAAGAATGCAAAGGTCACTATCCGTAACCTCAACACTATGTGGAATAGACGGGTTAACTCTACACCTGCTCACCTCTTCTCGCAGGAATTAAATTGGTACTCAGAGTCAGAGTCAACTCAAGGGCTAAGTGCCTGTCTAGAAGTGAATTCTTGTTCCTAAGTTTATTGAGTTTCCTGACAGGAAATTGAGCTTATGTCCTTCTACGCGAAACGAGGACTATCTTCCCGCCTCGGCAAAGCATTAGATTCTAAGATGAAACACATCGAGTTTAAACTATGTGATGGTCTCACTTCCCAAGATTTGTTGAATTAAATAGGAACGTTTTCATGCCAGAACATTATTTTTCCAAATGAAATGTGTTTCTGCTGATTATTTTCCGTATAGGAGAATGTTGAAGAAAAGGACCTTGATTGTCAATATCATGAATGGCACTTCAGCACTTTCCTTTTCAGTACAAAAGTAGCAATAATGGTTACGTGGGTAGAATAAGAATATACCGGTAGCAGATTTTTAGGTAACGACAAAGGTGTTAACGCCCAGGGCATTTTAACCATCAGTTTTTCAAATCAAGCATGCATTATTAGTGTGGTGAGAGATTTCAAACAATCTCGTGCAATATTCTACAAAATTTCAAACACATGTAAGCCTTCCGTTGTGTTGTTTTGTGTTGGTGCACAGTATTCTTCATGATCTTTGGTTTTCGCCAATTATTAACCAACTGGTTTTTATTCTGCCTGACAGTAAAGATTGTCTTAGAATCCCACCGGACATTAAGTATAACCTAAACTTCTTTGAACTGCATGGATGTTTAGTTGTTCTCCAGTATAATTTTTTTTTCGTATTGGGTTATCATGTTTTAACAGAAGTTTCGTCCGACTCGTTGGCTGAACAGTCAGGGTACTGCCCTTCGGTTCAGAGGGTCCCGGGTTCGATTCCCGGCCGGGTCGGGGATTTTAACCTTAATTGGTTAATTCCAATGGCACGGGGGCTGGGTGTGTGTATTGTCTTCATCATCATTTCATCCTCATCATGACGCGCAGGTCGCCTACGAGCGTCAGATGGAAAGACCTGCACCTGGCGAGCCGAACCCGTCCGGGGATATCCCGGCACTAAAAGCCAAACGACATTTCAACAAAAGTTTCAATCAACTCTTTGCGTTTCAAGGGAAAATTACAAACAGAGAGCAGGTCTGTGCAGTTTCACTCCGGTAAACTGCCTGGGTCCGATAGTCCTAACGAGAAATGTGCCCAAACAGCACTCTTCTGAGCGGAATTGGAACACTAGAAATGCAAGAATTTGCAGCGCTAAATATTCATTATACGAGATAATTAAGAATTTCCACATGAGACTGGTGTATCATTCGTTGAGAGATATACCGAGCTCGATATCTGCAGTCGCTTAAGTGTGGCCAGTATCCAGTATTCGGGAGATAGTGGGTCCGAACCCCACTGTCGGCAGCCCTGAAGATGGTTTTCCGTGGTTTCCCATTTTCACACCAGGCAAATGTACCTTAATTAAGGCCACGGCCGCTTCCTTCCCAGTCCTAGCCGTTTCCTGTCCCATCGTCGCCATAAGACCTATCTGTGTCGGTGCGATGTAGAGCCAATACAGTAGCATTGAGAGACTCACCCTAAAACAAATTTTTCAAGTTTACTAGACTGTAGTTAAGAAACACCTTATTCTTCACGTACTTCCCTTGAAAGCTCCGTTTTACGAAACTGGCTGATAAAAAATATATATAATTGCACTAGTTCATAGACAGAATACCAGTCCTTACGTTAGTAGCATTACTACAACAAGTATGGCTGCAAAAAATAATATGCTTGGTTTGTAAATAAGGGCTTCATAGCATGAGTATTCGAAATAAATGACTTTAATTTCAGTTTCCAGAATTTTATATTTTCGATAAAACCTTCTTTTATTTTATAACATACAGGATGAAAAATGTTAAAATTTTCGTCAAAAGATTGCTAAAGGAGGTCTCTAAACCAAAATCATAAAAAGGGGTTTCTCACTAAACATGCTCTAAATGAAAGGAAACCCTATTCAAACCATATAAGTCTCCTTATTTCTAGCTCAATGGCTTCAAATAACTTAGATACCAAAAAATGTAATTATGTTCATAATAATACCTGATGGGTTTTCAGCGATACAGGGAGTCAAATTACACCTATAAATTATACATACAGCCAATGTGAATATAAAATAAAATAAGAACATGACACCTACAGCCAAGAAGAAAATAAATTAATATCATGATATCTATAGCCAGTACGAAGATGGAAAAAGGGTTCAAGTGAAAACGAATATTAAAATAAGAACATTTCGCCTTCAGCTAAAGCGAATACCAAATACAATAAGATATTTATATCTACAGAAGAAATGAAGACCAAACATTGTAAAATAAAATAATAACACCTACAACGAAGACGAAGACGAAATAAAACATCATTTTACTTGCAGTTAAAAGACAAAACAAAATAAAATAAAACAATTATGCCTATTTTTGCTTTTGTTAATAAGAATACGAAACAGAACAAAATAAGATAATTGTAGTTACCGACAATGCGAAGATGAAAATGGTAAATTTGATAATTTAACCCACAAGTAAGACGAAGACTAAAGTGAAATAAAACGATGACCAAACAAAGTCATTTCACGTAGGCCTACAACAAAGGCGAAGGTGATGATTCGCCATAACTACATGTATGGTAAAGACGAAACAAAGTAGAATACGATAATTATTTCTACCTAAGACGAAGAATGAAATGAAATAAGATAATTTTACCTACAACAAAGACGAAAATTAAATAATGTTAAGATACGTTATAACCAGTAGAAGGATTTTAAGGTGCATCACCTTTTTCAAAATACATCTATTTTCATACAGATAAGTCAATATATTTATGTGGGGGCATGAAATGAACCGAAATAAACACAATTTGTTGCACTTTTGCCACGTTTTTGTAAGGTTACTATATATTTTGCCACCTTTTCTCTTCTATTTCATGCTGCAGCACATTTTAACCCCTTATTTATCTGCGGTTTTAAAAGATTAGACTTTGATTCTTTTCTTGAACAGATTGTTTAACATTTTGTTTGATCAGAACTCAACACTAGACAATAAATAAATATTAAAATATAATTTATGGAAACCACCAGTAATTTATATCCCATCCACAATGGCCAACCTCAACAAGAATGCCCAATCTCCAGCTGTGAAATCAAATTAAAATTTAAACAATGATGTTGCAACAGTTTAAACTAATTTTAATTAGTACGGACATGAATTTAACGGTTCTTCCTATCTACTGTGTACTCTCTTGGTGGCCGTGTTAGTGTTTTACTACTCCAGACCAGAGCGTATTTTTCACAACACAAAACCATGTCGAATGTTAAGAAGGAGATATGGATGAGGAACAGTGGAAGAAGTTACAGATAACCCCGATAGATTTGCTAAAGACAGATTCCAACCTTTGCAACTTCGACTGAACTCTCTTTACGAGTGCTGACAAGATATCGTCGTTGCCTGGGGCAAAACCTCCTATGTGATAATATTTTTGGTGACATACTGGACCCGCAGCACACACATTATGAAGAGCGAGAATGCCTTGACATTATTCACACAATATTGCACCTTAGATGCCAGAACATTACCGGCCAAAGTTCTGAGCTAAAAATTTTCACATAGGAGGTTTTGTCCCGGCAGCGACGATATGCTCCATTGGTTTCTGTAGATGTCGAGCGGAGTTTCTCGCTATATAAGGATCTACTGTGCTCAAAGCGCCAGCGAGTTATTGTCAAAAAATGTGTAATATTGTGTGTAATCCAATATAACATGTTGATTATTAAAACCCAGTAAATGTGATAAAGATTGTTCATGTAACCGGTTTAAACCTTAATAAAATGATTTCAACAACACATTTTTTGCACCTTTTAGTGTGTATTTTCAGAACATTTTTCCCCTTTTCTGACCATGCCTTCCACCTTAAAATCCTTTCCTTAGTGGTAACTATAGCCAAGGCGAAGGCGAAGTAAAGTAAAACAAGATCATTTTACTTACAGTGAGTACCCTAAAGAGTACAACTCACGTAAAAGAATATGGTACCTGTAATAAACATAATCTCTGTTGTTCATGACACGATGAAAGGTCACATAAATGCTGTCAATGCCAAATGCCAAATTCTTTAATACTGATACCTACACGTCAGATAAAGTACAATGAAAAGTTATACAATGAAATAAGATAAAAGGGAATCTTTAAATAAATATTCTAATTCGAAGTATCAAGAAAGTACGAGTTCTCTTAATGAACAAATGCGTATTAATATTACACGTGAAAGGACTGTGTGTAGTATAGACACCACGGATGATATTTCCGTGGTAATAAGTCACTTGCGTATTCAATCGTTTTAGTTACTTTGGTCCATAAGCGTTAGAGATCTTCGTTAATGATTCCATTTATAGAAACGGTATGAATAGACACTTGGAATTCACATATTCACAAACTTCAAGGAACTGTTGACCACGATATCCTATGTTTCTAAAAAAGAACAAAACTGGTATAATAATGAGATTACTAGTAACAATAAAATTATCGAACGGTTATTCTGCCCGAGAGACTGATTTCTGCACTAAAAAGCTGTGAAGTATCGTTTTACGATATGCCCAGGCCGAACTCAGAGCGGCGGTTATGGAGTTTCAAGCTCCCGCACCCCCATAGAAAAGTTTAAACATCACATTGTCCTTGCGTCTATAAAAACTGTTATCTGATAATGTTTCTGAACAGAACATTTCTGTAATCTAAGTTTCAGTATTATCGAATTTTCGTTGGCGATATATGTGCTGCGGGACAGTATTTCTCCCCTCAACATTGTTGTATAACGTTATTTCCAAGCACAACGACGATACAGTATGCCGGTTTAAAAGAATTCAAAGCATGCATTTGCAAAATAAAGCAATAAGATTCAATCTATAAAAACACTGCTGTCTTTAAATATCTTCACGAATATAGTTAACAAATGCACTAAAGAAAATAATTTAAAAAAATATTTTCTGAGATGTGTGATTAGTTTTTTATGGTTTTAATGCATTTTGCACCTCCATTCAACTATGTACATTCCATACAAAGTTACTCATTTGTAAGTGGTGTGCGTGGGTATTTTATTATCGTACTATAAATATGGAGCAATGAAAACATAAAGTATCCTATATTGTCCTAATAATATACGTGTCGAATTTTGAATAGTTTTAAGTTTAACAATTATCTTCAATTTTTGTACATATATCAGTTCATGTCGATAACGACGTTTACTCTTTACTGTACCAAATTGTATTGTTTAGTTGAAAATATTTCATTACATTGCAAATATTTTCCTAAATATGCTTTACTTTCAGAGTATGATAACTTTTAACGAAATTTTCCATCATGTATGACTTTAAATCGGTTTAGGCTGAAATTATATGTGCATAATGGTATAAATAATAAAAGTTGATACTGCTTCTTGAAATACTGAAATGCACGTATCTTAATATACTTCCATAAACTGTTCTTCTTAAGTATGCTAACATTTCTTGATTTAACGAAACGAAACGAAACCAAATCCCATGGTGCAAGATCCCCATTGCTCATCTCGAAGACCTGCTGATTATGAGGTGTCGTCAGCACGACAAGTACTCTCGGCCGTCATTCTTGGCTAGACCAGGGCCACCATCTCACCGTCAGACAGCTCCTCAATTTTTTCACGTAGGTTAAGTGGACCTCGTACCAGCCTTCAGGTCCAGGTAAAAATCCCTGACCTGGACGAGAATCGAATCCGGGGCCTCCGGGTAAGAGGCAGGCATCCGACCTTTCACTGTAGGGCTGGTCTTGATTTAACAAACATACTGTTTATTGTAGGTCAATTATATTTAACAATAGGGCCTACTATTAAAATATCTTTCAATACGTATCCCTAATTTTAATAAAATGAAATCGAAATGTGTTGGGAAAGTCGTCTTCAAAGGTAATAATAATTTGAGCGAAGGTCTAGGTGATCTTAAAAGAAAATACCCGAGCAAGTTGATTGTTTGGTATGTACAGTGTAGCATTTGGTTCATGGTGGGTTCGAACCCCATTGACGTCACCCCTGAAGATGGTTTTTCGTAGTTTCCCATTTCAGACGGTACTGATTTATACTACAGATTTCTCTCTGTTCCAAAATAATGCTTCTACCATCAGGACCAAGATTCAGCCTTAATGAAAATTTATGCACATAGAAAATTGAGCTCATTTTACAAGACACAGTGTTTAAAATCCTGAAAAACCAATAATAATAATAATAATAATAATAATAATAATAATAATAATAATAATAATAATAATAATAATAATCATCATCATCATCATCATCATCATCATCATCATCATCATAATGTTATTGGCTTTATGTCCCACGAACTACTTTTACGGTTTTCTGAAGCGCCGAGGTGCCAGAACTTTGTCCCGCAGGAGTTATTTTATGTGACAGTAAATCTTCCAACACGAGGCTGTCGTATCTGAGCACCTTCTAATACCACCGGACTGAGCCAGGATCGAACCTGCCAAGTTGGGATCAGAAGGCTAGCGTCTCGACAGTCTGAGCCATTCAGCCCGGAGCACTGATCACAACCCAATAACACATTCTTGGGCTAGTGTTTCAAAATTTCCTTCACCCCCCCCCCCCCTCATGTCATAATCAGGAATATTGTAAATTATTAACAGTCTTTGTAAAATTCTGTGGACAGTATATTTGTCTACCAGATTAATACAAAACAACCTAGAAGCATAACCTCTTAACTCCCATGTTTACGGTTGTTGTAGTTTATGATACAGTAAGGCATATACCTGTATTTGATATGAAAATGAAAATCGTGAGAAATGGCCATCGAAAGTATCTTACGAAATTTTAACAAATAATTTGATGTGTTAAATGACTTTCCTGGAAGAAAATTAAAAATGGCGAATATTACTATTCTTTATTTCGGACTGCTGTAGACCTCGTTATTTCAAGCGTTTCCATCTTTGAACTTTAATCCTTACCTAGTACTCCCGTATTTACTTACTGACTTTCTGTGAGCTTCATTTCTTTAATCAGTCCACGTTTTGCCTGTTTTCAACTTTGACTTTATTTGGAATAGCTGGTGTGCTCGAAATTTCCTCTGGAGAGGAACACGTTCCTGGATGTCTTCATGTATAATTTCTCTTTCGTGAAGGTCCTTTTCAACTTACGTGAAACAGAGTCGTTTGGTTTTCTTTGTTTACAAAGTAGGAGAAGGTCCGGTTTTTCAGTCTCTGTGAACTCATACGTCTTATTTCATATCTGCCATAAAAATTGATGATGATGATGATGATGATGATGATGATGATGATGATGATGTTGCTTGCCCCGACATAAAAAGTAATTCTCGTTTTCCGAATGGAGGTACATTTCGTTGTTATGCCGTCTCCTTTACTTACCATTTTATCTGATTGGTCCTAGGATCTTTTCAGGATTTTTCTTTCCTTGGCTTGTAGCTTTTGAATTAGGCATTCTGTTGCATACAGGGCATCTGGACGCATAACTGAACAGCAATGCCTAAGCTTGGCGTTGATAGACGCTGATCTTTGTTGTAGATATCTCTAGTTAGCTGTTATGCCACTTCTATCTTGTTTATCCTAAATGTAAATGTTTCTTTCTCAAAGTTGTTAAGTACTAACCACTCACTTAAATACTGAAATATTTCTGTTCAACAATTAACGCTCTAGAAGCCGGCTTGATATTAGTTATAAACTGCGTTTTTAAAATCTGCACATAATGATGTCCGCCTCTGTGGGTTAGTTGTTAGTGTGACTAGCTTGCCCGGAGGCCCGGATTCGATTCCCGGCTCTGTCACGAAATTTAAAAAATTGTACGAGAGCTGGAACGTGATCCACTCAGCCTCGGGAGGTCAATTGGGTAGAGGGGTTTTCGATTCCACTTCAGCCATCCTCGAAGTAGTTTTCCGTAGTTTCCCACGTCTCCTCCGGAAAAAATGTCGGGATGGTACCTAACCTAAGGCCACGGCCGCTTTCTTCCCTCTTCACCGTCTCTCCTTTCCAATCTTCCCATCCCCTGTTCAGCACAGCAGGTGAGGCCTCCTTGGAGAGGCACCAGTCCTCCTTCCCAGTTGTATCCTCAGACCCAGAGTCTCACGCTCCAGGACACTGCTCTTGAGGGTTTAGATGTGGATGCCTCTCTGAGTCCGAGGGAAAAACTAACCCTGGACTGTAAACTGATTAAGAAAGAAAGAAAGGTTATAATAATAATAATAATAATAATAATAATAATAATAATAATAATAATAATAATAATAATAATAATAATAATAATAATAATAATAATAATAATAATAATAATAAATAGTATAAACTCAGCCTTAGTGTGAACCTGTGAACCTTATTGACTCCGAGGTCTAGGGCTAGCGAGTGTGATTTTTATGTGGAGGATCAGTTTTCGATTCCCGCCTGAGGTAGGGGATTTTTTTTTTGCTAGGGGCTTTACGTCGCGCCGACACAGATAGGTCTTATGGCGACGATGGGATAGGAAAGGCCTAGGAGTTGGAAGGAAGCGGCCGTGGCCTTAATTAAGGTACAGCCCCAGCATTTGCCTGGTGTGAAAATGGGAAACCACGGAAAACCATTTTCAGGGCTGCCGATAGTGGGATTCGAACCTACTATCTCCCGGATGCAAGCTCACAGCCGCGCGCCTCTACGCGCACGGCCAACTCGCCCGGTGTAGGGGATTTTTACCTGCATTTAAGGGTTGGTTCAAGGTCCACTCAGGCTACGTGAAAGACATTCATTGAGGACCTATCTGACAGTGAAACAGCGGTTCCAATCTAGAAAGCCAGTACAATGGCCGAGAGGACTCATCGCACTGAACACGCATCACCTCGTAATCTGCAGGCCTTCGGGCTGAGGAGTGATCGCTGGGTAGGCCAAGGCCCGCCAGAGCTCCAGTGTGATGGAGTTTGGCCTAGTAAGTCCGTGGTGCATAGTGAATTGTGATTGTTATTATTTTTCCCAACATGAAGTTAATGCCACTTTAAACTAACTCCTAACCTACTGCCATAATTAAAGAAAGAAGACATTTGGTAAGTTCACAAATAAGATGGGAATACAGGGCACTTGACAGTGAACACTTGCTGTCCTGTAAAATTAGTGAATTGTTACACAGAAGACTTATTTATAGGGTTTAAGTGTAAAAAAGGTGTCGTATTAACAATGTCCCACTTCTTTAGGTCCAACATGAATAGAAGTGAAGTCAGAAGCCATTGCTGTCTTAAGGGAGGAGTTACATGCACGGAATAATGCGTGGAGCAGCTGGGTATGTCGGAATGCATCCGGGTCACCATGCGTAACCGATCCTTTCTTATGAGGGAGCTACACACGTTAAGACGAACAGGAGTCCCAGAGTCCCTTTCACCCGACAAAAGACGAACGAAACAAGTTTCTTAAACTTCACGTCTCTTCACAACAACAACATAACTATTATTATTTTTTATTTTAAGATTAAAAAACCTAGGAGAAGGGTTGTGTCCTTTTTTTTTTCTCTCCACTCTGCTTCTTATGCCAGTGTAGGCAGGCCAATGAGAGATCGAGCAGCACCTGAGAGAGGGGAGAAGAAGGGGGTGGTGGCCACGGTTGGTTGACTTGAAAGATAACAATTGATGCTGGAGAGAAAAGAACGGACGCAAGGATGTATTGTGCCCAAGAAGACCCGCTAACAGTGCACGTCTGTTATTGTTGTTATTATTCCACAGAGAAAATGAAGCTGCACCATTGTTAGGACAGAAGCCCCGTCTTGGAATGACTGGAGACTCCTAATGAAGCATTGAGACTCGTTCAAAAGAATAAAAAAAAAAGAAAAGAGAGAAGAATGATAATAATAATAAAGAAGAAAAGAAGCCGGGAGGAGGTGGAGAGGGAGAAACAAACGCCAAAGCCACCTGAATCAACAACAGTTCCATTCTCTGGGGATACTGGATGTGTGAGAGCATGCACCACACCAATCATCAGCCATGATTCATCAACTACCAATATATCAGGAGGATAAGAAATGCAGCTCAATTTGATGCTTCAAATAACTCCCCATTGTACCTTGATGGTAATAATATGACCAAGTTTTGTACCCTAGCTATATAGATTTTCTTCTCGGGAAGTAAATCTTCATCACAAGCTAATGGCACTGTCCTCACGATTCCGAGTAGTAATAATAATAATAATAATAATAATAATAATAATAATAATAATAATAATAATAATAATAATTAGACATTATAAAACTAATTAGACCTGAAGCATTATATGCAGCAGAATGTCCAACATTTCGAACACATTGCCTGGTTGAAAAACTGGCTATTAAGAAAAGGAGGATTATCCGAAAAATTCTTGGTCTCAAACTCAAAGACTGTGTTTACACACTTCGGAGCAACTTAGGAACAGGCCTACACTCCCACATCGAAAATATATCAAGCGTAATCTGGAAGAGAAGGATATATTTTTACGCTCACCTCTTCAGATTGCCAGCTAAAAGAATCTGTAAACGTTTGTTATCCTATTTGGAAGTCTCAAAACGATTCCTCCTTGGTTGATGGAGATCGATAAGTATCTTTGAAAGTATACAATTACAGAAACAGACATTCAACTACGAGCAACACTTAAACACAGACAGGTTCATCAATAAAATGCTCCAACTCGACTGAAACATGTCCATTTTGATGCATGGAAGAAAGTACACTCGGAAAGCAATGAAAACCTGGTGGGTGCACAAGAAGACAAATAGCTGAGATATCGCGGTCCTTAGTGGCCCTAACTATGAATAATAATAATAATAATAATAATAATAATAATAATAATAATAATAATAATAATAATAATGATATCTGAAGCTGATACCAAATATTTTGGTACCTCTGGAGCCACCCTGCGTCATTTATGCCTAGTATTTGCCCTTCGTGGTACCTTATGATATTGTTACTGATAATTCCAACTGGAGATCGGCAGGAATTTGAACCTCGTCTATCCTAGTAACAAGCCAACAGCATAACCACTGTACTTAGGTGTTAACGGGCAGAAAAGCATGCCCTCTTGACTGCGAATTATCCAAGTAGTTGTGTTCCACGGCCACCCCGAATTATTATCTGAACTGTAACAGGGTGTTTTGGTTTGATGGGGAGCAATTATAGTTCGTAATGCACTTTTTATCTGTTAGTTTTAAGGAGCAACTTTTCAGACAGGTCTTGCGGTGGTGATGGCATAGCGGACGGCTAGGACTAGGAAGGAAATTTGCTTTACATCGTACCGACACAAAAAGATTTCGTGGTGAAGATGGGAAAGCGCTAGGAACAAGAAAGAAGCGACCGTGGCCTTAGTTAAGGTACAGCCCCAGCGTTTGCCTCGTATGAAAATAGGAAACCACGGAAAACCTTCTTCAGGGCTGCCGACAGTGTGGTTCGAAGCCACTATTTCCTGAATGCAACGTCAGAGCTGCGTGACCCTAACCGCACGGTCAACTCGATCGGATATCCCGTTGAAAATCCACAGCCTACTTCCGGGTCAGGAATGAAGTGAATGAATCCCCATTCTAGCGGCAGAATAGGAATCGTGCCGGCTGCCGAAGCCTGTCGCACTCTTCTGGGGCAATGATTAATGACTGACAAATGAAATGATAATGGAGAGTGTTGCTGGAATGAAAGAGACAGGGAAAACCGAAGTACCCGCTTTGTCCAGCACAAATCTCACATGGAGTGACCGGGATTCGAATCACGGAACCAAGAGGTGAGAGACCGGCGCGGTGCCGCCTGAGCCACGGAGGCTCCCGGATATCACCTTATGGGTGGCTAAATATGTCCCCACCGCTTCCTTCTCTGTAAGCTCAAGTTAACATTCACCGAGCAAGTAGCCGTGCGGTTTGGTTCACTAAGTTATCAGCTTGCATTGGAATTGCAAGCTGGAATTCAAGGGGACTAATTGGGGAAAATATTCATCTATAAGACGAGGAATAAGGGATTGGGATAGTCAATGTAAGTGTTCGATAAATTTCCAAGTTCTTTCAAAATGTTTAAGGCAAAGCTAGGTAGACAATTGATAGGGACCTCTCAGCTGGGCGACAGTCCTAAATCCAGATCATTGATGATTTATTTATTTATTTATTTATTTATTTATTTATTTATTTATTTATTTATTTATTTATTTATTTATTAGCTGTTACCAGCGTCTTTGCTCGCGTGGATTTCGTAATTTGATAAAAGTAATTGTTCCTCGTTTCTGCACTAAGACATTTTCTGAAAATTTCTAAGGTATAAAAATTCACCGAAAAATTATGTTTTATTTACCCTAGTACCTCTTTGTAAACCACGCTTGTGGTATTGCCTTTTGGGGCTAAGATGGCCATGCGACATAGAACTGTCCATGTGAGAAACACCCTCTCTCAAGTTGAAAACAAAAAAATACATGTTTATTTTTTATGGATATTCCAAATACCAATTTCCACGTCTGTAACATCTGCAGTTTTCGAGATATAAGTATCCCGTTAAAATATCCTTTAAATAGATTTTCCGAAAATTAAAAATACGTGTTTCTTTATTTTTAAAGGAGATTCAAAATATCACATTTCACACGCGTAACATCTTCAGTTTTGAGCTTGTATATCCTCACAAAAAATAATTCAATTTCTCCTTCACTTCATCTCAATCCCCACCCCTTACGTGGATTTTCTGGAAACAAATGGAATACGTGTTCCTTTACTTTAAAGGAGATTTCAAGTACCACTTTTCACGTCTGCAACATCTTCAGTTCTTGAGATATAAGTATCCTCATAAAATAATTCGACAATTCAAGAATTTCACCCACCCTCTCAAGTGGATTTTCGGAAAACAAAGGAATACGCGTTTTTTTTTATTTTTAAAGGAGATTCCAAATACCAATTTTCACGTCTGTTAAGTCTTTAGGTTTTGAGATACAAGAATTCCATACGAAGAATTCAACTAATTTTTCAATTCTTTTAAACCCCCCTCCCACCTAGAGGATTTTCCTAAAACAGAAGAAAACTAATTTCTTTGTTTTTGAAGAATACAAATCTTCATGTCTGTAATATCTTCAGTTTTTGATACATAAGTATCCTTATAAAGAGAATTCAACCCCTTCTTCACTCCTTTTTGCAACCCCTTTGAGTGGATTTTGGAAGAACCAAAACAGGGTTTGTTTATTTTTAAAGGAGATAATGAAATACCAATTTCCATGTCTGTAACACCATCAGTTTTTGAGATATCAGAATCCTAATAAAAGGAATTTAAGGCCTTTTCAGTCCTTTTAACCCCCTTAAGTGGATTTACCCAAAACAAAATATACGCATTTCTTAATTTTTATAGGAGATCCAAATACCAATTTTCATGTCTGTAACCTCTTTAGTTCTTGAGGTCTAAGTATCGTCATAAATGGTATTCAAGTCCCTTTTCACGTTTTTCAACCCCTTTGAGGGAATTTATCGAAAACAAAACAAAAGTGTTCCTTTATTTTTCAAAAAATATTCCAAATATCAACTTTTACGTCTGTAAACAGTTAAGTGGGGTTGAGATTGCGAATAGAAGACATAAACATCTCCAGGAGAGGGACTTGAACAAGGATCTCCCTGTCGATAGGCTCGCCCCATAGCAAGCACGCCACAGTGGCATTGGCTGAAACCCACGCTGTGTTAGTGTGTGATGCTCCTTTCTCGGCGTGGCTCCCAAGCCCGACCAAGACACGTGCAGATTTACCAACATCGCCTCGCAAAGCCCATCTGAAGTTTCCCGCGAAGCGATCTGATTGGCTGATAAAATGACAACGGTGTGAGATATCGACGTAATTGTTTTTCAAATGCTTATCAGTTATCAGTATGGCCAATACGCTGACGCTCATATTTTCGGTTCACGTTGTTTGCGACCACCCTATATATAGCAATGTTAAGCACCAAGAATGAGCTCATTCTGGACGTTATGTACATGCCATCGATGGATTTTTAAATTATTACAGCTACTGTGAGCTGTATCGTCTAGAAAGGCTACTAGAGTGCGTTATTAGGGATTGTACAGGGTGATATTTTCGAGCGCATCCGTAGATTCCCACAGTCTTCTGGCGGAAGGTGAATGACTTACAAACGATAACATTTACAACCGAGGACATGTTGACCCAGCTTGCATGCCGGCAGTGATGAGCTGATGATCGTGTGTGAATGTCTGATCTTCGCTTCGTAAGTGATAGATTTTCTGTTGATGGCTCATCAACTAACTACTGTATAGCCTGTTTTCGCGTGTTGAATTTTCTTAAAGTGAGAATCTGCTGGAACAGGAGGAAGGGAATTTCTTGGTGACTTTCCCGGTGCGTGAGTTCCAACCCGTAAATGATTGAGAAAAATTGTAAATAAATTCAAATGTGTTGGTTCAGTGTTAAATCAGAAACCAACAATACCAACAGTGTTAACGCATGAAAAGCTGTAGGATATTCAAGAACGACTAAAGTAATCCCCGTCAAAATCCTTAAGGAAACTTGTGCAATAAGATGATGCTGTTTATTTTGCTGCAGAGAGAGCAAGGAGAAATCTGAAAATTAGACCGTTTAAGGTAACGGAAGTGTAAAATTTATGCCGAATGCATTACTCCAATTGGTTTCATCAGTCAGTGATATAACCCGTACATCTGTAATGTTTTCTGATGAGGCGTGGTTAAATTTGATCGGGCAGGCAAATGCACAAAATAACCGGTATTGGTCCAGTGAAAACCTAGGACTAATTGAAACTCCACTTCACGTCCCAAATTTGATGTTTGTGGCGCCATTAATGCGACAAGAATATGTTGTGTTGTGACTACTCCTGCCACTACTCTTACTATTACTTTTCTTCACACAATATACTTTAAATTTGTTGAGCGCCAGTTGCTGTAATACGCAACAAAATTTGGAGAGCATGCCTCGTATCTCACTTATTCTCAAGGCGTGAGATGATAAACTCACACATCTGGCAATATACAGGAATATGGATCAGGACAATAGTAGATTACGGTTGCATTTCGACAATTGAGGATTGTACCTGGAAATAGAATAACTTATTATTATTGTTAAAAGAAAACTGAATTCATGACTATACTTTACGTTACAATGAACTAGCATTGCCGTACTTTAATTTAACACAAAAATTATACCCAGTGAGATTTGTTGTTACAGAAACAGAAAATTTAACCTAAATTTAAAAAAAAAACTATTGGCATGAACTTGAAGTGAAATATGATATCGCCGCTGACTACATTCTTTTTCATGTTATTAATGCATAACATGTCGGATGCTGTAATTACCTGATATCAGCACACACCACTGTTGAACTTGAAATTCCTGGAAAAACCACCGAGTTGAAGTCAGAAGTCGTATGCTGTAATCTTATCTTCTTATGTAACCTGGAGTTTACCTACATTTCCTTTCCGAGTGTAGTGACCTCCAATGCGGTTACGTCCACTCAATATTTATAAGTATAAATTGGAAAACTTTATTGAATCACCTGTATTATCCAGGCATACTATCTAGTTTCACACGTCCTGAGTTCTAATATACAGACTGTTGAAATAAATACAACAGTTCTATACGGTATTAGATGCATCTACGTTAAATTCCATTCTCGAACAAAGTTCGCGAATTGTATAATAGAATTCAATAAAGAATTCGAAGTACTGAACCCATAATTCTACGGAGAGAAAAATACTTTTTTTCTCAATATTTATTTGATATCAAGAAGCTACTTTTATGTTTGAGGGCAGCCATGTTGCGCTCCTAAGAGCCCCGATGTCGCGTGGGAAGGATCTCACTCACGGCAAGCTCGTGAAATACCGTGACACCTCGGCGGAATTCGAGTGCCCGACAATTCTTTAAATTCATGGAATTCTATACCACGAGGGATTTTGGCCATACAGTAAATAAAGAAATAAATAAGTTAAATCATTCGTACACCCTACGTGAAGACAGAGCCCCCAGGGAAAAACATAAATGTAGTTAAGCCTAAGTACATGTTAGCGTCAGATCAGTGAACCAGCTACACGTGCCAAGGTCAGGGGATGAAGAAAACGCGCGAAACGCACGGGCAGAAATAATTTATTTCCCCTGTTGTGAGTGTGGTAAAATTATAAGATTAACATCTAAAATAAGTGCAAGCCTGTCCGGAAGTCTGGGACAAGTCTCATCAAAATCGGTCTATAGGACGCAAAATTGGCAGATTACACAATCAAGCTTAATAGTGGGGATAGCGTCCCTTCTGAGATTATAAAAGAAACCCCCCACCGTATATTTTTCAGTGTCGATCTGGAACTTGAAGCCGCGGGAGCTTGTGCCCGTCGTCATTGGAAATTCGCGCCAGATTAATCGACAAATAACTAAATACATATCCGTGGCTAAGGTCCACATACTCGGTTAAGAAGAGAAGGTGATTGGAAAAGTTCTGAACGTTTGCCGACGAACTAGGAAAGTGTAGGCGTTGGTTAAAATATACACAGCAAATTTTACTTATATCATCTCATGTACGTTTGAAAGTGAAGAGAGTTGGGGAAGCTATTCAGAGTAGTTCTGCTCCCTTTATCTGTTGAACACCTGTTTTATTGGAATAACGGAGAGAGACAACTCTGGGAACGAACCAGACAGTCGTAGCCGACTGCAGAACGAGGGAAGTTCGTGGTGACAATTACAGAGAAAAGTGCGTGATTTATGTGGTAATTTTAATATCGTGTGTGAGAAGGGTAGTGTTTGTAAGAGTGAGATGTTGGAAATGATAATGTTCTTTGTGAAAATATACGGCTAAGGAGCGAGGTCAGCTGGTGACGATGTAACCAGAATACTGGGAATGTTGCCATGTGCAGGTCTGTCTATATTTATATTATGTTGTAGTTAGTTTTATTTGTTCTGTCCCAACAAATTTTTCAAGATGATTGTCGGGTTGATATTCGTAATTATCAGGCGAAAGGTGTTGTAATTTTTGGTCAGCGTGTGAAAATTTCAGTGTGTAAATTTCATGTCAAGAAACGGTAAAATGCGACGCTTAAAATTTGGTGTTAATGTTCGATGAGATATTGTCCAAAGCGTGGAATTTTGGGAAGTTATAAGTGTAAATTAGTCGTGGCGAATACCTAAATTTCAAATATCAGTTGAATTCGGAAATGTTTGTCAATGATAATAATAATAATAATAATAATAATAATAATAATAATAATAATAATAATAATAATAATAATAATAATAATAATAATGTCTACCGCGGGATAAAGAAATTTTTCTATGTTAAAAGTGCATTTAACCAGTATATCTTTACAAGGATCGCAGGCATATTTAGATAATTTCAGTGAAATTTGATAGAGTTACAGTTATTCATGGGAAGGAAATTTTGAGACATCGTGTATATCAATGATACGAAAAGTCGCGGTGTGTTCTTGGATTCTCGAGGTCTGAAAGTCGTAATAACAGTAAAGTAAGAGATGTGTTCTACAGTGGTTGTTGTTTTCACCAGGGGATTGAATTATGAAAAAGGGTCTTGGAAATATAAGAAAAGGGGATTGAGAGCGATGAATTTATATGTATGTGGAGATGAAAGAGAGATAGATGAAATGAAATCTGGATTTTAAGTGATACCGCTGGAATAAAGCGAGGAGAATGAGTGTGAGACAGGCTATATTTTTGCAGAGGAAGTATTTAGGAAACCGGCTGTGTTGAGGCAGGCTGTATTGTTTTCCGCTACCAATCCGAATTTGAGACGACTACTGTGTGAAGCACCGTAGATTTCTAGTAAGATCCCAAGTGAAAACGACTCTAGTAAAAGGTTAAAATCTTGGTAGTAAATGTCCAGCGGTTTGGTACTTAAAGCCCGTATGAATAGTAAGATAATGCGACCTCAAGGATAAAAGAGCATTTTTGGACCCATGGTTGGGGTGTATTGAATTTCGTCCACTGGATATGTCATTGATATAAATGGTTGGAATTGATGATAGGCGATTGGAGAGTTTCGAATGCGGTAGTGATGATTATTATTTTGAAGGCATCCACTATGGTAAACGTGCGGTGGGGAATTATCATTGCCTCCCTAAAACTTCAGTGCACAGGCTGAGATTGTGTTTGAGGTGGAGATTTGTTCGTCACGCATATTTATTTTTGAGTTCACGTATTGTAACGAGGTAGAGACTTACTGTATTTTTGACTTGCATTCGTTTGATAGTAAGAGAAGTGGTTCCGTCGTGCGTTATTTGTCTGACCAGGTTTAGTATTGAATGTCGGAGTTGTTTGAAATTGCTAGTTCGCCTGATATGTTAAGGGAGGCGTAGTACGACCCACTTTGACCCCCGACGATAGATTTAGGACGTCACATGTTATCCTTGAGTCACTGATGATGAGACGTCCTAGTTCGCGCCCGACGATAGAATTTGGAAGGTATCATGTACATAGTGATTAGTGTTAGGATGTACAGATTTCAAGTGAGCCCGACGATAGGTCTGGGATGGCAGCTGTACACACTCAAGTCTCAGATTAGATGTTTCTTTTGTTTTTTTGTTGAAGTGGCCTGGACGAAGGTAGCATCTACAGTATGATATGATTTATGAAGAGGGTCAATGCGTAGCTCTCCTTGAGATAACGGGACCGCTAGTGAGTGAGGGTTGCCCAAATGTTGGACATCAACCTGATCTAGATTAAATATTTTTACTGTGATTCTCCGTGCGTGTCGAGCTTTAGTGACTTCGATGTGTTAATTTATTTTACGGACTTTATTGTTTTGTCGTTTTGACGTCCGTTTCGTTTGATAGTGTGCATATTGACACTCAGTGTATTAGTGTGAGACTTGAGTTGCGAATGCGGTTTCGATTCGTCAGCCAGTAACAATATTTTATTTTCAATCTTGTCGTACTTTCATTTTATTCATAGTTGAAGTAAGTAAGTAATCACTTTATAAGTAGTGTGTTGGGACAGACAGTAAATAGATAGATCTGTACTGGTAGCATTGTTTTTCAAGGGAAAGAATTCCTTAAAGTTGTAGTAATTTTTAACGTGGACTGGTAATTTTATTTAGCGTAACAAAACCATTTCTAACCTGAAAATCGGTTCGATAATAATACTTTTCAAGTGACTTTCCACTTTTTAATTAACTTCAGTGTTTGGCATTTCTTCTAAATGCATGATGAATAAGTGTTTCCTGCATTTCGCAGTTTAGTTCCTTTAGAACGACATAACGTAAGATCCTCACGGATCATGTTGTTGTTGGTTCCTTCCGAACAGCTGTTTTGGGTGATGCACATTTAAAATCGTGATTACCTTATCACTTAAGGGTGTCATGAATGACAAATACATGGTGGGATTTTATTTTAATTGTGAATGATGCTGTTAACTCGTAGTGAACACCATGCTTTCCCATAATATTTCGCAACCTATCCAAAGCAACTGATAGTCAGTTTGGTTCGATTAAGGGTCCATTCGGCGGGTGTTCCGTATCCGTAAAGGGTATTCGACTGGTGGATAACCTTAATTGAGAGAAAATCAGGCGTTCTACTTGTTGAAAGTCAGATTTTCCACGGATCGTGTGGATTAACTCTCAGTTCTCGTTTGGAATAATAGGTGCCCGGTTTTCAGGTCTTCCCTTTTTCAGTTTTTCAGTTTCGCTGTCCACTAATATATTAACTTCTCCGAAGCAACTCTTCGATATTGTAAGAAACAAATCAACGTTATGTAATGTGACTGTGTTTGAAACATTCAAAAATCAATAATTTATAATTTTTATTATTTCAAGAATGCATATTAAATTCATAATGTTATCGTGCTATTTCAATTTAATAAAAGTTAGTAAGCATATTTTGCTCCTCATTTCAAGTAGTTAGGCTCTCTTCTGAACCCCATCGTTTGGTTAAGATCGTGACCGAATTTATTCCCGCAACGACCCATGATTTAAGAGTTCTAGATTGTTCTACTGTAGCAGCCGTGGCCGACCAACGATGGAATGGTAAGTTCAAGGGTTCAGTAACATGACCACAATTAACTGCATATATCGGTAAAATTCGATATATACTGTATATCTATATCTCCTATACTTCAGCAAATCACGGCACTAAATCTCTGATGAATTTACTGAAACTTACATTGTGAAGTCCCTCCTCACAAGTAGATGATGTTTCACTATCAGCCAGTACCAGTCGCTACTCAGATCAAACTCGTAGACCTCTTCGACGATTCTAAGACCACTTGAAACACCTTTTAGAATACTTAGAGCACTTCTTAGCTCTGACCACCACTCTTAGACGGGCCATCTATTCTTACCTCTACTTTTATAAACTCGTAATGACCACTCAATTCCCTACTATCTGGTCATCCCTTCCACATAAATACACGGTAACTATCGAATACAGACACTCGGTCGAAACCACATGACCACGCACTGATGTCATCAGTCATGTGTCTTAAAGCTTGACCACGCGTACAGACGATGACTATATAGCATGTGTCAGTGGAAAATTTACTTGACTAATACAGCCTCGGTTAAACTTAGCCTCGCCGGGCTGAGTGGCTCAGACGGTTAAGGCGCTGGCCTTCTGACCCCAACTTGGCAGGTTCGATCCTGGCTCAGTCCGGTGGTATTTGAAGGTGCTCAAATACGTCAGCCTCGTGTCGGTAGATTTACTGGCACGTAAAAGAACTCCTGCGGGACTAAATTCCGGCACCTCGGCGTCTCCGAAAATCGTACAAGAGTAGTTAGTGGGACGTAAAACAAATAACATTATTATTATTGTTAAACTTAGCCTTGATTTCAAAATAACATGCCAGCTCATCTGGTAACAGTTACAAGTTACAGTATGACTATTCAAACCAACAAATCTCACTTATTAATATACAGGATAATTACAAATAAAATGCACTTATCCAATGATTAAATAATATAATGTGCGTGATACCTAATTATTACAGTCTAAATGATGAAAAACAGAATATAAAATATAATGAATCGGGTCAATAAATGATAATAATAATAATAAATGATGAATGAAATCTGTAACCCTGTTGTACATTTACAGTGTATGTACGTTGAGTGCTTAGCCTGGAGGCTGGTTTGGACCTCAACAGCTCAGCCATCAGCAGTTATGTTGCCCAGGTGTCACTGAAGAGGCGTTCTAGGGAAATGAGGAGTGAGATAGTTTCCCGTTGTTTTCCTCACTGAGCCAGAAGTTGCTATTAAATCTCAGTCTGCAACGCCCGCTGAAATGCCCACATCAACCGACCTTATGACCGACATTTTCAAACCACTCATAACAGGGACTGGCTGTATAAGGAATGGTATTACTAGTATCACTCATACCTTAGTCACTTATCAAAGCCAAGGATGAGACTGAGACAGGCCAATGAAAATAACAATTTTTTCCTAGCCTATATCAGAAATAGTGCACTGTAAACACTAGGTCTTGCCAGCAAAGGCATAAGAACAATGAATATAGGGCCGCTTTTTCATAAGACCTAAATTCGGACTGTTATACTGAAATTGATTCTTAACTTTTTCCCCACACCTCACCGAAGAGGAAAAGACACTCGCCTACTTTGAACAAAATGGGACTACGGCTAATACAGCGTATAACTCAATGACTGCAGTGCGTAATGTTTACGGGGAAAGGGTAATTACCACAGTTTTATGGCCAGACCGCAGTCCCGACTTAACGCACTGCGACTTTTACTTGTGGGGAAATTTATAGGATGAGATGCATAAAAGTTATCCACGCAGAAAGGCGCAATCCGTAGCGAAAGAAAATTCCTGCGGATGAGTTGAAAAGGATAAACAGGAATGACATTTCGCCCTACAACGCATGTCTCCTGGCTAATGGAGAGGATTTCCAGCATTTGTTGTAATGTGGAAAACAGTGTGTCATTTCATTTTACATTCCATTATTCCATACCAGTTGATGATTTTACAACGGAAAGACGCGCAGCTGGTGTCGGGTGCAACGCTTGCTAAATCCAGTACTCATGTAAATATCAGCCAAATATCAGATTGATCAAGAGACACAGTGTAGGCTTTGCTTCCTAAGGAACATTGCCAGAGAATGGTGGATTTTGGTAGGAATTACAATGTGAGTCTTCATGAGGTCATGTGGTGTAATTACCAGGCATGAGAAGTGGGGGGTGGGGGTGGAAATTGCATGCAGATGTCCAGTGATTCGATCTTGGAACCAATGGGAACATGTCCCACACACATTCTAAAGGTTCCGGTCGACCAAGACCGGACATACCATCAACCCCTTGACAACTGCACCTGCAATTTCGAATCACTTACCAGCTCGTGTCAGATACCACACCTGGATGACTGGCATCATCCACTACGGATTCACCGTTCCACGTGTAGGTTGCCGCCAACAACAGTATATAGACGGCTGCGTTTGGAGTGGTACCGTAACTGGGTGGCATGAACAGACGATAAGTGGCGTGTCTCTTTTTTGATTCTGCATTACAACGGATAACCATCGCGTACGAGTGTGGCTGCACTGAGAGGAAAGGACATACTCCACCGATGTTGTGGACACACATATCGACATTATTCCTGCATCATGGCTGTGGAAGCCTTAGGGTGTGACTTCACATCACCTGATTCGAGAGAGATTGACGACACACTAATTCTACAGTGACATCCTCGTGCGTTACTCGTCATAAGGCAGGTTCTTGGTATAGCCTTTCACTAAGACAATACTCCACACACGGTACATGTGTCTATGAGTTGCTTGTGTCATGCTGAGGTACTCCTTTGGTTTGTAAGTCCCCCTCCCGAATTGTCCCAATAGGCCATGTTTGGGATCTACTCAGAAGTCTACTACGATCCAGTGGTGATCTGCAGTACATCGAGGGTCACTTACAACGGCTGCGGAACGACTTGCTCAAGAGAAGGTTCCGCAGCTATAAGACCCCCTTCACAACAGAATCTTACTTGCTACTGATATGGAATCAACAGTACGCCTGTATTACCAACTCAATTGTCCATTTCATCTGATATTCTGTTCATACCAGTACAGTCACATTGCCCGTCAACATAAGCAGTGTATTTTCATTTCCATCACTCTGTTCTAGAAGCTTAGCTTCATGTATCCGGGACTGATTCAAATTACGAAGTTTGAGGGCGTTGTCCTCAAATAATTATAACTGATTATCAAGCACTTTTGGAGCCTCCGTGACTCAGACGGCAGCGCGTCGGCCTCTCACCACTAGATACCATGGTTCAAATCCCTGTCATTCCATGTGAGATTTGTGCTGGACAAAGCGGAGGCAGGACAGGTTTTTCTCCGGGTACTCCGGTTTTCCCTGTCATCGTACATTCCAGCAACACTCTCCATTCTCATTTCATACCATCTATCAGTCATTAATATACATCACTTTGGGAGTGGCGACCGCATCGTAATAAGAGCCTATATATGATTCATTCATTACATCCCTGACCCGGTCAATGACTGGAAAACAGGTTGTAGGTTTTCATTTTCATCAAGCACTTTCAAAAGCATCTGAAGAATAAATTTTAAGTGACGATGTTATTGTATAGCATACCTCAAGACATAAAACAGTAAAGGGGGGCTGAGAACTGAGTGTGATGTACAGTATACTGACCATTTTGATACTATATGAAATGCTGCTGACTTAAAGATGGTGACCTATACTTGCCTTTGCTAAGAACAAATGGATAGTGGTCTCTATCGTTGAAACCATATTAGCTTCCTGCAATTAAAGAACGTGGTGATGTATTCTTCAAGGTTACTCCTTCAATGTCTGCCAATTCTGTCTCAGTGCAATTCAACTTAGTCTTGCATACAACTACACTTCACGAGTTTTTTTTATTGAAACATAAGCTAACACCAGCAACCCACTCTATACGTATGACTGCATATTTGCAAACCCGAGCAACTCAGCTTTAAAATCAGGAGGCCGTTGAAAGAATGCTTTCGGGTGACACTTACTAATATACCATCGTTCTTCATCTGCAGGGGACAACGGGCTAAAATGAAAAAGAAATATTTATGGACTAATGTATAGTAAGTGAAGATTAGATAAGGTAAGACATCTGCCATGAGGATGACAGTACTGAATGCAGATCAGTGGGACTGATTAAACATGCATGAAGTCTTCATTATTTTGGTAAGGTAAAGAAATGATTTCTGTCATTGAGGATGAAGGTGCGAAGTAAAACTAGGGCAATGACTATTACCTAGCACTCGCGAGCTACTAGAAATGAAAAATAACTCCCAGAAAATTTAAAAAAATTAT
Organism: Anabrus simplex; assembly: GCF_040414725.1. NCBI lineage: Eukaryota > Metazoa > Arthropoda > Insecta > Orthoptera > Tettigoniidae > Anabrus > Anabrus simplex. The sequence continues at coordinate 860,716,011 of NC_090265.1, read as the reverse complement.
CCACTCTCGCCCCCCACTCTTCTCACCCTCCACTTTCCCACTCCTCTGGTCCTGAATTATCTTGGATGTTGCAAACATTATTGGTTTTTAAAATATTTACCATAGGTTGAGGAAAGCAATAGCAAACTACCTCACACCTCATCCAGCCTAGTACGCCTCATGATATCACCGCCATCGGTTATAGCAGTTTCCCTATAAACACATAACCTTGGGTGGTACTATTTGAAGATCCAACCAACTTCTGGGCTGATAACATTAATGGACCATAGGTAGCTTTTCTGTGATGCTAGGAGAGTAAAGAGGTGGAATGTAGCGGTCATAACCTGTATATAAATGTAGAATCCTAGCATATGCCGGATGAGAAGACCATGGAAAGCGACCCTTAAAACTACCGACTATGGCGTTGGAACATTGCATCTACCGAACCCACCTTCGCTAGGTGGTTCGAAATAGGACTGGATCGGCACTTGTAGAATTGTGCCAACCATTGACCTATCGTCTCTCAATCAATTCTCAGCTGACTTCATTTGATCAAATGCATTAACATGTGTTTCTTATTCAACACTGGAGTACTCCAATAGAAATTACGAATTATGGGTTGTATAGCTGAGAGCTTAAATTCTGGAAATGATGAGTTTCAACTTCTCAGTCGGCAACCATGAACTGTTTTTTCGTAGTTTCTCATTTTCACAACAAACCACGGCTGCTACGTTCTCAATCCTAGCCCCTCTTCCACTTCAGTGTAGGGTTTTTAATGTCAGTCGATTTGAATTTTTCAGTGTACTTGGTCGACTGATATGCAGTAGTGCCTTCTGGATTACTGAGTAAAGCAACGGAAAACACATGCCCTCGTTTCTCTAGTATGGCACTTCAGTGACACTTTGGCTGTCGATGATACTAGTTGGTGGTGAAACTGTTGAGGATCTCCCTGCTGTCAAGACGAGGACTCAACATACATATGAACATACCGCATGCGAAGCAAGGTGTAAACACTGAGTAGGCTAAAATTTTCTTTTATACAACAGGTACATGCGTCCAATTTTTCGTCGGTGCAAAAGTATGAACTACTCTTTCCTTGAAACTCTTATCAATAGCAATTGTTTAACCCCCCCCCCCCCACAGGGCACTGCAGCCCTTGATGGGCCGTGGCCTACCAAGCGACTGCTGCTCAGCCCGAAGGCCTGCAGATTACGAGGTGTCGTGCGGTCAGCACGACGAATCCTCTCGGCCGTTATTCTTGGATTTCTAGACCGGAGCCGCCATCTCACTGTCAGATAGCTCCTCAATTCTAATCACGTAGGCTGGGTGGACCTCGAACCAGTCCTCAGGTCCAGGTAAAATTCCCTGACCTGGCCGGGAATAGAACCCGGGCTAAGAGGCAGGCACGCTACCCCTTCACCACGTGGCCGGCAGCAATTGTTTAACCAATTTCTTTTCAATGGGAATTGCACTGAGATAACTTAATCTTTCATTCTTAATTGAATTACTAAGGTAGTTTGTATCCTCTTGAGAGTTCTCATCAGTAGCGACGATTGAGAATTAGAAGTATTGGGAGGGGGGGGGGTAAAATAATGTACAGACAACAAAAAGTGCCCGGGTTTGCGGGATATAGTGGCAGGGAGGGGTATATAAACATCAAAACTGAAGAAAAGCTACAAAGTGGTAAGTTTGTTGATGCTCTCTGAGTGAATTTCGACTGAGAGGTAAGGGTTGACAGTTTGCAAGTTGCTTTACGTCGCACCGACGCAGTTAGGTCTTATAGCGACGATGGGACAGGAAAGGGCTAGAAGTGGGAAGGAAGCGGCCGTGGCCTTATTGAAGTTCTAGCCCCAGCATTTGCCTGGTGTGAAAATGAGAAACCACGGAAAAGCATCTTCAGGGGTGCCGACAGTGGGGCTCGAACCTACTATCTCCCGAATACAGAATACTGGTCGTAATTAAGCGACTGCAGCTATCGAGCTCGGTGGTTGACAGTTTACCAACGTAACTGCGGTAATAATTGAAAAATTGTAAAGATTTTGATTCAAAACTATGCAATAAAACTTTCACCAAAAGAAAAATATTACACATGTATTACAAAAATAGAAGTGCGGAGTGATTATACAATTAAAAAGCCAATTAGTGTCTGACTACACACTAAGAAACTAACAGAGACTAAGAAGACTGCCCAGTATTCGGGAGATAGTAGGTTCGAATCCCACTGTCGGCAGCCCTGAAAATGGTTTTCCGTGGTTTCCCATTTTCACACCAGGCAAATGCTGGGGCTACACCTTAATTAAGACCATGGCCGCTTCCTTCCCATTCCTAAGCTTTTCCCATCCCATCGTCGCCATAAGACCTATCCGGTGCGACGTAAAGCAACTAGCAAGAAAATAAAAATAAAAAGAAGACTGCCAGACTGACGAATGCGCGCGGCAAGCCGGTTAACCATACCTCAGTGTCCATGACCTTGGAAAAAAAGATATACCCCTGCTACCCTTCATCATAGCACTTGCAAAGTCTCCACTACTTGCTGTAGAGCTACACAAATCGCGACGAACGACATTTTGTGTGTATTTCCGCTAATAATTTTGTTAATAATTAAAGAAAAGAATTAGTTAATAAGACAACAGGGTTCGTACAAATTACTTTTTTTAAATAATTCATATAATTCCCAGTTTCAGTCGGCTAAAATGGAATGAAAATTTAATTTCTCCACAAAGTGGGGGGTGGGGGGGAGGAATTCAACTTCCTCCCTCACCCCCTCTAATCGTCGCTACTGGTTCCCATTAACTCCTTTCCTATGAAACTGTAGTAATGGGAAATGTTAAGACATGCTTGATAGGTTTTATTAACACTATATACACTAATCAGCCAGAAAATTATGACCAGCTACCTATTATTGATACAAACCCGTCCAGGCGATAACAGCGTCACCTGACGACAAAGGACTGCTAGTCAGACACACGCACGATGCATGTAGTATCAGTGAGCATGCTGTCCGTGTGTAGAACGGGGAAGGTGCGCGATCTACTGTATCTGAGTTTGACTGAGGACAGACTGTGATGGCCCAGAGGCTCGGCACGAGCATTTCGGAAAATGCACGACTTGTCGGGTGTTCGAGGAGTGCTGTGGTGAGGGTCTTCAGCAAGAGGTGAAACCAAGGTGAAACTACGTCCAAACGTCGAGGACTTGGTGGCCACCCCTCATTACAGACGTAGGCTGGGTAAACTGGTAAAAGAGGATAGGCGGCGTACTGTGATGGAACTAGCATCAGACTTTAATGCTGGGAAGAGTACAAGTGTGCCTGAACACACAGTACACCGAACACTCCTAAGGATGAACCTCCGCAGCCGACGACCCATGCGTATGCCAATGTTAACACCACGGCATCGGCAACTACGACTGAAATCGGCACCTGACCATCGTCACTGGACGTTGGCGCAGTGTCAGAGCGTTGCAAAGTGTGAGAAATCCCGATATCTTCTTCACCGTGCCGATGGGAGTATGCGAATCCCTCGTCTTCGAGGGGAACAACTCCTTGACACCTGTACTGCGGGACGGAGACAAGCTGGCAGCAGCTCAATTATCCTCTGGGGAACATTCACGCGGGCATCCATGGGTCTAGTAGAGCTCGTGCAAGGCACCATGACGGCCGACAAGTATCGTACACTGGTTGCAAGCAACGTACAACCCTCCATGACGATTATTTTTCTCAACGGCAGTGGCATTTTTCAAGAAGATAATGTGTCATGTCACAAGGCGAGAAGTGTGATGGAGTGGTTCGAGGAACAAAGTGCCGAATTGCAATTGATTTGCTGGCCGCCAACTCGCCAGATCTTAACCCGATCGAAGACGTCTGGGAAGTGATTGAACGTGGCGTCGGAGATCATCGCCCCCATCCCCATAATTTACGGAAATTAGGTGACGTGTGTGCAGATGTGGTGCCAACTACCTGCAGCGACATACCAAGACCTCACTGCTTCCATGCTAAGTCGCGTCGCCGCTGTTATCCGTGCCAAAGGTGGACATACCGGCTCTTAGGTAGGTGGTCATAATGTTTTGGCTGATCAGTGTAGATGTTTGAGGACCATAGCTAATTACGAATTTCAGGAGTTTTGCAGGGGTTAATTACTTTGCTTCATCTACATAAATCTAGATATGAAATGGAATGGCGTATGGCTTTTAGTGCCGGGAGTGTTCGAGGACATGTTCGGCTCGCCAGGTGCAGGTCTTTCGATTTGACTCCCGTAGACGACCTACGCGCCATGATGAGGATGAAATGATGATGAATACAACACATACACCCAGCCCCTGTGCCAGCAGAATTAACCAATTATGGTTAAAACTCGCGACCCTGCCGGGAATCGAACCCGGGACCAGAAGGCCAGAACGCTAACCATTCATCCATAGAGCCGGACAATCTAGATATTAAAAGTGTTTAATAAAAACAGATTTTTCCAGTCGATCCGTCCATTCTTCTGGATGGATTTGCTTCAATTTTATGTTATTCTATTCTGTCAGTCAACTTTGAGTAATCCTAAAATCAAGTCACTAAATGATCACTCCAATAATTGCAGGCGAAGGCTTACCCTTGCCCGCAATACATTCGGTATTTAGCGGATTGCACACAGTTAAGGAGCAAGGAGTAAGGATATCAGCGAAGTTAAACGATTAGAAATAATGGCGACGACTATAGGCAAACCTGCAATTTGAACCACACTTGGTACACATATGACTGTATTACTATCTAGAGAGAAATAGAGAAATACCGTGGGAGTAAGACATACTTAGCATCCCTAGGGGTGGGGTAGGGAGAGAGTGGCAAGTAAAAATAATCGAAAACAACCTATATTAGTGTTGAATCCAGAGTTTTTGCTGTCGCTGTGATGACTAGTGACATTTCGGATGAAATTTAAGTCCAAATTTTGGCATCACCGGCATAGAGAGTGAGAAGAAGTGAAAAAGATATATCCAAACTGACCAAGATTATCTATGTATGTAGATATGCTCCAGCATAGCTGTCAACCAAATAAGATACACATACTATCTAGAGCGACCAAAATACTGTGGGGAGAAGACACCCTTAGTACCCTTACTGTTGGGCGTTGGGAGGGAATGACATGTAAACATCATCGAAAACGGTCAATATCGGTGTCGAATCGATACTTTTCGGGATCACTGTGGTAAATTGTGACACTCTGAATGCCATTTAAGTTTAAGTTCAGCCTCCATTGGTATGCGGGACATAAGGGGTGAGAAGGAAAATGTCATGCCCAAAATGACCGAGATCAATAGTGAATTAGTTCTTGGGTACTCTAAGCTGATTGATGACAGTCCCAATGACGGTTGGAATCGTGTATATCATACCTATAGCGCGAAGGGTTACATTGTAATTTCTTATTTTTGTTACTTAAAAAGATCAACCACTTCCCAGACAATCTGGCTGCCACAAGGCTAAAGCTCCACGCGATCAAAACAACTAAACCTTTAAATTAAACAAGAAATTCAATTATAACAACAGAATTTAATAAAGGGTCCACCTAATCAATACTTGTCAGTTATTATACAAATGTTAAAACCTTAGAACATGTTTAGGCCCATCATTCGGCTATATTCAGTTTTTACACTAAATTAAGCTAAACACTTGTTAAAGCGAATCGTCAGTACAAACATACAAGTTTAAAATGTTTAATAAATGTTTATCTTAATTTAGTTTAACAGCTGAAGATGGCAAAATGGTGGGTCGAAACATGTTCTGAGGTTTTAGCATATTTATTGTTATAACTGACAAGTTTTGATTAGGTGGGCTCTTTATTAAATTATTTTATTACAGTTGAATCTATATTATATTGTCAATGCCGTACCGGTATGAAATTTATAAGCTGGAATTTAATTTACGACACAAAAACAATTCTAAAGCTACAAAATAGTTCGTAAAAACCGAACAAGTGGCTGCCTAGTTTGGGTCACGTAGATATCAACTTGCATTCGGGAGACAGTTGGTTCGAACCCCACAGCTCTGAAGGTGGTTTTCCGCGGTTCCCTATTTTCATCCATGCATACATCAATCCACCTTGTGGGTACAGTATTGTATGTTTTTCAGGCATGGAGATAAGCTATGTGATACAATCGCTTGTCCACGAACCCGCTACGCTGGCGTAACAGGGGGAGAGGTGATAATCCCACGTGGCGCATCCCAGGTGGCGGATAGGGGGATCCTAACCGGCTTGCCGGCGGACATGAGGGAAATAAAATGCCTCTCGCGGACCAAACACACAACCCCCTGTGGGTGGGGGACGCCGACGAAGAGTACACCCACGGTATCCCTTCCCTGTCGTAAGAGGCGACTAAAAGGGGCGACCAAGGGATGATTGTCTTGGAACCATGAAACTACTTGTGGTTAGTACCACCACGCGGAGAGCATCATGGGTCGCTTTTACTTGCGCGTAGTACTACTATATTAGGTGCCAAATAGGTTTGTGATTAGTAGCACACAGGAGCACCGTGCGGTCGGCTTTTGCAGTACCTGTGATTAGTACCACCATATGAGTGGGACCATGGGATGATAGCTACCATGGTTCTGCCTTGCCTATGATTAGTACCCACTATATGAGGAACACCACTGGATAGGGGAAGGTCCCTGTGATTAGTACTCTTCTGTGATGATCCCGATAGGTTTGCGTTGCCTGTAAATGGCGCCGCAAAGTGAGAAAAACATAGGCCTGTATTATATGTCGAATTTCATAACCTGTGAGTAGTACCATAATTTGTGGAATACCGCGAAGCTCTGCTACTTTTGATTAGTACCGCAACATGACCAATACCATGGTTCTACTTTCCTAGCGATCAGTACCGTTATGAGAGGCCGATAACTTGGTTTTTGGACCCCCTTTAGACTGCAAGCATCATCGTTTCAGTGTTATGCTATAGTAGCAGTCCCTTGGTCAGTAATCCTATTCTTTTACGTCAGTTTTTTGTGAATGTAAAGCATTGCGGGTCGCATCCACTGATTGTTTTAAATTCATGTCCATCCATTCATTATTTGTTCTCACGCTTTGAATTCTGGTCAGTGGAGAATTTTAGACTTTTAATTTGTCATTCAATTTCGTCTCATTTCGTACCATTAGGGGCCGATGACCTCGATGTTAGGCCCCTTTAAACAACAATCATCATCATCATCATCATCAACAACAATCGCTTGTGCCAGGAGCACCCAGCTATAAACAATGGTATGTGATCAGATAATTATTAACAGAAAAGCACACGAATGTGCATTACATCAATTGTTGATTACTTTAGTCTTTGCTGTAATCACACAGAGATTTATGGTTGTTTTTACATCTTGTGATGTGGTTTATATCATAGCACTGTCCGCATAACGAGCACATGCAATCTTTACTTGGGCCGTGATATGACATATTCTTTCATATTTTATAGAGGTACCCGTGCACTGCTAGTTTGATTGCCGCATGTCTCAGCCTCTGGTAGACATTGGCCCAGTTCCAATGCATCATGCCATCCGTGCCGTATAAATCAAGAAGGATTTCTTTTCTTTTTCCCTCTCTCCACTAGGTGCGCTTCGACAATCTCTTTGGATGGCAGTGGTATTTCCGTCACCTCTTCGATGAGGAAAGGTTCCCGTGCCAATTCATGTGTTAAGTGGGAGCGTGTGTGTTTTGAGATTCTCATTATGTTTTTTCAAGAATATTGCTTTAACTCCTTCAATGGTGGCCGGATCATTCTCCGTGATCATATAACAGTTCAGCATTATGCCGTACGCCACACTCCTTATCGTATTATGCCCGAAATCCTTCAAAATAATGTTTGTGTGCTTTCTTTTGCTGAAATTGCTAGCTTTTTATGTTCGGAATCTAGTTGCAAAAGGATTTAGTTCAATTCGTTGCTTAAGTGCACTAAATTCCTAACACATGCGTGTCACATACCACGCCCCCTTTTTATCATGCGTTGCTTTTTTCATCTTCGCTAAACTCTACTTTTGTTTACTCATGCAATTGACTGTATCACACTTAGGAGTATTGAAGGAGGCTCTGAAGCGTCATTTCCGGTTGGTCAAGCATAGCGATCACCGCAGAAAGTTTGTTTTGGTTTGAGAGATACACTGCGAGGTTTAATGTTGTGAAATTCAATCGTCATTTCGTAGACAACTTTTTACCATGACAAATGTACCTTTTCTCTGGTACTACTAAAGGTATCAATCTGAAACTTGATATACAAGCCGAGTAAACAATTTCACACATTTGCCTGCAAGGAAATTACAGTTTTCAAATAGAAAAGTTCATTTAGTTTAAAAATGGAAATAGGCATAAAATTAAAAACACCTGCAGGCATTAAGTCATCAAACTCTTAGAAATAACTTTCAAAAATTACAAGGTCCAGGACCTCGACGTTGCTGTGAAAAAGGTACATAAAAATGACCAAAATTCAAATATGAAATAATATGTTTTTCAAAAACATTTTATGCACATTGACTGATTAATGTTTATAGGTATGAACAGTGTACTTTAAATCAGTGTGAAAAGTTTCATGATACTAACTTAAAAGAGTATCCATGTTACGGATAATTTAAGAAATCAATCCATTTTCTTGCACGTCTCCGCTTAGGTTAGTTTACCATGGTCAGAACTGTCGATTTGACTTGCCTTGAAGGTAACAAGATATGCGCCTCAGAAACTTCTTGCTGTTTTCCTGTAAAGTTAGTGAAATTACACTTACCACGCCCAGGAGTATCCTTAATAAGCTACGTATCATATGCATAATATCCCGATTCCCGTTAACCCATTATCAGCCAATGTCCCATTTATGGGAGGCAATAATTTTATTATTTTTTAAACACTGCTTACAAAGTTAGGGATATTTTTTCTGTCATATTGGTCAAACTGTTCCCTGTTGCACTAGAAAACAAAAGAGCATTATGTTTAGTTTCATACTCTTCCACCACGAGTGTTCTATCTGCATGTGTTCTTGTTAGGTTCTGAAACTGATCTTTTAAGCTGAGCATATTTCCTTAGAGTGAATTTCTGAAGCTCATTCTGGTATCAACGCTATAGTTTTAAGATTCCAGAGTGCAAATGGTGCATCAGCTGCCAGTTATTATTATATAGGTAAGAATAACATGTGTTTCTTCATGCCGTCCCATTTTTGGCACATTTGTATGAATAAGTAGCACTTACATTGGTTCATTGTTGGATGCTTCATCACCTACAATGCTGCATTCCTCTGACTTTAGTACATTATATGAGCATAGTTAGAAAATATTTATTCAATAAATGTATCCTTGCTTTTATAGTACAACACTTCGAGTTACTTCTTGTGTTCTAGGCAAATACAATGCCATATACTACACGCCTGATAGTTCCAAAGATAAGAAGCTATCTCGAAGAGCTGGAAAATGATTCTTAGGAAGTGGATGATATCGGAGTAATAATTTTACCGCCTAATACTGACGAGGAAACTGATGAGGAGGATGTGCTAGAGAATGAATTTTTGGACACTGAAATACGCGATGTAGCAGGGACATTAGAAGTATTTCGTACCGATGCGAATACAAAGAAAACGGAAATACAGTTAGATTATCTACCATCACCTTTTGCAGCAAAAAAGCAGCCTAAAAGGCAGAAAACGTGCCGTTTAGCAGAGATGACATCCAACTGTAAACCCACAGATCATCCAGGTGAGAAATATGTCAACCAGAATACTCTACAGATAGCTGCTCACTAATAGAAGTTGGTCATATCATTGACAATTTACATGGAAAGTCTGTTGCTGATGTATTTGAACATTTTTTCTTTGATGCGTTTGGGTGTTTACAAACAAGAATTCGCTCCAAAAAGTGGTGGTGGCCACGTTTTATCTAGATGTTGGATGTTACAGTAGTAAATACTTGGAGAGCATACCAAACTGCCACTGAAGAAGATAATGTATCTCTGCTAGATGTTCGAAGGAAGATAGTGCTAGCGTATCTTTCTAAAACATCAGGTTCAACATCCAAACGCAGAGGTACTCAAAGAAGCAAACTCCTGGGGGGCAGAGTAAGCATTGAAGTCAGGTTCCATTCAGGAAATCATTTCATTACACCGATTGCAACTCAGAGAAGATGCGGACATAGCAAGAAGAAGACGACAAGGGTTTGTGTACGTTGCGATGTGCCACTCCACGATAAATGCTTTGTTCCAGTCTACATCCGATGAACGTTGGCTGCCATAAATTTGAGTGCCTAACTCATGTTGCACCTTTCATTGGAAACGATGGTTTATTTCTTGTGGCGGATTTCCTCTTTGTGAGCAATTTCCTGCAATGCTGTGAAAATTCTATGTAAACTTTTTGTACATCCTATGGTTATAAAAGTCGTCAGTGAATAGATGTAGAGTCATAAAATTTGTAAATATGTTGCGAAGCAATAAATGAGTGCATATGAATGCACAGTAACTGTTAATTTGCATAAATAAAATAGTATAACCTTCTGCTATCATAAATGCCAATGTCCCAAAATTGGGACGCTCCTTAATTTTAGGATCCTGCATCGAAATATAATAAAATCCAATTTTCTTGTTTATTCTTGCCCCAAACATTTAAATAAAGTCAATTATAGGGTAAAATTCCGTTTGAATTAATTTTTGTAGGTAATGGGTTAAAATCTTGTCCTCCTGAAAAAACATAACATGGTTGGTTCTTCAAAAATTTATCTTAATTTAGAGTCATATATTTGCCGGGCTGAGCGGCTCCCGTGGGACAAAATTCCAACACCTCGGCGTCTCCGAAAACCTTGAAACTAGTTAGTGGAACATAAAGCCAATAACATTACTTTTATTATTAGATGGTTACATTTAGCCGAATACTAAGCTTAGTTTTTCACTCGTAGCATTATTGCGGCGCAGTGTATGTTCACAACTATAGTACTACACAACTTGTGTAGTAAAGAATGCGGACAGCGAATAAAGAATTGTTTGTCGGCTTTGATATATTTGCCAGGTCGTAAATATAGAAAGCCGACAATAATGGAACGCTAGCTGAAAACTTCTTTCATGCACGACAGGAGTTTGCGATTATTAATACGAATAAGTGATCTGAAGTTGTTGACGATAAATAACTCTGTTTTTCTGAGGGAGCTTCAGATATATTCAGATTGAATATTTGTTAGTTTGAAACATTTGTATCGCCAGTGAAACATGCAGAGTGCATGATTCAATATATCATTCAGCGATTAGTTTTGGAGTCAACATTTACTTGTTTTTAGAAGTTTTATCATGCTAGGCAACTCGTAATGTATATACTGATAAGCTACCATCAGAAAACATCAATTTGTGAAAGGAAAGTGCAGACCACGGGGTTTCCGATGAATCTTCCAGTTATTGCGCTTGTTAGACTTGAGGAGTCTTCACTAATTCTGCATTTTATGATTGAAAACCCTCATCCACTGAAGAACTGGGATGTAAATTTCTGAGTGTCTACGTTGTTATCACGGGAGCGAATATTTTAAGCAATTTATCGTAAATTTCGTGTGAACCGCTGTGCAATGTAGGTGACTAATATGTCACATTACTCTTAAGTAATCTTTATTTTCAATTAAAACTGTACCGGAGGTAGACCCACTCCATGAATTTAAAACGAGCACCTTTTAGAAGGTCATCTGTAATACGAACTGTGATACTTCCAGTGAAAGAAGTTTGAGCGTTTATCGTCAGATGTCTCTACTGTCAACTTTTGTGCTCCCTCTGGTGAGAGGATAGACAATTAATTTTCAAGAGAAGTATTGTAGTCAATAGTTAGTAAAACTAAATTGTTTATAGATTGTTTTTGATGCTGTAAGGTTATCAGCAGTTCTATCACTTCCCCCCGCCTTAAAATGTTAACCAATCAGGAGTTTTTGAAATTTATTTAATCTACCAATAGAATTTGTGGGTGTGTACTGTGCTTCGACCCCGAGAATTCGGGAACCTTCCTCTCCGCTATAAAACCCGGAAACTTTTGGGCCATGTTGTCTTTCGATCACTCCATTTCAGCAGTAGAGTGTGTTCATAGAGGAGGCAGGGGACACGCCTCGCCCATCTCCGGAAGGCTCTCCAGCTCAAGGTAATGCCAGACATCTTTTAATCATGTAATAGTCTCAGAAAGCTAACTCGAAGGGAAGGTTTCAAAATTCTTTCTTAATGTAAATCTTAACATCATCTTTTCTATATAAATTTTCAAGCAGGTCTAAGACCTTAGTTTAACTTAGGGAAGAAAGAGTGTAAACCCTCTTGTATTCCTCTTCAACTTGGTATTGAGGTGACTATGATTTCGTAAACTTTAAAGTTTTCCTTTTGTAATTTAAAAACTTGTCCGCCTCTGTGGTGTAGTCGTTAAAGTTATTTGCCGAAAAATAAAATGTTCGGAGGCGAACACTTGCACTCCTTTGAAATTCAGTTGAAAATACTTAAAACTCTATGTGGGCTTATGACCCGAAGTTACAGAGGCTAAGCCTATACTGCGGGGATTACTGGATGGAAAGTTTCTAAATTCTTTATTTCTTAATCTGCTTACCCTCCAGGGTTCGTTTTTCCCTCGGACTCAGCGAGGTTTCCCACCTCTTCCGCCTCAAGGGCAGTGTCCTGGAGATTGAGACTTTGATTCGGGGATACACCTGGGGAAGAGGACCAGTACCTCGCCCAGGCGGCCTCACCTGTTATGCTGAGTAGGGACCTTCTGAGGGGATGGGAATACTGGAAGGGATAGACAAGGAAGAGGGAAGGAAGCTGCCGTGGCTTAATTTAGGTACCATCCCGGCATTTGCCTGGAGGAGAAGTGGGAAACCACGGAAAACCACTTCGAGGATGGCAGCGTCTACTGTTTGTTTTTTGTAAAAGTTAGATTGTGACTTGAAGAGGCTTAGATCTTGTAAAGTTTGGAGAATAATCTCCTAGAGTAATTGTGTCGAGCAAAGACGCTCTTTCTAATGTTGTAAATTTTGGGGCCCGGTCTCTTTACTTGTTTAAGAAATTTTAAAATCTGAAAAGAAAAAACAAGGAAAGAAATAAAGTTTCAAATTTTAGAGTTTTAAATTAAAATTGTATCTTTTCTCTATCCACCCATTCATGCTAGGTTGTTCCATTTTTTACAATAGGGCTATGGACCTATTGTCTCTGAAACTTAAGGACGATCGTGCTAGTATAGCTAATACTCTAGCTGAACACATCTCAGAGTTGCCAAGTAAGTTTTATCGATTTTTGTTTGGAGCCGCTAGTACTAAGGGTGACTATCCTCCTCCAGTAAATGTACAAACGGAAGAGTTTTCTGAAAGTAAGGAACCTGTTGACCCCCAACAACAAACGTCTGCCCAATTTGAACAAGGAATTAGTCATCTGCAACAACTTCCAACCTTCATCATCAGTAATGTCGCTTTTGAACTCCCTCAAAATCGAATGCGGTCTCTGATTATTTCACTAGGTTTCAGTAGTTTACCCCACCCCTTAGCCATGTTTCCTAAGAGCATCTCAAAACTTTCTGTAAATTCTATTAACGATGTGATCACCTTCCTAAGGTTTCGGTGAAATTTCAGGATCTTACTTTAGTGTTTTCTCTCCCTCATTTTCAAACCAAATCATTCACCCATACTCTGTCGGCGTCCTGTCGGATAAAATCGTAAAGGCAATAGCTGATAGAAGCTCTATAGAAGACTTCCATTCCCATCTCTTAGCCAATTTCATACTAACATGGGATATGTCCTCGGTGATACAAAAGTACTATTTCAGAGTCCAAAGGCTCGACAGGAATTTAGCTGACTTTATTCAAGACATAACGTTTTATACGAGGGTGTTCGCCCTTCATTAATCAGAAGGTCAGATGTACAGACCACCGTCGAAGGGATTTCTCAATCCTGCAGGTCTTATTTATGTTTCGCTTCTCGACCTCAAACATTCTCTGAACTTGAGGCTACGACAGTGTAAACGGAGGGAGTTAGGTATGTCGACACCTTACCACTCGCCAGGGAGCCTCGTCTGTCATCTAATACTTCTCGGCCACCACCTCGACGAACCTTCTCTCCACGCATGCGTGCGGATCGGCAGAACGTCTTCGAAATAAGAGTCTCTTTGTAAAAACTAGTGGAACTGGGAATGGAGCAGGACCATCCCAGGGATGTTTTAAGTGCGGGCTGTTCTCACATCTTACCAAAAATTGTACGTCACCTAACAGCACCTTCCTGTTCTACTTCTGGTGCTGCCTCTACTAACTTAGGCGATAGGGAGTGACTAGCGCACCCGGCTGAGTTCAGCTTCTAGAGGCTCAGCCCAGGTCAAGTCGGGTACCGAACTATTGGAGAAGAAAAGACCCTCTATCTTTTGAAGGCCCGAGGGAATAACTTAAAATTGCCTTTGAGACCCCAGGATTTGTGCACTTCCTCAAAATTGAGATAAATAATGAACCAGTCACGGCTCTATTAGAATCAGGAAGTGTTAGCTCTATTATTTCTGAGGAGTGTATTCTAATTTGAAAGTTTGTTGTAAATTTCCTGATAACTTTTTTCTTCTGTTAAATGCATTTCGGCGAATTCTTCACTCTTCTAAATTTTAGGATTTATTCATGCTAAAGTACGCATTTCTAAATTTACCTGGAAAACTAAGTTGTATATTGCCAAACAGTTGTCATGCCCTGTGGTATTGGGGGCAGATTTCATTTCGCATTCTGGTCTCGTGCTAGATCTTCAGAGCAAGTCTTGCACATTCAAGTTTGAAAGTAACAATAGCTGTAGGGGACACTCACATACATGTGAACAGAAATATAACTGGGTTGTTCGAAGTAATGTTTATCTGACTTCAAGATAAATGCGATAGTAGTAATGACACTCACAGGCTCGATATGGACTACCACAAGTAGCGATTAATGTCCCTGAAGATCACCACTCGCGCCCCGTTCATTGCAGATAGCGGCACTTAGTTACCAATCCTCCAACCTGAGCGTCAAAATTCAGTTTACTCGTCCTTGGCTAATATGACTACATTTATTTAATAGCGTTTATAGCCTCTGATATTTGCACAATCGCTAACTATAGCACAATGATCCTTAGTTCTCCGTAATCACTGTCTCACTATACACTGACGGTTAAAGATAGCGTGACCCGGTATCTAAGTGAAAAGAATTTACTTAGTCTGTAGAGAAAATCACAAAAATATATTGTGTTCACTCCATCACAAATGGAGTACTGGTCACACGTAATTGATGTCGATATCACACACACTTATCACCCAATGAATGTAGAGATGTGCACAAAGAAACTCCGCAGAATTTGCAGTATCTAATGATGCAAAAATGTGATTTACTTCTCGACGCATTCTTAGTTAAACATTCCTTATACAATGCACCAAGAGAAGCATGTGGTGGAAAAGTATTGATTAGGTCTAAAAAGGTTCATGGCATTAAGAATTCTAGTTTAATATGTTGTACCTGAGACAGTGAGTTTCTATGATGAAATTTTGAAATAACCTGAAAGTGAATGTGTTGGAAATAGAAAAGGAACTAAATGCGATAGGGTGCTGAAGGGTTTTATATCCGATCCTCCCTCCCCAAGATACTAGGTAATACCTATATTTTTCTGGTCCTGTTGCTTCCATCATACATATTTTAAATATATACATACATTTTTCTGCCGGAAATATGTATGTTATCTGCTTATTTGTTGAAATCTTAAGGTATAAATGCTTGGCGAAACAATTACCGAGCTCGATAGCTGCAGTCGCTTAAGTGCGGCCAGTATCCAGTATTCAGAAGATAGTGGATTCGAACCCCACTGTCGACAGCCCTGAAGATGGTTTTCCGTGGTTTCCCATTTTCGCGCCAGGAAAATGCTGGGGCTGTACCTTAATTAAGGCCACAGCCGCTTCATTCCCAGTCCTATCCCTTTCCCATCCCGTCGTCGCCATAAGACCTGTCTGTGTCGGTGCGACGTAAAGCCAATAGCAAAAAAATACTCATATTGTAAAACTATATACACGAGTGTTATATTTTAGGCAATAAACCATTATTTACGATATTCTTCGATATAAATTAAAAACGTAAACTCAAATTCGGAACTAAAGTATCTCATTATAAATCATTATGGAAGGTTAAGTTGGTCTTCATTATCTTATAGTGTAATTCCTGCCATTGGCTAGTAACGCTGAATGATCTTATGTGTAGCAAATATTTTTGAAAACATATTTACTCCATTCCTATTAAAAGTTGTAAAAACAAATTATATCTTTAGATGCGATATATTCAACGGTAGGCCAATTGCTCCCCAGAAGTGGAAAATCCGTTTCTAAACGTTTCGATCTCGTGATAGTAAATTGAACTCATTTCCTTTGGATGTACCCAGAACGCCTTTATCCCCTCGGTTAGGCAGCCGCTCATACAAAATTAAACCGAGGTATATAAACTAACTTGACGTAACATACTGTAAATCTGATTTCCTGTCTAACTACTAAGAATTTGTTTCCTAAATAAGGTTGTAAGTAGACCAGAAAATATTCCTGGAAGTCTGTGAATACGGCAATCAAGGTCACTGAACGTGTTGACGCTGATAATATGAAGCCGCGTGATAATAAGGCGGCATGTCAAAACAAGTCTCGTAGCACAGTAGGTAACAACATATAGTCATAATAGTGCATATTAAATTTCAAGTAGAAGGGGAGGGGGATGTTTTTAAAAATAAGTCAGTGAGGTCGCGAGGAACAAGCGAAGAGCCCGTCAAGATTAATGTGCCCCGGCCCCTGGCGCCACAATGAAATATCGAAAAAGTTATAAAGGAGGCCCCTCCCCTTCCCCGGCAAGCTTTTATGAGTAGTCTGAGGAGAGCAAGTGGGCCAGCCACATCGCATATAAATTATGAAAAGGAAGAAGAAGCCAGGGGAGGGAGAAAAACAGCAAAAAGACATCTATCTAAAGAGGAATGCATAGTCCCTCACTTGGGCTTCCTTTCAAGATGATAAATACGATACGAGGAGGAGATTTAAATTAAATTTTGAACAAGTTAAAATGTTGTGTGTGTGCAGAAGTGGGCGGGCGTAAGCTTTTCAACGAGACACGAACAAATGTTGTCAGTGAAGAATTTTGTTGTTTACTGCAAGAAACAAAATACATTATTATGTACCAAGGAAAACGGTAGTACAATAGTTAAGATGTCAACTTTGCTGAATGGTCTTTTCTTGTCCTTTATAATAAATTATTGTCAACCATACGTTGAAGAGAATGTTGAATGCACCTCGTATGACAGTGTGCCATGCATGTTTGAGAAGCTACAGCACAATGACCACTAAAGTCCATTCTTAGTGTGACATGGAACTGAAAGGTATTCAATAAGCGATTGAATATTTCCGAAAAGATAGAGTCGATCCTCTTCTTCACTTCGTCTTCCTTTCTTCCCGAAGATAAGGAAAGAGTGTCGGTTATGAAATTTCTGAAAATAAATCGTCTTTCAAGGCTGAAGAATCACCTCCCTTTGATGCTTATTTATGTTTATTTCATTTTTCTTGGTATAATTAAGGGTATGAACCTTTTCTCTTATTCTAAACGAGTCTTTCCTGGCCTTTTCTCAAATACTTGGGTTCGGCACTTCATGCGTATTGAGCCTACCTCTTCCTAACGCGAACCCTATGTAGAAAGATGTACAGTATTCAGTGTTACGTGTTCCTGTAGAGACTAGTAATATGGTGTGATGTGATGTGATGTGATGTGATGTGATGTGATGTGATGTGATGTGATGTGATGTGATGTGATGTGATGTGATGTGATGTGATGTGATGTGATGTGATGTGATGTGAATGAAGATTTGTACAATAATACGAATACAAACGCCCATCCCCCAAGATAGAGTAAACAGCCAGACGTGGCTTTCTCTGACTCGAACAGAAATCGAAACCTAATC
This sequence comes from Anabrus simplex, assembly GCF_040414725.1. Classification (NCBI taxonomy): domain Eukaryota; kingdom Metazoa; phylum Arthropoda; class Insecta; order Orthoptera; family Tettigoniidae; genus Anabrus; species Anabrus simplex. Next base: position 860,698,133 of record NC_090265.1, on the reverse strand, counting down.
ACAATGAATTGGCGGCCACTACGCTAGATAGTCAACCATTTTTTTTAAATTTGCTTTACCACGCACCGACACAGATAGGTCTTATGGCGACGATGGGACGGGAGAGGGCTACAAGTGGGAAGGAAGTGGCCGTGGCCTTAATTAAGGTACAGCCCCAGTATTTGCCTGGTGTGACAATGGGAAATCACGGAAAACCATCTTCAGGGCTGAGTGGGGTTCGAACCCACTATCTCTCGAATACTGGATACTGGACGCACTTAAGCGACTGCAGCTATCGAGCTCGGTAGTCAATCAAAGAGACTGACTTAAAACTAAGATTAACAATAATATGAAACTATTACTATTTACAGTTACTAGGATATTGTAAGAATTTCATTCATGAAATTGCAACTATATTAAGAATAAGAATAAGAATAAGAATAAGAATAAGAATAAGAATAAGAATAAGAATAAGAATAAGAATAAGAATAAGAATAAGAATAAGAATAAGAATAAGAATAAGAATAAGAATAAGAATAAGAATAAGAATAAGAATAATATGCGGAGTCCAGGGTGGCCTGGCGCAGGTCTTCTAAATGTATTCTCATGGGTGACCTGCCCGTCTGTGAGGATGGGATCCTACCTCGCATAAAATATACTGTTGAAGGTGACACAAATACCCAGTCTCCGAGCCGGAGGAATTAACCAATGAATGTTAAAATCCCCGTTCTGGGAGAAAATTGAACCCAGGACTCTTTGGACCAAAAGCCAGCACGCACACCAGTTAGCCACGGAGCTGTACTGTAACAAAATTAGTATTAATAATTATTATAACAAAGCCTCCGTGGCTCAGGCGGCAGCGCGCCGGCCTCTCACCGCTGGGTCCCGGGGTTCAAATCCCGGTCACTCCATGTGAGATTTGTGCTGGACAAAGCGGAGGTGGGACAGGTTTCTCTCTTGGTGCTCCAATTTTCCCTGTCATCTTTCATTTCAGTGACACTCTCCATCATTTTATTTCATCTGTCAGTCCGTAACCATTGCCCCAGTGGAGTGCGATAGGCTTCAGCAACCGGCACAATTCATATCCTCGCCGCTATATGGAAGCTTCATTCATTCTCTTCCTGACCCGGTGGAATGAAAAGAGGCTGAGAATTTTCATTTTAACATCCAAGGTTTTATGGAGTGCATTCTGTAACATTCTTAGGAAACGAGCAGCTCGACTAAGTGGCATGTTCCGAGCTGTCAGTGGAGAGATGGCGTGATATGACGTTAGTAAACGAATGTTTGAGTGGTGTTTTTAAAAGTACGAAATATCACAATATAAAGTTGAAATTCAAGAAAACAATTTGGCCACATATTCGTTTATAGGAAGAGGAGTTAGGGATTCGAATAATTTACCACGGGAGATGTTTCATAAATTTATTGAATTAATATGACTCAGCATTCTCGTAAGTTGGAATATCGTTGGTAATTTGCACCTTGAACAAATTCCCGTGCCTGTATATTGATGGACGCAGTAATTTTGTATCTGTCTCTTGGCAAAATGTGTCTTCCGCCGAAGTCTCAGACTCATTTATGGCTGTGACAGTATGGGAGCTGTTGAGATATGAGTGGTTCAGAATGGTGAATTTCGGAGCATTGCTAGTGAACATAGATGCTGTAAAAGGTGCTACGCAATTGTACTTTTAGACCCAGTGATGAAAGCAATGGTAAACTACCTCGCTCCTCATCTTGCCTAGTACTCATCATTATTGCGCCGTTATTGGTTACTTCGATTTCCTTGTAGCTGCATAACCGTCGGTGGTCTACTCTATATGATGATTCAACAAGCCTCGGGGCTAATGACTTGACAGACACACTGTACAAAACTAACACCACGTGTAAGTAATGTTTACAAGAAATGCTTACTCTCTCCCAGGTCGCTGTTCAAACGTGACGGGAAGTTAATATTATTCTATTCTGTTCTATTCTATTCTATTCTATTCATTCATTCATTCATTCAAACTTTCTTCTTCTTAATCTATTTACGGGTCAGGGTTGGTTTTTCCCTTAGACTCAGTGAGGGATCCCACATCTACCGTCTCAGGGGCAGTGTCCAGGAGCGTGAGACTTTGGGCCGCGGGATATATCTGAGGAAGAAAACAGTACCTCGCCTCGCCTGCGTGGCCTCACCTACTATTTTATGTTAAAGAGGGAAGGAAGCGGCTGTGGCATTAAGTTTGATACCATCCCGGCATTTTCCTGGAGGAGTAATGGGAAACCACGGAAAACCACTTCGAGGAAGGTGGGAATCGAATACCCCTCTACTCAGTTGACCCCGTTCCAGCACTCGTACTACTTTTCAAATTCCACGGCAGAGCCGGAAATCGAACCTGGACTACCAGGGGTGACAGATAATCACACTAATCACTACACCGCAGAGGCGGACTTTCATTCAGACATTGTCAAAAATGTAGGGGAGAAATGTCGAACCCCACATACGATGGGCCTGAAGAGATTTCAATGGTTTCCCACTTCCACACTAGACAAGTGTCGAGGCTGTAGCTTAATTAAAGTCACAGCTGTTTACTTTCCAGTCCTAGCTCTTTTTTTCTATTACAGCGTCAAATAAAACCTACGTGTGTTAATGTGACGTTAAAACGCTCGAAGCTGAGAAGAAAAGAAGATGGGAAAATTACTTGATTATGCCAGAAGGAAAGGTCGAAAATATGTCGTGGAATAAAAAATTGTGAAGCGCCGGACACAGCGCGCTTTGAAGTTGTGTCAATCAGGCCAAGAAGAGAGCTAGCAAAGAAATTTCTGTTTCAAGAATTTACGCATGAACAGAAATGAGGAATGTATGTTCAAAAGGTGCTATTTCCAATTCCAGAAAATAATTCAATATTTCGTCCACCTTCATTAAGTAGTTGAGCAATCCAGACCAGGATGATGTAATTCTTTAAATTTCTGCCAAATCCGATTATTGATACGTTCCAAGTACCATTTATTATACGTTTCTTGCGCTTTTCCCACAACTTTCTTAAGGTGGAGTTAGCACTTTTTGAACACACACTCCACAATTGGGGAACTAAACTCTATCGCTTGTTTTCGGGCATGTTATCCTCCATGGACATTATTCACACATCATTCACTTTATTATAATGCCTCTGCGAAAAACACTACTGGCTAATGTTATTATTATTTTTGTTATTTTTATTATTACTTCTTATGCCCTGAATGTCTTTCACATACTCTCTTTATCGCCCTCAATTTCATACACATGTACTTAATATCCACACTATTCAAATACCTACTAGAATACATTAAGATGATCCTTACCAACAGGAAATTAAAGTATAATACTTCACACACTCGCGTATCTTAAAGTCATTAATTCGCACCTCGAGTCGTTATTTTCTTTCTTCACTTATCAGCATCCTTAAAATAAAGGCAAATGCTGGGGCTGTACCTTAATTAAGGCCACGGCCGCTTCCTTCCCACTCTATCCCCTTCCTGTCCCATCGTCGCCAAAAGACCTATCTGTGTCGGTGTGACGTAAAGCAACTAGCAAAAAAAAAAAAAAAAAAAAAAAAAACTAAAGGAGAATGTCTATAAACACGGAAAATTTAATTTGTGAAGCACCTGGACTATTAACAATCGCAACTTAGGAAGATCCTACTAACTGATTTAAATGGAATTATTATGGAAGTCAGCCGAATTATTTAAATCCACCCCATTTACGAGTGCTTCACTAAACACACATGACAACCTGTAGGGCATTAAACACTAATTCATGCATATTCCGGATATAACTTTTGTGATTAACCAATAATCACCCAGAAGACAAGAAAGATAAAGCTAATGAAGAGACTTCGAGACTCGCATATCTCGCTATCTACACACTATAAATGAAATCAAAATGCATGCTGTTGAGTTTATCTGTAAAGTTAAATGATCGTATTAATACAGTCTTTGACGGATTTTCACGCTAAGATACCATTGGAATGTACTTCTAATTTCGTCGTGTAACCTGCTGTCATCTGGGGATACCCATATGGATTTAGTTATCCATGACCACCATCTCGCTAGTAGAAGATCCTGGGTTCATATGGATCTTCGCTGACTCAATGATGTACTGGAAACCGCTACATCCAAGCCGTTGAAAATACCATGCTGTCCTTCCATCCAAAAATACTGCTGATACATAGGAGTGATCTCGTATCTGCAGGTTCTGGGTTCAGGGGGCACTCACATAAATGTGAACAGAAATATAATCGGGTTATTCGAAGTAATGTTTATATGACTTCAAGATAAATGCGATAATAGTAGTAACCACTCATAGGCTCGATATGGACTACCACAAGTAGCGATTAATCTCCCTGAAGATCACCACTCGCGCCCCGTTCCTTACAGATAGCGGTACGAGAGAATTTAAATATCCTCCAACCTGAGCGTCAAAATTCAGTTTACTCGTCCTTGGCTAATATGACTACATTTATTTGATAGCGTTCATAGCCTCTGATATTTTCACACGCGCTAACTATAGCACAATGATCCTTAGTTGTCCGTAATCACGGCCTCACTGCACACTGACGATTAAAGACAGCGTGACCAGGTCTCTAAACGAAACTCAATTATTTAGCCTGTATAGAATATCACATTAATATCCTGTGTTCACTCCATCAAAAAGGAGTACTGGTCACACGTAATTGATGTCGGTATCACACGTACCTACTACACAATGAATCTAGAGAAGTGCACAAAGAAACACTTCATCTGCACTGTGACGTGAACCACACCAACCATGATATAGAATAAGATGAAATGTGCAGGGTGAAATGCCTTATACAGTCAATTAGTGGAGATGGCTATGGAAAGGGAACGTCCCTCCCACTTGTACAAATTCGCTCCGTTAGCAATCATCTTCCAGAGTCGAATGAATATTCAATTTGTAGCTCTTTGTACCCTCTATCCACTGAAATATCTTCATTAAAATCGTATCACCTGCTTCACGATAATTATGACTGCGTGCTTTGGATTTTAGGCGCGTGTGGTGGGGTTGATGGGGACTCCCTGCTCTGAGTTAAAAAAAATCTCCAAAGGCCATCTGGTCTTTATCACTGCGATGCTGTCTTAAATGGCGTCATTAAGAATGCGTCAAGAAGTAAATCACATTTTTGCATCATTAGATACTGCAAATTATGCGGAGTTTATTGATCTCTCTTATGTATTTTTCCCGCACTTGTGACGAATTTTCATTATTATTATTATTATTATTATTATTATTATTATTATTATTATTATTATTATTATTATTATTATTATTATTATTATTATTATTATTATTATACCGGGAGGTACACCTCTACGCCGCACACTTAAATCTTGCGCCAATAAAACCTTCTATACAGGAGAAACACCGAACTTGGAACTTCACTTACTTAAACTTTTGCTCAGAAGGTGTCACTACCTTAATTTTGTGATTATGAAGTTGCCAGTACTGTGTGAATTTCAACTTGTTTTGTTTTCCGTTCTTCAAGAAGTGTAGACATTCCGTCATAGATGTCTCTACTAAAAAACTATGATCATGCACCCTGGTGCGAAGTGAAGAAATTTTTTTAAAGAAATTTTGTACTCATAAGTTTCTTCTTTACTAAATTTCGTTCATTCTTTTGTGGGTTGGCAATATTTATCTTTTCTTTCCGCCAGTTTTGAATTTAGCCAATCCAGAATTTCTGTAATTAATTTCCGACCAATCATGTATTTCTTCTTCGATTTTGATTGTAACTTTTGAAGTTAACCAATAAACACTGTGGGTGTGTCTTGATCATTCGTGAAAGGTCTCGAACTTTCACCGAGGGTTTATAAACTGCTGATTTTCACGTCTCTTGGCCATTTGATCAACATCTATCTAAGTGTATGGATGTCAAGCAGGAGGCGGGAGGCGCCTCTTTCATCATGCAGCAGGTTTTCAGCAAAGTAATGGCCATTTAACATCTTTATTTCTTGCTAGCTCAGCAGTTTAACCCGCGGGAAAGGTCCGAAACCTTTACCATGTAACCTATATTTCTAAACATGTAATTTTCTGCCGGTTTATGTAAAAACTTCATAAAATCTGTAACTGTAATTCGGGGATAGAGAGTGATTTACCCTCTCGAGCTCCCCTTCATTTTGGTTTGAGGTGACTACGTTTAGGTAACTGATTTTCTTCTCTTCCTTAATGTTTTAAAATTTCTTTCTTATACGGGTCACCTCCATAGTTTGGGAATAGCCCCTGTTTCATCGGCCTAGTGCCTTTTAGGTTTTAAGAAGCTACATAGAGGAGTGCAAGGGTTCGCCTCCTTTCATTTTATATTCGGGCCATTTATTTAACTGTTATTTCTGTTACAATAAGGCCCTGTAGTTTGGGTACGAGATACCCCTGTTTCATTTTCCGTAAGTTGTGCCTTGTGGGCAAGGAATTGTAAGTTCGGGTATCGCCTGGAATAGGCTTTGAAAACCTGAGAGCGTGTCACCTCTTTTCAAGTGTTGGAAAGGTGCCTCTAGGAGGCTTGGTATTGTAAATTAGGGAGCAATTGCTCCAGGTATTAGTGGATTTCTGCCCTTTGTGTAAAATTGTAAGCCTTTAAGTTGACTAGGAGCTCGAAATTGTAAAACTAGGGGCTTGTAGCAAAGAGAGTTAAAATTCTTGGATCCTGTTAAATTTTGTTGTTATTGATTGTTAAAACTCAGAAAATATAACCGTGTTAAAGTTTTAAATTAACTTTGATTTGGTAGTTAGAACCATTCACCCCGGCACCTTCTTTCACCTCTGCTGATCCACCAACCACGGGAACAATTACGGTATTATTATTATTATTACTATTATTATTATTATTATTATTATTATTATTATTATTATTATTATTATTATTATTATTATTATTATTATTATTATTATTATTATTATTATTATTATTATTAGTGAGCCTTCGAAATCTGTGGGTTGGTATACAAGAATTAGACAGAGAAGTGATGGTAATATACAGTTCTTGGGTTGAAACCCTGTAACCTAGCCACGCCTTGTGAAACAGGCAGCATTTCAAGCTTAGCGTCATTTCGTTAGCTCTCTTGCACGATAGAGAGGGTAATACCAAAGTCACGCTGTATTCAGAGCTTCTAACTCTCCTTGCCCGTAATTAGGGCTCCAGCCTACGAACTTGCGCAGCGTCGTTCGTATCCCGCACAGGACATAAAATGCTATTTGCAACCAAATATTTCATAAACTGATGCAAGAAACAGCACATACACTGACTGACAGAGCAAATGCAACACCAAGAAGGAGTGGTCAGAACTTTATGCCAATTGCAGGGTAGACTGACGTCACTGAGGTATGCTCATGATGTGAAATGCGCCGCTGTGCTGCGCACGTAGCGAACGATAAATGGGACACGGCGTTGGCGAATGGCCCACTTCGTACCGTGATTTCTCAGCCGACAGTCATTGTAGAACGTGTTGTCGTGTGCCACAGGACACGTGTATAGCTAAGAATGCCAGGCCCCCTTCAACGGAGGCATTTCCAGCAGACAGACGACTTTACGAGGGCTATGGTGATCGGGCTGAGAAGGGCAGGTTGGTCGCTTCGTCAAATCGCAGCCGATACCCATAGGGATGTGTCCACGGTGCAGCGCCTGTGGCGAAGATGGTTGGCGCAGGGACATGTGGCACGTGCGAGGGGTCCAGGCGCAGCCCGAGTGACGTCAGCACGCGAGGATCGACGCATCCGCCGCCAAGCGGTGGCAGCCCCGTACGCCACGTCAACCGCCATTCTTCAGCATGTGCAAGACACCCTGGCTGTTCCAATATCGACCAGAACAATTTCCCGTCGATTGGTTGAAGGAGGCCTGCACTCCCGGCGTCCGCTCAGAAGACTACCATTGACTCCACAGCATAGACGTGCACGCCTGGCATGGTGCCGGGCTAGAGCGACTTGGATGAGGGAATGGCGGAACGTCGTGTTCTCCGATGAGTCACGCTTCTGTTCTGTCAGTGATAGTCACCGCAGACGAGTGTGGCGTCGGCGTGGAGAAAGGTCAAATCCGGCAGTAACTGTGGAGCGCCCTACCGCTAGACAACGCGGCATCATGGTTTGGGGCGCTATTGCGTATGATTCCACGTCACCTCTAGTGCGTATTCAAGGCACGTTAAATGTCCACCGCTACGTGCAGCATATGCTGCGGCCGGTGGCACACCCGTACCTTCAGGGGCTGCCCAATGCTCTGTTTCAGCAGGATAATGCCCGCCCACACACTGCTCGCATCTCCCAACAGGCTCTACGAGGTGTACAGATGCTTCCGTGGCCAGCGTACTCTCCGGATCTCTCACCAATCGAACACGTGTGGGATCTCATTGGACGCCGTTTGCAAACTCTGCCCCAGCCTCGTACGGACGACCAACTGTGGCAAATGGTTGACAGAGAATGGAGAACCATCCCTCAGGACACCATCCGCACTCTTATTGACTCTGTACCTCGACGTGTTCCTGCGTGCCTCGCCGCTCGCGGTGGTCCTACATCCTACTGAGTCGATGCCGTGCGCATTGTGTAACCTGCATATCGGTTTGAAATAAACATCAATTATTCGTCCGTGCCGTCTCTGTTTTTTCCCCAACTTTCATCCCTTTCGAACCACTCCTTCTTGGTGTTGCATTTGCTCTGTCAGTCAGTGTATATCTTACTAAGCTTCCAGTCATATCTAATAACGTAGTACTGAAATGTTTCATAATGAATACCGCGAAAACAAGAACATTCGTTTGCACATTCAGGTATGTTCTGAGCTAGCGTTCCTGATACCTGACGACGTCGCAGATGGCTGGGTTGAAGTTCAATCATTGGCTACCGACAATCCGAAATTGTCTCATTTTTTACTATTTGGTAGAGAAATGGTTGGAGAATGGAGAACTCCTGTTGAACTGTGGACTTGCTACGAGAGGTGGCACCACACTACCAAGGTAGTTGAAGGCTGAAACAACAAAATCAGCAATCAACACGAAAGAGCAACTACCAGAATCAAAGAAGTATTAATTTATAGAAAGAGAGGTTCAGAAAATGGATCTTATATGTACGTAAGAGCCGAAATAAATCTTACTGGAGAAATAGAGCAGAAGGATTACTTAAAATTTTATGAAAGAAATTGAAAAATATGAGGAAGCTGGGCACATCAGATCACGTTTGGAGAAGATAGCTTGGCTACGAAAGCTACATTCTGTTAAATTTTGATGTAAACAAGAAACTGCTGACAAAGCAATTGTAAATGCAAACGAATGACAAAAGTGAAACAAGCTTCAACATGTAAATACCGTACAGAATACTGACCAAACTAAAATTAAGGCTATTTTAAGCTCGCCTAGATAATGGGAAGATTAAAGATCCATCATGGTACACACAGGACTGGCTATGCACCTTGTTCGCTGCGCCCTTTTCTCACTACAATTTGTGGTACTTTGTTAGGTTATGGCCATTTTTCACTGTCCTACTGAGACACTTAAATCATACCTGCGCATCCCTTTAACTTGGCTTTGCTGTTTCTCAAAGTTACATTCCCTAGAACTACCAATGCTCTAGAAAAAACCTATTTTCATTTTATTATCTACAAATTTTACGCAAACTTGAACATGTATGTTATTCATAATTACGTTATCAATTTTTAAATCGTTTAAAACTTTCAAGATATCGGACTGACTAATGAATACCTCGTAAACAAGGACAGGTGTTCTTAAGGTGTGATGTCACTTATTATTTATTTATCGTACGATGAAAGGAGGAATATCAGCTATTTAAAATACACGCATATATACACACATTCTCAAGTTCATAAAAATATTCACATTACTATGTCCAGATGGTTAATCCACTCAACGGCTTCTTGTGTTGGGTTGTGGAGATCTTTCATTGAACCTCTAAACCAGGGCCTCTCAGGGTGCATGCGCTTGGTGCATGCACTGTGCACGGTGCAAAAGACGACTGCGCTTGGTTGAGCAGAGTGCAGCCCCCCCACTCCTCGATTTGGAGCAATAGCGCTGTCTCTCTCTTTCACCACGCCTGTCTCGCTCGATCTCCCTGTCTCCCTCTTCCTCACTTGCTCCGTAGCGTTCCAAATCCGAGCCGAGTTGAGACGAGTTGAGCCGAGCTTAGCCGAGTAGCCCAGAGACGAAGCGATGATACGAGTCGAGCCGATCGGGAGCGATGCACAGTGCACGGAGCTCTTGCGCCTCCATTTGCACGCGTGAGATTTTGGGCGTTTGAGAGGCCCTGCTCTAAACGCTCTGGGGGGACATTCGAGCTCTATATGATCCATTGGTTTGCTGCTCTTTATCGCAGTCGCAATGAGCAGAGGTCTTCCATCCCCACTAGATCAGTATTGCCCCGCATCTTCCCCGGCCAGTCCTTATCCTATTCAGTACACACCACTGTCGTCGAGGTGAATCAAATCCTGCGGGCTGGCCCCAAGGAGTTTTAATTATGTAATAATGTGTCAGGGAGTTTAGGTTCTGCCATTGATTGTTCCAGGCATATAATATATAATGGTTGTCTGGACTTTAATCGCTGCGGTAGTAATACTGGACAATCTGACTGCATTGGCAACAGTGGGTTGTTTTCAATTTTCTTCCATGTGTTCAGCTATGACTGAGATCTTCTTAGGGGTGGTGGTGGAATATTACTCAGAACCGATAGCCAGTGCGTGTTAGTAGATTGAATACATCCTGTGATGAGGCGCATTCCTTAATTAAACTGCGTGTCAATTATTTTACTGTGAGCACTGTTTAACCATGTAGAACGGCAGTTTTCTGTAACTGAGTACGAAAAAGCCAGAGCTGTGGATCTAAGGACTGTTGCATTGGCACCCCAAGTGGTCCCTATTAACTTCTGTAATATGTTGTTCTGGGTTTTAATTTTAGCTGCTGCGTTCTTGAGATGCATTTTTCATGTCAGTGATCTGTCCAGGGTCACCCCTAGATATTTAGGGTTACTGCAGTATAAAAGAACCTCATCTCTGAAACTGATTATAGGATTGTAATTTGCATATTTGTTCCGCAGATGGAAAGTTAATACAACAGTGTTTTGAGGACTCGGTCGAAGAGAATTATGTTTGAAGAATTCATCCAATATCTTCAGATGTGATATTAATGTTGCTTCAGCTTCGGGGAAGCTTTAATCCTAGGCTAGCAAGGCAATACCATCAGAGTAAATAAATTTCTTGGACTTGGTATTTGGAAGATCGTATGTGTACAAATTAAAAAGGAGTGGAGCCAGCAAAGATCCCTGTGGGAGTCGGTTATTTGTTTCGTGCACCCTACTTGTAAAGTTTTCTGAAAACACTAGGAAATGCCTATTGCTCAGCATATTGCCTATTCGACAAATGATGGCACTAACGAATTTGAGCAGCAGTTTGTCACGCCAAACGGAATCATAGCAGCAGTTAGATCTAGGAAGGCACTCGTGCTTATCAACTTCTTCGCAAAGCCAGCACCTGTTCCTCACATCCTGCTTGCTCTATATTGACAACCTTGTTGATAGCTGAGGAAATTCTATTGTGAATCAGTTTCTCTAGCAGCTTGAATGTGACACTAAGGAGTGCAATGGGGTGGTAGTCTCAAAGTTTTGAAGAATTTTTTATTTGAATTTAGTATAGCGATGATCTTGGTTTTCTTGAATAGTGGAGACAGATAACATGTTTCTACAACGTTGGAAAAGAAGGTGTTCAACGATCTGACAGTAGCTGGGCCACGGTGTAACAGATATTCGGGGTAAATGCCATCAACACCTGCTGCCTTTCCAGGTTTTATGTACTTCATAGCTTCTATAGTCTCTTCTAGTTTAAATGGGACACAGAACTCATATGATTGTGGAGCTGACCTTTTCCTTTTATTCAGTTGTTGTCTGACTTCCCTTATGATATGCTTTTCCTTTCTTTACTTGGAGGTAGTCATTATGTGTTTGCCCATATCATCTAAGTTTATGTTACATTTTTACTGACAGTATGTTTTGCTGTATCCAGTTTCCGGATTAAGGACCAGGCGTTTTTGATGGAGTGAGTATGATCCAAGGATTCTACGGTTTCTTGACATTTGTTTCGTCCGTTTTCATTTAGTGATTGTAAAAGAATAGTTGCAGGATCACCATTGTCTTCATATTCCTTGAGAAGCTTTTCGCCGTCTTCATTCCAGCCAGGGATGTACTCATTTCGTTAATCTATTGGTACTCATTAACAAAATTATATTAAAATATATGCTTATAATTACGGTTCGGAAGTTAATGAAAGGTCATATTTCTTTCCTGAGCTCAGTAACCTAAAATCTGAACAATAACTAAGAATGATGGATCCCTGACTCCGATTAAAGCAACTTGATATTGCATACAAATGCAGATTTCGCCCATTTTTTATTTATTGGTCATGTTTTGTTCATTTTGTGATATAAGGTCATATTTGGTTATACAATCAGTATTTTGGTATAAATTAAGGCGTTCTCAACAAGGTACGTGTTATCTGCGTCGAGTTTCAAACACAGTATTTCGAAATAGTGTAGTAGACATATTTTTGTTCATTTTCAGGAACAGATAAGCAGCAGGTTTAGAAGACCTGATTCCAACAGGAGCTGCTGTACGGAAGTATTTTAACACATCCTCCCGGACAGGTTAGATTGCGACGCTATTCGCGTGAGCTCACGGAATGTGACGATAGTGTGTTTCCGCCTTTGAATGGGATGTCACTCCAGCAGGTATATTTAACCGGTGTATTATGGCTGATCGCGTTTTGTACTTAACACGTTCAATGTTAGTAATACTCTAATACTTGCGACCTATCCCTAAAATTCATGTCATATATTTATCGTTCTTAGGTCATATTTAGCTCATTTTAAAAGTCATATTTGCTTACATATGTTGTACTTCTTTAGATCATAAAATTCCGAACCCTACTTACAGGTCTGATTAATGAAACTTCACAGACTGTTTCCAGTCATCTGACCGGGTCAGGAATGAAACGAATGAAGCCCCATCTAGCGGCGTGGATACGAAATGTGCCGGTTGGCGAAGTCTGTCGCACTGCTTTGGGGCAATGATAAATGGCGGACAGATGAAATGAAATGTTAATGGAGAATGTTGTTGGAATGAAAGATGACAGGGAAAACCGGAGTACCTGGAGAAAATAGGTCTAATTACTAACAAATATAGTACTAATAATGTTTCCTCTGATTTCCTACTTCTCGGAAAAATCATCCGTGATTGCGAAACTAATTATTCAACTGAAACCATATTTCCAATTTTTCTTAAAATAGACCATATTAACTGTTTGCCAAATTTGGTCTAAATTAGGCTCGAATTAAGAAAGATGAGTATTTAGTGTGGCCCCTCTTTAAAAACCCATTGCTCTTCTCGACAGATGTTGGTGACCGAAGACAGAGTACAGCAGGGAACCCTGAGAATTCACGGAGTCGCTGACTGGTTCCCTCCTCAATTTACATGAGCCAGGTGAGGTCATCCATTCTCACTCCATTTGTTTTTGTTATTCTAACATCCGGGGTCCAAGAGCTTCTTTAAACGAGTCAATTGAACATAGTCTGTCTTGTTTACAAACATGCTTTGTTTAAGAGCCGGTCTCCTGAATGGAGAGAAGCACCTTTTGTGTTTTAATCTTCGTTCGTAAACGTTACCCACGACCGTTGGGAAGGTCGCAGATCAGGGAACTACTCCCTTCTGAAATGGAAATCCCTTGACTTACTATGGCAATTGCTAGGATCATTTTCTTGGGTGATCTTCTATTTCTATTAGAACCTGTAATTCAAAGCCAAGAAATTCTTCCTAGATGGATAATAATAATAATAATAATAATAATAATAATAATAATAATAATAATAATAATAATAATAATAATAATAATAATAATAATAATAATAATAATAATAATAATAATAATAATAATTGTACCGGGCGGTACACCTCCACGCCGCTAAGTTAAAATTTGCGCCAGTTGAAACTCCTCTGCTGGAGGAAGTCCGAACTTTATCGACGGTATTAATTTTCAAGTTTCTCAGAAGATGTCACTACTTGGAAATTTTGGAGTTTTTGAACTGTGTCACTTTTGATGTATTTTTGTTTTACCGGTAGTAAGAAGTGTGAACTTTCTCTTCTAGAGGACACTACTGAAAAACTACTATGGTGCACCCTAGTGCCATGTGAAAGAACTGCTTTTTGGAGAAATTTTTATTTCAAAAGTTTGTTTCTTGTTAAATTTCTGTCTGTTATTGTTTAAGTTGGCTGTATACCCCTCTCTTTCCCCTTGTTTTGTATTTAGCCAATCCCGAATTTCTTTAATTAATTTCTGACCAATCTGATGTATCTTCCCCCAACTTGAATATGCTGCTTATCCCTAACCAATAAAGTGATTGTGGGCGGGTGTTTTCTTCCCTGAAACGCCTCGAACTTCCCGCGAGAGTATATAAACTGCTGATTTTAGGGTCTCGGTGCCACTTCTGTTCCATCTTTTAGTGTGTAAAGTACATAGCAGGGGGCGGGAAGCGCCTCTTTCTTCGGGCAGCAGCTCAATAACCAGGTAATGGCCTTTTAATGTCTTCTTTTCTTGCTAGCTCAGCAGTTTAACTCTCGGGGTGGGTCCGAAGAGTTTCCACCATGTAACCTTTCCTAAAATGTAACTACTCTTAGCGTCTATTCTCTTTTAAAGCTACATACTGGGATAGAGAGTGCTTAACCCTCTCGAGCTCCCACTCATATTGCTTTGAGGTGAACTTATTTCTCACAACCGATTCTTCCTTAATGTAATGTAAATTGTTCTTTTCTAAAGTCACCTCTGTAGTATGGGATTAGCCCTTGCATCAGTGGCCTAGAGCCAAATTAGGTTTTGAAACAAATACATTAGGAGTGCAGATCGCCTCCTCTCAAATTGTTATTTTAGAGGTCATGTAATTAACCTTTTTCATTTAATAGACCTCAGTAGGTTGGGTATGTTACCCCTGTGTCTATGTCCTGAGAGGACAACTTGAAGGTGGAGTTTGGTGTGGCCTTTGAGAGGCTTAAAGTTTGAGAGCGTGTGGCTCTTTCTTGAAAATTGAGTGTTGTATGCCTCGAGGAGGCTTTTCTGTGTAATTTGGAGCAAGTGCTCCTGAACATGAATGGGGTTTTCTGCCCCTCTGGTAAACTTATTTTGGAGTAAGGTTGGGCTAATTGCCCCAGAAGTGTGAATTCGGGGCTCGAAGCCCAAATACTGTAAATACTGTAATTGCACCTTTTGTTGCCTTGCTACTCTGTACCTGCCGTTCCTGTTATTTCTTAATTTTGAAAAGAAAATATAACCTTGTTAAATTTTACATTAACTTTGATTCCGTAGTTTGAGACCCGTTCAAGCCCGCACCTTCTTTCACCTCTACCTACCGCAAAAACACGGTAACAATAATAATAATAATAATAATAATAATAATAATAATAATAATAATAATACCTAAAGCATTATATGCAGCAGAATGTCGAACAATTCGAACACATAGCCTAATACACATAATTTAAAATCGGAAAGTTAATAAAAGTATACAAAACGTGTTAATACAAGAAGAAAACACATCCCAAAACACACATGAAATTAATACAGACACAAAACTTAAAAACACTTAAAATTACAATATGTGAGCCGATAAAAGATTTTATACTTTAGATTATAAACAATATATTCCGGTATATTGATGTAACATGTATGTATCCAGGAATTCCTGATTGAAATAAAAGTCGTTTTATGAACTCTTTGCATATTCTTATATTAATTCAAGAAGACAAACTACGACAGAACTGAACATTGGAACCTCAATAAAAAGCTGGATATACATGTAATGATGTGGCAATAAGTATGCATTTTATGTCAACCATTCATGTGGGACTTATTCAAACATGTTAACATTAATAAAATTTGACAAAACTTTTTTTTTTTTTTTTTTGCCAGTTGCTTTACGTTGCACCGACACAGATAGGTGTTATGGCGACGAGACAAAACTTTTATCGGATCATATACAGTAATGTTAATTTCTTTAAGCTCTGTGTATGTAGTATTTTAATGTGTTTTAGTGTTTTTGGATATGCTTTTTTCTAGGTTTTAAATGATTCAATACTTTTATTAACTTGCCGATTTTAAATTACATGTCTGAAGATGACCCTACGCAATGTCCCATACATATGAAATGGTGTAATTTTTAGTTATTCCATTTAATTTTGTATTGATGGTGGATAATTCCTCTCGTATTCTCCTGAATACTGTGTCAATACGGATCAAATATGAAGTTTCTTACGAAAAAAAGCAAAAAAACGGAATAGATTGATGTCCTGAAGCTTCTTATTAAACAACAAACACAACAATACCAGTACACAGTGATGACGATTTGAGAGAGTCTACATATAAGCACCCCACCTATTTAGACACCTGTCACAACCCTCCAGAATGAAGGACGCTGATCACTGAGAACCACTCGAATGGGGTGAAAGATGAAGAATTTGTTTTACGTCGCACCGACACTGATAGGTCTGCGACGGGAGAGGAAGGTCGTGGGAGTGGGAAGGAAGCGGCCGTGGCCTTAATTAAGGTACAGTCCAGCATTTGCCTGGTGTGAAGATGGGAAACCACAGAAAACCATATTCAGAGCTGCCGACAGTGGGGTTTGAAGCTACTATCTCTCGGATTCAAGCTCAGAGTTGCGCGCCCCTAACCGCACGGAGAACTCGCCCGGTTGATTGTGGTGAAATGTTTACTTTTCGAGACTTTTGTTCCAGGTAAAAATACTTTGTCTTTAAGGAGAGTAATTCATAAGATCCCAGTGAAAATATCGCCGACTGGCCAATGTTGCATTCACAGCACGTTCTGGTTATCCCGTCAGATACTTGCAATGTTACCAGCTCTATGTTTCAATTGAATAACCCTTATAAACGCAACTCACCACACTACTAACCATCACAGAGACACGCAATAATGAAAGCATCCTTCCACAAAGGAAGGGCATTCTGCCGTAAAACTGGACCAAAACCATATCGTTCATGAAGAAACAATACTCCGTATCTGACAATGTTCTTCCTATCCATTAGTTTCCTTAAGACTGTTCACGCCTTCCAGCCACATTCCATCAGAGCAATTGTCCGTATTGCTCACTTTCCTCTGCTGATGTGTAAACGAAAATGAACTTTAAATATATTATGCTGTGGGAGTGCACAAATACGTGATGCAGACATGCGGTGCGGTAGGGTAAGGTTCATTTTCCTTTACAGGACGGTATAGGAAAATAAACATAACGAGAATTGTTGTGACTGACTGCATATCCATACGTGGCTTTGAGGCGTGACCAGTATAAAGGAAAACTAGCTGTCGTATCCCTGCTTCACTACAGAATTATACTTTGTATACAGAATTCTAGATGAAGTCGTGTACATTTTTTAAATAAGTTGTTATTAAATTGCATAATAACATATGTATTTAAAAAATTAAATTTATTTGCCTTTCCCTAAGCTACCATTTTATCCAGTGTGATTAAAGTTATTTATAGCCTAGACTGTAGTGCTTTTTTCATCGATTTTACAAACCGATTTTCATTCAATTCTGTTCACTCATTTTGTCGTGACTCAGCAGTGATATGGACTTAGCAACAAAAAATCGAAATTCATGAATAGGGCCTACTGTTGTCTCACCCAATACGGTGAAAATTTATAAGACATAAATAATCGGAAATATAACTCTATAAACTTCAGTTATGTGAGTATTTATCGATAAGTCCACTAATAACATAGATTTCTGAGAAATGTATTTTAGGCCTTCCGCTAAACTAATTCACTCAGCGTGAATACTATTTTACTATTATTATATTATACAGACAGACTTTACATAGCGATTTTCATCAAATTATATCCAGCCATTCTTTCGTGATGTGCAGACAGACAGACAGACAGACAGACAGACAGACAGACAGACATGACAGAACATTAAAAAGTGCATTTCCTTGTTACTGTGGATATTTTTTTAATTCTGAGCAATGTACAGACAAAACTCTTATTATATATACGTAGATACATATATATCCTAAATAATGGATAGGAATAGCATTGTCAGATACGCGGTACTGTTTCTTAAGCGACGATATGTAGTGCCGTCCGCAAATAACTGGGAGGCTGGGAAGACATGGCGTGCTCTGGCGGCCTTCAAAAATATCTTCTGATATGAGCTTGGATCGAACCCCCGAAAAGGTAGTATAAGGGACAGTCAAATGAAAACCAAACACCTGCTATAACTTTACCATAGAATGGTTTTATTCGAAAGTAATTACCAAAGGCGTTAGTACATTTATCACCGGGCGAGTTGGCCGTGCGCGTAGAGGCACGCGGCTGTGAGCTTGCATCCGGGAGATCGTGGGTTCGAGCCCCACTGTCGGCAGCTCTGAAGATGGTTTTCCGTGGTTTCCCATTTTCACACCAGGAAAATGCTGGGGCTGTACCTTAATTAAGGCCACGGCCGCTTCCTTCCCACTCCTAGCCATTCCCTGTCCCATCGTCGCCATAAGACCTATCTGTGTCGATGCGACGTAAAGCAGCTAGCAAAAAAAATAGTACATTTATCCCACCGGGAGACGAGACGAGGTAGGTCGCTGACAGATCCACAACCGCACCCACTCTTGCACTTCCTCCTCCGAATGAAACCGACGTCCACGAATGTCTTCCTTCAGGTCGCCAAAATTGTGATATAACAAGGTGAAAGGGCCGTGCTGTACAAAGGATGTTGAAGTATTTCCCAACTAAATCGCTGAAGAGTAGCCTTCGCCATATTGGAAGTATGGGGGCGGACACTATCATGCAAGATGATTACTCCGTCCGACAGCATGTCAGGCATTTTAACTTTATGGCGCGTCGCAGTTTCTGCAAAGCGTCTTCATAGTGCTACGCCACCAGAAAATGAACCACACGTCTCTGCTCTTGTTTGCTTGCCTCCATTTCTACAGCTGGACGAACATACCAGACCAGTCCGCGCACCAACAGAGACATAACCCAGCAACTGTGTGCACCTGTGAGTTGTCACTGTGCTGTTCTCCTACCACAGCGATGACAATATCGATATACGTAACAACAGTGTTGTCACTAAAGATGGGCACTATCAACTGAAAACCACTATCGACTAATAGGGCGATAGTCCATTCGAACTATCGACTGAATAGTCGAATGATTTCAGTCGAACGAAAGTATTTATAAATTCCTGTCGAGAAAACTGAATAGTCAAATGATTTCAGTAGAATGAAAGTATTCATATAACGCAAGTAGCCACTCGTTCCATGAAAAACATTCGAATGTTTCCAGTCGAAACTCTCTGTATCAAAACTGGATAGTCGTACTTTTACGAATTCGACTTATTTTAAGGAAATTTACCAATAGTAGTATAATAAGCGGGTTCAGGCGCCACCTCCACCTCAGGCTCCCAGTGGCCACCTCCACCTCCACCTCAGCCAGAGGCCTCCCAGTGGCCACCTCCACCTCCACCTCAGCCAGAGGCCTCCCAGATGCCTCCTCCACCTCCCGCGGGAAATTTGAATTTGTAAACAAAGCCACGTGCTTTTTGACAGCTGTCATCGACAACAACGCATCGCTAACCTCAGTACTGCCATCTTGACGGGCCTAAACCTCAGTAGTGCCAACTTAACCTCACTAGCTCGAGATAAACAAAGCCACGTGTTTTTTGACAGCCACGTGCTTTTTGACAGATTTGTAAACAAAGCCACGTGCTTTTTGACAGCTGTCATCGACAACAACGCATCGCAAACCTCAGTACTGCCATCTTGACGGGCCTAAACCTCAGTAGTGCCAACTTAACCTCACTAGCATGAGGTAAACAAAGCCACGTGTTTTTTGACAGCCACGTGCTTTTTGACAGATTTGTAAACAAAGCCACGTGCTTTTTGACAGACAACAACGCATCGCTAACCTCAGTACTGCCATCTTGACGGGAATAAACCTCAGTAGTGCCAACTTAACCTAACTAGCTCGAGATAAACAAAGCCACGTGCTTTTTGACAGCCACATGCTTTTTGACAGCTGCCATCCGCCATCTTTAAACTACAGAGCGCTGTGCTGCCCTCTTGCGTCACCTGTCATCGGCAGTGCTGCCATCTTGGCGGGCCTAAACCTTAGTGCTACCAACTTAACCTCACTAGCTCGAGATAAACAAATCCACGTGCTTTTTGACAGCCACGTGCTTTTTTGACAGCTGTCATCCGCCATCTTTAATCCATAGAGCACAGTGCTGCCCTCTTTAGCTACTTACCTTTGAAATGTGGTGGCGGATAATTTGAAAAATGCTTTTCGACAGCAGCCATCTTGCATCGCAAACCTCAGTGCTGCCCTCTTTAGCTAGATACCTGTGGTAGCAGACAATTCCACGTGACTGCAGCCATCTTTAATCAAGAGAGCACCGTGCTGCCCTCTATGTGGTGGCGGCAAATTGAAAAATTCCACGTGCTCTTGTTTGGAAACAAACTCACGTGCTTTTTTGACAGCTACCATCCACCATCTTTAATCAACAGAGCACAGTGCTGTACTCTTTAGCTAGATACCTTTGAAATGTGGTGGCGGCAATTTGAAAAATTCTATGTGCTCTTGTTGGGAAACAAAGCCACGTGCTTTTTTGACAGCTGTCACCCGCCATCTTTAATCAATAGAGCACCGTGCTGCTATCATGCGGGCAATTTCATCACCTATCACCCGCCATCTTTAATCTACAGAACACCGTGCTGCCCTCTTTATGGCTACTACCTTAAGCATGTAGTAGCGGGCAATTTGAAAAGTTCTGTTAGCTATCATCCGCCATCTTTAATCAAGAGAGCACCGTGCTGCCATCTTTAGCTAGATACCTTTGAAATGTGGTGGCGGCAAATTGGAAAATTCCACATGCTCTTGTTTGGAAACAAACTCACGTGCTTTTTGACAGCTACCATCCGCCATCTTTAATCAACAGAGCATAGTGCTGCCCTCTTTAGTTTGAAATGTGGTGGCGGCAAATTCCACATGCTCTTGTTTGGTAAACATAGCCACGTGCTTTTTTGACAGCTATCATCCGCCATCTTTAATCCAGAGAGCACCGTGCTGCCCTCTTTATCGCAGTAGATGTAAATTCGTCACCTGTCATACGCAGTGCTGCTATCTTTAGCTAGATACCTTTGAAATGTGGTGGTGGATAATTTAAAAAGAAAAATTCTACAGCAGTCCTCTCTCGACGCTAATTGCATAAGATGGCGGCTATACATGACTCCTTAAGGGTGCTTACGCAAGATGGCTGCTATACACAGGTTCTTATGAGACGCCCTTGGGATGCTTGCGCAAGATGGTGGTCATACAAGGCTCCTTATGAGACACCCTAGTGATGCTTGCGCAAGATGGCGGTTGCTCTTATGAGGCGGCTTAAGGGTCCTTGCACAAGATGGCTAGAGACGCCCTAAGGATGCTTGCGCAAGATGGCGGACACAAGATGGCGGCTATACACGTCTCCTTATGAGACGCCTTAAGGGTGCTTGCGCAAGATGGCTGCTGCTCTTAGCTTAGAGGCTAACGTGTCGTGCTAGTTCGATTCATTAAATTTAGGGCTTAAATGCAAAATGTTAAATATCTCGAAAGCAGTGCACCGTAGAGCAAAACGGACAAAATTTTTCTGCCTAATACCTAGGTTCGCAGTATGAGGAACAAGAAAATCATAGTCTAATGATGGGATCAACGGTTCGGTTCCTACTTAGGCCCTTTGGCATTTGCTCTGTTTTAGCTTGTATTGAAGCGAGTCTTCGTAACATGATCAGGTTTAGCTATGGTAGAGAGTATAACGTGCCGTGCAGGTTCGATTCATTAAATTTGGAGGCTTAAATGCAAAATGTTAAATATCTCGAAAACGATGCATCGTAGAGCAAAACGGACAAAATTTTTCCGCCTAATACGTAGGTTCGTAGTATCAGGAACAAGAAAAAACATAGTCTAATGATGAGATCAACGGTTCTATTCCTACTTAAGCCCTTTGCCATTCGCAGCTATCTATTTCTACAAGATGGTGGCTGCTCTTATGAGAAACAAGATGCCTTGAGACGTCCTAGGGATGCTTACGCAAGATGGCAGACACAAAATGGTGACTATACATAGCTCCTTATGAGACGGCCTAGGGGTGCTCGCACAAGATGGCGGCTACTCTTATGAAGAAAGCTAGCTTAGAGGCTACTGCGCAAGATAACAGCTGCTGTTATGCATGTGGTGGAGGGCAATTTGAAATTCTATGTGCTTAATCAACAGAGCACCCTGCTGCCCTCTTTAGCTGAAATGTGGTGGTGGATAATTTGAAAAATTCTTTTGACAGCTATCATCTTTAAACAAAGGCGACTATACATAGGCTGTTAAGGCCTTATCATTCTCCTCCTCCTCCTCCTCCTCCTCCTCCTCCTCCTCCTCCTCCTTCTCTACCTCCTCCTCCGCCTCTTATGTCAAGGCATAGCTTTATATCGAACAAGTTTAAACCTGCATCGCGAAGGCAAGCGTGTGCAGCGATAACATTATTGTGCATGTTTAGACTTTCGAAACATAAGAAGAGTAGAATCAAACGCTGTACTCGATACGACATGTGATCAGAACATTGATTGATGCGTTCAGAAAACAAAATAAGTGATCAAGACTAGAATCGAACAATGTACTCAATACATCATGTGTTTAGAATATGTCAGGGGATACGCTTGTTCTAAGAAGATCAGATTGAAACATAACAAGACTAGAATAGAACACTGTAATCGATGTTGTTAACTTCAACATGTGATCAGAACATTGATTGATGTGTTCAGAACACAAAATAAGTGATCATGACTAGAATCGAACACTGTACTCGATACAACATGTGATCAGAACATTGATCGATGTGTTCAGAGCACGAAATAAGTGATCAAGACTAGAATCGAACACTGTACTCAATACAACATGTGTTTAGAACATGTTAGGGGGTACCCTCGTTCTAAGAAGATCAGAATGAAACATAACAAGACTAGAATCGAACACTGTAATCGATGTTGTTAACCTCAACATATGATCAGAACATTGTTTGATGTGTTCAGAGCAAAAGTACAATTTTGATGATTTGCGCAGCTAACTCGCTCGGTAAACGATATAGCCAAAGTATAACTTCAAATTATTTACCTTCCATCATTCGTCTTGTGTGTAAAAATCAGTCGAACAAGTTATCGCATAAACATGGCTGAAAAAAAATCGTGATAGGGTATGGAACCCAGGGGTTACATCTTATCAGAAGGGCAAAAAGGATGAAAGGACTCTTCCTCCTCCTTACCGCACATTCCTTGGCTAAAGGGCTAATGGGCTAAAGGGCTAATGGGCTAAAGGGCTAAAGGGCTAATGGGCTAAAGGGCTAAAGGGCTAAAGGTGCAACAACCTCATCGATCGCTATCAGCAAGAACGCTTGTACTTTGTTAAGTGTAGAAAATTAATCTTTATTGGTAAATGGTTTTATGTTCAGAACAAGGAATGGAACCTAGGGGTTACGTCTTACCTAATAAAATCCCCGAGGTGCGATGAGTTACGTTTTTCGAACTAGTGTTTGGAACACTGAACTTTTCAAGATGGCAAGAGTGAGGTTAGCAATGTTCTGTTGTTGGATTTTAAATTCCGCGCTACAACATGCATAAGGTGGCAGCCCTTGAGGTTTACTCCCGTAAAGATGGCAAGAGTGAGGTTAGCAATGTTCCGTTGTTGGATTTTTAAAATTCCCCGCTATAACATGCAAAAGGTGGCAGCCTTGAGGTTTACCGCCGTAAAGATGGCAGCAGTGAGGTTAGCGACGCTCCATTGTCCTTCAAAGTGAGGTTAGGGTTCGTCAAGAAGACAGCTGTCAAAAAAGCACGTGGCTATGTTTACCAAACAAGAGCACGTGGTCGTGACGTCACGGTCACGTAGTATGCTGCCTCAGCATGTAAAGTTCAATGTCTACACCTACGTAGTTAACACTCTGCTATGTTCACAAGATTTTTATACATCACTATTCTTTAAGCTTTAAGTTCATTCACATAGGCTATGCTAAGATAGCAGCACAAACACATGCGAACTTTGTACATTCTAATGGAATAAGTTTAGTACTGTGTGCGTCATGGATACATGATGTGTGCACGCATTTAATCTTAACTATACGTAATGCTGCTGCTTTGTTTACAAGATTTTTATACATTGCTATTCTTTATGCTTTAAGTTCGTGCACGCACAAGCGATACTCGTACGCTCTAGCAGGAGAAGTTTAGTACGATATTCGATATATACATTATCGATAGGTGATGTGTACACGCTTTAGAACATAGCTCATCTTTATGCTTTAAGTTCATGCACATGGGTTAGGGATACTCAAAAGCGATTGCTACATGCTCTAGCGGAAGAAGTCTAGTACGATAGTAGATGCATGTAAAATCGATAGGTTATGCTAAGATAGCAGCACACTTACATGATTTTAGCACAATCAAGTGGGAAATGTTTAGTATGATAGTCGTTTCGTGCAAAATCATTAGGTAATGTGTAAACGCTTCGAAACAAGGCTATTCTTTGTACTTTAAGTTCATGCGTACAGGTTATGCTAAGATAGCGGCACAATCTAGCGCAAGAAGTTTAGTACGAGAGTCGATGTATGTAAAATCGATAAGTAATGAGTACACGCTTTAAAACATGGTTATTCTTCGTACTTTCAGTTCATGCATCTTAGTTATGCTAAGATAGCAGCACAATCTAGCGGAAGAAGTTTAGTACGATATTTGTTGCATGCAAATCGATAGGTGATGTGTACACACTTTGAAACATGGCTATTCTTTTTACTTTAAGGTCATGCGTATAGGTTATGCTAGGATAGCAGCACAATCTAGCGGGAGGAGATTAGTACGAGAGTCAATGCATGCAAAATCCATAGGTAATGTGTACATGCTTTGAAACATGGCTATTCTTTGTACTTTTAAGTTCATGTGTATAAGTTATGCTAAGATGTCAGCACAATCTAGCGGAAGAAGTTTAGTACGAGAGTCAATGCATGCAAAATCGATAGGTAATGTGTACACGCTTTGAAACATGGCTATTCTTTGTACCTTAAGGCCATGCGTATAGGTTATGCTAAGATACCAGCACGATCTAGCGGAAGAAGTTTAGTACGAGAGTCGATGCTTGTAAAATCGATAGGTAATGTGTACATGCTTTGAGACATAGCTATTCTTTGTACTTTAAGTTCATGCGTCTTAGTTATGCTAAGATAGCAGCACAATCTACCTGCAGAAGTTTAGTACGAGAGTCGATACATGCAAAATCGATAGTTGATGTGTACACGCTTTGAAACATGACTAATCATTGTACTTTAAGTTCATTGGTATAGGTTATGCTAAGATAGCAGCACAATCTAGCGGAATAAATTTAGTACGAGATTTGATGCATGCAAAATCAATAAGTAATGTGTACACGCTTTGAAACATGGCTATTCTTTGTACTTTAAGTACATGCGTACAGGTTATGCTAAGATAGCAGCACAACCTAGCGGAAGAAGTTTAGTACAATATTTGTTGCATGCAAAGTCGATAGGTAATGTGTACACACTTTGAAACATGGCTATTCTTTTTTACTTTAAGGTAATGCGTATTGGTTATGCTAAGATAGCAGCACGATCTAGCGGAAGGAGTTTAGTACGAGAGTCAATACATGCAAATTCGATAGTTGATGTGTACACGCTTTGAAACATGGCTATTCTTTGTACTTTTAAGTTCATGTGTATAAGTTATGCTAAGATACCAGCACAATCTAGCGGACGAAGTTCAGTACGAGATTCGATGCATGCAAAATCGATAGGTGATGTGTACACACCTTTTTACTTTAAGGTCATGCGTATAGGTTGTGTTAAGATAGCAGCACAATCTAGCGGAAGGAGTTTAGTACGATATTTGATGCATGCAAAATCAATAAGTAATGTGTACACGCTTTGAAACATGGCTATTCTTTCTACTTTTAAGTTCATGTGTATAAGTTATGCTAAGATAGCAGTACAATCTAGAGGAAGAAGTTTAGTACGATATTTGTTGCATGCAAAATCAATAAGTAATGTGTACACGCTTTGAGACATAGCTATTCTCTGTACTTTAAGTTCATGCGTACAAGTTATGCTAAGATAGCAGCACAATCTACCTGCAGAAGTTTAGTACGAGAGTCGATACTTGCAAAGTCGATAGGTAATGTGTACACGCTTTGAAACATGGCTATTCATTGTACTTTAAAGTCATGCTAAGATAGCAGCACGATCTAGCGGATGAAGTTTAGTTCGATGGTCGATGTATGTAAAATCGATAGGTGATGTGTACACGCTTTGAAACATAGCAATTCATACTGCTGCTCTGTTCCCAAGACTTTTAAGCATAGCTAATCCTAATGCTGCTCTTAGCGACGTCGAGCTAAGGATTGATTACGTGACCGTGACGTCACGACCACGTGCTCTTGTTTGGTAAACATAGCCACGTGCTTTTTTGACAGCTGTCTTCTTGACGAACCCTAACCTCACATTGAAGGACAATGGAGCGTCGCTAACCTCACTGCTGCCATCTTTACGGCGGTAAACCTCAAGGCTGCCACCTTTTGCATGTTATAGCGGGGAATTTTAAAAATCCAACAACGGAACATTGCTAACCTCACTCTTGCCATCTTTACGGGAGTAAACCTCAAGGGCTACCACCTTATGCATGTTGTAGCGCGGAATTTAAAATCCAACAACAGAACATTGCTAACCTCACTCTTGCCATCTTGAAAAGTTCAGTGTTCCAAACACTAGTTCGAAAAACGTAACTCATCGCACCTCGGGGATTTTATTAGGTAAGACGTAACCCCTAGGTTCCATTCCTTGTTCTGAACATAAAACCATTTACCAATAAAGATTAATTTTCTACACTTAACAAAGTACAAGCGTTCTTGCTGATAGCGATCGATGAGGTTGTTGCACCTTTAGCCCTTTAGCCCTTTAGCCCATTAGCCCTTTAGCCCTTTAGCCCATTAGCCCTTTAGCCAAGGAATGTGCGGTAAGGAGGAGGAAGAGTCCTTTCATCCTTTTTGCCCTTCTGATAAGATGTAACCCCTGGGTTCCATACCCTATCACGATTTTTTTCAGCCATGTTTATGCGATAACTTGTTCGACTGATTTTTACACACAAGACGAATGATGGAAGGTAAATAATTTGAAGTTATACTTTGGCTATATCGTTTACCGAGCGAGTTAGCTGCGCAAATCATCAAAATTGTACTTTTGCTCTGAACACATCAAACAATGTTCTGATCATATGTTGAGGTTAACAACATCGATTACAGTGTTCGATTCTAGTCTTGTTATGTTTCATTCTGATCTTCTTAGAACGAGGGTACCCCCTAACATGTTCTAAACACATGTTGTATTGAGTACAGTGTTCGATTCTAGTCTTGATCACTTATTTCGTGTTCTGAACACATCGATCAATGTTCTGATCACATGTTGTATCGAGTACAGTGTTCGATTCTAGTCATGATCCCTTATTTTGTGTTCTGAACACATCAATCGATGTTCTGATCACATGTTGAAGTTAACAACATCGATTACAGTGTTCTATTCTAGTCTTGTTATGTTTCAATCTGATCTTCTTAGAACAAGCGTATCCCCTGACATATTCTAAACACATGATGTATTGAGTACATTGTTCGATTCTAGTCTTGATCACTTATTTTGTTTTCTGAACGCATCAATCAATGTTCTGATCACATGTCGTATCGAGTACAGCGTTTGATTCTACTCTTCTTATGTTTCGAAAGTCTAAACATGCACAATAATGTTATCGCTGCACACGCTTGCCTTCGCGATGCAGGTTTAAACTTGTTCGATATAAAGCTATGCCTTGACATAAGAGGCGGAGGAGGAGGTAGAGAAGGAGGAGGAGGAGGAGGAGGAGGAGGAGGATGAGGAGGAGGAGGAGGAGGAGGAGGAGAATGATAAGGCCTTAACAGCCTATGTATAGTCGCCTTTGTTTAAAGATGATAGCTGTCAAAAGAATTTTTCAAATTATCCACCACCACATTTCAGCTAAAGAGGGCAGCAGGGTGCTCTGTTGATTAAGCACATAGAATTTCAAATTGCCCTCCACCACATGCATAACAGCAGCTGTTATCTTGCGCAGTAGCCTCTAAGCTAGCTTTCTTCATAAGAGTAGCCGCCATCTTGTGCGAGCACCCCTAGGCCGTCTCATAAGGAGCTATGTATAGTCACCATTTTGTGTCTGCCATCTTGCGTAAGCATCCCTAGGACGTCTCAAGGCATCTTGTTTCTCATAAGAGCAGCCACCATCTTGTAGAAATAGATAGCTGCGAATGGCAAAGGGCTTAAGTAGGAATCGAACCGTTGATCTCATCATTAGACTATGTTTTTTCTTGTTCCTGATACTACGAACCTACGTATTAGGCGGAAAAATTTTGTCCGTTTTGCTCTACGATGCATCGTTTTCGAGATATTTAACATTTTGCATTTAAGCCTCCAAATTTAATGAATCGAACCTGCACGGCACGTTATACTCTCTACCATAGCTAAACCTGATCATGTTACGAAGACTCGCTTCAATACAAGCTAAAACAGAGCAAATGCCAAAGGGCCTAAGTAGGAACCGAACCGTTGATCCCATCATTAGACTATGATTTTCTTGTTCCTCATACTGCGAACCTAGGTATTAGGCAGAAAAATTTTGTCCGTTTTGCTCTACGGTGCACTGCTTTCGAGATATTTAACATTTTGCATTTAAGCCCTAAATTTAATGAATCGAACTAGCACGACACGTTAGCCTCTAAGCTAAGAGCAGCAGCCATCTTGCGCAAGCACCCTTAAGGCGTCTCATAAGGAGACGTGTATAGCCGCCATCTTGTGTCCACCATCTTGCGCAAGCATCCTTAGGGCGTCTCTAGCCATCTTGTGCAAGGACCCTTAAGCCGCCTCATAAGAGCAACCGCCATCTTGCGCAAGCATCACTAGGGTGTCACATAAGGAGCCTTGTATAACCACCATCTTGCGCAAGCATCCCAAGGGCGTCTCATAAGAACCTGTGTATAGCAGCCATCTTGCGTAAGCACCCTTAAGGAGTCATGTATAGCCGCCATCTTATGCAATTAGCGTCGAGAGAGGACTGCTGTAGAATTTTTCTTTTTAAATTATCCACCACCACATTTCAAAGGTATCTAGCTAAAGATAGCAGCACTGCGTATGACAGGTGACGAATTTACATCTACTGCGATAAAGAGGGCAGCACGGTGCTCTCTGGATTAAAGATGGCGGATGATAGCTGTCAAAAAAGCACGTGGCTATGTTTACCAAACAAGAGCATGTGGAATTTGCCGCCACCACATTTCAAACTAAAGAGGGCAGCACTATGCTCTGTTGATTAAAGATGGCGGATGGTAGCTGTCAAAAAGCACGTGAGTTTGTTTCCAAACAAGAGCATGTGGAATTTTCCAATTTGCCGCCACCACATTTCAAAGGTATCTAGCTAAAGATGGCAGCACGGTGCTCTCTTGATTAAAGATGGCGGATGATAGCTAACAGAACTTTTCAAATTGCCCGCTACTACATGCTTAAGGTAGTAGCCATAAAGAGGGCAGCACGGTGTTCTGTAGATTAAAGATGGCGGGTGATAGGTGATGAAATTGCCCGCATGATAGCAGCACGGTGCTCTATTGATTAAAGATGGCGGGTGACAGCTGTCAAAAAAGCACGTGGCTTTGTTTCCCAACAAGAGCACATAGAATTTTTCAAATTGCCGCCACCACATTTCAAAGGTATCTAGCTAAAGAGTACAACACTGTGCTCTGTTGATTAAAGATGGTGGATGGTAGCTGTCAAAAAAGCACGTGAGTTTGTTTCCAAACAAGAGCACGTGGAATTTTTCAATTTGCCGCCACCACATAGAGGGCAGCACGGTGCTCTCTTGATTAAAGATGGCTGCTGTCACGTGGAATTGTCTGCTACCACAGGTATCTAGCTAAAGAGGGCAGCACTGAGGTTTGCGATGCAAGATGGCTGCTGTCAAAAAGCATTTTTCAAATTATCCGCCACCACATTTCAAAGGTAAGTAGCTAAAGAGGGCAGCACTGTGCTCTATGGATTAAAGATGGCGGATGACAGCTGTCAAAAAAGCACGTGGCTGTCAAAAAGCACGTGGATTTGTTTATCTCGAGCTAGTGAGGTTAAGTTGGTAGCACTAAGGTTTAGGCCCGCCAAGATGGCAGCACTGCCGATGACAGGTGACGCAAGAGGGCAGCACAGCGCTCTGTAGTTTAAAGATGGCGGATGGCAGCTGTCAAAAAGCATGTGGCTGTCAAAAAGCACGTGGCTTTGTTTATCTCGAGCTAGTTAGGTTAAGTTGGCACTACTGAGGTTTATTCCCGTCAAGATGGCAGTACTGAGGTTAGCGATGCGTTGTTGTCTGTCAAAAAGCACGTGGCTTTGTTTACAAATCTGTCAAAAAGCACGTGGCTGTCAAAAAACACGTGGCTTTGTTTACCTCATGCTAGTGAGGTTAAGTTGGCACTACTGAGGTTTAGGCCCGTCAAGATGGCAGTACTGAGGTTTGCGATGCGTTGTTGTCGATGACAGCTGTCAAAAAGCACGTGGCTTTGTTTACAAATCTGTCAAAAAGCACGTGGCTGTCAAAAAACACGTGGCTTTGTTTATCTCGAGCTAGTGAGGTTAAGTTGGCACTACTGAGGTTTAGGCCCGTCAAGATGGCAGTACTGAGGTTAGCGATGCGTTGTTGTCGATGACAGCTGTCAAAAAGCACGTGGCTTTGTTTACAAATTCAAATTTCCCGCGGGAGGTGGAGGAGGCATCTGGGAGGCCTCTGGCTGAGGTGGAGGTGGAGGTGGCCACTGGGAGGCCTCTGGCTGAGGTGGAGGTGGAGGTGGCCACTGGGAGCCTGAGGTGGAGGTGGCGCCCGAACCCGCTTATTATACTACTACCAATGATTAGAAATCACTTGTATAGACACCCATTAGAAGAAAATTAATGTTATATTGTATGACTTTAACATTTGTTCAAAGGGACCCACGTTAGAAGTCGACTACACTCCACATTTGAAATAAGAAGCTGCACCGCCAGGAGACCCCAGGTTCGTATTCCATTCACTGACAGCGGATACCGTATCCTTAATGCAGTTTTCTATGAGGTTTTCTACATTCATTCCTGGCAAATGCACAATAATACTGTACGTTGGGCGCATACCCCAATCCTGGATTTATATAATCACACTATTAAGGAACTCACAGTTATGCAGGTTAAAATCCGACCTACGCACTCGTCCGCACACGGGGCTAATAAATAGAGAGATGCCCTTAATATGAACCAACATCATACTAATGGCCTCTCTTGGTGCTAACTGGACAGTGAAACGTAGAAAGACGACAATGAGGCTCTATTCCCGAACAATTTGACATAAAACTTGTTGCTGTAGTACCCAATCAGGATATATAAAAGAATAGCCAAACGCACTGTTACTGTATTTTTTAGATTATTTAAGTTATGCCTTATTTATGAATAACGTAATTAATATATATACAATGAAACAAAGAGTGCATAAACGACAAGAGAAAATCGCCATATCAAGTAGGTACCTATAAAGTTAACATATATCGGAAGTAATCACAAACCAATAGTTCCAATCGCTTTCGTGTCGCTGTGACGGGAATGCGACTGAATTCAGTCGACTTCTTTCCTAAAGTAGTCGAATGTTAAGATAGTTTGGACTATCGACTAGTTCGATAGTTATCAGGCGATAGTGTCCATCTCTAGTTGTCACCTTTCGCGCGGAATGTGTGTTATGGAGGTGGTTCGGTTTTCATTTGACTGACAATTATACATTAACCACTCTCACCAGTGATCTATATCATGCAGGTGTTTGCTGTGTCATTGACGGTCTGCAGGGCGCGAAATTGCGGGGGGAAAGGAGCCCCCTCCCCACCAACAATTTTATCTAAAAGGTTTCACCCCACTAAAATTTCCAGAAAAAGGGGGTGAGATTCTTTCATTATAAAATAATGAGGAAACTGTAGAACATATATTATATTACTGAAATTTGTTTTTTACCGCGCATCCTTTCATAGAAACATCCACAATAATACAGATAATGTAGAAATAATTGTTTCTAAACAAAGTTCCCTGTATCATTACAAATGCTCCTTGGTATGATCAAAACAAACAGTTACATCGTGCACTTCAGTTAGACACTCTGGAACACGTGATTACAACGCAAGCCAAGACGTTCTTCAAGAAGCTACAAAAAGTGCTTGGTGCTGTGTTCTTCGCCCTTGGAAAACGGTCAAACACGCCGGATTAAAAGCAGACTTCCTCAGGGTATTTTACTTTCGTCAGAGAAGAATCTGAAGACGATCAGTAAGTGTTCGTGTAAATAAGTTTACAAATTTCAACTCGTGTGCTATTGCCCAGTAATTCTCTTAGTCAACTGCCAATTACATTCTTAATGAAGTGTTCAGTATAACACGTATTACAAGAAAAAAAACAAAGTAACTAGATACTGAAACCTGAAAAATCACTTTGTGTTTATGAACAATTGCTTTTCTTACTATGTATGTATATTTTCCAGCTCTTTTTTTATATTACAAAACATTTTTTTGGTAGTTGCTTTACGTCGCACCGACACAGATAGGTCTTATGGCGACGATGGGATAAGAAAGGGATAGGAGTGGGAAGGAAGCGACCGTGGTCTTAATTAAGGTACAGCATTTGCCTGGTGTGAAAATGGGAAACCACGGAAAACCATTTTCATGGCTGCCGACAGTGGGGTTCAAACCCACTATCTCCAGGATGTGACCTCACAGCTGCGCGCTCCTAACCGCACGGCCAACTCGCCCGGTAATTACAAAACTCTGCTCACTTGTATAGTTGCAGAAGGACCTATAGGAGGTCGTATTTAAATCACGTCATTAGTAAGTGATTACTTTTGCCTTGTAGGCTATTACTATGTAACAAGATTTTTGTGAGTTTTTTTAAATCTATTGTCAACAGCTAATCTGATAGAGCATGTACTTATGATGAACTATTAAATAGTGCATTAATGAAAATATAAAATAATAGGATGACTGCCAGACTTTGATCAATTATGGTACCTTGCGGTGGCAACTCCACATATGCAGACTGTTTTGTTTCCTTTTGGCAAGTCCATCTGAAACCCGACTATAACTTACCAATGTTTATAATTCTTCTTATAACAATAGAATTCAAACAAAAAGGATTTACAATTTACATTTTTCCGAGAGGGTGGGGGTGGAATTTACTTATAGTGGAATTATACACCCCTTTCCCCGCTGGGCACTGCCTGAAATAAATACTGGTAGTTAAGCCCCATGATCCTTCTCCTCCCCCACACATTTCTTTCTGATTTCGCATCCTGATGGTCAGTTTTAAATGTTGCCCACAGCTCTATACATACCAACGTTAATGAAGGAGGTAAATGGAAGAAATTTCAGTATACATAGAGATGAATGAGACCATTATGTCGCTGAATAGATGACTATGGGGGAGGGGGGATCATTTCAACCTAGCTCTGTTTGACCTAAGATACAGACAAGAGAGAGCTCTGGTGGTAGCAATTATCCATAGAAGCTGTGTCTGTCTATTCTGTGAACTGGGTAATTCTGTAACCGGCAGTATCCCCATTCCATTACTCTGGTGGCAGGCACAAGAAACATCCCCACCCTTCAGCCCCCTCTCACTCCATATGCAGCATTGTTAGAGCAAGCCGAAGTTACTGACGGAGTTTCGGAACTGGCATTGTCCCGTGTGAATCACGTATCTCACTACAGTAGGAGAGAGGGGACTCGATAAAAGGTATTGTCGACTAGAATAACACTCCTATTGTCTCCTTACTCTCCCAGCCTTTATAAACACAACACAGCAACTTTTTTTATTTCAATGAAATGGAGGGAGAGAAAATAAAAAAGAAGAGAGACATACAGAAGTACACACAGACAGACACACAGGAGAGAAGAGAAAAGTGCTTTTGATTTGTCAAAGTCGTGCACTGGATTTGAAATCCGAACATAATACTGTAAAGAAAGGGCTGAATGGTGCCTCCTCTATCTGTATCTAACAATATAGAACACACCGAGAAAGAGAGGATGACAGAAGAGAGAATGTAAAAAACCCAAACAAACAAAAAAATCATTTGTTGCCATTCCACTCCATTTTGTAATAAAACGTAATGTTTTTCTTGTCTTCCTCACAAACTCCTCCTTCTAGCTCACTCAACACATTAGCGTAATAAGAACGTGAATGCAAAGCTTTTTCTGTAAATACTTTTCTCCTAGCACAGCATGCATTCGTTTACTCAATATATGTGATTGGTTTATAATTCTCACAAAAGGGTATTGGTTTTAGTTTCATTCGCGCTGAGAAAGCGATTAGAATGGGATTATATTCAAAACGTTTCTCTTGTGACAACACTTCAAAAGACTCCACACGGAAGGGAAGAGAAAGTCTGTTTAAATTAATATTCGTAACAAAGCAGCTTGTGGGAGTGGATGGGATGTTTGTTATTTTTCTCTATTCAACACTCTGTATTGATTCACTCCTGATTATTCTCACTCACAAAGACTATTTTCGTCGATTCCAAGAACTAAAGCAAACGAATCACCTCCACACAGTTCAGAGACTGCCTCTTGCTGGCAAGGAGTGAAAATACCGTTTATCATAGGAAGGAGTAATTATAAAGGAGTTGTCATGAAGGAATGATATTTAGAATGAAAGTGATCGGGAGAAACCATGACCCTGTTAGGAAATCATGTGTAGACCGTACTTTATTCTGGAGTTTATTACTTCAGACTTTTTCCGAATAATCTTATTCTGTATACTGTAATAGCTGGTTTAGGTCAGACTTGTTATTTTTTCTCCCCATTAATGGATCATATACATATTATGTAGATCTGGAGAAAGAATAAAGATACATTTTACAGTATAGAGTAATGAATAAGTTACAAGATTGTGAGCAACTGCAAAAAGACCTCGACAATGTTGTGAGATGGACAGCAGGCAATGGTATGTTGATAAACGGGGTGAAAAGTCAGGTTGTGAGTTTCACTAATAGGAAACGTCCTCTCAGTTTTAATTACTGCGTTGATGGGGTGAAAGTTCTTTATGGCGATCACTGTAAGTACCTAGGTGATAATATAGGGACAGACCTCCATTGGGGTAATCTGATAAATGGAATTGTAAATAAAGCGTACAGATCTCTCCACATTGTTTTGAGGGTATTTTGGGGTTGTAGTAAGGTTGTAAAGGAGAGGGCATATAGGTGTCTGGTAAGACCCCGACTAGAGAGATGTTCAGTGCATTTCCAAATTCTTTGCAATTACTTAAGAAAAGATAAGGAAAACAACAGATAGGGAATCTGCCACCTGGGAGACTGCCCTAAATGCAGGTCAATGTTGATTGATTGATTGATTGATTGATTGATTGATTGATTGATTGATTGATTGATTGATTGATTGATTGATTGATTGATTGATTGATTGATTGATTGATTGATTGATTGATTGATTTACCTCGATGTGTTTTTTCTTAACAATAAGAAGATTTTTTTTGCTACTGGCTTTACGTCGCACTGACACAGATGGGTCTTATGGCGACGAAGAAGAAGAAGAATCATCGTTGTCTTGTTCAGATGTGACGTTCAATGTTAGTTACGCAGAGTTAACGAGATGGTTGACCGAAATAACTTCATGATCTTGTTAAAGAAGTAATCCTTGAAGCTATTCAAGGCGTTGAATGTACATTTAAACTACTGTCATAGATAGCCTAGGCTCATTGAAGAGGTGTGCTAGGATAGTGATGAGTGAGTTAGCTCCCCATTACTTTCCTCAGTGCAAGAAGGCGCTATTTCATCTCAGTCTGCCAAGTTCACTTAAATGCAATGCTGTACTCGGGAGATGTGTTGGCCACTGGCTTTACGGGGAAGTGGAGACAGAGAGAGGTAGAAGGTTGTTGTTTCGATGTTCATTTCCTCAGTACTGCCAACCAAACAGAGTGAAACAAATGGGAAAAAATAGTAAATGGAACTCAGTATGAACAATATATAATTTATTCATGAATGATTAAAGTATTTTATGAGGGGAAAAAGTAAAAATTGTAAAAAATGGAAGCTAATGTAAGGCTGCAAATACTTATGCCTGTCTTTCCTGCACTGTGTGGTCCTAAGAAACGTTCACTATAACGAAAGTTATTGTACTGCACGTAATTATCATAATTATGTGCAATAATTTCTTACTTGTCCTGTTAAATGTAAATCTGTGTGCAGTTGTAAGGAAAAGTTCGGAACTCCCGAGGTACTTGTGATGGGGTTGATGTCGCATCAGCCAGTCTTATACCAATCAATAGTTCAGATGGTGTCTTATTTCAAATAGTCTATCGGGTAACTTGGCCCAGATCTTGACTCAGATCACAATTACATAATCAGATTATTATTATTATTATTATTATTATTATTATTATTATTATTATTATTATTATTATTATTATTATTGCGGGGATACCGTGGTTTACATAGAATAAAGAAGGTGCAGGCAGAATGGGTAGATATATAAAAGTCAGAAGATTAATTTAAACATTTAAAATTGGAGCTATATTTCTGTCTCTTCTTTTTTTCTGTTCGCATTTTAAATTTTACACTTTGCTAAGCAAATAAGAAATCAGGTACAAAACTAGCTCGTGAGCTTGGATAACAATGTTAGAAAAATCAGAATAATCAACCAATCAACCAATAGTCAAGAAGACGGATCTCCCAGTTCCTTTTACACCAGACGGAAGAGCATCCTTGCTCTACAAATTTACACTTTCCAAGCTTATCAAAGGCACAACCTATATTTAAGAAAATTAAACAGTATTTACTGTCTTAACTGCTCAACATTCAGATTGCCGTAATATGAAATGAATAAGGTTAACTGCAACAGAGGTAATAAGTACCCATTATAAGTGGCCTTTGGTAAAACAAGAGGTTGAAGTTACTGGCCGAAATCAAAATGGAAAGGAGGCGACCACTTGCACTGCTTGAAATTTACATGAAATACTTAAAGCCCTATTTGGGCTTATGGCCCGATGTTACAGAGGCTAAGCGTCTGACTAGATGGAGAAAAATGTTTAAGTTACAAATATTACTAGATAGACTTTCAAGGTTACAAAACCGTAGTCACCTCCACACCAAGTTGAAGGGGAATGCAAGAGGGCATTACTCTTTATTCCCTGTTTCGAGTAAGTTCTCTATACTTGAGTGAGAATTTACATTAAGAAATACAAGTTCCATTGCGAAAGAAATTTGAAACCTTCCCTTCGAGCTAGCTTTCAGAGACGTCGTTAAGCAGAACCTGCCATTACCTTGAGCTGGTGGACCACCCGAAGATGGACGAGGGAGCCCTTTCCCCCTGCCTCCGTTAGGTACACACTCAAGACTGGAGCGATCACAAAGATAACATGGCCAGAAATGTGGCAGCTTTTATAGCAGAGAGGAAGGTTCCAGATTTCTCTGGGTCGAAACCCTGACACACCCACAATTTTCATTGGACAGTCGAATAAACATCAAAAACAGTGATTGGTTACTTAAGTAAATGTACAAATTTTCTAATTGGCTAACGAGTTAGGTTGGCGCGAAGAGATAGAAGTGTTGATAACTTTTAAACACCAAAAACAAACTATAAACAATTCAGTTTAGGAGACCTTGACATACAAAATTACTTTTAAAATTAATAGTTCATCTTCACCCCCGAGGGCGCAACGTAAATTGATAGTAGCGACATCTGTCGAGAAATGTTCTAACTATTTCCAAAATGAGTTTCAGATTTCCTGATCTAGATGGCCTTCTCCGAGACGCTAGTGTTAAATGCACGGGGTGGGTGTACCTCCGGTACAATTATTATTATTATTATTATTATGATTATTATTATTATTATTATTATTATTATTATTATTATTATTATTATTATTATTATTATTATTATTATTATTATTATTATTATTATTATTCCGGGGATTATGTGGAACGCAGAGGTGTTAGAAGGTGCGAGCGTGAATGGGTGGACAGAGAAAAGATCAAATCATAATTTAAAACTCTAAAATGTGAAATTTTATTTCTTTCCTTTTTTCGTTTCCAGTTTTAAACTTTGTTAAACAATAACAAATAACAGTTGGATAGACAGAAGGGGAGTTCTTCAGCTGTTATAACAATGTTATTTAAAACCTTGGTACAACAAGGAGATGAGTTAGGTAGCTCAAACGTCACACTACTACCAAGAGCACTACTGCTCCAATCAATTACAAGTAAGGAGACGAGGCTCCAAAATGTACAATATTCGAAAGAGCGTCTTTGCACCGCACAACTACCTAGGAGACTACTCTCCAAAATTTACAAGATTCGAGCCTCTCAAAGGCGCAGTTTAACTCTTACGTTAGGTCAAATACAACCAGTTACCGCTTTTGGAAATAGTTACATTTAAAGAAGAATAGTGAAACATTAACAGAGGCAATAAGTGCCCATTCTACCTGGCCTTAGTGAAAAAGGAAAGGATTTGATATGACGGCCGTAAACCAATATCTTGACTTTCTTCATCATTAGGGAACAGGAAACGGAAACACGACGCATCAAAAGTTGCTAAAAGAAAGCAGGAAAGAACTTAAAATAATGCCCTAAGGTAATAGGGACGCTATTTTAACCCCATGCTAAGGACAACGAATGGCGACAGTAAAGTATCATTTTCTGTTGGTTCTGATAATAGGTAGCAGTGATTCACTGAGGTTGTAGCCTGCAAAATGTTAGCAGGCGAACACTTCCACTTCTTTGAAGTACACTTGAAATTCTTAGAATCCTATGTGGGCTTATGGCCCGAAGTCACCTGTACAGAGGCTAAACCTCTACTACGGAGGTGAGTATATGGAGAGAAATTCTTAAATTACTGAAGGAAGAGATAGATATTTAGTTACGAAATCATAGTCACTTCAGTACCAAGTTGAAGGGGAATAAAAGAGGGTTCACACTCTTTATTCCGTAAGTTAGACTAATGTCTTTAGGTTTGGTTGAAAATTTACATTGAAAGGCTTAATTTTACATTAAGAAAGAATTTTGAAACCTTCTCCTCAAGTCAGCATTCTGAGGCTATTTCATGATTGAAAGATGTCTGCCATTACCTTGAGTTGGTGGACCTTCCGACGATGGGCTAGACATGTCCCTGCCTCCAACACACTCTAATCCTCTTGACTGGAGCGAAGGAAAATACAACATGACCTAAAAGGTCTCAGCTTTTATAGCGGAGAGGAAGGTTCCAGAATTCTCTGTGCCGGAGCCCTGTAAATTATATTGGCTGATTTAATAAATGTACAAAATTCCTTCCTTACTTACTTACTTACTTACTTACTTACTTACTTACTCCTCGGCGCTACAGCCCTTGTAGGGCCTTGGCCTCTCTGACGATTGTAGCCCAATCTTCACGATCTTCTGCACGCCTCCTCCATCTTCTTATTCCCATCTTTCTTAAATCCTCCTCCACATCATCCAGCCATCTTTTCCGGGGTCTTCCTTTCCATCTCCTACCACCTGGATTTCCCTTATAGATCTTCTTGACAGCCCTATTATCTGGCATTCTCTCCACGTGTCCCAACCACCTTAATCTGTTGCTTTTTATTTCGGTTACGATACTTGGATGTCCATAGAGTTCCTCCAATTCCTTGTTTTTCCTTATTCTCCACAATTCCCCTTCCTTCACCGGGCCAAAAATCTTTCTCAGTATTTTTCTCTCCCATCTGTTCAACAGTTCTTCATCTACTTTGGTCATTGTCCAGGTTTCAGAGCCATAAGTTACCACTGGTCGTAATACTGTTCGATAGACTGTCAACTTTAATCTTCTACCAAGGCTGCGTGATCTAAACACTTTCAATAAAGCTAAGTTAGCCCTATTGCCCGCAGCAATCCTCGCTTTTATTTCCTCTTTCATGTCATTATCTTTTGTCACCAGCACTCCTAAATACTTAAACTTCCTTCTTTGTCGAAAATTTAGAAGAAGAAGGAAGGGATAGCAGTGCTAGTAACCTAAGAACACAAAAAAGAATTTACAACATTTCAGTTATGAAAACCTCGAAATTACAAATTTCTTTCAAAAGTAATGCTCATCTTCCCCCAGAGGGTGCACATAAGTCGACAGTAGAGACACCTGATGAGAAGGTGCTAGATAGTTCACTGTACGTATTGCAGATGGCTTTCTAAAAGGCGCTCAGTTTAAATGCACGGAGAGGTTGTACCACCGGTACAATTATTATTATGCCAGTTAGCAGGCAAGTCCTACAGGTTAACATTCAACTGGACGGCGAGAAACTAGAAAACGTTAACCATTTTCAGTATCTTGGTAGTATTGTAACTACAGACGCAAAGTCCTTTGCTGAAATCACTAGGCCTAACAGATTCCAGAAAGGAGCATAATTTTATCACCGAGTTAGGTCTCTTCTACTGGATAACCAAATACCTTTACGTACAAAGAGAACACTTTATCAGGCATATTTCGTGCCAATAACTACATATACCCTTGAAACCTATACGTTCAACGGTAGAGGTAGTAGCTGACTTCAAACTGCAGAAATGAACTTCCTGAGGTCAATGCTACAGAAAACATGAAAGGATAAGATCCGGAATGAAGACAAGTAAGGCAGTCGCTAAGTGAAAACGTAAGAACATCAATACTCAAATGGTATGACCATGTAAAAAGGATGTATCAAATGAGAACAGCAAGAAAATGGCTAGAAAAGGAACTGGAAGGCAAAGGACCTAGGGGCAGACCAAGGAAACGGTGGATGAGTCAAATAAAGCAGGACCTGAAAGGAAGAGGAGTGGAATGGCACCAGGTTGAGAGCGCGTGCCTCTGACCGCACGGCCAACTCGCCCTGTATGATGATTCTTATTCTTATTCTTATTCTTATTCGTATTCGTATTCGTATTCTTATTCTTATTCTTATTCTTATTCTTATTCTTATTCGTATTCTTATTCTTATTCTTATTCTTATTCTTATTCTTATTCTTATTCTTATTCTTATTCTTATTCTTATTCTTATTCTTATTCTTATTCTTATTCTTATTCTTATTCTTATTCTTATTCTTATTCTTATTAAGCACTCTTAAATGTAAGATTCTACAGTAACGCAGGTTTTCAGACAATTCCTGTGTACTAGTTGACGGTGGGGTGATAAACGAGGTTGCCGTGCACCCTGATTGAAACACAGGTTCAACTTAGTTAACGATACGAATGTTAGATCACAACATAATTCGCGTTGACCAATGGGCTTTAAGTGTTTGGAGATTCCCCTTTATTTTTGCTTCCTCGCAAGTTTCATCCTTTCTGCAAACAAACGATTCCTGTATTTTGGTCTGCGTTATACAAGCAAAGCACCGTCATTAAGACTGAGGTAGAACCTAATAAATCACTAATGCTAGTGTCTTTTCCGTCCAACTAACTACTTTCGAAGACGTCGAGGTGACGGTATTTAGTCCTGCATGAGTTATTTTACGTGCTAGTAAATTTACAGACATGAGGCTGACGTATTTTAGCACTTTAAGATACCACCGGTCTGTCAAACCTGCCAATTTGAGGTCAGAAGGCCAGCTCCTCGACCGTCTGAGCCACTCAGTCCGGCTTTGTTACTTTTCTCACAAGACACTCCTTTCTCGACACCGCACAATCATACCCCGTACACCATGGATAATGTACATCAAAACTGAGTGCCAGGTTAGTTCCTGAGGGCAAAGGTGGGAGGGCACATGGCTGACTACAGTATCTTATTAAGTAGACGCTTTTACCTCCCACTCCTCCATGGCCTGTAGAGAGATTAATTTGCTTTGCTTTGACTCCACGGATATTCTCTCACGTTAATCCTTTCCTTGTGCATGAACATGATACACAGTAATGAACTTATATTTATTCATATCAGATCATTGTAAAAATAATGTTTGTTCACGCGCAATGATTCGGTGAAATTTGGCCTGGAAGACGATTAGAAGCTAACAGTAATTTAATACATTAGGCTAACCAATTTTAACTATATTATCATTTAGACTTTCACGGCCCGTGTAACTATTCATGGTGTAACATTTTTGGGATTATTTATTTATTTATTTATTTATTTATTTATTTATTTATTTATTTATTTATTTATTTATTTATTTATTTATTTATTTATTTATTTATTTATTTATGCCGTGTAATAAACTATAAAACACACTCAGCGCGCGTTTCGAAAGGTATCTTGCCTTTCTTTATCAGGAGAAAACAGGCAAAAGAAACACGACGCATCAATGGTTGCTAAGAGAAAGCAACAAAGAGCTTAAAATGGTGCTCTAAGATGTAATAGGGACGCTATTTTAATCCAATGTTAGAGGCAACGAACGGCAGCAGTAAAGTATCACTTTATGATGGTTCTGATAATAGGTAGCCGTAATTCACTGAGGTTGTAGCCTGTGTCGGGGTTGAAATTATCTGGGTGTTTATGTATTTCAACCGCCTCCCTGATGGTTCTGGGGCGATATTGCTTAATGCGGGCAAGAACATCCACTCCTTGGAACATGACATCATGACCAGGTGTTAAGGCATGATCGGCAACAGCTGATTTGTCAGGTTGGTTGAATATAATACACCTGTTATGTTCCTTAATGCGAGTACATTTTGTTCTCGAAGTCTGCCCAATATAAACT
Organism: Anabrus simplex; assembly: GCF_040414725.1. NCBI lineage: Eukaryota > Metazoa > Arthropoda > Insecta > Orthoptera > Tettigoniidae > Anabrus > Anabrus simplex. Next base: position 860,655,353 of record NC_090265.1, on the reverse strand, counting down.
TTGCCACAAGTACAGGGAATTCTTGGAGATACCCGGTTGTTGCAATTTAGCAGCCATTGATTCATCGTGTTTCCGTTTTGTATTTCTCCTGATGAAGAAAGGCAAGGTACGTTTCGAAACGGGCGCTGAGTATGTTTTATAGCTTATTACACGGCATAATCCCCCAAAAAGTTTTTCATGAATATTTTGTACTATAATTCCTCATTCACGCACGTTCTAAATATCGATACATTCACCATGGAGTCAGCTATTGAAATATAAAACCAAATACCTGTGGCGCATTAGCTCATTAGGGTTTCGTCTACCAAGAAGAGTGCTCCTCATCTTGATAGGTATTGGAGTTGCACGTGGTCAGCGTAAGTATATCCTCAACCGTACTGCTTGGCCTTCTTGAACGGATCTGCTGCCTCCCGTATCAGTGAAATGTAATATTTCAAGTGCTACTGGTAAAGGTAATAATAATAATAATAATAATAATAATAATAATAATAATAATAATAATAATAATAATAATAATAATAATAATAATAATAATAATAATAATATGGCGTGTGGCCTCCGGAGAGGCCTGGTGCAGGTCTTTTAATTAGACTCCTGTAGGCGACCTGCACGTCGTGATGAGGATGAAATGTTGATGAAAAGGTCACATACACCCAGTCCCCATGCAGGAGAATTAACCAATTATGGTTAAAATTCCAGACCCTGTCGGGAATAGAATCCGGGACCCCTCTGACCATCACGCTAACCAATTAGCCATGGAACCCGACACTAGGAAAGGCTAGCGCATGCAATGAAGGAAAACAAATCACTGTTGAATTATTATCCGTAGTTTATCTCACTGGTATCAACAGTTGCACACCTACTGAGGAAGGCGGAGTCTATAGTTTACAGCGGCGAACTGTGCTCAAAGATTTGATGATTTTGTTGAACTTTGAACGTATACTTGTACGGCGTACGAGCGCGCCGTTATTATGCGATTAACAGTGTTTTCGTAGGTCGTTTTAGTATTAATAGTGTTATTCGTTTTTAAATCCCACTAATTACTTCTACGGTTTTTTGAGACATCATTTTGCCTTTCATTGACAGTGAATCTACTGACATGAGACCTACATGTTCGAGCACTTAAAATACATCGGAATGAGGCGCAATTGAACCCGACAACTAAGGCTCAGAAATCCAGGGTTATTGCATACATTTTTGCCATGTGTTTTACGTCGCACCACTACAGATAGGTCTTATCGTCAACTATGAGGTAAGTTAGGACAGGACTAGGACTGTGAAGGAAACGATCTTGGCCTAACTATGGTACAGCCTCACCTTTTTTCTGACATAAAAATGAGAAACCACGGGAAAAACAATCTTCGATGCTGCCGATAGTGGGTTTCGTACCCATTATCTCATAAATGCAAACTCACAGATACGTGACGCAGACCGCGTGGCCAGCTCGCTTGGTGGTTGTCTTAGTCCTTATTGGGTCTCCGTGAGGTCAGATGGTAATAGCGGAGAAATGAACGACAAGTTGGGCGAAATATATCAATAGTGACTTCTTGTCCGTGCCTTTGGCCAGAGGATAGCTTCTTAAGCCAACAAGCCTATTTGTAGACAGCTACGACATACAGATATACGCCAAGATCGTACGCACGGCCATCGTAGACCGCATAAGCACAACAAAACAGCTTGTACTGTAGGTAGTGTCGTGCCGTAAGTGTCTGCATCTATCTGTTTACTCGAAGTTTGGCTAGGATACCGGGTACTGTTAGGCAGAGTTATACGTCACTATCGCGAAGTCCGCCTTCTGTTGTGTCGAGAAAAGTGACGAAGCTTTTTGGTTACCGACGAAAGTAGGTTCTACCTCAGTCTTGTCTTGCTTGCACAGCCGGCCGAGCAGATTGTCTGGCCGATCCGCTGCTAACTTGACGAGGACGGTAGTGCGAGTGTTTGTTTACTTGAGGTTGAAGTTAATTGAAAGAGTACAGTTAGGCAAAATGTTATCCAAAAGTTGTATTCGGCAAGGAGCACCAGAAACCAACAGCCCACGAAATTCACCAGTGGATAGAAGACGTTCTAAAGGTATATGATGATTAACTTCAAACAATTCACGTAGTAGGAAAACAGAATGCACCCTATCTAAAATTTAATAACGACAGAAGCTACAAGAAGTACTTATATTCCTTAATGAATGGCGATTCAGTGACAGTAACAATCATGCCCGGTGAAATAGAACTTATCACCGTACGATTAATAAATACACTGCCGGAAGTACTGAACAACCGGGTGCAGTACGTTCTTTAGAATTATTGCAAAGTGCAACAGATAGAAAGCGAGAAGTGGTCGAATAGATATCGCTACCAAGTCGGTACAGGAATAAGGGTAGTTCAGATGTCAATTGAAAAACCTATTCCTTGAACCCTCCATGTAGCGTGTTATGAGACATATGTAGAGCAATCCTGTTTTCCACGTGGAAGTTCTTCTCATATGCGGGCTAATTGTATCACTCGATTTACTAACACAAAACAACGATGGCACCTTGATCATGCCTCACATTGAGCGATCTATTCAAACCTCCCTCTTTTGACAACCCTAAGGTCAGGTACAGAACCCGCTCTCAAGGATGTAAACAAGCCAACGTCCGTACAGAACAGGGTAGAGAGTGGTGCAATGGAAAGGTGCACAGATAGTAACGTCAACCCTACAACACCTGGCACAAGTCATGACAATAAGTTAAAATACATGGACGATGTAAACACACCAGTGTTAAGTGCTGGTTCACAGATATAGCTAACGCACCTGCAGGGGACCAATTTTCATTAGATTCAAATGACAGTTCATCTATTTATTTTTTGCTAGTGGCTTTACGTCGCACCGACACAGATAGTTCTTATGGTGACGATGGCATAGGAAAGGGATAGGAGTTGGAAGGAAGCGGCCGTCGCCTTAATTAGGGCACAGCCCCATCATTTGCCTGGTGTGAAAATGGGAAACCACGGAAAACCATCTTCAGGGCTGCCGACAGCGGGATTCGAACCCCCCATCTCCCGGACGCAAGCTCACAGCTGCGCGCCCCTAACCGCACTGCCAGACAGTTCAGATTCAAATACCATAGTAGTAGAAGAAGCATTAGATACCTGGGACATGCACGTATCACATCAAGAAACCATAGAAGAAAATAAAGTAATCACAAACACACTGAGACAGGAAGACTAACAACCTGATACAATGGCCATCAGTTTTCAAACTCTGACAAGGTCAGAAGCTGAGAGCCAGCGCCCTCAGGAAAGTACTTTATCTTCGTCTGATATGGATAGGTCTGTGAATACTGAACAGCAACCTCCACTCCCGGATCTTGGAACAGTCAGATGGACCTAGAGGAGGAAGAATTGCGGAGGGAGGACCCGGTAGCAGAAATATTGCTTGAAGTAACAAAATGTAACCCCGGTCAGCAAATAGTAGGCAAGTTAGTTAGTAAACAACGAAACCATCCGTATAAGACAGAGACGAGTAAGCAAGGATTACCTCCCCCGTCTACGAAGAAATAGTTTGACAGAATATCGATATGTGGACTGCATTCTATTTTTCTCTCTGTTGTAGTGTCATGACCCACACACTAACAGTGGGGACAGTCAACTTCAACAATAATTCATCACTAACTAAAATGCATGCTCTACTGAAATTTCTACAGTGTCATGATATAGATCTTGTAATGCAGGAGGTCTCAAACAATGATTTTTCTTCGGTATTAAACTACAATGCCTGTGTAAACACTGGAAGTGATAACCTCGGTACTGCTATCCTTACTAAGTATTAAACTGCAATCAATAGAGAAGCTTCCCACTGGTCGTTGACTAAGTGGGAGATTTCAAGATTACCTGTTTTACAATGTTATGCGCCATCTGGAAATAATAAACGCCAGGAAAGGAACGAATTTTTTCAGTCAGACGTAACATATTTACTTCGCCCCTTTCCTACGCATTATGTGATTGAGGGGAGGGGGTGATTTTAACTTTGTATTGCGTGCAGTACACTGTAAAGGTACCTTTAAGCCGAGCAGGAGCTTACAGACTTTAGTTACAAACCTCCAAATATATGATGCTTGGGTGCTAAAACATAATACGCCAGGGTTTACTTTCTTTTCTTCAAATTCAGCAGCAAGACTGGATCGATTTTATGTTCCACAAAATTTTTCTAGTAAAATAAGTCGTGTAGAAGCAGTACCAGTCCCATTTTCTGATCATACACCTGTCATCCTACGTATAAGATTAAATATGAATTTTATACCTAGAGGACGCTCTTACTGGAAGATGAACGTAACCTGTCTTCAAAATACTAGTATTCTTGAAGAACTGAAATTGCATCGGTCAGAATGGAGTAAAATAAGGAACAGATATCAAGATTGTGCTGATTGGTGGGATCGGTATGTAAAGCTGCAAATTAAATATTTCTTTAAGTGAAAATCTTACGAACTTTATCAAAACGAAGAACGTCTAATAAGCCTTTATTTTAGGTATATTTATGACTTACAAGAAAACTACCAGCCATCACCAGAGAGAAGTAAAATCAGCCGCTATAAAGCAAAAATACTTGCTATATATCACAAACGACTGCTGTGACTCAAAATACGCTGTCGGGTCAACGAACCAATCGAAAATGAGCGGATCAATCTTTATCATTTAATGAAGGACTTCAAGCGCTGTAGATCCTCTCTCATACTGAAAGTTCAAGACCCAGAATGACAAGAGTACACAACACAACCGACTATAAGTTAGGATTTCGATTCCTTTTATCGACAACTGTTTGATGCCGAGCCAACGCAAGACAATGATTTTTTTTTGCTGACTGGAAGCCTCCGCTGCTCAGAGAAGAGGATAACTTAAGCCTTGAAGGGCCCATAACCAAGGAAGAGGCTTTAAAAGCGATCCGTCAAGGGAAGAGCTCAAGAACACGTGGGATTGATGGAAAACGTCAGGAGATTTACTCTATCTGCTGGTCTATAATCGGAGAAGACCTCACCTGCGTCCTGAACACTGTTTTACAAAAGAAACAACTGTGTGAATCACATAGTCGAGGGATTGTTGTACTGATAAAGAAGTTCTCTATAGCTACCACTGTCAAGGACTATCGCCCAGTCATCCTTTTAACTTATGACTACGAAATATTAGCTAGAATTCTCGTCAACAGATTACGACCATTATTATCATCCATTATTTACCCTGCACAACACTGCGGAGTGCCTGGACGGACAATTTTTTTATGCTACCTGTTCGCTGCGTGATTGCATGGCGTCAACCGAACGCAATAATTCTCAGAGTTTACTAGTGTCTTTAGACTATCATCATGCATTTGACAGTGTGAATCATCAGTATCTGCTAAAATGCTTAAAATGACATGGTCTTAGTCCCACATTTATCTCTTATGTTCAGTGCCTATACATAAACTTATCTGCGATTTTTCAAATTAAAGTCTTTCACACTAAAACCACACCCATTAAGAATTCATTAAAACAGGGATGTCCGGCTTCGATGGTGCTATTTACCCTGGCCATAATTCCTCTCATTTGCAAGCTGCATAAGGAAATAGGAGGGATGACACAAGGAAATTTCGCTGTAACTGCTTATGTGGATGACGTCAGTGTATTATTGACATCGGCTAATGATGTGCCCCACATGGGAAATGCTCTCGCACAGTTCAATGCAGTATCTGGGTTGTCTATTAACTATCGTAAATCCAAAGTGATTTCCTTAGGAGACTGGGCATCATTACCTCCACTCCCACCCCTACAAACGGTAGAATCACAAAAGATACTTGAAATATATTACGCTCAAAAGACCAGTGACATGAATCAACAAAACTGGGGACCTGTTGTCAACAAGATAAAACTCTATGCAAAAGAACTCTACTGCCGAGACCTCTCTCTAATCCAAAGGATCTGGACTGTCCACACATACCTTCTATCACAATGCTGGTATCTTGCACAAGTACCACTGCCTGCAACGTTTACTAGATAGATAATATCTGCTAGTTCCTGCTACATTTGGAATGGAAATATCTCCTGTGTACCGATAACTACCTTGTGTCTTCCACCAACAGTTGGTGGACTTGGGTTGGTAAACGTCATCATTAAATGTCAAGACCTCTTCTTGAGCCGTGAAAGAAAACTAGAAATGAAACACCGGAGCTTCTCATCTGCTTGGTTAAAACACTGGTCTATTGTAACGGACTTACGCAATCCACCTGATATTCGGACTGCCCCGCCCGCTCTGAAGTATCTCCGTATTTATTTGCAAGAATGGTGCTATTTGACGGAAGCCAAGTTCGTACCAGATGTTCAGTTAACACGTCGGGTTTATGCTGATTTATTTCGTCCAAGACCTTCACCACTCATGCGTTTATTTCAACAAGTATCTTCAAACACCGACTTTCAACAACTTTGAAAAACATTAGTGCTCTTCATCTTCCTGCTAAAGTGCGACCTACAGTACATGGTATATGGTAGTCCATTGAACTTCATAATTCATATAGAGGACTAATTCATAAGACCAGATTACCTCCTTACCCCAAGAACAAAACACAATTCTACACTCTGGATAATTGTACGCACTGTCCGTTTTATAATGACTATTGGTGGACAGCTGGACAAGCAGATTTACTGTGCATACCTGAAGAGAACAGGATGAAAATTTGTTGCTGCCCGAGTCAACGATGTGTGTGGACATTATCTAAGTAACCTGTTTGTCTAGAATATTCTGTGAAACTAGTCTGTAACATTTCCTAAGTATTTCTATAACATTTGAATGACAATCTATAAAAATAAAATGTAAATAGCATAGAAAAGAAAATCCGTTCTGTACCGAAATTACAACATTTCTTTGAAGATGTAACATTTTAAAAAATCTGTAATTGGCACATTATTTTGATACATATATATATTTTAAAATAGTCTTAATGACGGTATTTTGTAGATAAAAGCATTTCATTTACACTGAGAGGATGTTTGTGCGATTCGAATTATTTTGAAAGAACAAATTTAAGTTGATTAGTACCGTGAGAGAAAGTTGAAAAATTTCGAAAATGATTTTTTTATAAAATTGTCTGAGTTACAGCACGCAGACCCTCTAGTAATGCACAATTTAAATTAGAAGATCAACCCGCAATCATTGCAGTATAAATTCCAAGACTTGTACACATTAGAAAAAAGCAAAATACCTAGGTAACACTTTCTCCCATTTCATTTGGGGTCAGTTTTCATGGAGAGTGATTTCCAAATCATAAGATTTTTGGCAATTTTAAATCTTGAGCCGAGAGTAGGCGTAACCTACTCGCCATCAAGGAGGGGAATGAAAACGTTTTGAGGATGATGATTATTTTTTGAGTTTTGAATCCTGTTTTTCACCAGGGTCTCAGATGAATTTAATAACTGTCCTCATTTTCAGATTTCAGACGGTATATGTATAGTTTTATTTATTTAATTTATTTATTTATTTATTTATTTATTTATTTATATTTTTTTTTACATTACCAACACGACGTGAGCGAGATAAGGTCGACTTACTAGGTTCACTTTAATTTTTATTTTTTTGTCCATTTGTCTTTCACCGAGCTCGATAGCTGCAGTCGCTTAAGTGCGGCAAGTATCCAGCATTCGGGAGATAGTAGGTTCGAACCCCACTGTCGGCAGCTCTGAAAATGGTTTTCCGTGGTTTCCCATTTTCACACCAGGCAAATGCTGGGGCTGTACCTTAATTAAGGCCACGGCCGCTTCCTTCCCACTCCTAGCCCTTTCCTGTCCCATCGTCGCCATAAGACCTATCTGTGTCGGTGCGACGTAAAGCAACTAGCATTTGTCTTTCAGAGCATCTTCGTAAAACGGATTGGAAGATTTTCATGAAACATTTAAATTCAGGATAAGGCAAATAGGATCTACATGATGTTCAAACTAATTCAGTAGGAGAGGATCTTCAGAGGAGCTCTGTAACTTAAAACTCAATATATCTCTATTACCGTTGGCGTGTACGGTTCCATAGCTAAATGGTTAGCGTGCTGGCCTTTGGTCACAGGGCTCCCGGGTTCGATTCCAGGCAGGGTCGGGAATTTCAACCTTAATTGGTTAATTTCGTTGTCACGCGGGCTGGGTGTATGTGTCGTCTTCATTTTCATTTCATCCTCATGACGACGCACAGGTCACCTACCGGGGTCAAATCAAAAGACCTGCATCTGGCGAGCCGAACTTGTCCTTGGACATTCCCGGCACTAAAAGCCACACGCCATTTCATTTTACCGTTGGCTTATAGGAAAATTGCTAATGATGAAATGCATTTACAGTTTTTTTCTATACGGTTTTCGGGTACAGTGAAAAATAAGGGAAATATCAGTTGTGGTCGTGTAAAAGTTTAAGTTACAAGAACCAAAAACTAGTTTCACGGACTGCTGCCGTAGAGATCATCCCGGAACGTTTAAAAGGCTTTGTACATCGGTCTGTACTTTTTGAATATTAACCTTATAGTTGGCTTTTATATTCAAATTTTGCGATCCGTATGAAAGGAAAGAAGGGCAGAGATGAAGGCCTGAACACAAAGAGAGACAGATACACTAATGTATCCGTTCATAACATCACTACATTATATTCGGTGCCGAATCTATGAAAAATTGAATAAATACACGTTTCTGAAAGACTTTTAACACTTAAAGTGGATTTTATATCTGTGGTCATCAGATGGAAATATTACTAGAGAAATGGAAGGCATCACAAGCCAACTACTGAAGACTTCATAAATAATATACAAGTACCTAAGCAGTGGTGGTAAAATATCGTAATGAAGAGGGAAATAAGGGAAGGCTGGAGGTAAAGAATAGAAAGCAAGGGTCAGTGCAACTACATATATGCATATTAAGAATTAGAAGGCACAGGAATTGAATAAATGGATATACAATTTTTTGAATTGCTGAACAGATTTTGCGCATTTCTCATAAAAGTACGTTATTTGGTAAGAGATGAGTTGAAAATGATCGGGCAAGTTGGCCGTGCGGTCAGGGTCGCCTAGCTGTGAGCTTGCTTTCGATAGATGGTGGGTTCGAATCCTACCATCGAAAACACTAAAGATGGTTTTCCATGGTTTCACATTTTCACACCAGACAAGTGCTGGGGCTGTACCTTAAATAAGACCACGGCCGTTTCGTTCCCAATCCTAGTACTTTCCCATTCCTACGTCACCATAACCTTTCAATGTGTTAGTGTGACGGTAAACCACTAGCCAAGAAGGTTAAAATATACTTTATTCGACTGGCATGGTTTCTGAATTCTTACCTGTGAAGGGGATAATAGATAACTCTAAATACCATTATTTTCAAATTTTAGTGAAGGGCAACATGGCGATTCTCGGTTAGAGAGTCGAGTGAGCCAATGATGTCCCCTGCGTCTAGCCGCTTGGCTATCTTCCTCTCCACTGCTCTCAATGCCAGGTTGCTCAATCGAGCGCTGGCCATGGAATTTCGTAAATTTTTGAAGTGACTCTCCTTTAAAATGAAATAAATCTCTAAAAATGTAGGGCAGGATAAACTAGGAGACCTAAATTGGAGGTATCTCCTATCACCACCCCTGGCCGTAGGATAACGTCGTTGCGTCTCGAAATACGCTGTGACAATGTTAAGGGAAGAAATACTGGCCCGCAGCACGTAACGAAAATGCTCTGACACAGTTGATGCAATACTGAACCTTAGATGACAGAACCTGTCTGATCAGAGTTCTAAGCTCAAATATTATCAAATAGTGGTCTTTCTAGGTACAAAGACGATATGTAAACACGTATAATATAGAATAGCCTGCAGGGTAACATCGCGTCGCACACATTTTATTGAAAGATATGTTTACGATCATTTATTTTATAATTAATATTTTATTGTTTAACTTTGTTTTCCGGCACGATAATACATCAGATTTTATTTTGGTTCCTTCAATCCTTTAATCAGTCGATTCGACTTTTCCTTTGGCCGTCAGCCGCGGTAATTTAAATTTATTAATTATAATAGTCGATCCACAAGGACATGGGAGGTCAATTCGATTTGATTAACGGCTCAGGTGACTGCCGATAATCAATTGCGACGTTGAAGTTAGTGAGCGGCCGTATCAATTTAGGGGAAAGTCTAGAGTTCGAGTCTCAGAAGCTATACTTTCCAGAATATCATGGAAAAATCGACGCTTGTCAGTGAAATTCGACGGCCAGATTGATATTGTTGTTGTTCTTATTGTTAGGATATCCGGTTCATTAACGGTGGTCTTTTCTTTTATTCATCCCTTCAGGCAACACTGTAAGAAAACATCGCCATGCGACTCAGAAATTTTAAACAAAATTTTGACCAGTGTATTCATTAGTACTGACGACTTTAAGAGTTCAATGCTTCGATGTTTAAAATAATATTTTAACTTTATACAAGCCTTTAATTTCACGTAGTTAGATTCTTAACTGTACCAGTAATTATGTCAGCAAGTGACGAAGAACGAAAAGAACCCCTGAGAAGGTAAGAGTGCTCATGAATGCCACCGACTTAGGTTGGCGAAGGATTTCATGTTCTGACAGGCTATATAAGGGTTCAATACATATTATCATTTTATTTTCCCAAAGCGAAATTTAATAACATTTTGTTGTTATCTCCAATGCCCAGTGAAATGGTCGACAAAAATGTAATCTTGAACATGCTTGATGGTTATTCCGTCAACAATAAGTACAACAGCTAGAGTTATATATAGGGTTCGGAAGTTTATAACCTAAATAAGTACAAAATATGGAAGCAAATATGCCCTAAAATCTAACTAAATATGACCTAACACTAGCTAAATATGACCTAGAAATGTAAAATATGATTGAAGAATTTAGGATTAGGAATAAAATATTAGAATATTACTAACATTAATTATACCAAAAAAGTGATTAGCGATTATACAACAGACGCACTTAATCATGCAAACAGACAGAACTACAGTAAGTAAATTAAAACTAATACATTCATTCACTAGCACAGCCCTGGGGCGAGTTCTCACTTTCTCACTCTGTTTTCCTAAAGAAAGACAAAAAATCGAAATATTAGCATGAGTATTTGGTACCTGTCGGCGTACGTTCGTCCAGCATCACTTTCTCGGAATCACATCTTCTAAACAAGCTACCTGTCTTTTACTGGAGGTAAGGTAAGGGTTATTCTGCCCGAGGGCAGGTCCGAACCTCCGCAGAGGTGTTCCTGAGCCGGAGTTTACGTGCGGTAGGGTGGCCAGTTCCTTTCCGCTCCTCCATTCCGTTACCCCCCACCAACAACAACAACGCGTGGCAACCCATCCAACTCATGACCACGCCCAATGTTGCTTAACTTCGGAGATATCACGGAACCCGGTGTTTCAACACGGCTATGGCCGTTGGCTTTTACTGGAGAAGAGAGGAATAAATACATCTAGTACGGTATTTTGAAATCCTGTGTTTGAAACTCGACGCATATAACATGTAGGCCTACCTTGTTAAAAACAACGCCTCAGTTTAAACAAAAATTCTGGATATATAACCAAATATTACCTTATATCACTGAAGTAAGCAAACTATAACCAAAATAAAAATGGCCGATATATGTATTCATATGCAACATAAAATTGTCTTTGAACGGGGTCAAGGACCCATCATTTACTGTCATTTTTCATATTTTGGAGAACATGGGCACAAGAAAGAAATATGGCTTTTCCCTAACATCCGAACCTAAATATATTGAGGAATTATCCGTTTCGCCCTTTCCTTTTCTTCTCTCTCGAAATATAGTGTCACATAAGTTCATGAAAAACGAGTGGGCAAGGTCTCTAACTGCTGCTACTACTACTACTAACATATGTTGAGGTAGGAATATATTACTTTAAAGAAAACTCATGACACATAGGCCTACGACTACGGGCCTCGACCTGCCACTACGAATACTACTCAGCCAAACAGTCAGAAGATTTTGAGGTACAACGTGGTCAGGTTGATACTATTCTCATCTGTATTTCTGGGATTATCCGACTGGGCCCTTTGGCTCTGATATCAATAACTGTTCAGTTGGTCTCACGAGGCTGAATACACCCCGTTCCAGGTCTCAGATCAGAATTAAAATCCTTAAACAAGCTGGGAATCGAACCTGGAGTCTCCGAGTAAGAGGCTGGTATGCTACCCCAGTACCTGTGAGCTCCAAAATATTACTATAGAAATGAAATAATTGTGCCTTTACTTTACACACCATTTGTAGTCAACTAAATCATACAACACTGTTAATTAGTCGGTTGATGCTCCTCAGATTAGCTACACGTAGTTCTGCTAATAAAGTGGTGGCGTGCGTCATCAAGTGGCAAGCCATACCACATGCTCCTGACGTAAGCGTTTTATACAGTCCCGCGACACGGAGCCCATGAGCCGAACGCTTACTACACGTGACCGAGAACACCCACTATCTGGTTATAGACCTCATAGGAGACAGCGTAGTGAGGACAAAGGGATCACTATTTGAATTACGGTGACGCAGATATACTCTATTCTATCGTCAATAAGCCCCTCATACGATAATGCACAATAATAGAATAATTATTGACGGAGTATTTCTTTCAAATTGACGGCAATAACTTGAAATTAAAAGTGTATATTTATAACTCTACCAAATTGTCTTGAGATTCCTCGCACAATGTCTTACTTTTGTCAACAATTATATGTTTTAACAAGTAACAACAAACATCTCATTCGCAAGCTTGAAACATTTCTGGACAGCAAAGGAAAGGCAGATTGGCATGCCATCACAAGGATTCCTTCCAATGCAGTAAAAGAATCTCTAAGTGGGGATCATGGCACTTAATGGATTAATGAGAATCTTCTTTTTTCGTACCATTTTCTATCGAAAGTTAGCGAACATCTACAATGAGAACCACAGGCACCGATGTAACTTATATATTAGGTAGATTGTAAAGATATATATTCAACATTAAGATGATTTTCTTCTCCTTCTTCTTCTCCTTCTTCTTCTTCTGCTGCTGGTGCTGCTGCTACTGCTGCTTTTCCAAACACCGTGGGCAGTCGCAGATGGGAGTTGTCGTACATGTATAATTGTTCCAGTTTTACGACCGGATGCCCTTCCTGATGCCAACCCTGCATGGTGAGATGTATTCGACTTTTACGTGTTTTTGATGTGGAAGACAGTGTGAAGCACCCCGAGCTAGAGTAACCAAGCAGACGCGGATAAAATCTTCAGCCTGCCGGGGAATCGAGCCCGGAATTCTCAGATCCTTTACGCTGACCATTCATTTAAAAATTCGAACAAACCTTTATTATGTTTTCATGTGCAGTCTACCTTTTGCGGATCATACAACTACTGCAACGCATGTTCAGGTTGTAATTATAGCTGGAATCTGTACTCGAACCTTCATAAATCGTATCGCCTATTAGAGGTAAATATTCGGTTACGTGCCCCAATAGCTACATTACCTGTTAGGAAACAAAACTTCTAAAAACTTTCTGCAGATTGTCACAGATACTTTTGCCGTCGCTGGAACCACTATGCTTCATTTTCGGTTTTGGATGGGGATTTTAAGAACGAATGCCCTTCCTGATGTCATGTGATTTTCAAGTGAAAATTCCAGTACGCCACTGACCAGGTGATGAGCGTCTAAATAATGGAAAATTTGAGTGCACAGATCAATAAAAACTATTCCCTATTTATACCTGTAAGTCAAAGGAATTGTTCAATGTGCATACAGCAGTAATTACTCAAACCGCGTTGAACTTGAAAGTCATATGAATTTTCTGTTACTCCTCATAATGGATACCTGTTTTCCAGAAATATAGTTTTTCTACAACAATTGTTATGGTTTTCCGTGGTTTCCCATTTTCGCGCCAGGCAAATGCAGGGCTGTACCTTCATGAATCCCACGATCACTTCCTTCATACCCCAAGTCCTTTACTATCCCATGGTCGCCATAAGACCTATCTGTGTCCGTGCGACAAAAAGCAAATTGTAAAAAAAGGTCATTTTCACGATAAATCTCATTTTGGTACGAATTTCGGATTTTGAATGGGGGAATGTTATCACGATTTACCATACGTATTTAGTAATAATAATATTATTGTTTTTACTTCCCACTAACTACTCTTGAATGCCGGCCCGGTAGTATAGGGGTAGCGTGCCTGCCTCTTACCCGGAGGCCCCGGGTTCGATTCCCGGCCAGGTCAGGAATTTTTACCTTGATCTGAGAGCTGGCTCGACGTCCACTCAGCCTACCGGATTACAATAATTGAGGAGCTATCTGACGGGGAGATGGCGGCCCCGGTCCAGAGAGCCAAGAATAACGGCTGAGAGGATTCGTCGTGCTGACCACACGACACCTCACAATCTGCAGGCCTTCAGGCTGAGCAGCGTTCGGTTGGTAGGCCATGGCCCTTCGGGGCTGTAGCGCCATGGTGTTTGGTTTTAACTATTCTTGGCCGATTTTCAGAGATGCCGAGGGGCCGGAATTTTGTCCCACAGGAGTTCCTTTACGTGCCAGTAAATCTACCTATATGAAGCTGATGTATTTCAGCACCTTCAAATACCACCGTGGTGAGTAAGGATCGAATCTGCCTAGTTGGGGTCAGAAGGCCAACGCCTCAAACGCGTGTGCAACTCAGTCCGGCACGTATTTAGTACAGGTAAAAGTGAATATACTGGAGGAAGCGACTAGGGCAATGGGCACAGCTGCTGGTATTCCACATGGGTGCCTGGGGTTCGACCTGCTCAATCCCATGTTGGAATTTTCACCTGAAAAATTATGCGACATCAGATAGGGCATCCGATCCCAATAACTCACAATGAATCATTTTGGCTTAAGTGACTTTAGAAATAATAGGAATAAGCTGAAGAATGTTTTTTTTTAGTGTAAGTGAATGTACCTACTGATAATGAAACGTAAAAATACAGACTTGTATGATTTTTTAATGGTTTCCATTTTTAGGTTATCGTTATCACAAATAGCCAGTCCAGCTCCTTGGATGGGTGGTCAAGGAAGCGGTATTCCGTACACAGGAATCTAGATTCTGTTGTTGGTCGAACCGGGGACTTTGGTTGCCTTAATTAATTCTCACTCAAGGCCAATGTGATCATGTATGCCTTTAATACGCACCTATTTATATACACACAACAAACCATGCTTCCTACCAAAGTAGAAACGCGTAAAAAAACTCACAAATTACAACGGTGACACGTTCGGGTGTGAAATGACTGGAAGAAAACGAAGAAGGTACTACGAAATATCACTATTCAGTACGGAAGCTGCTTCGGTGTACGCGTTGCTGAGTAATGGGTTCTGGAGCGTGAATTGTGCGTCTCACTGTTATGAAGGGGTTTTCCTCATAGGATCGCTAGTGCTGCAATGGCACTCTCTAACCCAGTGAGGAAAGCAACGGCACACTAACTCACTCTTCATATTGCCTAGTACGTCTCATTTTAGCGCTTCTATGACTTTTGTGGTTTCCTCATAACCGCATAATCTTTGGTGGCGCTATTTGGGGATCTACCCAGCCTTCGAGCTGGTGACCTAACAGAGAAACTCGAGGCTCTGCTGGTGGTATTGGGCTATAGTACGAAACAACTAGATAATCATCTTCTATATTGGGACTGTACTGTATATTATTTCACATTCTGTCGAATCTAGCTATATTCTAAACGGATGGACTGAGAAGCGAACCTTTGCCTCCAGCTATACAGCTAATCCTACACCATGGACTGGGAAGGGAAGTATTGATGCGTTGTAACTAAACTTTCTTGTACAGTTTTACGACGCATGTGTGATACACTGATATAACTTGAAAACAATATTCTCTCACCCATGGGTAAATAATACAAGTATCGAGCTCGAATTATTATTAGTATTATATTATTATTATTATTATTATTATTATTATTATTATTATTATTATTATTATTATTATTATTATTATTATTATTATTATTATTATTATTAGTTATGTGTGTTAGAGCTGTCACTGGTGTTGCAGATTCCCTGTAAATCGTTTACCTAGTCTTTCCTTAAATAATTTCAAAGAAGTTGAGAATTTATCGAACATCTTCCTTAGTAAATTATTCCAATCTCTATTTCATCTTCCTATGAACTAATATCTAAGTTGTTCTTGAATTCCAAATTTATCTTCATATTATGATCCTTCCTAATTACATAATTTTCATTCAAGCGTATTCTTCTTCTAATGTTCTGTAATCAATATTTTCGTAACACTAGTCGTTTGTCTGAAATCCCCAGATAAAATCGTGTTGCTTTCCTTTGGTTCTTCTCCATTTCTCGATCAAGCAATCAAGTAATCCTGTACACCGCACCCAATTGTTGTCTTATCAGAAACAAATACGTCCTCTCGTTTACATGATTATTGCAACCTCTAAGTACCCTCAAAACCATCTGAGGAGATCTGTAACCCTTATTTCTAAGTTCGTCAATTCTATTACTAGGGTCCGGAATTGAAAAAAAAAATCATATGCGCATATGCAAATGCATAATTTGAAAGTTAATGCATATTTTGAACGTTAGAGCATATACAGACATATTTTACTCTTATATGTGATCAGTTATCTACCCTGTATATTGCACATCACTTGGCAACATCAGAAGACTTTCCTAATCAAGGAAAGTGCTTTCACTGTCGCAGTACAAGTAAGTAGATGGATAATGACGTTTTTCACAACAGCAATTTCCTTCTTTCTGATATTGCTTTCTCCTTCTCCTTACAGTAGCCTCGCAAGGTTTGCTTAAACAAGTGCGTTCATCTATTGCGGTGTTTTACCAGATTAAACTGTAAAAATGCCTAAGTCTTTGCCAGAAGAATGTTCCGAGCAGTCAGTGCCGGTGTACAGGTATTGCCTATTCGTCCGTCGACATAGAATGATCATATTCAGCGTATAAATTAATTCTGTCCGACAACAGAAAGTCATTGACTCCTGAAAACATCGCAAAACTGTTGGGACCTACTGCCATGTATCATTTTGCAACAAATTAATCTTGTTAATCAATTCAACACTGAGTAAAAATGAAATAATGAGTTTGGTAACTGCATTTTGTTTTATTTTTAGTGTATATTTTCGTGCATATTTTCAACATTTTTAGCGCATATGTGCATGCGTATTTTCGGAGTTTTTAGTACATATGAATCCGGGCCCTAGTTATTGCCACAATGCAGATCTTTCCGTATCGTCGCTGCATCGGCAAAATCTCGAATTAAACAATGCTCTTCCTATCCATTATTCTTCTTAAGACTGGTCACGCCTCCCAGCCAAGCATGGATACGCATTCCATCAGAACAATTTTCGTTGTGTTCGTTTTCTTATAATGGAGGGTAAACGAAAATGAACCTTACAAGCATTCCACACTAGGAGTGCCCAAATACGTCATGAAAACATACATTCCTTCAGTACGGTACAGGAAGGTTCATCTTCCTTTACACACTGCCATACGAAAATGAACACAATAAAAATTGTTCAGATGGACTGCATATCCATACGTGGCTGGGAGGCGTGATCAGTCTCAAGGAGAATAATGAATAGGAAATACATTGTGTGATACGAGGTTTTTCCGGTGCAGCGACGATATAGTAACACCTAGAAATTTATAAGCAGTCCGCATGAGCTACATTTTTTTTGCTAGTTGCTTTACATCGCACCGACACTGATAGGTCTTATGGCGACGATGGGACAGGAAAGGGCTAGGAGTGGGAAGGAAGCGGCCGTGGCCTTAATTAAGGTACAGCCCCAGCATTTGCCTGGTGTGAAAATGAAAATGGGAAACCACGGAAAATCATTTTCAGGGCTGCCAGCAGTGGGGTTCGAACCTACTATCTCCCGAATACTGGATACTGGCCGCACTTAAGCGACTGCAGCTATCGAGCTCGGTGAGCTACATTCAATCCATTAGCACGGTAATTAAAACTGAGTTGTGGAAGGTAAAGGCTTCTACTCTCCGTAACCTCGGCAAAATTATATTTATCGTATGGCATGATAAAATTAGGAGCTGCCTGGCCGAGGCAATACAGGCGTGCTCGGTTCGCCCGGAAGGACGTGGGTTCGAATCCCCGTCAGGAAGTCGTAAAATTTATGAAACGATATTTCAACTTCCGGACGTGCATATGGCCCTGAGATTCACTCAGCCTACACCAAAAATGAGTACCAGGTGAATTCCTGGGTGCAAAGGCGGCCGGGCGTAGAGCTAACCACTCTACCCCATCACATGCCGCGGTTAACAATGGTGGAAGCCTTTACCTTCCATTCCTCCAAGGGCCTTCATGGCCTGTACGGAGGTGACTTTGTCTTTGTCATGATAAAATTACAACGAATGAAACTGAATGAAAATTAAAACCTACAATCTGTTTTCCAGTCAGTGACCGGGTCAGGGATGGAATGAATGAAGCCCCCATTTTGCGGCGAGGATAGGAATTTTGCCGGATGCCGAGGCCTGTCGCACTCCTCTGAGACAATGATTAATGACTGACAGATGAAATGAAATGATGGTGGAGAGTTTTGCTGGAATTAAAGATGATAGGGAAAATCGGAGTACCCGGAGAAAATCTTGTCCCACCTCCGCTTTGTCCAGCACAAATCTAACATGGAGTGACCGGGATTTGAACCACGGTATCCAGCGGTGAGAGGCCGGCGCTCTGCCGCCTGAGCCACGGAGGCTCTAAATGAAAGTGAATGTCAAGCATTAATAGAGCAATGAAAATACATAACAAGCACACTGAGCAAGGCACCTCGCCATCAGGTGGAGTAGAGTTGTTAGCTAGATTCCCGGCCTTCATAAATTAAACTGGTACTCATTTTTGGTGTAGGCTGAGTGAAACTCAGGGCCATATACCTCCCCAGAAGTAGTAATCTTATCTTTAAATTTTTTGTCTTCCTGACGGTGATTTTAACTATGTCCTTCCGAGTAACCAAGTACTCTAACACCGAAAGTTCTCCAATTGGAGAAGTCTTCCTCGTGAAAAGTAGGGATTTTCTTCTGAAGATTCGCAGCGAATTTCTCTGCGAAACGTAAAGTGTTTCACCATGTTTCCATAACACGGCACAATACCAAAGCCTACATAATACATACATAGGTACATCATCACTATAGACCTATATGCCTTTATGCGTTCAGTCCGCAAGCCTCTGTTAATTAACTAAACGTTGCCACAATCCTTTATTTGCAACTAATGCTGTGGCCTCATTTAATTCTATACCTCTTATCTTTAAATCGATAGAAACTGAGTCTAACCGTCAGCGTCTTGGTCTCCCTCTACTTCTCTTACACTCCATAAAATAGTCCATTATTCTCCTACCTAACCTATCCTCCTCCATTCGCCTCACATGACCCAAACACCGAAGCCGGTTTATGCGTACAACTTCATCCATCGAGTTCATTCGTATCTTAGCCTGTATCTCCTCATTCCGAGTATCCTCCTTCCACTGTTCCCATCTGCTTGTATCAGCAATGATTCTCGCTACTTTCATGTCTGTTACTTCTAACTTAGGAATAAGATATCATGAGTCCACCCAGCTTGCACTCCTGTAAAACAAAGTTGGTCTGAAAACAGACCGATGTAAAGATAATTTCGTCCGGGAGCTGACTTCCTTCTTACAGAATGCAGTTGATCGCAACTGCGAGCTCACTGCATTAGCTTTACTGCACCTTGATTCAATCTTATTTGCTAAATTACCATCCTGGGAAATCACACTTCCCAAATGCTTGAAATTATCTGCCTGTTGCAGCTTTATATTACGAATCTGACATTCAATTCTCTTGGATTCCTTACTTCATGACATCAATTTAGGCTTCGAAAAGCTAATTTTCATACCATACTCATTGCACCTATTTTCAAGTTCCAAGATATTAGACTGTATAATATCTATTATTATTATTAAACCTCTGGTGGTGTATTCCCAGCACAGTACTCGTGTGTCCATTTTTGTAAATAACATGATTTTACTAGAAATTGTTTTTATTTCCTTATCCAAAGGCTTGCAGGTAGTATCATTGAATGTGCACTGTTCAATATTTAGATCCAGTGGCACAGAACAGGTATAAATTGAATGTTTGGGAGTGCCGGTAGAGCTACAATGACGCTATTGAAGCTGTCTGGCTGTGATCGAGAGTCCACTGCGATAGCATCTTGTCTGAGAAATACTCCGCTAGCGTTCTCAAGAACGAAAGTAAGAGTCTTCAATTCGATGTTGCCTAACGTACGGTTGATCCTGCAGAACGTCTCAATACTAGAGATAACTATACAAAAAAAATTATAATAATGTCTGTACGCTTCAATTTTCTTTTCCATACTTCCTTTACATCTCGGACTAGCCGCTGTACCCGTCGTTAACGGTTGCAGAAGTACTGTCATTTACTGGCGAAGAGTGGCAGCATTAAAACCAGCAGCATACAGTACTTCATTTATGGCTATATCAGTGGCAAAGTTAGGTCTCCTCTTGGTGCTCTCTTTCACTCAATCACGTAAAATACAGTAGACTATAATAAAAGAAATGAAATAAATAGTAACTAGGATAAAATTGTTGGAAAATATATAATGAAGAAAGAAGGCAAAGTTCGAGAAACAAAAGAGAAGATAGACGAAGTTTGAAAGTAAAAAAGAAAGAGTAAGACATTGTATAATAATGAAAAAAAAACAGGTAAAAATAGGAACTGAAAACATAAGTCATTGCATAAACAGCTCAATATATAATAATGTAAAGGGGGAAAAATGTGGCAACAAACAGTGATATTAATAGTACGTACCGGGCATCCGGGAGATAGTGGGTTCGAATCCCTGAAGATAGTTTTCCGTGGTTTCCCATTTTCATACCAGGCAAATGCTGGGGCTGTACCTTAATTAAGGCCACGGCCGCTTCCTTCCAACTCATAAGCCTTTCCTATCCCATCGTCATCATAAGACCTATCTGTGTCGGTGCGACGTAAAACCACTAGCAAAAAAATTAATAGTACGTATTAGAACATAATTCACCGGGCGAGTTGGCCGTGCGCGTAGAGGCGCGCGGCTGTGAGCTTGCATCCGGGAGATAGTAGGTTCGAATCCCACTATCGGCAGCCCTGAAAATGGTTTTCCGTGGTTTCCCATTTTCACACCAGGCAAATGCTGGGGCTGTACCTTAATTAAGGCCACGGCCGCTTCCTTCCAACTCCTAGGCCTTTCCTATCCCATCGTCGCCATAAGACCTATCTGTGTCGGCGCGACGTAAAGCCCCTAGCAAAAAAAAGAACATAATTCATAGTAACTAAAACGGAAGTCAAGTATGGCATGAAACAATTCTTCTTCTTCTTCAACTTCGGCTGTCATCATGGTGATCTGATTCTTGTCCTAAAAATGTCGGGAAAATGGTGTGAGTACTGAGCTCATACCATTATCGTAGATTCCGTAGCCAAGATATTCTTCTCCTCCCTATACTTCTCATTCCTTCAATGTTACAGAGTAAGATAAGCAGAAAGAGTCTATACTTATCATTTCGAACGGTATGACTGAAGTACTCTAGTTTATTCTTTTTAATGTTGTGCATGGCCTCTAGCGCTTTGTACAAGTGTTGGAGTACTTCAGTGTTATGTATTCTATTAACCCATGATAGTCTGAGCGGGCGTCTGTAGCACCCGATCTCAAAGGATCGAAGTTTTTGGTGGTGTTCTCTATCAGGGTCCAGGTCTCAGCGCCATAAAGTAAGACTGAGAATACGTGACACCGAAGTAAACGGGGACGGAGATTAATATCAAAGCCCTGCTAAGGGGATTTTGCTCATTCTCTTGCAGTCCTTGCATGTTCAGTTCGAGACTTAATTTCTACAGAATTGTTCCAGCTGTCATCAAGTATGCAGCCGAGATACTTAAAACGTTAGACTTGTTGCAGTGATGTACCAGCTACTGTCAAGTTAACAGGTTGAGTGACATGGTTGCTTACGACCATTACATTGGTCTTTATCGTGTTTAACCGCAGACCTGCTGCAGCACTGTGTTCGACCACACAGTACTTGTTTTAAGCAGAACATATCGCAGATGTATTTGTTGCTGATGCTGATGCCTTCTGTCTTTCCTCCAGCCATTAAGCAATTAGTTTACTTAAACTGTATGCACATGAGGTAAAAACTAAATATTATGTACATACACATTATAACAATAATGATTTCTTTCTTTCTTTCTTTCTTTCTTTCTTTCTTTCTTTCTTTCTTTCTTAATATGTTTACCGTCCAGGGTTTGTTTTTCCCTCAGACTCAGCGAGGTATCCCACCTCTACCGCCTAAAGGGGAGTGTCCTGGAGCGTGAGACTTTGGGTCGGGAGATACAACTGGCGAGGACGACCGGTACCTCTCCCAGGCGGCCTCACCTGCTATTCTGAATAGGGACTTTGTGGGGAACGGGAAGTTTGGAGGGGACAGGAAAGGAAGAGGGAACAAAGCGGCCGTGGGAACCTACGAAAAACCACTTCGATGATGGCCCATTAGGGAATCGAACCCCCCTCTACTCAGTTGACCTCCAGAGGCTGAGTGGATCCCGTTCCAGCCCTCCTACCACTTTTCAAATTTCGTGGTATAGCCAGGAATCGAACCCGGGCCTTCGGCGGTGGAAGTGAATCACACTAACCACTACACCACAGAGGTGGATACGGGAACATCTACTACTACCTAAACCTCATTTTAAGTTGTTTGTGCCACTTCTTGGCTAATATTTTATTCGGATCCCCACGTAAACAAAATATTTAATTAAGGCTGTATATTCACGGCCTATATCGCCCGCCTGGTGGCCGTGAACGTTAAGGCGTTGTAGTGTAAACGGTCTGACACCGAGGTTAGCCGGTTCGAGTCCCGCTGGTCGAAAAAATTTCACCATCAGAACGTTGGCCGGCAGGGTAGGGGAGGTGGTGTTATACAATTTAATATCACTAGATTGCGTGCCAAAAGCCTGGATTAAATTCCAAACCTCTCCGCACTGCTCAAATGGAGTGAGGACATATGACCCTGTTGATGGTAATTCGTCCATCGGACCCCTTGGTGCTATTCGACAGGAGTAGGCTATGTGCCGGCACCGGGTTTCACCCTCTCCCTTCCCAGTAGCATATATCACGCCATTCATTTCATGTCATTAACTTCTCTGATGATGTTGACGTCAGGAAGGGTATCCGCCTCGACAAATTCATCTCACCTCATACCTGACCCCGTAGGGAAACGGGACAAGGGTTCTACAAGCATTCACAGCCTATTTAAATTTAAAGTATACCTTTTTCCAACGACTTATTAAAGTTTAATGTGTTCTGTCTAGATTTTTGTTTAAAATTCAATGTGCCGGTGTGCCAAGACATATCGTCGCTGCCGGGACAAAACCTCCTATGTGAAATATTTTAGCTTAGAACTTCGGCCGGTAAGGTTCTGTCATCTAAGGTGCAATATTGTGTGAATGTGGTCAAGGAATTCTCGCTCTTCATAATGTATGTGCTGCGGATCAGTATATCTCCAAGAATGTTACATTATAGGAGGTTTTGTCCCGGCAACGACGATATATTTCAGTATACTATATGAGAGCCCGCCGTGTGTGAAGAAGATACCCTACAGAGATCAAACCTCCATGACGTCTTCTTCGTAAATTATTTTGAAATATGCACTGGCTCTCGCACTGGCAATAGAAGTAGGAACTTCCTTATGCTCACGCACTTTGTACTGCAATTCGTGGGAAAGGACTGTTTTGTACTGTTTAATACAAAGCAAAGTACACTCAGCAAGTGATACTGAACAATGCTTACAACATCCCACGTAGTCCTAAAAAATATCCAACTTTTAGTTGTATTGGGTCTTTCTGTAGTTCTAGTCTAGGGATGGTAGGAGGTATGCACTCTCCCTTGCCTATCTCGTTGGAGGGGAATTCCTCAAATATTTAATCCATCAGTCAGACAAATAATCCAAAGATATCACTCATAAAATGTTATCTATTGATCAGAGTCACCTTTGTGAAGAGTATATACGAGCTTGGGCTAATATATTGCGCCGTTCCCGCGTCCAGGCGTGGAGACAAGAGATCCTGACTAGCTCTAAATTCAAATAATCCGGTGACCAAGTTTTACGGGTGTGAGTTCCGTAATGGAAAAACGTCCAGGTAATGGTAGTTTCTAACTAACGCAGAAAGACGTCTCTAACTCGTAACTAGTTAGATACCATACTCTTATTAGCTCTTAGAGAAATTGCCGTCGATTGAAACAACTACAGTCTTACCACTAATTCTTATTCTAAGAACACAGAGAAAGAATGTTTAGGTTTCACCATTCCATATTTATTTTTTTTATATTAACTCAAACATTCAAGAAAATTATCTCAAACTTTGCCAATAAAATTTTTTGAAGTGAGTGACTCACTGTCATCTCTATAGTCTATATCCGTCAACAACATTTCAGAAAAATTACATCTTCCGAATTCATCCTAAATAAATGTCTTCTCGGATTACACTATTTCCTTTCATAAGTCCATTGATCTCAAAATTATAAATTATTAGAATAAATACTATGTAACATCTGGGAAACTTTTGAAAAAGACATGTTTTCCTTCGCATACAACTCACGAAGTTGGGCGACAATAAAATAAATTAATGTGAATGCAGTTAATTGTACTTACATGTGCCGTACTGGCAAGAAAATAAACATTAAAATCAAGTATACCAAGAATATAGGATGCATCCTCAAAGAAGAAAAATAAAAAATTGTATTAGTTACTATTTACAATATTCCTAGCGATACTCTCTTGAGAAAATAAAGAAACGCTTGTAGAATTGCCGAGTTAATGTTCAGTTCAGGATTGGAGTTCAAGTTGTCTGAATCAATTATTCTTGGAATAAGTAGGCCTATTAGATTCTGTTAGTTACCACCTATTCCTTACTCTTTAAACTGCCGCATTACTTAATTTTCACTGACTGTTTGTCTGGATGCAGGTTTAAAAATTCTCAATAAAAGCTATCACAAAGTTCTTCTTCCTTTGATCTGACAAGTACTCTCTTGTATGTTTTACAGTTTAAAATATTCACTTCCGCATACTTAGTTGCCTCTTAGTTGCTCATATTTCCCTGTGTCACACACCATAAGCTAAGCTACGTCCATTGTAAGTCGTAATCACCCTTCAAGTAACGTTATTGTAAGATTTAATTTATGAACTTAAGGTAATGTGGCCTTAGCTTATTGATATTCGACTACGTGCGTATAAGGTTGCAAGAAACGTCACCACACATATCATACATAGTTATCATAACACATACTATCAATGGAAAATCTACTTGATCAGATGACACTATCTCCGACTAAAAAAAAAAATTCTCTTTTGAAAATCTATGTCACCAGTGATTAGCCTAGTAGGTTGAATTTTGTCCAGATTAATGTTATACACAGTGAGAGTTTTCAAGATCATCCTAAATAAATCAGTGAAGGCTCAAATCTCATCTTGCGTACATATATGATTCTCTAGGTAATCCTAACATGGACAAAAACATTGCACTACACGTCTCGAGATCATATCCTGAGCTAAGTAAAATGCGTAGGATCCAGAACTATTACAAGGAATTGGCGAGAATTCAGTGACACTCTCAGAAACATCATTTGCAATCACGAGATCTCACTTCGCACAACTATGACTATTTCTCTCTCGAAGAAAACAATAAATACAACCATCATAAATCATTAACAACCTTACATCATATCTATAACGCGTTAAATATACTCACATTTCATATATAACAACTCTTTCACTTCATCATATGTAAATCACTCCCTTAACTTGCACATCAACGTGCCGTGACATTCATAAAATGCCTACATTACTTACTACTGTCATAGTGCTAGACTTAACATGAACTCGGAGTAGTCTACTGCCTTATTCCTTCATAAAACACTTCCAATATACGATCTCGAACTGATTGACATTGATTAAATTAGGACACACAGGTATTAATGCCAACTTCACTCTTTACTCTTCACTGATAATAATAATAACTCTAGCTATCTCTCCTCACATATCACTGGAAAACATTACGATCGGAAAATCACTTGGTGACCACGCCTACAAATGGAATTGACATTTCCTTTGGATGAGTACTTACTTCCAATCATCTCAGCTAGACGTTTATCTACGCACTGTCTTCGCACAAAACATCAACATCAACAAACATCAACATACAATAAAGGAAATAATATACTCTTACTTACGAAAACGACTTGGATAATGGACTTAGCTTTTCTCAAGATGGTCTCGGTGTTTCCTCATCTCCGGTCATCTGAGATTAGGATCTCGTCATCTGGTTCCTCCACATGTGGTCGGGTACATCGTAGCTTCTCAACACTGATTACGGGTCATCCGGGACAGCCAACATCGTATCGCCTCATCAGGATCCAAGTAGCGTTGCCTTGCTTCTTTACCGACTCATGGTTGAAACTCGAGCGTATGAAACAGAACAATAATAAAATATTTGATTCATTGCTGACATCTTTCAATTAATATATCTCTTGTGTTGCTCAAGTGGTATAGATTTCGTTAGGGTACAGTTGATCCAACAAACTAGTTCCAAATCGACTAAGATAGATGTTCTGTATATATTCCAGTTTGAAAATAAATCTCTTTCCGCTATCTTTTTATTGGCGTAAATGCACTCAACAACTGATCAGTAGGTGTCCTTCAACATTAAACAGAATCGGGAAAATTTTATTGAGGCCCTGCGCCACTCCGTGACGTAGTTCTACTGTAGTCTATTTATCTCTTCTTTTTACGTATTTAATCTCCCGCGCGGCGTTTAAATCTTGATATCAGCAGATTGGCGTGTAGTCGCGAATTATCTTTCGTTTCCAATTTATAGTATTTAGCTCCGCTGGATAATCCCTTTCAAATCTAGTCTTGCATCTTCTTAACACATCGAAGTCAGATTATATAATAAGTGATGAGCATTTTTTTTTCTTGAATAATGGTTTTAAATAATGTCCATTTGTCATTTTTTCCTGCGCCTTCTATACGCGGTTATTTCCGTAACCGACCGACGAAAAGACTTACATTTCGGCCCGTACTGACGTTAAATGCATTTTATTTGACATTTTGATGGCAGAGACTCCATCTTTGTTATTACAGCTCTTATAAAGAAATGTGAAACGGCACATTAACTTCCCCTACGTTGAAAGAAATATATGGCTTGCTATATATTTATTATATTCGCCTTCCTTCTTATAATGGGACTTTTCACTGTTCTTTATAAGTTCTTATTTATATCATTACTCCTTTCTTCGGGATAATCTGTTCATTCATGATGTAAGTGGCTTCAATACATATTTCTTTGCTTCGTCATCACCTGAGATGGTCTGCCACTTCTCTATTCCTTGAAATATAACTTGATGTTTGAACTGTTATGTACTCCTTTACTGTTTCCATTTAAGTCGTGAATTTCGTATGCATTATTTCTGAATGAACGGTTTATCATAAATGGTCCTTCGAATAAATGCAAGAATTTCGCGAAGATTTTGTTCGTTACACTGGAGATTGCGGGTTTCTTTATTAATACAAGGTCGCCTTTCTTCAACTCAGGTTGGAATTTCTTATGCTGTACTCTCCTTAACCTTCTCTGTGCTTGTCTGTTTCCAATATTGATTTCCAAATATGTTTGTATATTGCATTCTACCGTTTTATCCGGAATTATACCTCTTATTTTAATTTTCGAAACTGGGATGGTTAATAATTTCATTCTTCTACTCATATCTTGGAATAATTCCTTTGAAAGCACACTGATGCTAGCCCCAGAATCAACTAGGCAACGTACCTTCAGCTCTCCAACTCTTGCTACGATAATAGGCAATTCATATTTTCTTTTCATGTGATGTACTGTCAAATCCTTTATCAGTTCTTCCGAATCGATATCCCATGAATCAACCTGCGTTATGAAATAACTGTAAAATTTGGAATCCAATGCGTTCTTTATATTCTCAACCTCACCTTCTAGTTCAAAATCGGCGTTTTTTTTTTTGCTTGTTATCTTCTCATTTTCTCTTCTACATTCGAATTCTCTCGTATTTGGATCGAGGATTTGTTCTTCCTGTTTCCTCTTTTTGTATCTCTGTAACTCAAGACTCTCCGCTCCCTCTACATCAGCGTTGACGTCTTGTTCTCTAATTGCTTTCTCCCACTTGACTTTCTCGTTTCGGTCCTCATTTACTTCGCGTATAGGTCTCCGATTATAAGTTTCCCTTCCTTGGTTGTCTCTCACATTTCTTTTTCCGTAACCATATCTTCCTCTGAAATTACTTCTTCCTCTGTTTTCTCTATACGGGTTCCTGTATCGCATGTTGGGTCTATATGCTCTATTTCCCATATATGCTTCTTGGTTGTAGGACCCTTTCCTGCAATAGCATTTTTCTTCATCTCTCCTTCCACTCTCCTGGTTTCCCCATTGTCTCTTCCTGTTCATTTTTCCTCTTTCTTCAGGGGTATTCCTATTGATGTTTTCCTGTGTGAGCACATTAACCGTTTCTTCACCGTAAGTATTCCTAACCATTCTTTGAGGGTGTGGTGCTGTAGTCATATCGATCTGTCTAAGTGTCGTTTCCATTTGTACTGCCGTAGTTGGGTTAGCAGTAGCCAGCAGTCGTTGTACGTCTGAGGGAAATTGTCGTTGTATCGTCTTGATCGCTTCAAGTTCACTGGGTGGCGAATCAACATCTTGAAAACGGTGAAACTGGTAAGCGAAGTAATCACTAAACCCTGTTTGACCATTAGTAGCATACTTGCGAGAATACAACTCTAGACGTAAACTCTGCTGCACTTCTGGACTCCAAAATTTTTGTAAGAACGCCGTTTTAAAGTCGCTATACTCATGGAAAGTATACTTAAATGCTTGGAACCATAAGCTTGGATTAGCATCTAAATGCTTTTCCACTATTTTCAATTTCTTCTCCTCAGCGATGCCATGTTCCTTAAAGTAATCCTCCATTTCCCTAAGGAAACGTTTGGGCGAAATACTGGTTGAATTATTAAAGTGCTTCGGTCTATCATCGAAAGTTTTTATGACGTTAATAATCGTAGGATAACCACTGCTTCCGTTATCCACATTTGTCTCCCCCATACTGTGGTTAGAACGTGTGACTGGTATGGGTGTCACTTCTCTTTCATTTATTTGAAACTCAACTCCTCTGTTCCGCTCGCTACCAGACATCATAACAGTCTTTCCTGGTCCTTCCTCCCGAATTTCTCGTAACTGAGCTTGCATTTGTCTAAGCCCTTCTTCAGATTTCGATATTCTTTGGTTTAACTCATCCTTATGTTGTTCTATTTCGTCCCTTATCTCCGTTATTCAGCTCCCAATTTGGTTTGCAGCCTGGTCGTACTTCTTTTCCAGACTTGTACTCGTGGTTTGCACGTCCTCACCTAGTTTTCCTATACTTTCTTCACATAATCTCCATTTTTCTTGGGAACCTAGGCTTAACTTTTCCATGTTGTCTGATAAATCCTTTATTACATTCTCCTTTAAAGACTGGAGATAGTTATTGTTCCCTGTCATTTCTTTCCTAATTTCGTTTATTTCTTCTAGTATCTCTCGGTTCTTCTCCTCTATACTTCCACTAATTTCAGCTTTCCATTCATCTATATTGTTCTTGATCTCTTCTTTCATCTCCTCCATCATTATCTTATGTCTTTCTTCTTGTTCCCTAGTCACTTCTTCCATCTTCTCCTGATATTTATTCATTTCTTCCCTTTGTTCTTGCTGACCTCTCCTTATTTCCTCCATCATTTCTCTATGTTTTACTTCCTGTATCTCCCCCATTTTTCTCTCCAAATCTTCCATGAATCTCTGATATCGTTCCTCTTGTTCTTGCTTCTCTCTCTTCCTCTCTTCTTCCTGCCTCTTCTCCTGCTCCTCTCGTTCTTGTCTCTCTTTATTCTTCTCTTCCTCCTGCTTCTTAGCCATTTCTTCCACCTGTTTCTTATTCATTTCTTCCATCATCTTCTTCAACGTCTCTTCCTGCTTTCTCATTTCTTCCTGCCTCTCTTTCTTAGCTTCCTCGTCGCGTCTTCTAACTTCTTCCTTCCGTTTTTCATCACGCATTCTAGCTTCTTCATCACGCTTTCTGTTCTCTTCCAACCTCTCCTTTCTAGCTTCTTCATCACGCTTTCTAGCTTCTTCATCGCGCTTTCTATTCTCTTCCAATCTCTCCTTTTTAGCTTCTTCCATCATTTCTTTTATAGCCTGCAACAATCCCCGTTGCTCTTCTTTCTGTCTTCTTTCTTTCTCTTCCTGTTCTTTTTGATATTTCTCTTGTTTCTCTTCTTGGCCTTTCCGATACTGTTCTTGTTCTTCTCGTTGTTCCCTTTGATATTCCTCAAATTGAGCTTTCAAATGGCTTAACGTCGTCATATCGATATTCAATTAGTATTCTAAATTCTAAAAATCCTGATAAACTTTATATTTTCCCTAAGTTCTCCACAACTCAAGTTCTCCAGCAATGTCTCTACCACTACCTCAATCAACAATATATATATTCAGTAAATAAACAGGCAGGCTTCACTACTTGGATCTGACTCAGCTCACGATGTTGACCCAATCACACTAGGAAATATGAGGAACTTGTTCATGTACTTATGACTCCAATTCTTAACTGAAAATAACTCAAATAACCTCTTACAATCTATCTCTTATATCTAAGTTACATCTAAATAAATCAACATATTAGCGGTAATCTATCCTTCTTTCCAAGTTCTGACTGCCATCAGCCCTTTTCTGCTATTCTCTTCAGAGCAATCATCCATTTCTTCTTTCTCCAATTCCATTATCTATACTGGGCATCTACTCGTTCTCACAGTCTAATATCTTGCTGTGTCCATTTCGATCCCATAAAATAATAATGCATAACAGTCTAGTAAAGAAATTACCGTACGACATCTCCATCTCCATGCAATCATCTTGCTGTTAAAATGAATAACTCCTCATCCATTAATTCCTAAAATATCTCCTTTATCTTACCCACTTCTTTTGAGTAAATTCTCCCATTTTACTCGAATAATGCGCCAAAGATCCGTCATTCGAATATCATCTCTGTCATCTTCTTAACAGGTTTCCCGATGTTTTCCTCATTCTTACTGTTACATATGGGAATCAACCACTTCACAGTTCTGTGTCGTATTCTTTCTCTTGGAATTCCCACGACGACTTTCTCTTGAATTTCCACATGCATGAGTATCCCAAAAATTCTACTTGGTTTACGACCAACGGTTCCCGTGGCGTTTTCCTCCATTCGCATCACGTTGAGGCGCCATTTTCTACTTGCGCCGTTCCCGCGTCCAGGCGTGGACACAAGAGATCCTGACTAGCTCTAAATTCAAATAATCCGGTGACCAAGTTTTACGGGTGTGATTTCCGTAATGGAAAAACGTCCAGGTAATGGTAGTTTCTAACTAACGCAGAAAGACGTCTCTAACTCGTAACTAGTTAGATACCATACTCTTATTAGCTCTTAGAGAAATTGCCGTCGATTGAAACAACTACAGTCTTACCACTAATTCTTATTCTAAGAACACAGAGAAAGAATGTTTAGGTTTCACCATTCCATATTTATTTCTTTTATATTAACTCAAACATTCAAGAAAATTATCTCAAACTTTGCCAATAAAATTTTTTGAAGTGAGTGACTCACTGTCATCCCTATAGTCTATATCCGTCAACAACATTTCAGAAAAATTACATCTTCCGAATTCATCCTAAATAAATGTCTTCTCGGATTACACTATTTCCTTTCATAAGTCCATTGATCTCAAAATTATAAATTATTAGAATAAATACTATGTAACATCTGGGAAACTTTTGAAAAAGACATGTTTTCCTTCGCATACAACTCACGAAGTTGGGCGACAATAAAATAAATTAATGTGAATGCAGTTAATTGTACTTACATGTGCCGTACTGGCAAGAAAATAAACATTAAAATCAAGTATACCAAGAATATAGGATGCATCCTCAAAGAAGAAAAATAAAAAATTGTATTAGTTACTATTTACAATATTCCTAGCGATACTCTCTTGAGAAAATAAAGAAACGCTTGTAGAATTGCCGAGTTAATGTTCAGTTCAGGATTGGAGTTCAAGTTGTCTGAATCAATTATTCTTGGAATAAGTAGGCCTATTAGATTCTGTTAGTTACCACCTATTCCTTACTCTTTAAACTGCCGCATTACTTAATTTTCACTGACTGTTTGTCTGGATGCAGGTTTAAAAATTCTCAATAAAAGCTATCACAAAGTTCTTCTTCCTTTGATCTGACAAGTACTCTCTTGTATGTTTTACAGTTTAAAATATTCACTTCCGCATACTTAGTTGCCTCTTAGTTGCTCATATTTCCCTGTGTCACACACCATAAGCTAAGCTACGTCCATTGTAAGTCGTAATCACCCTTCAAGTAACGTTATTGTAAGATTTAATTTATGAACTTAAGGTAATGTGGCCTTAGCTTATTGATATTAGACTACGTGCGTATAAGGTTGCAAGAAACGTCACCACACATATCATACATAGTTATCATAACACATACTATCAATGGAAAATCTACTTGATCAGATGACACTATCTCCGACTAAAAAAAAAATTCTCTTTTGAAAATCTATGTCACCAGTGATTAGCCTAGTAGGTTGAATTTTGTCCAGATTAATGTTATACACAGTGAGAGTTTTCAAGATCATCCTAAATAAATCAGTGAAGGCTCAAATCTCATCTTGCGTACATATATGATTCTCTAGGTAATCCTAACATGGACAAAAACATTGCACTACACGTCTCGAGATCATATCCTGAGCTAAGTAAAATGCGTAGGATCCAGAACTATTACAAGGAATTGGCGAGAATTCAGTGACACTCTCAGAAACATCATTTGCAATCACGAGATCTCACTTCGCACAACTATGACTATTTCTCTCTCGAAGAAAACAATAAATACAACCATCATAAATCATTAACAACCTTACATCATATCTATAACGCGTTAAATATACTCACATTTCATATATAACAACTCTTTCACTTCATCATATGTAAATCACTCCCTTAACTTGCACATCAACGTGCCGTGACATTCATAAAATGCCTACATTACTTACTACTGTCATAGTGCTAGACTTAACATGAACTTGGAGTAGTCTACTGCCTTATTCCTTCATAAAACACTTCCAATATACGATCTCGAACTGATTGACATTGATTAAATTAGGACACACAGGTATTAATGCCAACTTCACTCTTTACTCTTCACTGATAATAATAATAACTCTAGCTATCTCTCCTCACATATCACTGGAAAACATTACGATCGGAAAATCACTTGGTGACCACGCCTACAAATGGAATTGACATTTCCTTTGGATGAGTACTTACTTCCAATCATCTCAGCTAGACGTTTATCTACGCACTGTCTTCGCACAAAACATCAACATCAACAAACATCAACATACAATAAAGGAAATAATATACTCTTACTTACGAAAACGACTTGGATAATGGACTTAGCTTTGCTCAAGATGGTCTCGGTGTTTCCTCATCTCCGGTCATCTGAGATTAGGATCTCGTCATCTGGTTCCTCCATAAGTGGTCGGGTACATCGTAGCTTCTCAACACTGATTACGGGTCATCCGGGACAGCCAACATCGTATCGCCTCATCAGGATCCAAGTAGCGTTGCCTTGCTTCTTTACCGACTCATGGTTGAAACTCGAGCGTATGAAACAGAACAATAATAAAATATTTGATTCATTGCTGACATCTTTCAATTAATATATCTCTTGTGTTGCTCAAGTGGTATAGATTTCGTTAGGGTACAGTTGATCCAACAAACTAGTTCCAAATCGACTAAGATAGATGTTCTGTATATATTCCAGTTTGAAAATAAATCTCTTTCCGCTATCTTTTTATTGGCGTAAATGCACTCAACAACTGATCAGTAGGTGTCCTTCAACATTAAACAGAATCGGGAAAATTTTATTGAGGCCCTGCGCCACTCCGTGACGTAGTTCTACTGTAGTCTATTTATCTCTTCTTTTTACGTATTTAATCTCCCGCGCGGCGTTTAAATCTTGATATCAGCAGATTGGCGTGTAGTCGCGAATTATCTTTCGTTTCCAATTTATAGTATTTAGCTCCGCTGGATAATCCCTTTCAAATCTAGTCTTGCGCCTTCTTAACACATCGAAGTCAGATTATATAATAAGTGATGAGCATTTTTTTTTCTTGAATAATGGTTTTAAATAATGTCCATTTGTCATTTTTTCCTGCGCCTTCTATACGCGGTTATTTCCGTAACCGACCGACGAAAAGACTTACATTTCGGCCCGTACTGACGTTAAATGCATTTTATTTGACATTTTGATGGCAGAGACTCCATCTTTGTTACTACAGCTCTTATAAAGAACTGTGAAACGGCACAATATGTTCATCTTAAAGGCTTTCGGCATGCGTCTTACACTTGTTCGTAAAACTTCACAAGTTTCTGGTCTATTGCTTTCACCTACCGTTAATGTAAACACTTCATTTTAATCTCCTACCGGAGACACCTAAGGGGTTTGATCAAGAAAATTTGGGTACGCTTCACGTGGAATGAAGTTCCACAGTCACTAGACCGGGTCAAGAATGGAATGAATGAAGCCTCAATCTAGCGGTGAGGATAGGAATTGTGCCGGCTGCCGAAGCATGTCGCACTCCTCTGCGGTAATATTTAATGACTGAAAAATTAAATGGAATGATATTGGAGAGTGTTGATGACAGTAAAAACCGGAGTACGCGAAGAAAATCCTTTCCTCCCTCGGCTTTGCCCAGCACAAATCTCACATGGATTCACCGGGATTTGAACCACGGAAGCCGGTGGTGAGAGGCCGGCGCACTGCCGCCTGAGCCACGGAGGCCTCCGCTTTATATATAAAATCAAGTAATTGGAAGGCTAACAACACGTAAACTTTGGTATATTTATTTAAATAAGAACACTATTGTTATGATAATTCTACAAGTTATATAATAATAGTACACGTTTAGAGTGCCCCCAGTTTATGCTTCAAACGTCCAGATGGAACAACAGAAACAAATAACAAGGAAAACTGCAAACTCCTTGCAAACTACTTTCAGAGGTTGCTGAATTGCGAAAGTTCCAATGGCCAACTTGCTTTTGAGAAACTCACACCATATCCTGACTCAGTAGTCTCCTGCCCTCACATTGCATGAGGTTAAACTAATAATTCGTAAGTTAAAAGACAACAAAGCACCTGGCGAAATAGAAAAAGTGCAGAAATGTTGCAATTAGGTGGCGACAAATTGTCCCTGATCCACCATGAAATATTACAGAAAATATGGCATACTGAAAAATCCCCAAAGAATGAAAGAGTGCGTTAAGTCATCCACTTCATAAGAAAGGGGACAAATCAGTCATGGGCAGCTACAGAGGAAATTCTCTACTGTCGATGATCTATAAAATCCTTTCTAAAGCCCTGTTTAATGGGTTGGAGGAACAAAAAGAGCACTTAACTGGTGAATATCTGGCGGGATTTCGAAAAAAGGAGATCGTGTGTAGAGCAAGTTTTCAACCTTAAAACGACTGTCCAAATTCGAAAAACCAGACAAACAATAGCGAAATTTAGTGACTGTGAAAAAGGCATACGACTCCATAGACCGACAGGCAGTGTTTAGCGTGCTAGAGGAGTTCCGATTTGACAAGGAAATAAGGGAATTGATCAAGCAAACATTAACCAGCACAAATTTTTAGGAGAAATTTCTGAACCATTTGAAATAAAAACAGGAGTCAGACAAGGAGATGGATTATTTCCCTTACTGTTAAATTTGGTTCTGGAAAAAATGGTTAGAATATGTCAAAATGAAACTAAAGGTATAAATATTGGTAGATGCCTTTAAATCAAAATTTACCGTAATTGACTAGCATTTGCTGATGACATTTTTATCCTATCTAACAACAGACAAGCAGCAACCAGTCTCCAGAAAAACTCCATGAAATGGCAGCTAAAACATAACTCCAAATTTCTTGTGAAAAGACGAAGTATACGGAAGGGACAAGATCAGGTTTCAACAGTCAACCCTTAATCACCAAATACGGAAATATCGCTCAAAAAGAAAAATTTGAGTACTTTGTATCTACGTGAAATAATTGAACCAGCAGGGTTAAATCAGCAAGAGCTAATAAAGAATCACAAAACTTCAAAGAACATACAAAATTACTTGTAACAGATACAATATAAGAATTATATCAAAAATGGCAAAATTACGACCCTATAACATAGTAGTTAAAACAAAAGCACTCTATTCATTTAAAACTAGTATAATTGGTGGAAAACCTCGAATAAAAGTGATAGAAAAACAAGAAAGGAAAATCCTCAAAAAAAATTTAGGACCAAAATGCGAAAATGGAATTTGGATGAAAAGGAAATCAAATGAAATCTATCAACTTACAGAAAGAATCACAGATACCATCAGGAAACGGTGATTACAATTTTATGGTCAAGTATATAGAATGTTTAATAACAGGCTCACAAATAATATTTTAAACTTTGCTTCATCAATGAAAAATCTCAATAATTGGATAAAAGAAATCAGTGAAGGCCTAAATAAAATTCGCATTAATGGAGGAACTATTCAAAACAGAATACAATTCAGAACCTTAATTCACTTTTCTGTAAAGTCCACCCGACTAAATATAGGATTGACTGAACAGCGTAAAAAGGATCACAGCGAGAGGACGAAGAGATATTGGGAAGAGAAGAAGAAAAAACAAAAAAGTGCTAATAAGTTCAAAGGCCGTCCGTAGTTGGGCATAACGAATTAAAAAACATAT
Organism: Anabrus simplex; assembly: GCF_040414725.1. Lineage (NCBI taxonomy): Eukaryota > Metazoa > Arthropoda > Insecta > Orthoptera > Tettigoniidae > Anabrus > Anabrus simplex. The sequence goes on along the minus strand of NC_090265.1, from coordinate 860,618,501 downwards.
ATTTTTCGGCTGTATAACAATTTAAATTAAAATATTTTAAGGCTATGATATATCATGTATTCTTGATGAAAATGAAAAGTGATAACATGAAACTGAATCTTATTTTCACGTTCAAGGCATAGATCTTATAACACTGAACCATACCTCATCCTGTATGAATAATAGAATGCTCGCAGACCATATAGTGGAAAGAAAAACCTCCATGATACCTTCTTCGTAAATTATTTTGAAGTAGGTACTGTCTCTCGTGCTGTCTATTGAGGTATGAGCCTCCTTGCGCTCGGCACAGTATACGTGTGGGCTTTGTTTACACATCTCTGTAGCCCTGAATCCAATTTATTTTGCCTACACTAACATCCAGTCTTGTATTCAAATGGGAATTACAGTCATTCAAAGTATGTTCTCTTGACACGTGAATTCTGTTATTTAATAAATATGTTTCTCGAGGCAGCACACTACCACAATAATATTCTGTGGGAGTATTGTTGTAATTTGACTTCATTCCCTGCGAACAAAATAGAACGCAGGCGGGATTGAGAAAGAGCTTAGAATATTTTGCAAGGATGCGTTCGCGCGCACTCTTGAATTTTGGCGAACGTGTTGTTCATTATTACAAGGAGGAGAGTACAACAAAGAGGTTATGATGAGCAGATATTCCTCTGAGACAGTGTTGACGAGTCGTTAAGATCCCGTGAGGACTCAGGATCTCCCTCCCTCTTACTGCCACAACCTCTCGACCCCCTGACCCTCAAGTCTTATTACCAGCACTGGGGACGAGGAAGAGGAAGGAAGGGGGTTTTAATCAGAGTTTCACATACTGTAGATCCCTTGCTCTAGGGAAAAACGGCAAGGGAATTCGTTTCTATTCAGTTGAGTTTGGGAAACAAAACAGTTAAATGGGAGAAGGAAGGAACGGCCAGGCTCGGGGAATTCTGGAACACGCTCTGCCATTTGAGTGATTAACCCTGGCCGAGAAGAATGTGTATTGTTGAGAGAAGCTTTGAAAAGCGAGCTGCAGAGAGTGCGCGGAGATCTCTCTTCTTGGCTTGGGGAATATCCAACACGACATATTAACTATTCAACTTCTACTTCCAACTCATTATCTCGACGTTTCGTGTTTCAAAGGGATTTACCTTCCCGTATATGATACTACAGCGACCACAGAGGAGAGACATGTATTATCGTAGAACAGCTTTGTTTTAATTTGACTATTAAACGAGTGCTACGATATACGACAAATAAGACGAAATAAAAATATGTCACTGATTAATTTTCCTCTGGATAACTGTCTACTGCAAAGTTAGGATTTATGTTCAAGGCAATTTATTCTTCTGCCGAGCTCAGCGGCTCAGACAGTTGAGACGCTGGCCTTCTGACCCCAACTTGGTAGGATTGATTCTGACTCAGTGCGGTGGTATTTGAAGGTGCTCAATTACGTCAGCCAGTAAATCTACCGACACGATAAAATACTCCTGAGGGACTATATTCCGGCACCTCGGCATCTCCGAAAACCGTAAAAGTAGTTAGAGGGACGTAAATTCATTATTATTATTATTATTATTATTATTTATTATTATTGTACCGGGCGGTACACCTCTACACCGTTTATTTAAAAGTTGCGCCAGTTGAAACTCCTCTTCTGGAGGAAGGTTGAACTTTATCTATTCTATTAATTCTCTACTTTCTCAGAAGATGTCACCACATGGAAAATTTTGAGTTTTTGAACTGTGTCACTTTTGATGTGTTTTTGTTTCGCTTGAAGTAAGAAGTGTGAACTTTCTCTTCTAGAGGACACTACTGAAGATCAACAATAGTGCGACCTAGTGCGAAATCAAAGAACTATTTTGTTGGAGAAATTTTTATTTCAAGAGTTTGTTCTTTGTTAAATTTCTTTCTGTCATGGTTTAAGTTGGCTGTATACCCCTCCTTTTCCCCTTATTTTGGATCTAGCCAATCCCGAATTTCTTTAATTAATTTTCCACCAATAATGTGTTTCTTTTCCTCTATGTAGGGGTTTCTTTTCCCGAACCAATAAAAACTTTGAGGGAGGGTGTTTTATTTCCCCTAACGCCTAGAATCTTCCGCGAGAGGTTATAAACTGCTGATTTTGGGGTCTCCGGGCCACTTCTGTTCCATCTTTCAGTGTATTAAGTACATAGCAGGAGGCGGGAAGCGCCTCTTTCTTCTTCAGCCGTTCAACACCAGGTAATGGCCTATTAATTACTTCTTTTCTTGCTAGGTCGGCAGTTTAACACTCGCGGCGGGTTCGAAGCATTTCCATCATGTAACCTTTTCCTAAAATGTAATTACTCTTTTCATCTTTTTTTGTAAAGCTACATATTGGGATAGAGAGTGCTAACCCTCTCGAGCTCCCACTCACATTTGTTTTGAGGTGAACTTATTTTCTCAAACTATTCTTCGTTTATGTAATGTAAAGTGTTCTTCTCTAAGTCACCTCTGTAGTATGGGATTAGCCCCTGCGTTAGTGGCCCAGAGCCAGAATAGGTTTTAAAAAACAAAGTGTATTAGGAGTGCAAGTTCGCCTCCTCTCAAGTTGTATTTTAGAGGTCATGTATTAATCTTTTCTCACCTAATAGACCTCAGTAGGTTGGGTATTTTACCCCTGTGTATATGTCCTTTGAGGACAACTTGAAAGTTGAGTTTGGTGTGGCCTGGGAGAGGCTTAACTTTAAGAGCGAGTGGCTCTTTTCTAAAACTGAGAGTTGTATGCCTCGAGCAGGCTTTGCTGTGTAATTTGGAGCAAGGGCTCCAGGGTTTGATTGGGGTCTTCTGCCCCTTTTGTTGAAATTGGTATATCGTAAAGTTGAGCTAGTTGCTCAAGAATTGTGTTTTCAGGGCTCGAAGCCCAAATTCTTTAATCCCTGTAATTGTACATTTCAAGTTGTATTTCGGCTACTAAGTACCTGTTCTATTTGTTGTTACCTAATTTTGAAAAGAAAATATAACCTTGTTAAATTTTAAAATTTAATTTCTCTTTAGTAGCTTGAGACCTATTCACCACCCAGCACCTTCTTTCATGCTTAACTACCACAAAAACCCGGTAACAAGTGGTAGCAGAGCGTGGTTGAATGGGTCTCAATTTAGCCCCTTTGACGGCTAAACATTGCTTTGATTCGAACTCTAATAATTGTCTCAGTTGCTGGAATTTTTTGAGTTTTTCAAAATTGTTCTGTCATCATGCCCGGCCCTCGCGATGTTCTCCTCCTTAACTATTTGCGCAAAGAGGAGTTGATATACGAGTTAACTATCAGAAATGTGCAATCTGGAGGCACGGTTGCAATCGACACCAACAAGCTTAGAGAGTCCCTTGATTTGCCCATTTCCATCCCCAATTTGGGAGAGAAAGAAATTGATGAGTCTCTTTCCACGATCGTCGAGAATATTACTGGGCTAGCATCTGTAGTCAGCTTTTTTGATGAAAATGATCCGTCTCCTAATCAAATTAAGCGTGTGCAAGGCAGGCTATATCACTTTTCAAATAGAGTTAATGATCTGTTGTCTCTGAAGGTGAATGACGTTCAGAGGAAGCAAGCTAATACGCTCCTTGAAACTATCTCTGAATTGTCTAGTAAAGTCACTCAATTGTTAACTGGGGAAGTTCCTCCCAAATCTGATCAGCCCACCGTTGTGAATGTAAGTAGTGAGGAAGAACCTGCTAAGGGAGAAGGCAATAGGATAACCGTTGCTGCTCAAACTATCTCTGCCCCGTTGGACAACGAGTCTGAACGCCGCACATCGTTGAACAATGTACGTGCTGAATTAACTTCCTTGCCATTGAAACCTTTACCTACTATGTCGCCCGGGTTTAGCAGCTTGCCTCATCCATTGGCAATGTTGCTCAGAGGTATATCCAAGTTTTCCGTTAATACCACCAGTGACGTAATTTCATTTTTAAGATTTCTAGTGGAATTTCAGGATCATGCTCTTGTTTTTTCTCTTTCGCCATGTCAAATTTTGCAAATTATCTATCCGTATGCTATTGGTATTCTCTCTGATAAAATCGTAAGAGCCATTGCCGAGCAATCATCTATTGAGGATTTCCATGCCCATTTGCTAGCTAACTTCATCCCGGCTAGGGCCAGGTCCTCCCTGATTCAGAAGTACTATTACCGTGTACAGCGCTTGGATGAAAACTTGGCTGACTTCATCCAAGATATTAAGTTTTATACTAGGGTGTTTGCCCTTCATTTTCCCGAAGATCAGATTGTACAGGCTATTGTAGAGGGAATTTCACCTCCCTATAGGTCATATTTGTGTTTCGCGGCGTGCCCGCAAACTTTCTCTGAACTTGAAGCATTGGCCGTTTCAGCGGAAGGAGTTAGATACGCCGATTCTTTGCGTGTCGCGAAAGAACCCCCGCCTTCCTTTAGTAACACTCGGCCTCCACCTCGCCGACCAGTCAATCCCCGTAAATGTTATGCTTGCGGGTCGCCTGACCATCTGCGGAATAAGTGTCCTCTGATCAAGTCAAGTGGGACAAGGAATGGAGCAGGGTCATCACAAGGCTGCTTTAAATGTGGGGCCTTCTCACATATCGCCAAGAATTGCCCAAACTCAAATAGCACCCCCTCCTGCTCAACTTCTGGTGCAAATTCCAGCTATGCCAATAATAAAAAGTGACTAGTGGCGTCGGCTGAGCCGACTAATCCATATTCCCGAGACTCAGCCCCTAGTAAACAGGTTGTAAATGCAGAGAACGACCAGCCTTCAAATTCATCTTTTGAATGCCCTAAAGAGTGTCTTAGGATTGCGGCGGATACCCCCGCACCTGTTCCTTTTCTTAAGATTGAGTTAAATAACGAGCCTATAACAGCTCTCTTAGATTCAGGCAGTGTTTGTTCCATTATTTCGGCTGATTGGTATTCTAAATTGAAATCTGTTTGTAAACTCCCTGACTATGTCTCTTCTCCTGTTAAATATGTTTCGGCTAATTCATCTCCATTAGAAATTCTAGGTTCCTTACATGTCAAAATTCGTGTTTTTAAATTTACATGGAAAATCAAATTGTTTGTGGCCAAGCATTTGTCTTGCCCCATCATATTGGGAGCGGACTTCATTTCTCACACTGGTCTTGTGCTCGATCTCCAGAGTAGGTCGTGCACATTCAAATTTGCGTCCAATTGTAGAATTCCCTTGTTAAAGTGTAATTCTGTATCATGTTCATCTATTTCGCCTACCCAGGATGAGATGTTGTTAGACCTTAGACATCTACCTGAGGAGCAGGCTGATAGTATTCGCAAACTGTGTCAGTCGTTTCCCGAGGTGTTCTCTGATACTCTTGGTGTTACTGACCTTATTGAATACAAAATTGAGGTCACGGATTCTATTCCTGTCCGTTTTCCACCGTATAGGCTATCTCCACCTAAAATGAAGGCTCTGAAAGAAATCATCGATCAGATGTTGAAGGATGGTATTATTAGGCCCTCTAAGTCAGCGTATTCTTCGCCTATTTTTCTAGTACCGAAACCCCAAGGAGGCTTCAGGCCTGTCATTGATTACAGGGCTCTCAATCGGAAGGTGGTGTTGCAATCAGTGCCCCTTCCCGACCTTCATTCTTGCTTTTCATGGTTTCGTAAGGCCAAGTTCTTCACCATCTTGGACTTGAATCAGGCCTATAATCAAATTCCCCTTGCCGAGGAGTCTAAACATCTTACAGCGTTTGCCACGGACTGGAACTTATACGAATACAACCGCGTGCCTTTCGGGCTCCCCACGGGGGCAGCTGTGCTCACTAGGCTACTAGATAGGGTCTTCTCCGACATCAAATTTGAGTACTTATATCACTACTTGGATGATGTCGTCGTATTTTCCGAGACTTTTGAAGAACATCTAGATCATCTGCGAGAAGTTCTGAATCGCCTTCGTAAGGCTGGGTTAACTGTCAAGTTGTCCAAGGTTGCCTTTGCTAAGCCCTCTATGTCATTCCTAGGGCATATTGTGTCACCCGATGGGGTAGCTGTCGATCATTCTAGAACACAGGCCATCCGTGATTTTAAACCTCCTAAGGACATCAAAGGTATCGCTAGATTCATTGGTATGGTGAATTTCTTCAGGAAGTTTATTCCTAACTTCGCTAATAGAGCGGCGCCCTTAAACGTTCTTCGTAGAAAAGGCATCAAATTCGAGTGGGGACCTTCTCAACAAGCCGCTTTCGAAGATCTTAAATTAGCTCTCTGTAATGCCCCTGTACTTGCTATGCCTGATTTCTCGAAGAAATTCATCGTCCAAACGGACGCGTCGTCGTCAGCTGTAGCTGCAGTCCTTCTTCAAGAGACTGAACTAGGGAGGCGTCCCATCGCCTATGCATCTAGGACCTTGTCGGCTCAAGAAGCCAAGTATTCCATCTATGAGCTCGAAGGTTTGGCAGTTTTATTTGCCTTAGAAAAGTTCCGTCTCTATCTGGAACATGTCAAATTCGACCTGGAGACAGATAACCAAGCCTTAAGCTGGGTCTTAGGTAGGCCGCGTCGTACTGGTCGTATAGCCCGTTGGGCTATCCGTATTTCTGCCTTCCAATTCGATGTCAGGCATATCAGAGGTACTGAAAATGTGGTTGCTGATGGACTCAGCCGTATGTTTTCAGACGACGTTGAGAACCATGAACCGGTCGACCGTTCATCACCTCCCGAGTCCACACTATTTGATGTTAATGCCATTTTAACTGATGCCCCCATGCTCTTTAGGGATATTGAGAAATACCAACGTGAAGATCCGACGCTGGCTCCGATAATGGAAACCCTTTCTTCTGGGGAACATGCTGTCCCTTATGTTCTAAGGAATGGTGTTCTATGTTGCCCTTCGAGGCATGATAAGTTGATGAAAGTTGTTGTTCCAGCGGTTCTTGTACCTATGATCTTCAAATACTATCATGAGACCCCATTGGGGGGGCACCTGGGTATCTTTAAAACTCGTGAAAAGATTCGTGAAATGTTCATATGGAAAGGTATGGACGGTGAAATTCGGGAACTTGTAAAAGCTTGTAAATCTTGTTTGATCAGTAAACCCACCATGTCCACTAAAGTAGGCCTTTTGTCTTCTCATCAAGCGTCGCGCCCCATGGAACGCCTGTATATTGATTATGTGGGACCCTTCCCCCAGTCAAAGGGCAATGCCAACAAGTTTATCTTTGTATGTGTAGATGGTTTTACTAGATTTTCCTGGTTATTTCCGACTAAGCTGGCTACCGCTCAGTCCACCATTACCTGCTTAAATTCTATTTTTGCTTCTTTTGGTCCGTGTCAATATATTGTATCTGATAATGCTAAGGCTTTTACATCTAATTTATTTCGTAAATTCTGTTTTGACTTATCAATATCTCATGTAACTACTTCTGCTTATTACCCGCAACCATCTCTGGCTGAACGAGTTAACCGTAATCTCAGGTCCGCTCTCATTGCTTATCATCATGAAGATCCTTCCAGGTGGGACACGTCCCTGCATTGGATAGCTTTTGCTTTGAATTCGGCGGTTCATGAATCTCACAAGTTTACTCCAGCTTCCTTGATGTTCAAGTTTGTTCCCAACTCGCCGATCTCTAACCTCTGGTCTTTGAATGACATTCTACCCGAGACAATAGATCCGGATAACATTAAAGACCTTTGGAAGAAGGCTAAAGCCAATCTTAATGTGTCTCATGAAAAGATTAGGGAAAGGTATGATCGTGGACGGAGACCCACCACTTTGAAGGTAGGTGACCAGGTTATGGTCAAAAATTTTGTTCCCGCGGGCAAGCTTGCCCCCAGATTTCATGGGCCTTGTATCATTCTCGATTTTCTTACGCCGGTTACCTTATTGCTAAGTAATCCAGCCACCGAGAGGATATTTAGAGTTCACCTGTCCCAGGTGAAACCGGTGTAATTTCTGTGTTAACTTGCTTCATATTATTTTGAAAGGATATGAAGGTTATATTTTTTTTTTTTGAGTTTCACCTTAAGGCATTCTGCCCCTTCTGTAATATTTTGGTTTTAGATGTAAGCCTTGTGTAAAACCTGCCCCGACCCGTTAAACTGCCATCCTGTTCTTGCCACGGCCATTACCACGCTCCCGTCTCCTGCTTCACCTTACACTGTGGCTTCATAATAGTAAATGCCATGAATATCTGCACGCCGCTGGCCCCTCAACCTCTCCACAAGCCTGTACCCTCAAAGAAGATGATAGTCCAACACAATTCTGCCGCCTAGCTTTAATGTTTCAGCGCCCCCGCAGCCGCGCAGCGCCGTGCAGCGACTGGGGAGGGGGATGGGCCCCCTCCTCTCCAGCGAGGACGACATGTGCACGGCGAGCCGGAGCTCACCTCCCGGCCAAGGCTGATGTGCGGCGCACGACCTGCTACATGCCCGCAGCCTGTATCTGTTCACCGCGGGCGCGGCGTACTTCAACACCTCTGCTCCCCTCATAGTGCGGGCGAGCGGTATCTCAGGGTACTTAAGGGGTCCGAGCGGCCTCCGTTGGACGCAAGCTGCAACGGCCGGTCTGGCCATCCTACTCAATCTACATCAACTACATGGACAGTCACCATAAGCAATAATTACATTTGGGAATTTAACAACAATATTTGGTGGACATTGCAAATTTTTCTTCACCTTTAAGTATTAAAAGTTTATCTTCACAAATTCAAATTCTACAAACATAAAGACTTTCATTCACCTGCAACAACAACATTTTGAAACTGAATTAAGAAATCTTGTAAATGCTTCTGCTATCTACCTTCGTATCAACATCATTTCTTGGACTTTGTTTCAAACTGATTTCATGTGTCACCCCTGGAGGAACTTTTGGGGGGGGGAGGTCTGTACCGGGCGGTACACCTCTACACCGTTTATTTAAAAGTTGCGCCAGTTGAAACTCCTCTTCTGGAGGAAGGTTGAACTTTATCTATTCTATTAATTCTCTACTTTCTCAGAAGATGTCACCACATGGAAAATTTTGAGTTTTTGAACTGTGTCACTTTTGATGTGTTTTTGTTTCGCTTGAAGTAAGAAGTGTGAACTTTCTCTTCTAGAGGACACTACTGAAGATCAACAATAGTGCGACCTAGTGCGAAATCAAAGAACTATTTTGTTGGAGAAATTTTTATTTCAAGAGTTTGTTCTTTGTTAAATTTCTTTCTGTCATGGTTTAAGTTGGCTGTATACCCCTCCTTTTCCCCTTATTTTGGATCTAGCCAATCCCGAATTTCTTTAATTAATTTTCCACCAATAATGTGTTTCTTTTCCTCTATGTAGGGGTTTCTTTTCCCGAACCAATAAAAACTTTGAGGGAGGGTGTTTTATTTCCCCTAACGCCTAGAATCTTCCGCGAGAGGTTATAAACTGCTGATTTTGGGGTCTCCGGGCCACTTCTGTTCCATCTTTCAGTGTATTAAGTACATAGCAGGAGGCGGGAAGCGCCTCTTTCTTCTTCAGCCGTTCAACACCAGGTAATGGCCTATTAATTACTTCTTTTCTTGCTAGGTCGGCAGTTTAACACTCGCGGCGGGTTCGAAGCATTTCCATCATGTAACCTTTTCCTAAAATGTAATTACTCTTTTCATCTTTTTTTGTAAAGCTACATATTGGGATAGAGAGTGCTAACCCTCTCGAGCTCCCACTCACATTTGTTTTGAGGTGAACTTATTTTCTCAAACTATTCTTCGTTTATGTAATGTAAAGTGTTCTTCTCTAAGTCACCTCTGTAGTATGGGATTAGCCCCTGCGTTAGTGGCCCAGAGCCAGAATAGGTTTTAAAAAACAAAGTGTATTAGGAGTGCAAGTTCGCCTCCTCTCAAGTTGTATTTTAGAGGTCATGTATTAATCTTTTCTCACCTAATAGACCTCAGTAGGTTGGGTATTTTACCCCTGTGTATATGTCCTTTGAGGACAACTTGAAAGTTGAGTTTGGTGTGGCCTGGGAGAGGCTTAACTTTAAGAGCGAGTGGCTCTTTTCTAAAACTGAGAGTTGTATGCCTCGAGCAGGCTTTGCTGTGTAATTTGGAGCAAGGGCTCCAGGGTTTGATTGGGGTCTTCTGCCCCTTTTGTTGAAATTGGTATATCGTAAAGTTGAGCTAGTTGCTCAAGAATTGTGTTTTCAGGGCTCGAAGCCCAAATTCTTTAATCCCTGTAATTGTACATTTCAAGTTGTATTTCGGCTACTAAGTACCTGTTCTATTTGTTGTTACCTAATTTTGAAAAGAAAATATAACCTTGTTAAATTTTAAAATTTAATTTCTCTTTAGTAGCTTGAGACCTATTCACCACCCAGCACCTTCTTTCATGCTTAACTACCACAAAAACCCGGTAACAATTATTATTATTATCACGATCATTATTATTACGAAGGTTGGAACTTAAATAGTGGCAACTATTTATTTACAACAGATACAAAAGAGTTACATGTTAGCAAGCTTTACTGTCCTTCAATATGGTCACCAGCGTTGCCACCCGTTGCCAGCGATGTGGAAGTTGTAGTATACCTTTAGCAGAGCGAATGGAGCGGTCTACTGCCTGTCGAATATCTGCAACAGTTCTGAGCTCACGAATCGTATGGTTTCGATCACTGTCCAGTAACGCGGCAAGAACATGCACTTCTTCTTCACTCGTAGGACGACCTGCCCGATGAATGTCCGCCAAAATTTACCGACCATCGTTGAAGGCTTTTACCCAACGTGCCACTGTTCTGTAAGGCAGTGCAGATTCCCCGCAAGCCTCTTGAAGACCCTGATGACACTGTCGTGCTGTACGACCTCTGGCACATTCAATCTTGATCCAACTCCGTTGTTCCTGTTTGGAAAACGTAGTGACAACGTTACGTTAGACCGCTAGCTCACAAGTGACTGTTTTTCTCTCGCTTGTGCGCACGCAGGTGATGTGGGAAGGGCGAGTCAATTTGCTCTGTGGTAAGGTAGGTATGTAACCAACGTCTGCTATCAGCGACAATATTATATTCCGTTGCATAGCGTCTCCACAGCAGTGTTGCCACTGTTTAAGTTCCAACCCTCGTATTATAAGGAGTACCTAGCGAATTCTCCCAATACTAGAAGACGTTAAGCAAATAACTCAATCAATTCTTCTGTGGATTCTTCTTGTTGTTCCAATAGGCTTTCATTCTTTCCGAGAAGGCTTGTTTACGTTCTTCCGACCACTTTGGCGTCTACTGTCCTTGTTGTGGTCGCTCTGATGTAGCTTCCCAATTGTGTACTTTGTGTTCAAAGATGTCCTTTTCTAGAATGTCTCTTGAACTAAGGTTTGCGTTTTTGAGGTCCTTTCGAAGAATTTCATCCTTTTTTTTTCTAATGTCAATTTCGATGTTTGTGGACTTTCCTGTTGTTTTGATTTATTGTAATCTGTAACCGCCTTGGGTGTATCTTGCTCCTAAGATTTTTCGAATGATCCCCTTCTTCATTTTTTTTCATTTCTTCAAATTCTTGTTTTCTGTTGCGTGCCAGTGTTTCACTTGCGTAAAGGACTCTAGGTTTTATGACTGTGTTGTAATGCCGAATTTGTGTATGCCTTGACATGGATTTTTTTGTTGTAGATGTTTTGGACTAACCCTAATGCATTTTTTAAATTTTTTGGAGACGAGCTTTCTGTGAGATATCTTCAAGGCCTGTCGGTTCAATAAATTCTCCCAGGTATTTAAAGTAAGGGACCCTGTCAGTTGCACTATATTTTGTTCCCAAGCTCTTGATATTTTATTACTATTATTATTATCATCATCATTATCTTCTCAGTTAAGATATTGTAATAATATTATTATATACCTATATACGTCCTACTTACTACCTGTACGGTATTCGTGGAGCCAATGTGCCGGGCTTTCCTCCGACTCGAGTACTTTTTTTCTGCCGGACTGAGTGGCTCAGACGGTTGAGGCACTGGCGTTCTGACCCTTACTCGGCAGGTTCGATCCTGGCTCAGTCTGGTGGTATTTTAAGGTGCTGAAATACGTCAGCCTCGTGTCGCTAGATTTACTGGCACCTAAAAGAACTCCTGCGGGACTAAATTCCGGCACCCAGGCGTCTCCGAAAACCGTAAAATTAGTTAGTGGGGCCTAAAGCCAATAACATTATTAGTAATCTTTTTCCCCTGCTTCTTCTGTTATCCTTCTTATTCTTCTTCTTCCTCCTCTTTCTCAAGCAAGTTTGTAGTTTTATGTGGCAGTTAATATGATGATCACAGCCAAGGAGTCTACAATTTTACGTGGAATCCGATCCACAGGGACGTACTTTTCATTTCACAAATCTCACTTGCATTCGTTGGAATTCGAACAGCGGACGCCTTATTGATAAGCCAATGGCTCGGCTTTCGTTCTTCTTCTTCACTTCGTTTTCTTTTTCTACTTTTTTTACTCATTCCTACTTAAGACTAATACGAGGTTTCCGTGGTTCACAGAGGGATAAGAATCGTGTGGGTTGAATGGCTGGACAAGGAATTAACTAAAGCAGAACTTAACAGAACAAATTTGGAAATGTTATTTCTTTCCATTTTGAAAAATAATTGATACATGCAAAATCTGAATGAATAGCAGATATGTATGACAGGTTATTAACGAGCTCCTCGTCTGTAACAGTATAAGGGACTTAGAAGTCCGAACATCAGGTACAAAAACTTGCAATAATTAGCAGGCAATTACTTTAACATAGAAAAGAGCCTTATTGCTCTTGACAGGTACAAAATCTACAAGAGCACGATTTGCTCCGATCATTTACACTACATGGGAGTCTGCGCTCCAAAAAATACCACAGTGCAGCCTCGCAGAGGCATCAATTTCTTATGGTGCACTCAAGTTCCACCTGACGACATACTTGTTGTCTTCACATTAAAGTATTTATACACAGTTGCCTCGATGTGGGCTTATCTATTGCTCAGCAGTTATATAATTCACTGTTCCCAAAGAGAACTAACACCAGAAACAGTTACCGAATGAACAGGGTCACATTTGCCCATACTAAATGGCCTTAATGAAAAAAGAAAATAGTTGCACATAACTGGCCACAAATAGAATGCAAGTAGGCGAAACACATGCATTCCTTCAAGAAATTGTTAAAACCCTAAGTGGGCTTATGGCCCGAAAATACAGAGGCTAATACTATGCTACGCCGGGGTGACTTAAGAGGAAATAATGCCAAGACAAGATTTAAGGAATTTAGGGGTTGAAAGCTTTAGTCACCAAATGCAAAGATGAATGGGAAACGACAGAGGGTCATCACTCTTTGTTCCCTTACATTACGTTTTCCCGGTAGGGAGTAGAGTCAGGGTCCTCAGACTTGCCGGAAATTCTACATTTAAAACCACCAGGTTATAAAATTACATTAAATGAAAAGACGTTGAAACCTTCCCCTCAAGCTATCACATGTCTAGGGTGAAATCTGCCATTACCTTGAGCCGCTGGATCATCCTCATGCGGCCCTCGCCCCTGCCTCGCTAGGTTGCTACGCACTCCCTGAACACAGAAGCAATTAAGACAATACGGCCCTAACCGAGCTCGATAGCTGCAGTCGCTTAAGTGCGGCCAGTATCCAGTATTCGGGAGATAATAGGTTCGAACCCCACTGTCGGCAGCCCTTTAAAATGGTTTTCCGTGGTTTCCCTTTTTCACACCAGGCAAATGTTGTGGCTGTACCTTAATTAAAGCCACGGCCGCTCCCTTCCCACTCCTAGCCATTTCCTGTCCCATCGTCGCCGTAAGACCTATCTGTGTCGGTGCGACTTAAAGCAACTAGCAAAAAAAAAAAAACGGCCCTAAAGTGTCCCACTTTTATATTACTACTGATAGGCTGGATTCCTATACATATCCCTATCTTAATTGGCTAGAGAAAAATATTTCCAAGTTTTTGATAGGTTCATTAGCGTACAATCGAGCAGGAACCAGCTGAAGTGTTGACAGCTTTTGTACATTAACAAAACATTCCTCAGAACCAGGTTTATAAAATTCAACAATAAATATTACTCGATCCACTAGTTAATCTTTAGTTCGGAAGAGGGAGCCACTAGATCGATGGTAGAGACATCTAACTGTAGAAGACGAAAGTTTCTGGTAGTTCACCACTTCAAGTCTCTTGACATAGGCTACTGTAGATGGTCTTATAGAAGGCGCGCAGTTTAACTAGCCGGGGAAGGTGCACCCTTCAGGTACAAGGACAATACAATAATGTTATTAGTTTAACATTCCACTTCGTGCGGATTTTCTCCCGCTCGATATCTCATTTTCTGTTTTTTTCTTCTGTTGTTTTTCTTACACTTTGGTGAGTTCGCGGGTGTGTATTGTGTCGCACATTTAGATTGGACTTGACCCTGTTTTACAGCTGGATGCTCTTCCTGACGACACTATGGCATGTTTTTGTGTCGGGGGATAGAGTGGTGTGTTGTGAGTATTTGAAGAGATTAGTACCGGAAGGAATAAATACCCAGTCACCGAGCCAGAAAAGTACGCGACTAAAATTCTGGACCCCGCGGGGAATCGACTAGCAGAGCCTCTGAATGGAAGATTATGACGCTGGTTCTTCATTCAAGGAGCTGTACTCTGAGAGTTCCTTTCTGTGCCGGTAAGTCTACCGACAAGCGTCTGGCGGATATGAGCATTTTCACATATTATCGGACTGAGCCGGGATCGAATCCGCCATTCTGAGCTCAGAAAGCCAGAGCTGTACCATCATAGTCCATCAATCCCGTGGTAAGTATCTCAATGGGAGATTTCCAAAGCAAAACATCTCAACAACGATTAGCTAGGAAATTTCAAATTATACCGGCAGGAAATTTTAGGAACATAATACTGTATGGATTTAAACCGCCATTATTTGAGGGAGTTCGTAGCTAAACTTTCTGTCGCAGACCTTCGATGAGAGTAGGTGGTGTCTGCAGTGTACGGGAAAATGCATAATAGCGTGGCGGAAGGCAATATTGTGTGATCTGCAACAATATTGGCAACAGAACAAACACCGAGAAGACCAAGACATTTGGTCTCTCCGTCATGATACTCTGGGCAACTTTCACTGAATGAATTAAAATAATACCGGGCAAGTTGGCTTTGCGATTTGAGGGCGCGCAGCTGTGGACTTGCATCCGGATGGTAAACCCCACTGTCGGCAGCCCTGAAGATGTTTTCGTGTTGTTTCCCGTTTTCACATCAGGCAAATATTGGTACTGTACCTTAATTAAGGCTATGGACGCTTTCTTACCACTCGTAAGCCATTCCTATCCCATCGACGCCATAAAACTTACCTGTATCGTTCGACATACAGCAACTTGTAAAACTAAAGTAAAAAGTAAAATAATATCCATTTCATTGATATGGGTTTTTGGGCTTATACCGTTTCAAGAAAACAACGTGAAACTCTTTACAATTCGCAGAGAATTTTGCTCCGCATCTTCAGAGGAAAATCTCGACTGTTCACGAGGAATACTTCTACAATAATGAGGGTTTGAATTTAAGAATGCTTTACCGTTGGAGCTGTAGTGGTACGCTCGTTCCTAACCAGGTGGCTCGCTGTATACTGGCACAGCGCTCCATGTGGGAGCTGACGAACACATTAAGTTCCAATGAAAATGTTCATTACACCGTGTGGGCGTGAGAAGTATCAGAGAGGACACCAGACGAATCAGGGTTCAATATGGTAGAAGAAAAAAAATCGAAACGAATAAAATAAATTTAAAATATAGACAACAGGGTAGAATAGAACAGAGCTGAAGAATGAAAAGAAAATATGTTGAGAAAACCAGAGGATGATAATGATGTGAGGCGATGTAGTTGGAGGGGCATAACTAGTGTACACGAGTTAACAGATAACATAGCTCGGAATTAACACTCTCGTGATGAAGAACATACGAATTTGGAAAACACCGAAACGAAATGACAATATAGAAAGGACAGGGAAGACAATTATAATTTCCCAATTCATATCAGTTCAAAAAACCCATCTTCTCCAGTGATTCATGGCGTAGAACTTGCTTGGGAACGCACGGGGTCGTAAAATATGGTCTTTATTCTATCTATCTCTGAGCTATGGCGTAGGACCTAGTACGTTAGAATGAAAACTTATTTGATTATTAGGTGGTATCCTCTGGGCCGCCTTTGCGAGATGTAGTGAGAGTAACGTAAATTCTAGCGGTTACTTAGGGTCTAACCCCTAATGTTTATGCAAAACTCATAGCATAACTGTTGTGCAGATTAGAGCATATTTGTTACTCACTTCAGTTAGTTTGCAGACTAACCTATTACTTCATAAAAATCCGGGCTCTAACCATCATATTGCTCAACTATTTCGGTCAACTCTTGTTCTCCGAACGCGTCACTATTCTGTTTACAAGAATTAGACTGTATTTCATTACGCTGGCTATCTTGATTCTCCCCTCTATTCACCCGATACTCTCCATCTTCGAGCGATCACGGCATATCCCATTTTCTTATTGTTGTTATTTGATATATTGATTCTATTGTAAAAAAAAAAAATCCTTATGGTTTCCTCTGTCCAATATGTAGAGTTGAATTTCGGAACAGTGAGTTAGCGTGGTTAAAAGAAAAGGGCAAATGTCAGCGCTCAGGAGTCTCCAATTCTTAAAGTAGGGGTAGCAATGCGAAAGGTGAGTTGGGCAATTGGGCTTATAAAGGTTTTTTTTGCAAGTTGCTTTACGTCGCACCGCACACATAGGTCTTATGGCGACGATGGGACAGGGAAGGGCTAGGAGTGGGTAGGAAGCAGCCATGGCCTTAATTAAGGTACAGCCCCAGCATTTGCCTGGTGTGAAAGTGGGAAACCGCGGAAAACCGTCTTCAGGGCTGCCGACAGTGGGGTTTGAACCTACTATATCCCGAATACTGGATACTGGCCGCACTTAAGCGACTGCAGCTATCGAGCTCGGTGGCATAGAAAGGAGGAAAAAGTGAGAAATAAAGTGATATAAACGTGTAAGTTTCTGAGAAAGTCAGAGAAGCTGGTCTCAGATAGTATGGCCATGTTACGAGAACAGATTAGGATTATATAGGGAATAAGACGACTGAACTGCTTCAACCAAGGAAAACGAGTCGAGGACGACCCAGCGAGGAGATTATTATTATTATTATTATTATTATTATTATTATTATTATTATTATTATTATTATTATTATTATTATTATTATCTTTTTCGCCCGCCTGATGGCCATGATCGTTTAGGCGTTGATGTCTACACGGTCTGACACCATGGTTAGCTGTTTTGAGTCCCGTTGGTCAAAAAAGTTTTCACCATCAGAATATTATCATATTATACAGCAGGGTGGGAGAGGTGGTGATAAACAATTTATAATCACAGGATCGCGTGCAAAAAAAGCCTGGATTAAATTCCAAACCTCTACGCAGTGCTCATATGGAGTGAGGGCATATGACGCTGTTGGTGGTGATTCATCCATCGGGTGGGGACATTAAGCCTTGAACAGACCCCTTGGTGCTATTCGACAGGAGTAGGCTATGTGCCGGTACCGGGTTTCACCCACTCCCTTTCCACTATCATATACGGTATATCACGTCATTAATTTCGTCTCACTAACTCCTCTGATGAGGTTGACGTCAGGAAGGTCATCCGGTCATAAAAACCCGCCACGCCAGACCCTCTAGAGGAACGGAACAAGGGTTGGACAAACAATTATCTTTTCTTTTTACGGTATTCTGAACCAAAAAATTTCATTTTTGTGTTCCTAAGATGACTTTGATTGATTTATAAAAGGTATTGTTAATATTATACTCTCAACACAGTTACATGAAATGACCATTGGAACGGTTAATCCAGACTACAGTGGTCATTGCCGAGCTGAGTGACTCAGACGTTTGAGGCGCTGGCCTTCTGACCCCAACGTGGCGAATTCGATCCTGACTATGTCCGGTGGCATTTGATGGTACTCAAACAAGTCAGTCTCGTGTAGGTGGATTTACTGGCACGTAAAAAATCTTCTCTAGGACTAAATTCCGGCACCTCGACCTCTCCGAAAACAGTAAAACAAGTTATAACTTTATTATTGTTCATTTGTATTAATACATATTTTTATATTATGAATGAAATATAATAAAAATAGTAAATATTTTGTTTGATCCCATCAGAATATTTGCTTGTCAGCGTAGCGACCCTCTAGAAGAGTGATATGTGACTCCAGGATGGAAAGTAGCCGTGGCTTTAATACAACTTCCACTAAACTTATCTTCGTTTCTGGATGATTATAAAAATGTAATTATATCACTCAACAGTAGTACTTACACTGGAGACTGCAACTTCTTGAGCACCATGTGCCAGAATCACACACACGAGGTGGACCCGTTACGTCGAGAGAGAGAGAGAGAGAGAGAGGGGGGGGGGAGGCCTTGCTAATTGCCACTCCATGCAAATAAAGTCACGAAGGACGAAAGGAAAATTAAAAGCTATAAGCTGAATTGTTCCACCAGAATAAATCTGAAAGAGTTTTCAAAAAACTAAGCGACATAGAACATGTATGGTTTACATTCAGAAATGCAGGGCTATATTGAATAGGAAAGAGCGTTCTAAGGGGCGTGTATTGTCTCAATTTTGCTATCGGCAGTCAATAATTGGACGAGGATCAAACGTATTACGTCAGAATCTTTTCACCAGCCAGTTGAACCCCTTTCTTCGTTATACAACCAAACAAACAAGTTGGGGCAAAGAGGCAAGCTTTCGTGACTTCGGTTGCATTCGAATGAATCCTTCAGCGATCAGAAATGTTATTGCAGTAATGCTTAGTTATTAACTACAGCACTTTGGAAAGAGAAAAATCAGCCCAGAATTAGCCATTCACTCAAAAAACCATCGCTGCAAGGAAATCAAGTACACTCATATTTTTCTGGTGAGCTTAGATATAATTACTGAAAAAGTCGAGAAATGAGATAAGAGAGAAATTAATGTGATAGGTCTATAAATTCTATATTGATTAGGCAATACGTCTGAAGTGATCTCTGTTTGAAAGAACAAACTCCAACATTTCATGGTCTGAAATAAATAAATAGCCGTTTTATGTGACAAAGAATATCTCCGTACACAGCTACGAATATGCAGTCAAGTAATGACAAAATACTGTAGTGGAATATTTTTAAGGTCTTGCTTTAACCAGAAAAATGTAAATTTAATAATAATAATAATAATAATAATAATAATAATAATAATCACACTAAACTAAGACATTACTCTGCAGTCATTAAACCAGAATGTCTTTATAGATGAGAGACGCTAATATTGAATCTCACCGACGGACACAACCGACTTAGAGACAGACAGGAAATCAGACAATACAAGAAAATTCTCGGTAGCTGTTTTTTCTTTTTTCAATTGTTCAAATTTTGTGGTCTTTAATGAAAGTAGGAACATGCGTTAGTGGTCTTCATCTATGTTATCTCTTGGACTTTTTCAAATCCCATATTAATTTGCGTGTGTAACACAAAGTCAATTATCTAATATATCTCATTATCCGAGTTGTCGAATGATGGTCCTTTTCTTTATTCTGGTACCCACCATGGAAACCTCTCCTTCTATCCTCCCCCCCCCCCTAGTCGTGCTGCCTATCACTCTGCTCGTTGATATCTTGTTCACGCAAAATCTTGGTCTGATCAACCTTGTTAGAAGAATTGGTGATATATTATCACCATTGCTTTTGAATCGTCCTATTTTTCTAACAGCGCCGATGGAAATATCATCATCATAAGTCGTGTAACTCATTGCTGAGCGTCGTGACCCCATTTGACTTCACACAATATTCTGGATTAAGCGGCGCCAACTTTGACGATGTTCACCTTCTCTTACAGCCCGCTGAAGAGTCAGACCGGTAGTACGCAGAACTTGATCAATCCACCTGGTCGATGTCTTTCCTCGTGGTCTTCTGCCGAAAACTTTGCCTTCCATGATGCACTTCTCCAGATTTTCACTATCACGTCTTACACTATGTCCGAAGAATTGGACGATTCTCTTTATGACGCGAGAGGAGAGACATTCGAAGATATTCAGTTCTTGAATAATAGATGCATTAGTTCTTCTTTCCGTCCAAGGTACACGGAGCATCCTTCTCCAACACCACATCTGAAAGGCGTTGATACGGTAGTTATCTCTTGCCTTGAGGGTCCAGGTCTCGCAACCATAAAGGAAGACAGAGAACACAAGGGAATCAACTAGTCTAATCTTTGTACTGTTTGTAATTGCTCTGCTCTGCCATATTTTTGTGAGTTTGCTCATGGCAACGCGCACTAAGGTGATACGTCTCCTAATCTCTTTGTCAGAACTTCCAGTATCATTTACCATTTCCAGTTCCCTTAATCGACCTGTCAGCAGGATCTGTGCCACTCTGTCAATAATCATTAGTTTGGACTTGCTCAGGTTGATCTCTAGCCCATATTCTAAACTTGCATCTTTTACCCTTGCTAGTAATTCTGCAAGTTCATCTTCACTGCTGGCAAAGAGAGTGGTGTCATCAGGAAAGCGCAAAAATGCTCTACAGACTAATGAAGCCTCCATCTAGTGGCGAGAATAGGAATTGTGCCGGCTGCCGAAGACTGTCCTACTCCTCTGGGGTAATGAATAATGGCTGACAGATGAAATTACAGTAAATGATACTGGAGAGTGTTGCTAGAATGAAAGATGACAGGCAAACCAAACCCTGAGAAATTTCTGTCCCTCCTGTGCTTTGTCCAACTAAACTCTCACACGGAGTGACCGGGATTTGAAACACGCAACACAGCAGAGAGAGGCCAGCCCCCTGCCACCTGAGCTACGGAGTCTGGTATAAAAGAAACTATCAGGTTAATATTCAAAGAGTAAACTACAAGCAAATGTATACAGCCTTTAAACGTTTGCAGGAAATTTCCCCCTGTAGGTGCGGACGGTGGAATAACATCCACGGTATACCCTGCCTGTCGTAAGTGGCGACTATGAGTGGCCTCAGAGACTCTAAAATTTGGTGCGACCATGGGGTCCTTAGCTGAGTTCTGACATTCCTTCCACTTACTTGTGCCAGGCTCCTCAGTTTCATCTATCCTATCCGACCTTTCTTGGTCAAATCTTGTTCTTTTTCGATCCCGACGCTATTAGTTTTTCATTTTCATGCCCTTCGTGGCCCTTGCATTTCTTTCGCCGATGCCTTCATTTTTCGAAGTGTCGGTTCCCTTCCATTCTTTCTGTCTGATTAGTGTTAGATAGAGGAAGGTTGTCGAGTTGTACTTCCTCTTAAAAAATAATCACCACCACCGGGATGATTCATGTTACGGGGATACCCGTGGAGCAGAAAGAGGTGAAAGAAGGTGCTGGAGTGAATGGGTCTAACTACAATATCAAAGTTAATTTAAAACTTTAACAACGGTTATATTTCTTTAGACTTTCAAAAATCAACAAATAACAACGTAACAGGTACAATTAGCAATTTAGAAACAAGTCAAGGAAAATACAATATAGTGAATTCTACAAGTTCTGGGCTTCAAGCCCCTCGCTTTACGATTCTTGAGCTCTCAGCTCAAATTTACAAAAGAGCACAAATTTGTACAAGGGCAGAAATCCCCTAATTCAAAGAGCACTTGCTCCCAAAATTACAACATCTAGCCTTCAAGACACATTCATAAACCTTACAAAACTTTTGAAAAAGAGCGAACAGGCTCTCACTTTTCCACGCCTACTCGAGGCAACCTCAATTTACAATTACAGGCCTCTCAAGGCACTATTTACAAATGGAACTTATTTTTACAGGGGTATTAAATACTCAACCTACTGGGCCTTCGTGCGATAAGAATAACATGTTAAATTAATGGCCCGAACACAAAATGAATGAAGGCGTATACTTGCACTCGTAGATATGAACTCTTAAAACCTAAAGGGCACTAGGCCGATGAAACAGGGGCTATTCCCAAACTACTGAGGTGACTCGTAGAAGGATAGATAGATGCATTACGGAAAGGAAGAAAAACAGTTACAAAACGTAGTCACCTCAAACCAAGATGAAGGGGAGCTCGAGAGGGTACATCACTCTCTATCCACGATTTACAGTCAAAGATTTTATGAAACTTTTTATATTAGCAGGCAGAAATTACATTTTATAAACGTAGGTTACATAGTTAAAGATTCGGACCTTGCCCTTGGAATAATCTGCGGCGGTAGCGACAACAAGAAAGATGGAATTATGTTGCCAGATCTGGTAGTAGTTCTAGCTGCCGACGAAAAGCCGCCCGCCTCCTGCTTAACACAAACTCAGAATATGTCGATCAATTGGCCAAGAAATGTGAAAATCCGCAGTTTATAAACCCTCAGGGAAGGTTCGAGACCATTCAAGATTAAACTAGCCACACCCCCTCAAGTTTATTGGTTAATTTCAAAGTTACACACAGAATCGAAGAAGAAGCCGGTGATAGGTGGAAAATTATTTACAGAAATTAGGGATTGGCTAGATTAAAAACTGGCGGAAATAAAAAGGAAATCTTTCCAACCCCAATATAAATGAATATCAATCAGAAAACACTTATGAATACAAAACTTCTTTGAATTATAAGTTCTTACACCTCGCACCAGGGTGCATGATCATAGTTTTTAGTACTGTCATCTGTGGAAAAATGTCCAAACTTGTTGATGGATAGCGGACAAAACTAGTAGAAATTCAGTCAGTTCAGGAAACTTCACAATAACAAAATTACATCTTATTTCTGTGGTAACATCTTCTGAGTAAATCTCTAAGTTGGTGTAGTTTCAGTTTCACTGTTTTACCAATAGAGGAGTTCATTTAGACGCAGAATTTGAGTACGCGGCGTTGAGGTGTACCTCCCGGTACAGTTTCCATAAAAACATCCCACAGACTTGAACTTTCAGACGACCGTCACTGATATTTGCCTTGGTTTTCACTTTATCGGTAAAAGGTGTGTAAACATGTTCTAAATACATTTTCTTATGAGCAGTTTTCCTACAAAAACCAACCGCAAAATAGATCCATCGAGTTTTAAGACTTAAATGTGGTTTTCTTGTTTTCATTTCTTAATTTTATTTCTACAATTTGCTTTATGTCGCGTCGACACATGGCGACGATGGGATAGAAAAGGGTTAGAATTGGGAAGGAAGCGATAGTCATTATTATTATTATTATTATTATTATTATTATTATTATTATTATTATTATTATTATTATTATTATTATTATTATTATTATTATCATGAACAAATACATTGCAAATGGGAAATATCCCGATGGCAATGGTCACTTACAGTATTGTAATAATAAAGTAAAGTTAACATAATTACCCAACAACAATAAACAAACAAACAAACAAACCAACAAAGAACAAGCAAACAACAAGAGTACAACAAGCTAATCCATGGAACGAAAATATTACAAGAAATACTACTAGTTTAACATTGTAAATCCAGCATCATCGTATACAAATTCACATAACTTAAGTATTTCCAATACTTAGCACTACGGCTTACAATACTATAGGTTGACCTTACTACTAGTTTAACAATACAAGTGATAATAAATTGAAGTTAAACCGTAATTACCCTACAACAACAACAACAACAACAATATTACAACAAGCAAGAAATACTACTAGTTTAACTTTCTAAATCCAGCGTCATTATATACAAATTCGCACGCAACTTAATTTAAGTATTTCCAGTACTTAACACTAGGAATTACAGTATTATAGGTTGAACTTACTACTAGCTGAACACTACAAGCGATAATAAAGTCAAGTTAAAAACATAACTACCCAACACCTATAACAACTCGAATACAAAAAGCAATTCCTTGGGGGAAAAAAATACAAGAAATACAACTAGTTTAACATTCTAATTCCAGCATCATGTACAGTTTCATACACAATTATTTCCAATACCCAACACTATGGCTTACAAAACAATAGGTTGAGCTTACTACTAGCTTAACGTTACAAGTTATAATAAAGTAAGGTTAAAACATAATTACCCAACAACAACAACTACAACAACAGGAGTGCAACAAGCAATTACATGGAATCAAATGTTACAAGAAATACTACTAGTTTCATTTTCTAAATCCAGCATCATCATATACAAATTCACACATAACTTAAGTATTTCCAGTACTTAACACTACGGCTTACAATATTATAGGTTGAGCTTGCTACTAGCTTAACACTACAAGTGATAATAAAGTAAACTTAAAACATAACTACCCAACAACAAGAACTGGAGTACAACAAGCAATTCCACGGAAAAGAAATACACTGACTGACAGAGCAAATGCAACACCAAGAAGGAGTGGTTCGAAAGGGATGAAAGTTGGGGAAAAAACAGAGACGGCACGGACGAATAATTGATGTTTATTTCAAACCGATATGCAGGTTACACAATGCGCACGGCATCGACTCAGTAGGATGTAGGACCACCGCGAGCGGCGATGCACGCAGAAACACGTCGAGGTACAGAGTCAATAAGAGTGCGGATGGTGTCCTGAGGGATGGTTCTCCATTCTCTGTCAACCATTTGCCTCAGTTGGTCGTCCGTACGAGGCTGGGGCAGAGTTTGCAAACGGCGTACAATGAGATCCCACACGTGTTCGATTGGTGAGAGATCCGGAGAGTACGCTGGCCACGGAAGCATCTGTACATCTCGTAGAGCCTGTTGGGAGATGCGAGCAGTGTGTGGGCGGGCATTATCCTGCTGAAACAGAGCATTGGGCAACCCCTGAAGGTACGGGAGTGCCACCGGCCGCAGCACATGCTGCACGTAGCGGTGGGCACTTAACGTGCCTTGAATACGCACTAGAGGTGACGTGGAATCATACGCAATAGCGCCCCAAACCATGATGCCGCGTTGTCTAGCGGTAGGGCGCTCCACAGTTACTGCCGGATTTGACCTTTCTCCACGCCGACGCCACCCTCGTCTGCGGTGACTATCACTGACAGAACAGAAGCGTAACTCATCGGAGAACACGACGTTCCGCCATTCCCTCATCCAAGTCGCTCTAGCCCGGCACCATGCCAGGCGTGCACGTCTATGCTGTGGAGTCAATGGTAGTCTTCTGAGCGGACGCCGGGAGTGCAGGCCTCCTTCAACCAATCGACGGGAATTTGTTCTGGTCGATATTGGAACAGCCAGGGTGTCTTGCACATGCTGAAGAATGGCGGTTGACGTGGCGTGCGGGGCTGCCACCGCTTGGCGGCGGATGCGCCGATCCTCGCGTGCTGACGTCACTCGGGCTGCGCCTGGACCCCTCGCAGATGCCACATGTCCCTGCGCCAACCATCTTCGCCACAGACGCTGCACCGTGGACACATCCCTATGGGTATCGGCTGCGATTTGACGAAGCGACCAACCTGCCCTTCTCAGCCCGATCACCATAGCCCTCGTAAAGTCGTCTGTCTGCTGGAAATGCCTCCGTTGACGGCGGCCTGGCATTCTTAGCTATACACGTGTCCTGTGGCACACGACAACACGTTCTACAATGACTGTCGGCTGAGAAATCACGGTACGAAGTGGGCCATTCGCCAACGCCGTGTCCCATTTATCGTTCGCTACGTGCGCAGCACAGCGGCGCATTTCACATCATGAGCATACCTCAGTGACGTCAGTCTACCCTGCAATTGGCATAAAGTTCTCACCACTCCTTCTTGGTGTTGCATTTGCTCTGTCAGTCAGTGTATTACAAGAAATACTACCAGTTTAACATTCTAAATCCAGCATTAACGCAGAAAATTTCATACACAGCCTAAAGATTTCAAGTGCTTAACACTACGGCTTATAATACTATAGGATGAGCTTACTACTAGCTAAACATTACAATGTCAATAAAGTAATGTTAAAAACATAATTACCCTCCAAGAACAACAACAGTACAACAAGCAAATCCCTGGAAAGAAAATATTACAAGAAATACTACTAGTTTAAGTTTAAAATTCTAAATCCAGCATCATCATATACAAATTCACACATAACTTAAGTATTTCCAGTACTTAACACTAGAGCTTACAATACTATAGGTTGGACTTACTTCTAGCTTAACATTACAAGTGATAATAAAGTAAAGTTAAAAACATTGGTAATTACCCAATAACAACAATAACTACAACAGCATGAGTACAACAAGTAATTCCCTGGAAAGAGAACACCACAAGAAAAACTCCTATTTTCTCAATCTAAACCAAGCAGAAAATCACAAATCCAGTGTCCATATTTTACAACATTTACTTCCACTTTACACTAGCAATAATGGTTTTCTTAAATGACTTGATACCGGATGGTCCTATTAACGAAGGGAAACTTGGCCACGTCCGTATGCTGGTTCCTGTCCCTAATTGTTTGCTTATGATCATTTCTAGATAAGTATGAGAGAGGTCCCAACCTATTCCTAAGACTACGACAGGCAGGCCTTCCTGTACAGCTCTTATAAAGACCACACAGACGAGCTCTAGTTCTTCTATATTCAAGACTTTCCCAATTAATGTTATTCCTCCTATTCCCGGTTACGAAACGCATCGCTCATCTTTGAACTTTTTCTAGGGAATTTATTAAACCCACGCTGTAAGGATCCCAGCACGCAGATCCATATTAGATAATCGGTCTTACCAAGCATTTTTAAGCTTTACTTTTGGCACCAGAATTAGCTTTCTTGAGATTCCGCATAATAAAATGTAATGATCTCCAGGATTTCTTAACTACATTTTCCACTTGCTCTGACCAGTTTAAGTCTTTTCTAACAGTAACACCTAAGTACTTACAACTATCAACTTCAACAACACTTTATCCTCCAATTTCGTAATCCCTCTTTCCTGTCATTTCTTTTTGCTGAAACACAGTTTCTTGCTTTCTCCGCTGTGGATTTTTATTAGATTTTCACGCGCCCATTTTTCAATCTATCTAAATCCTGCTGATTCAATAGTTCGTCCTCCTCTGTCTTTATCTCCCGATAATCATCGACAAAGAGGCGCACATCCGATTTTATCCAATCAGGTATATCATTCATGATAAGTATGAAAATAATTGGACCTATAATGCTACCCTAAGCCACACCAGACGTAAAACTTATTGGAGAAGATAGCGTTTCTCCCATGCGTACCCTCTGAGTTCTCCATTGAGGAGTTCTCGTATCCATTCCACAACTCTGATATCAATGCCCGTACGCGTTAACTTGATAACATTGAGATCCATATCAGTGGTGATCAGTAGTGATGGGCAATGCTCTCGCTCGAGATTCTCGAGACTGACGTCGCAGATCTCGAGACTCTCGTGAGAATCCCGAGACCGATCCTCCTGTAGCGTAAGCTGTGCGACGTACCAGAACTACGACTGTAAACCTGATAGTATATCATTGGCAGTTATTGCGTGAAATAATGTTCTCTTATGAAAACGTGTGAGCCAATACATTTTGTCAAAAGCCTGGAAAAATACTGCATGTTCAACTATGAACCCCTTAATACCATTAACTAAAGTGGAAACAGAATGTCAGTATCTTAAACTGTTCACGACTTCTTTCGGGTGGACATCTGAGATGAATTACAATGCACAATTTGTGAATAACTGTAGATAGGATGTACACCTACTTGGATACTAGAGGCGTGCATTATTCGAACCTGAGACGGGGAAGATGTGCTTTGCTACATACGCAACCCCCATTACACATGAGTGGAACGTGTAACAGGGGTGATGGGCAACGCTCTCGAGACCGATTCTCGTGTGCTGCGAGCTGTGCAACGTCCCAGTAACTACGAGTGTAAGCTTGATAGTTGTCAACAACAGTTCTTACATGGAAACGTGTGTGACGATAAATTTTGTCAAAATCCTATGAAAGCACTGCATGTTGAACTATGAGCTCCTTACCATTAACGAAAGTGAATACAGAATGCCAGTATCTTAAACTGTTCACGAGTTATATCAGGTGGACTTTTAGCTGAATAAGCCGTATAATTTGTTAATAATTGTTATTAGGATGTAATCCTACCTGGATGCCTCACAATTGTTGTCGGCAGGGTAGTTTCTTGTGATTCAGACCGGGCCGGAGGTGTTCTGTGACGATTCCTCTTCATTGATATTATGCGTCCGTAAGTGCCGGATCATCCCAGAAGTTATTTCTGCCGATGTATTTTACTTCTTTTGAATAAGCAACACAGTGGGCTTTTCTATGTGACATCTCTTAAAAATAACCGACATCCACGACTTACGTTGCGTTCCGGACATTGTCTTCAAGTTGTCGCGTACAGTTCGACACAGTTCACATTGCACCGTCATATATCGAAGTACCTAGCTAATTATGATGCGAAAACTCTGTAGCAATTTAGATTGCACATTCCACTCATGCGTAATGGTGGTTGCATATGCAGCAAGGCGCATCTTGCCTCGTCTCGAGTTCGAATAACGCACTCATCTAGTATCCAGGTACATGTACATACAGTAGCCGTCAGGTTCTGTACATAAACCACTCATTCGTGTACCTACCAGTGAATACAATGCCCGAATGCGTATCCTTTATAATTATGTTATACTGCGTCAAAATAGACCTCGGTATAAATGAACGCCCTAGTCGCTTGTTGACACGTATTTACGAAAATGAAAGGCCTGTGGTTGGCTATTTGCATAATCGGAACAAACAACATTCAGCTCCGACTACCTGCAGGCCTATGACACGCTGCTCGCCACACATTGTGGGGACAACGCTCTCGAGATTTCTAGAAATTTCTCGCGAGAAATTTTGCCTGCTCTAGTCTCGAGAAATCCCGAGAAATCTCGAGACCTCGTCTCAGACTGCCCATCACTACGTCGCGGTGTAGTATGGCTGATCTGAATTTTCCCTAATTATCCTTTTGGAAGGAATGTGTTCAGTCCAGTATCGTCCGCCTCCTTAGCGTAAAGGTTAGTGTTATAAGCTGCCGTGCTCGGGGGCCCGTGTTCGATTCCCGGTACTGCCAGAAATTTAAGAAGGGCAGGAGAGCTGGTATGTGGTTGAAATGGTACATGCAGCTCACCTCCATTGGGGGTGTGTCTGAAAAGAGCTGCACCACCTCGGTATGAGGACATGAGTTTGCATTTCTGCAGTTCAGTATTTGAAATGGTTTAGAAGTTCTCCCAAAAGTCGTCCCCCCCTTGCCCTCCTTTAACCAATTAGTATAGCACAACCTCAGATAGTTTTGAAAACATACGTAGTCTCCCCTCGCATAGCACCAAATTTCCCACAAGCCTCGTACTGCAAGTTTCCCAAGAGAGATCGAGCACCACTGCGCTGTGGCCACTAACCCCTGAATTACCACAAGATATAATTATGTCTTCCGGTCTGAGTAGAAAAGCATCTAAGAGTGTTCGTTTACGTGTGTTCTTTTTAACAACTTTGGAAAATAAGATAAATGCTAATAAGTTAGTCCGCACATTGTTATTTGCACATCACAATTCTGAAAGACGAGTGAACATGTTTAAACCTGATTTCGGTGGGCGATAAGCTCCGATAATGACTATATTTTGTTTATTGGATGTATTATTTAGCTCCACCCCAATTATTTCGCAGTCATCGAGAACACATTTTAACGTACCGCTTAGCTCTGACCTAACACAAATGAAAACTCCCCCTCCTTTAGACCCTCTATCCCGTCTAAACGTTAGAAATTTTGACCTGAATATTTCCAAATTATATATATTATCCGATAACTAACTTTCCGTTCCCACAACTATATCAAGTCACTCGCATCAATAAGTTTTTGAATTTTGCGATTTTATTACCAATACTTACCTGCAACAATCTAAGAATCTTACCCCATCCGGTATCACTGCCTCTCACAATGTCATTTTTCTGGCTCCGATATAGTTGTAGCTGCATCGAACCTGCTCCCCCGTGCGGTCAGGAGCGAACAGCTGTGAGCCTGCATCCGGAACATAGTGGGTTCGAACCCGACCGTCGGCATCCCTGAAGACGGTTTTCCGTGGTTTACAATTTTCACACCAGGCAAATGCTGGAGCTGTACCTTAATTAAGGTCACAGCCCTTTCCTTCCCATTCCAAGGCCTTTCCTATTCCATAGTCGCCATAAAACCTATCTGTGTAGGTGCGACGTAAAGCAAATAGCAAAAAATGTATCTGCTCCCGTTGTGGATCGTCATTCGGCTACCCATTCTGCACCGTCACCCGTTTGAATGGAGAAGGACTCGGTTACCTTCGAAAAGAGTTCACCTCGTCTCGCCACTCCTCGCTTGTTCGGATGAAGTCCATCCCTGCTGAGGTGTCTGTCGTCGATCCAACTGTTGCCGTCTACAAATAGCGATCCGAAACTTTCGGCAAACTACTGAAGCTCTTCGTTCAATCGGCAGATCTTCTTCCGTGATATAACTGGTCTTAAAATGGTAACAATACGCCTCATGGACGTACACGCAAATGCAAATGCCCGCAAAAGTGAGTGACCGTGACAGGGCATCCCTACCCTCCAGCTATGCTTTAAACAGCACCCCCCCCCCCCCACGTGTGTCACGTCCCAGTCGTGTTCCTGTCCACGTTCGGTGAGTAGTAACCCTCTTACGTAATGTAGTGAGCCTGAGAGGCGCATAGTTACCATCAATTGGTATGATTCTTTCTAGTTTATTTCATATGAGTTTTTATCAAATTTGTTGTAGGTTATTTTTCTTTTACTTGAGTTACTTCTGGAACAAGAATTTACTTTCAACAAGCTAGTAAGACTGTCTTGAGAGTCTAGTTTTTTTACTGGTGTTTATTTTTATGTACCACTTGTGCCTTGTATATCTTGTGTTGGAAATAGAATAATTAATTCAAGTTTCAGAAAAAAAATATAATTGAATTCACCTCTATACTTAGTGATGTAGTTAAGATGAAGAACGTTGGAGAAAAGAAACATAGGAGACAGTACAGACGTTGTTTTGCGCCGTGTACGGCTTGGAAGCGTATAGTTACCAATAAGCGTTAAATTTCCTTGTTACCATTCTAGGGTTAATATACCACTAATTACAACATTTGCCTTCAGGAACATTTTCTTAGTCGAGTTCATTAGGCCATAAGTGTCCCCCATTATATATTCAGTCCGTTGCCTTCTTAAGTCATTAGTTCCTACATGGAGAATTTTACTGCTTCCTCATTCCCGCTGCATTCGTCCTCTATTTTGCAGTTCAACTGTTCCGCTCGTATTCCCGGCATGCACATCACTTTTACTGACCTATTTTCCTGTATATCACCACACAATTTACAGGTTTTTATATTCTCCACACATGAATGAGTGCCTACACTTCTCATATACACTTCCTGTAACTTGTAGCTCTGCAATCATGAGATTTGCTTTATTTTATTCCCGTTGTAGTTCGTCAATTCTTGCTTTGTCGCTAGTCACATTCCCATTCATGATACACTTGCTACATGCCATCCTTTCCTTATCACTGTCTACTGCTTCTAGCTTACCACACTTGAAATGAAACCACATTCCACACGTATCACACTTAGCACCAGATCTTAAGTTCCTCTTACACCCCACACACACTTCACGTTCACTGCCTCTTCTGAAGCTGGTTGAACAGGGCCCGGTTTTAACTTCAAGCTGTGGTAATGAGTGCCAACGATACAACACTCCCAGGGTAAATGCTTGCTGCAGGTCCGCATTGCAGCACCCACTCTGCAACCCCGCCTGCTTGCCCATGTCCGATTGCTGCTCGCCAAGCTCATACGGAAAACTCATCGCTGCATAAAACACGTCTACTCCCTTCAACAGTCAACTAGCGACTCCTCGTGGTCTTAATCAAAGTACAACCGTACCGAGCTCGATAGCTGCAGTAGCTTAATTGCGGCCAGTATCCAGTATTCGGGAGATAGTAGGTTCGAATCCCACTGTCGGCAGCCCTGAAGATGGTTTTGAGTGGTTTTCCATTTTCACGACAGGGGCTGTACCTTAATTAAGGCCACGGCCGCTTCCTTCCAACTCCTAGCCCTTTCCTGTCCATCGTCGCCGTAAGACCTATCTGTGTCGGAGCGACGTAAAGTAACTTGCAAAAAAAGTACAACCGCAGCATTTGCCTGGTGTGGAAACGGGAAACCATGGAAAACCGTCTTCAGGGCTACTGGCAGTGGGGTTCGAACCCACTAACTCCGTAATGCAATCTGATAGCTACGCGACTCAAACCGCACAGCCACTCACCCCCGAGGATGATTACCTCGTTGTACTCCCTCTTAAAACAAAAATCACCACCACCGCCACCACCAGCCATTCACCCGATTGTTTTATGTTTAAGGCCCCATCTGAAGTCCTCTTGATGAATTCTGTGAACGAATTTATAGCTATGATCCTCCTCGGCCTTAATTCGGCTCCATGGCTAAATGGTTAGCGTGCTGGCCTTTGGTCACTGGGGGCCCGGGTTCGATTTCCGGCCGGGTCGGGAATTTTTACCTTAATTGGTTAATTTATCTGGCACGGGGACTGGGTTTGTGTGTATCGTCTTCATCATCATTCCATCCTCATCAGGACGCGCAGGTCGCCTGCGGGAGTCAAATCAAAAGACCTGCACCTTGCGAGCCGAACATGTCCTCCAACACTCCCGGCACTAAAAGCCATACGCCATTTCATTTCATCGTAAAATTAAATACCATATTTCATATAAATCCACCAAACCATTCTCCCTTGATAATGTAACAGAGAGACAAACACACAGGCAGACAGACAAAAATTAAACTGAACCTGACACAGGTCACGTCAATATTCGAGAAGCACACACGGAAAGCTGATTTTAAATACTTGTTCACACTTATGCTGGTTCGTCTCTGTGGACTGTATAAGTGAAAAGTGAAAAGAACTACCACGTAACTGTACGTCGCTCCTTAACATTTCTAATTCCTGGCCTTCATTTTTATCAATATGTTGGGTTGGCACTTGGTGTTGATTTGACCCATTTTTACGACCGGATGGCCTTCCTGGCGCTAACTCTAACACTATTGCGTCTTACTGTGGTAGGTAATACGGTGTGTTTCCATGTATATCAGGAGAAGTGTATTAAGTCGAACACAAGTACCCAGTCCCCAAATCAAAGTTAACATCCTCGAGCCGGCCGGTAATCGAATCCAGGATTCCCTGAACTGAAGATCAGGACGCTAACCATTCAGCCAAGGAGCCTGACTGTAACTCGGCCTTTAATTAAATAAATAAATAAATAAATAAATAAATAAATAAATAAATAAATAAATAAATAAATAAATAAATAAATAAATAAATAAATAAATAAATAAATAAATAAATAACGTTATTGGCTTTACGTCCCACTAACTACGTTTACGGATTTCGGAGACCCCGAGGTGCCGGAATTTTGTCCCGCTGGAGTTCTTTTACATGCCAGAAAATTTACCGACACGAGGCTGACGTATTTGAGCACCTTCAAATACAACCTGACTGAGCCAGGATCGAACCTTTCAAGTTCGAGTCAGAAGGCCAGCGCCTCAATTGTCTGAGCCACTCAGCCCAGCAAATAAATAAATAAATAAATAAATAAATAAATAAATAAATAAATAAATAAATAAATAAAAAGGGACCAATAAAAAGAGAGGGGCCTCACGGGATGCCACGTTAATCAGGCGCAAAAATACTGGGTTTATTATGTTAAAATAAACATACAAATAATACAACACGAATTAGCGCGCTATCTGGTGGCGAGTTTCATAACCAGTTACTCCATCCACCACATCGTTCGGCTAGTACTTCCTGTGGTTGTTGCTGTTTGTTTCGTTTTATTTCGAATTGTTTTGGTGTTGTGTATTAGGAGCACAGCAGAGAGCAGTAGATGTGTTCAGCCTCACCACCCACTCAGCGCCGGCGCTCCCGATGCAGCTAAATGCACACACCCATGCGCATCCCGCCACTCGCCTCTCATCATTTTTCATGCTATCCTAACCAGAGTCAAAGGTTGGGTCATTGCATTGACCCGCCCTAATAACTTTACTGCTGTCCATGAGGTCGGTAATATGATGCATGGCGCTGTAATTATTGTTACTGAATGCTTTGCTCACAACATTTAAAATAATATACTAGTCTGCTACAGCAAGGAAATTTGTAACGATTGAATCATGAATCAAAAATATGGACTAAAATGTATATATGTCCCATTCATTTATTTTTAATTATTTACTTCTAAGAATAACAAAATCAAAGATAGAACCTAAGGCTTCAAACACGAATCGTGTAATAACATGTCGCTATACATGTTTCTTCAGTTGGTAAGGTTAGATTTTTGTACATTAACCATTTGGAGAAAGTGTTATAGGCCTACACCTTGTGAGAAACGGAAGGTTAGTGTCAAAAACCTGGGGATGATGACGTTTAATTTTTCTATTCACATTTAGTGACGATAAGTAAGAGACAGAAATTGTCTTCCAGAGAAAATACTGATTTATTCATTATTTTATAAAAGAAGGTAATGGATTCATATGTGGGAGAGATTTAACTTTTAATAAATAATAATGTTATTTTGCTTTACGTCCCACTAACGTCTTCGGAGACGCCGAGGTGCCGGAATTTAGTCCCGCAGGAGTTCTTTTACGTGCCAGTAAATCTACCGACACGAGGCTGTCGTATTTGAGCACCTTCAAATACCACCGGACTGAGCCAGGATCGAACCTGCCAAGTTGGGGTTAGAAGGCCAGCGCCTTAACCGTCTGAGCCACTCAGCCCAGCGATTTAACTTTTAACCTTTGGGGCAATCATTATTAGATGATAATAATAATAACAATAATAAAGATAATAATAATAACCGCCCCTCACGGCGCTTAACGCCCTTGAAAGGGCCTTGGGCAAGACAGCCTTGCGTTTATCATCATCATCATCGTCATCTGTTTACCCTCCAGGTTCGGCTTTTCCCTCGGGCTCAGCGAGGGATCCCACCTCTACCGCCTCAAGGGCAGTATCCTGGAGCTTCAGACTCTTGGTCGGGGGATACAACTGGAGAGTATGACCAGTACCTCGCCCAGGCGGCCTCACCTGCTATCGTGAACAGGGGCCTTGTAGGGGGATGGGAAGGGATAGGCAAGGTTGAGGGAAGGAAGCGGCCGTGGCCTTAAGTTAGGTACCATCCCGGCATTCGCCTGGAGGTGAAGTGGGAAACCACGGAAAACCACTTCGAGGATGGCTGAGGTGGGAATCGAACCCACCTCTACTCAGTTGACCTCCCGAGGCTGAGTGGACCCCGTTCCAGCCCTCGTACCACTTTTCAAATTTCGTGGCAGAGCCGGGAATCGAACCCGGACCTCCGGGGGTGGCAGCTAATCACGCTAACCACTACACCACAGAGGCGGACATTATTATTATTATTATTATTATTATTATTATTATTATTATTATTATTATTAAGCCTCCGTGGCTCAGGCGGAGCACGCTGGACTATCACCACCTGGGTTCTCACTCCATGTGAGATTTGTGCTAGACAAAGTGGAAGCACGACAGGAATTTCTCCAAATACTCCGGTTTTCCCTGTCTTCCTTCATTCCAGCAACACTCTCCAATATCATTTCATTTGTCACTCATTAATTATTGTCCAAGGAGAGTGCGACAGGTTTCGGCAGTCGGCAAAATTCCTAGATTGGAGCTTCATTCCATTCCTGAACCGGTTGAAACTGGAAACAGGCTGTAGATGATGATGATGATGATGATGATGATGATGATGATGATGATGATGATGATGATGATGGTCATTATTATTATTATTATTATTATTATTATTATTATTATTATTATTATTATTACCGGGCTGATTAACTCGGTAGAGCTGTGGCCTTCTGAGCCCAGCTTGGAAGCTTCGATCCTAGCTCACTTCGGTGGTATTTGCAGGTGCTCAAATGCGTCAGCCTCGTGTCGGTAGACTTACTGGCACGTTAATGAACTCCTGTAGGACAACATTACGGCACCTCGGCGTCTCCTAAAATCGTAAAAGTAGTCAGTGGAACGAAAAATCAATATTATTTTCATTAATATTCTTCCTTTCTTAATCCGTTTACCCTCCAGGGTTGGTTTTTCTCTCGGACTCAACGAGACATCCTACCTCTACCATCTAAAGGGCAGTGGCCTGAAGCATGAGACTTTAGGTCGGGGATACAACTGGGGAGGAGGACCGTTACCTAGGCAAAGCAGCCTCACCTGCTATGCTGAAGTGGGACCTTGTGAAAGTATGGAGAAATGGGAAAGGATAGACAAGGAAGAGGGAAGGAAGCGTGCTTGGCCTTAATTTAGGTACCATACCAGCATTTGCCTGGAGGCAAAAGACAAAGACAAAGTTACCTCCATACAGGCCATGAAGGCCCTTGGAGGAGTGGAAGGTAAAGGCTTCCACCATTGTTAACCGCGGTACGTGATGGGATAGAGTGGTTAGCTCTACGCCCGGCCGCCTCTACCCCCAGAAATTAACCTGGTACTCATTTTTGGTGTAGGATGAGTGAAGCTCAGGGCGATATGCACCTCCGGAAGTGGAAATCTCGTTTCTTAAGTTCCACGACTTCCTGACGGGGATTCGAACCCACGTCCTTCCGGGCGAACCGAGCCAGCCTTTACCGCCTCAGCCAAACAGCCCCTATTTGCCTGGAGGAGAAGTAGGAAAACCACTTTTAGGATGGCTCAGGTGGGAATCGAACCCACCTCTACTCATTTGAACTCCCGAGGCTGAGTGGATCCCGTTGCAGCTCTGGTACAATTTTTCAAACTTTTTGGCAGAGCTAGGAATCGAACCCGGTCCTTCAAGCGCGGAAGCTGATCACACTAATCACTACACCACAGAGGCAGGCATTAATAATAATAATAATAATAATAATAATAATAATAATAATAATAATAATAATAATAATAATAAATATGATGTATTATTATATCTTTGTGCAGTTACTTCATGTTATAACTGGGGGGCGTGGTGAAGCTGAAGTAATGTTATTTCACATTGACCCTTTAAATGGAGAGCACATGAAAGAACTTTTAAGCTAATATTATTACTACACAACATAGGCTAACTCCCTCGAACGTCATGGTCCATGTGCTCTGCAGTTCCATCAATCACACGTCTTTATCACGGTCCACTAGAGGGGTTTTACAGTTTCGGGAGAGGTCATTATGTTGTATAATAGAAGACTAAAAACATCTTGCGGATATTCCTTGAATCCCCCTCCTTTTTGTGCACATCAAATGGAACATTCTAAAACGAGGAACCGGCCATTGTGGCTGTGTTATATTTTATCGCTCCGTCTCACAATACCTTCCTTCTATTTCATTCTACTGTTAGCCCTGTTCTTTTATTTGTCCTGTAGCAGATATTTTATTCTCTTTCTCTCTCTGTCTCTCTTTCTCTGAGTTGCTAATACCTTTCCGATAGCCCAGTATTTGCATAGAAAACTCGTAGCATGAAGCACAATAGCGCAGAACTGCGGAAACGTCTGGCAACAACAGCACAAAGCTTTCCTCATGCAAATGTGTCTACTGGGCTGCCTTCCTTTCCGCTGTATATAGCGTGCTGCAATATAGTAGAACCTGCTTCGTGTAGCGGGTGAGAGCATATTGGTTATCAGTAAACCGAGCTCGATAGCTGTAGTCGCTTAAATGTGGCCAGTATCCAGTATTCAGCAAATATTGGCTTCGAAACCCACTGTTAGCAGCCCTGAAGATGGTTTCCCGTGGTTTCCCATTTTCACAACAGCTAAATGCTGAGGCTATACCGTAATTAACTCCACGGTCCCTTCCTTCCAACTCCTAGTCCTTTCCTTTCCCATCGTTGCAATAAGACCTATCGGTGCCATTGCGACGTAAAGCAATTTGTAAAAAAGAAAAGTTTAACAGAAGGGCTCGGAAGTTGAGAAAAAATCCATTTCTTCTTGAGCGTCCGAAGACGAGGCCCAACGTAACATATCGTCGCTGCACCGGCAAAATCTCCTATTCCACAATGCTCTTCCTATTAATTATTCTCCTTAGAGATGGTTCACGCCCCTAGCCACGTATGGATATACAGTACAATCCATCAGAACAATTTTTGTTGTGTTCATTTTTGTATGCCAACGTGTAAAGCAAAATGAGACTTACTGTACCGGACTGTAGGAATATATGTTTGCATGTCGTATTTACTCAATGCTAGTGTATAAAGCATGCCAGGTTTATTTTCGTTTACCCGCCAGCATAGGAAAATGAACACAACCAAAATTGATCTGATGGACTGTTTATCCATATCTGGCTGGGAATCGTGAACAGTCTTAAGGAAAGTAATGGATAGGACGGACATTGTGTACTACGAGGTTTTGCCGGTGCAACGACGACATGTTCATTCTGGATCATTGTAGACCAGAAATCGTGAGTTTTACTTGTCCCTTTTTTGCCTCTTCCTGCGTTTTTTTTGGCTTATTAGTCGCTTTTTAGCCTTTTTAGGCGTTAATGGCTTTTTTTTACAACTTCAGCTTCTTACAGTACATTTGTACAGCTCTTTCTGAATTCGAATCCTTTAATTCATCCATCACCTCTTAAACAACTTTTCTCTAGTAAATTTGAACCCTGTCTGAAAAGAGAGAAAATAAAAATAAATGAAACTAGTGCTTGAAAAATACCAGGGGTGTCACATTATATGCAAGATAAGTGAAATATTGAAAGGAGAACATGTTGATATGTGTGTTTTTGAAGAGTATGAACCCTTAACTTGGGGAAACGATTCTCGATGTTTCGCAATCTGCAGTCTGAAAACCGATAATCCTTTACACCTAAGAATCTGGAGATGACTACTGTGATACACTACAAAACCGAATTCCAAATTCTGTAACCCTAGTTTGGTTCAGCCAAATATGATTCCAGTTATGCTAATTTCAATTTCTCCAGGATGTCCATTGCGAGACCTTCGCTGAATTTATTCTTGCTGGAAAAAATATTTCATCTTAATTCTGCAAGTACGTTTTAAAGAAACATGGAATTCATTTTTTAAATCTTGTTAATCTATATATATAAAGTAGCTTGTCCTGACTGACTGACTGACTGACTGACTGACTGATTCATCATCGCCGAGCCAAAACTACTGGACATAAAGAAATGAAATTTTGGGGATATATTCATATTAAGATGTAGGTGCTCGCTAAGAGAGGATTTTTGGATATTCCGTCGCTAAGGGGGTGAAAAGGGGGGTGACATTTTAAAATGAGTGTGTTTATATCTCAAAACTTTAAAAGTTTAGAGATGTGAGAATTGGTATGTAGAATCTCCTTTAAAAATAAGGAAACACGTATTTTTTTGTTTTCAGACAATCCCAATAGGAGGGGTGAAAAAGGGTAAAAAGGGGTTGAATGCCTAATCAGGATACCGGTGCTTATATCTCAGAAACT
Source organism: Anabrus simplex (assembly GCF_040414725.1). Taxonomy (NCBI): domain Eukaryota; kingdom Metazoa; phylum Arthropoda; class Insecta; order Orthoptera; family Tettigoniidae; genus Anabrus; species Anabrus simplex. The sequence goes on along the minus strand of NC_090265.1, from coordinate 860,579,244 downwards.
GAAGATATTACAGACCTGAAAATTGGTACTTTTGATCTCTTTTAAAAATAAAGAAACACGTATTTTTTTGTTTTTGGAAAATCCAATTAATGGGAGGGTGAAAAGGGGGTGAATTTTTAAAATGAGTGAATCTATATCTCCAAACTTTTAAAGTTTGCAGATGTAAAAATTGATATTTAGAATCTTCACTAAAAATAAAGAAACACGTATTTTTTTGTTCTCGGAAAATCGCAATAGGAATCGTGAAAAGGGGTGAAAAAGGGGTTGAATGCCTTTAATGAGGCTACTTATATCTCAGAACCTGAAGATATTACAGACCTGAAAATTGATGTTTGGGATCTCTTTTAAAAATAAAGAAACACTTTTTTTTTTGAAAATCCAATTAATAGGGGGGGGGGTGAAAAGGGGGTGATTTTTTAAAATGAGTGTATCTATATCTCAAAACTTGTAAAGTGTATGGATGTAAAAATTGGTATTTAGAATCACCTTTAAAAATAAAGAAACGCGTATTTTGTTTTCGGAAAATCCCAATAGGAAGGGTGTAAAAGCGTGAATAATGGGTTGAATGCCTTTAGTGAGGCTACTTATATTTCAGAACCTGAAGATATTACAGACCTGAAAATTGGTATGTGGGATCTACTTTAAAAGTAAAGCAACACATATTTTTTCGTTTTTTGAAGATCCAAATATTGGGGGGTGAAAGTGGGGGGTGAATTTTTAAAAATGAGTGTGTTTACATCTTAAAACTTTAAAATTTACAGATGTAAAAATTGGTAGTTAGAATCTCCTCTAAAAATAAAGGAACACGTATTTTTTTGTTTCCTGTAAATCCCAATAGGAGGGGTGTAAAAGGGTGAAAAATGGGTTGAATGCCTTTAATGAGGATACTTATATTTCAGAACCTGAAGATATTACAGAACTGAAAATTTGTATATGGGACCTCCTTTAAAAATAAAGAAACATGTATTTTTTAGTTTTTGGAAAATCCAATTAATGGTGGTTAAACAGGAGTGACAAATTGGGGTGAATTTTTTGAAAGACTATATCTACAGAATATCTTGGAAACGTAAAATGTTACAGACGTAAAAAGTGGGTGTTTGGAATCTCCTGTAAATGTAAAGAAACATAGGTGATTTGTTTTTGGAAACTCCACCTAAGGGAAACTCAAAAGGGGTGAAATTTTAAAATGAGAATTTTAACAGTATATCTAAAAAAAACTTAACATGTTACAGAAGTGAAAAATGGTATTTTTTATCTCTATTAAACATAACGAACCGTGTATTTTTAGTTTTCGGAAATACCACTTGGGTGGAAGGGGAGGGGGTAAAAGTGACTGAAAATGGTGTTGAATTCTTTTAATTAGGCTACTGTTATCTCAAACATGAAGACATTACAGACGTGAAATTCGATATTTGTAGTCTGCTTTAAAACCAAAAAGAAAGACGAATTCTCGGAAAATATAATGAATAGGGGTGGGGGGAGGTGAAAGAATTGAAAAATTAATTGACTTAATTGTATGAGAATACTTACATCTTATAAAACTAAAGTTGTTAGGGCCTACAGACGTGAAAATTGGTATTTGGATCTCCTTTAAAAACAAAGAAAAGCCCGTTTTTGGGGGGGGGAATCATCTTGGGGGGCGGGAGTGAAAAGGAGTTGAATTCCTTTCATGAGGACACATAAATCAGTAATTGAAGAAGTTACAATCGTGATAATTGGTATTTAGAAGATCCTTTACTATTAAAGAAACAAGTATTTTTGCTGGAAAATTCACTTAAGGGGGAGGGGGAGGAGTGTGAAATTGAAAAAAGTGAATTATTTTAATCTCAAAACTGAAGGTAATAGACGTAAACAATGGTGTTTGGAATCTTCTTTAAACATAAAGAAAGACGCCTTCTTTTAGTTTATTTGGTGGGGGAGGGGGGTAAATAAACTTAACGGCGGTGGGGTGTAGAAGGAGGTGAGACCAATTGATTTTACTGTTCATAATGTGTTGATAAGGAGCCTCCGTTGCTCAGGCGGCAGCGCACCGGCCTCTCACAGCTGGGTTCCGTGGTTCAAATCCCTTTCTCTCCATGTGACATTCATGCTGGACAAAAATGAGGCGGGACAGGTTTTTCTCCGGGTACTCCGGTTTTCCCTACCATCATTCATTCTAGCAACACTGTGCAATATAATTTCATTTCATTTGTCATCCATTAATCATTGCCCCAGAGGAGAGCGACAGGCTTCGGCTGCCGGCACAATTCTTATTGTCGCCGCTAGATGGGGTCTTTATTCATTCCATTCCTGACCCTGTCGAATGACTGGAAACAGGCTGTATATTTTCGATGTACTTATTCTGATCATAAACCGATCATTTTTAATCTTTCCTGGGTTCGTTTTCAAGAGCAATCTTTCCCTTCGGTGGACTTTCTTAGATTACAGTAGATTCTCCTGGCATAAAAATAAAAATTTAAACACATTTGAAATAAACGATGGGAATGAGATTGGCCGTCCAATTGTTCACCTCTATAATAAGGTCAATAATGCACGGAAGTATGTCATTCGCATGGCCAGAAATCCCCCACACTTGCCTACGCGCGACAATTGTGCTGGTCACATTCTCAACAATTACAATGGCAGCAGATGTAATTTACCGCCAAGTAGCGGCCTTGCATCTTGCTGATGGGTCCAGAACATCTATAATAATAATAATAATAATAATAATAATAATAATAATAATAATAATAATAATAATGTTCCGGACCGTTGTCAAATGTGCGGACCGCGCTCGAAACGGGTCCTGGACGGGTAATGACTAAGAATGCAGTTCGGCTGTGTGTCAGAACCGCCAAGGCACCTAAGACGACTCCATGCCGGATCTCCTGAAGGATTTCATCCATATTAAAAATGCTTATAGGAAAAGATGGCAAAGATTTAGGGACGCAACTGACGGGGTGGAATACCTGGACCTAGCCCGGAAAGTACGAAATCGATTGCTGGAAAGAAAGATTGAGAAATGGAGGGAGACTTGCCGTAATCTATTAGAAAACGAGTCAGATCGCGAATTTTGGCGGATTCTCGCAGAAAACGAGTCAGATCGCGAATTTCGGCGGATTATATACCTGAAACAATAAGCATTCAATTATAAATTTCAGTATAATACCGTAGCGAAGCACGGGTACCTTGCTAGTCTATATATATAAAATAGCTTGTCCTGACTGACTGACTGACTGACTGACTGACTGACTGATTCATCATCGCCGAGCCAAAACTACTGGACATAATGAAATGAAATTTTGGGGATACATTCTTATTAAGATGTAGGTGCTCGCTAAGAGAGGATTTTTGGATATTCCGTCGCTAAGGGGGTAAAAAGGGGGGGGGTGAAAATTTAAAATGAGTGAATCTATATCTCAAAACTTTAAAAGTTTACAAATGTAAAAATTGGTATTTAGAATCTTCTTTAAAAATAAGGAAATACGTATTTTTTTGTTTTCAGAAAATCCCAATAGGAGGGGTGAAAAAGGGTAAAAAAGGGGTTGAATGCCTTTAATCAGGATACCGGTATTTATATCTCAGAAACTGAAGGTATTACAGACCTGAAAATTGGTGCTTTTGATCTCTTTTAAAAATAAAGAAACACGTATTTTTTTGTTTGTGGAAAATCCAATTAATGGGAGTGTGAAAAGGGGGGTGAAATTTTAAAATCAGTGTATCTATATCTCAAAACTTTGAAAGTTTACAGATGTAAAAATTGGTATTCAGAATCTTCAATAAAAATAAAGAAACACGTATTTTTTTGTTTTCGGAAAATCCCAATAGGAAAGGTGGAAAGGGGTGAAAAATGGGTTGAATGCATTTAATGAGGATACTTATATCTCAGAAACTGAATATATTACAGACCTGAAAATTGGTATATGGGATCTACTTTAAAAATAAAGAAACAGGTATTTTTTCGTTTTTCAAAAATCCAAATATGGGGGGTGAAAAGGGGGGTGAATTTTTAAAATGAGTGTATCTACATCTTAAAACTTGAAAAGTTTACAGATGTAAAAAATGGTATTCAAAACCTCCTTTAAAAATAAAGAAACATGTATTTTTTGTTTTCGGAAAATCCCAATAGGAGGGGTGTAAAAGGGTGAATAATGGGTTGAATGCCATTATTTTAATTAAGCTACTGATATCTCAAAATTGAAGATGTTACAGACGTGAAATTTGATATTTGGATTCTGCTTTAAAGTAAAGAAACACGTATTCTCGAAAAATCCAATGAAGGGGGGGGGGTGGTGGTGGTGAAAGAATTGAAAAATTAATTGACTTAATTGTATGAGAATACTTACGTCTAATAAAACCTAAAGTTGTTACAGACGTGAAAATTGGTATTTGGATCTCCTTTAAAAACAAAGAATACGCGTTTTCTTTAGGGGGGGGGGTAGGAGTGTGAAAGGAAGTGAAAAAGTGAATTATTTTTAAGGGGATACTTATATCTCAAAACTGAAGGTAACAGACGTGAACATTGGTATTTGGAATCCCCTTTAAACATAAAGAAACATGCCTTTCTGCTATTTTTGTGGGTAGGGGGGAGGGGGGTAAATAAACTTAACGGCGTTGTGGTGTAAGAGGAGGTGAGAATAGTTGATTTTACTGTTCATAATGTACTTATAAGGAGCCTCCGTTGCTCAGGTGGCAGCGCGCCTGCCTCTCACAGCTGGGTTATGTGGTTCAAATCCCGGCCATTCCATGAGACATTCGTGCTGGACAAAACGGAGGCGGGACAGGGTTTTCTCCGGATACTCCGGTTTTCCCTGTCATCATTCATTCCAGCAACACTGTCCAATATCATTTCATTTCATTTATCATTCATTATCCATTGCCCCAGAGGAGTGCGACAGGGTTTGGCAGCTGGCACAGTTCCTATTGCCGCTGCCAGATGGGGGCTTTATTCATTCAATTCCTGACCCTGTCGAATGACTGGAAAAAGGCTGTAGATTTCCGATGTACTTATTCTGATCATAAACCGATCATTTTTTATCTTTCCTGGGTTCGTTTTCAAGAGCCATCTTATTCTTCGGAGAACGTTCTCAGATTACAGTGCATTCTCATGGCATATAAATACAAATTTAAACACCTTTGGAACAAACGATAGGAATGAGATTGACCGTCCAATTGTTCACCTTTATAATAAGGTATTAATGCACGGAATATGTCATTCGTATCACCAGAAATCCCGCACACTTGGCTACGCGCGACAATGGTGCTGGTCACAACAATGACAGTGGCAGCAGATGTAATTTACCGCCAAGTAGCGGTCTTGCACCTTGCTGTGGGGTCCAGAACATCTATAATAATAATAATAATAATAATAATAATAATAATAATAATAATAATAATAATAATAATAATAATAATAATGTTCTGGAACGTCGTCAAATGTGCAGACTGCGCTGGAAACGGGTCCTGGACGGGTAATGACTAAGAATGCAGTCCAGCCGCGGGTTCAGTACCGCCAAGGCACCCAAGAGGACACCACGCCGGATCTCCTCAAGGATTTGATCCATATTAAAAATTCTTATAGGAAAAGATGGCAAAGATTTAGGGACCCAACTGACCGGGTGGAATACCTGGACCTAGCCCGGGAAGTACGAAATCGATTGCTGGAAAGAAAGATTGTAAAATGGGAGGGAACTTGCCGTAATCTATTAGAAAACGAGTCAGATCGCGAATTTTGGCGGATTCTCTCAGATAACCAGTCAGATCGCGAATTTCGGCGGATTATATATAAAACAATAAGCATTCAATTATAAATTTCAGTATAATACCGTAGCGAAGCACGGGTATCTTGCTAGTCTAAAAATATATATCTGAAACAAGTAGTATTTCACTCATATACTTTTGCACTGTATGTTTCATACCACCAGAATTTTTCATACAATCTGAATTCATTGATAATTTTAGAATTTAAACCTAAAATTATGAGTGAATTTGGATCGCATTTTACTTCCCATCTGCCAGTCATGTGACATGCACGAAGTGTACTGTGTTTACCAATATGCTCCATAAAACAAATGCATTGTGCTCGCCCAAAACTGGGAGGAATACTACTACGCGAATTTCAGTTTTGTACGCCTATCGATTCAGTATACCTTTGCGCATGATAATCAGGATGAAGACACTACAATATCCGGCGTAATGATCAAATTCTGCTCTGCGATTCTCTGCCATTACTAGCAAGGTTGCATATGAGCGAACAACACCTCAGTGTGCTACGGTAGTACACCGCCCAAGGTTATCAAGCAACAGAGCTTGGACGGCCACACGCTGCATAGGCTGACCCAGGACTTGTTCACTATTGAACTTACTGTTCTTCGTCGGTGTTCTTTTACTACGAGAAAACAAAATACGCTAGACATCGAGTTTTGTTTCAGAACATAATATCCTATTAACAATTTCCGCAATTTATTTTCACACACTCTTAATACACTGACTGACAGAGCAAATGCAACACCAAGAAGGAGTGGTTCGAAAGGGATGAAAGTTAGGGAAAAAACAGAGACGAATAATTGATGTTTATTTCAAACCGATATGCAGGTTACACAATGCGCACGGCATCGACTCAGTAGGATGTAGGACCACCGCGAGCGGCGATGCACGCAGAAACACGTCGAGGTACAGAGTCAATAAGAGTGCGGATGGTGTCCTGAGGGATGGTTCTCCATTTTCTGTCAACCATTTGCCACAGTTGGTCGCCTGTACGAGGCTGGGGCAGAGTTTGCAAACGGCGTCCAATGAGATCCCACACGTGTTCGATTGGTGAGAGATCCGGCGAGTACGCTGGCCACGGAAGCATCTGTACACCTCGTAGAGCCTGTTGGGAGATGCGAGCAGTGTGTGGGTGGGCATTATCCTGCTGAAACAGAGCATTGGGCAGCCCCTGAAAGTACGGGAGTGCCACCGGCCGCAGCACATGCTGCACGTAGCGGTGGGCATTTAACGTGCCTTGAATACGCACTAGAGGTGACGTGGAATCATACGCAATAGCGCCCCAAACCATGATGCCGCGTTGTCTAGCGGTAGGGCGCTCCACAGTTACTGCCGGATTTGACCTTTCTCCACGCCGACGCCACACTCGTCTGCGGTGACTATCACTGACAGAACAGAAGCGTGACTCATCAGAGAACACGACGTTCCGCCATTCCCTCATCCAAGTCGCTCTAGCCCGGTACCATGCCAGGCGTGCACGTCTATGCTGTGGAGTCAATGGTAGTCTTCTGAGCGGACGCCGGGAGTGCAGGCCTCCTTCAACCAATCGACGGGAAATTGTTCTGGTCGATATTGGAAGAGCCAGGGTGTCTTGCACATGCTGAAGAATGGCGGTTGACGTGGCGTGCGGGGCTGCCACCGCTTGGCGACGGATGCGCCGACCCTCGCGTGCTGACGTCACTCGGGCTGCGCCTGGACCCCTCGCACGTGCCACATGTCCCTGCGCCAACCATCTTCGCCACAGGCGCTGCACCGTGGACACATCCCTATGGGTATCGGCTGCGATTTGACGAAGCGACCAACCTGCCCTTCTCAGCCCGATCACCATAGCCCTCGTAAAGTCGTCTGTCTGCTGGAAATGCCTCCGTTGACGGCCGCCTGGCATTCTTAGCTATACACGTGTCCTGTGGCACACGACAACACGTTCTACAATGACTGTCGGCTGAGAAATCGCGGTACGAAGTGGGCCATTCGCCAACGCCGTGTCCCATTTATCGTTCACTACGTGCGCAGCACAGCGGCGCATTTCACATCATGAGCATACCTCAGTGACGTCAGTCTACCCTGCAATTGGCATAACGTTCTGACCACTCCTTCTTGGTGTTGCATTTGTTCTGTCAGTCAGTGTATATGTAAATCGTCTTTCTGTCTAGGGTAATTCTTGAATATTGACCTGATACTTCGATTTTATAACAGATAATACCAATAATGGTCTATCATCACGAAAAATTTGATAGGTGGATTTTCATGAAGGGCGAGGAGGATCTTAGCTATAAGTTGTTCAAAAGCATTCAGCAAGACGGGGCCTTTAGAGGGGGCTTAAAACATAAACATTGATGTACCTCTTTTACAGTTGGTCTTACACGGAAATTACTAATTATAAAATGTATTTGGAATATGATTTACAATTTTTTTCCTCCTGCACACGTTTCAGACACAGTGAAAAATAAGTGAGATGTCAATGGCGGTCACGTGTAGGTGCCGATAACTGAATGGAGAGTTGCTAAGCAAATCATCCCGCCAATATTTCAAAGGCTTAATACATCTGCCTCTACTTCGTGAATGTCAACATTATACTTGATTTTCATGACGGAAGGAAGAGATCGAATGAAGAGCAGCAATAACGTAAAAAAGATGTAACTATAAAGGGCTACAGAGTCAGGAAGCGAGTATTCTACGTTACGTGAAGCTGATGCCAGTGAGACCAGTTGACAAAAATTCACTTGTTAGTTGGTTGTAAACGACGAATAGAACAGCTAATATTCTGTTTTCAAAAATATGAAGCATGCAGTGTATCTCGATGACTGGCTTGTGCACGCCTGGCCGAGGCGGTAAAGGTGTGCTCGGGTCACTCGGAAGAACATGGGTTCGATTCCCCGTCAGAAAGTCGAAAAATTTAAGAAGAGTTTTTTCACTTCCGGAGGTGCTCATGGTCCTGAGGTTCACTCAGCCTTCACCAAGAATGAGTACCAGATTAATTCCTAGCGGCAAAGGTGGCCGGGCGTAGAGCTAACCACTCTACCACATCAAGTGCCGAGGTTACGGATAGCGGAAGCCTTTACCTTCCAATCCAGCCAGGTTCTTCAAGGCCTGTACGGAGATGACTTTGGTTTGCCTTGCTTTATTGCAATATTTTTATCCATAAAGGCGTAACTTTCTTCATAAAAAACGTATTAATGGTGAAGGTAATTTCATAATTCCAAGTGAAATATTTTCCGCGTAACAGGTTCCCCACGTTTTAAAAGAGAGGTTACTGTAGCCAGGTTCTGGTCTCAGTGTGGCCAACTGCAGTCGGATGTCACTTCATGTGCTGTTCTCTTCGCGCCGTGTCATGTTCTGTGGGTGGAGGACGCTATTGATTGGGACCTTCCTTACACACACGTGTGGCACGTGGGACGTGCAGATGTTCCACCACTAATTATTAATGGAGAGAGACAGGACTATCTATCAGTGGCTGTTCATTTGTCGCTGTTAATTCACTTTAAGGACTTGGGACATAAGTTCTGAATACAAGCCAAACGCATTGTTAGTTTGTTTATTTTTTGTAAGTTTTCGATGTTTTCATTTTACCCAGTGTGATTTTTTCCGCTCTGCTCACTGACGATATCCATTAACATGTACGAGGTCATTTTGATTAATTCATTTCGTAATATTAAATTTCTTACTCTCAAGAAAGGAATTTCATTCAGATAAAATTCTATGAATACAGTTTCGGCTACACAACGCTATTTCTATTCGCATAAAACCAGTGCAAAATTTTAAAGAAACATATTAAGATTGTTATTATTTTTTTTACGTCCCACTAACAATATTTGACGGTTTTCGGAAGCGCCGAGGTGTTGGATTTTTGACCCGCAGGAGTTCTGTTACGTGCCAGGAAAACTACTAACACGAGGCTGACGTATTTGAGCACTTTCAATTAACACCGGACTTAGTCAGGATCGAACCTGTCAAATTGGGGTCAGAAGGCCAGCGTCTCAACCGTCTGAGCTACTCATCCCGACATTATTATTATTATTATTATTATTATTATTATTATTATTATTATTATTATTATTATTATTAGTATTATTATTATTATTATTATTATGATCTATATATTTAAAAATTGATGAAAACTTAAGTCATTCAGTCCGGCCATTCTATCCGGTCGATTTCATTCATTTTTGTTTTAACTTAAAGGTATTCATGCACAAATTTGTCATCAGGTACTATAAATCACTTAACTTCCACCTTCCTCAAATTATTTCATTTTTTCAATTATTTGTATCTTTGAAGCAATCATATCTTTGGTTCTAATTGAGGAAGGGATTTCGTTTTGGCCTAAGAACACTCAGTGGATCAGGCTCGTTCATTTCAGCTCTTAACTATTCAAATTGGTTCATTCTGAGCAAAGTTATGAGTGCACATTAAATTTGACGTCTCATATCTTCAACATTTTTTCTCATTGAACCAATCATATCTTTCGTTCTAATTGAGATAGGCAGTTCGTTTTGGTCTAAAACGCTCAGTGGATCAAGCGCTTTCTTTTGAGGTAATAACTACTTACATTGGTAGATTATGAGAGTAGTTATGAGTACATTTATCTCCATGACGAAGATCTTTGAAGGACTTTTTAATAGTTCGGCGCGTAGTGTTGTTCCAAGGAACGTTTAATTCAATTTCTTTGTGTAATGTTTTTTCAAGTGTTTTCTTGACACAATATTACATTCTATTACCGCAGCAGATCATGTGCTTTATTTCATTAAGTCGGAACGTTGCAAGTACATCCGTGAGGATAGTAACGAAAAACACCGTACATTGTAGCCTACATTGCAGGCGGAGCTGGGTGAACCTCAGGGCCATATACAACTCCGGAAGTGGAAATCTCGTTTCTTAAATTTCACGACTTCCTGACGGGGATTCGAACCCACATCCTTCCGGGCGAGCCGAGCACGCCTTTACCGCCTCGGCCAGACAGCCCCTAGAACGAAGACCCGTGCAGCAAATATTGTGAACTGCAGTGTTCTAATTGAAGTCAACATAGGTCATTACAAAAACGTCAGTAGGAATGGAGCTATTAAAAGCAATGTTGTCATATGAAATCATCATCATTATCATGATCTGTTTACCCTCCAGGGTCGGCTTTTCCCTCGGACACAGCGAGGGATCCCACCTCTACCGCCTCAAGGGCAGTGTCCTGGAGCTTCAGACCCTTGGTCGGGGATACAACTGGGGAGAATGACCAGTACCTCGTCCAGGCGGCCTCACCTGCTATGCTGAACAGGGGCCTTGTGGAGGGATGGGAAGATTGGAAGGGATAGGCAAGGAAGAGGGAAGGAAGCGGCCGTGGCCTTATGTTAGGTACCATCCCGGCATTCGCCTGGAGGAGAAGTGGGAAACCACGGAAAACCACTTCCAGGATGGCTGAGGTGGGAATCGAACCCACCTCTACTCAGTTGACCTCCCGAGGCTGAGTGGACCCCGTTCCAGCCCTCATACCACTTTTCAAATTTCGTGGCAGAGCCGGGAATCGAACCCGGGCCTCCGGGGGTGGCAGCTAATCACGCTAACCACTACACCACAGAGGCGGACGTCATATGAAATACTCGATCAAATGAAAAACCGTACATTTTCACACTTTTAACGAACAGTACTACTGTGCCGATCTGACAGTCCCAAGTCCCAGTGCTGGAATAACCAGGCCGCAGATATCCGTGAACACTCCTCTGCTATTAATTATGTAAGTGTGCACACTGCTCATTCCAGTCAGTGCCACAGAGTAGGAAAGGAATAGTTCGAATGCTATGATGAATCAGTGTGTTACGCACCGGTAGTATCAGAAAATTTATGAACCAGAGAAGAAAGTTATCTAACTCCCCAGCTACTTGCCCGCTAATATTCAGGCAGGCTGTTATACACGGCACGACCGGGTGAGTTGGCCGTACGGTTAGGGGCGCGCAGTTGTGAGCTTGTATCCGGGAGATAGTGGGTTTGAACCCCACTGTCGGCAGTCCTAAATTTGGATTTCCGTGGTTTCCCATTTTCACACCAGAAAAGCCAGGGGCTGTACCTTAATTAAGGCCACGGCCGCTACCTTCCCATTCCTAGCCTTTTCCTATCCCATCGTCGCCATAAGACGTGCGACATAAATGAAATTTTAAAAAATACTCGGTACGCAACAGTAATCCCATCTATCGGTTATGAGTGGCAACAGAAGACACAAATCATATCATAACAAACAATGGTCAATGTAACGTTATTGTTGATCAATTTCATGAGCTTTCTATATTGCAGTCCTTCACATTTAATTTTCTTTCGACTCTGTGATATTAGGGCATCTTATAAAATTATTTATAGCGTAGACTGTAGTTTCTTATTCCCCGACTTCGCATACTGATTTTCCATTAAATTCTGTTCGCTCATTTTCTCGTGACTCGGCGCTGACATGGATTTAAGCAACAAAAATCCAAATGCATGAAAATCTCTGTTATCATAGCCGGTACAGTAAAATGTATAAGTCATGAATGATCGAAATTTTAATACTATATGACTTTAATTATGTAGTATTTATCGACAGGATCACTAATAACATAAATATTTAAGAATTACATTTTAGGTCTTCCCCTAAAATACCATTTCACTCTGCGTGAATAAAATTATTTATAACCTAGATTGTAGCGCCTTATTCCTCGACTTTGCATACCGATTTTCATTAACATAGGACCATTAATAATATAAATATTTGAAAATTAAATTGTAGGCCTTCCCCCAAACTACCATATATCTCAGCGTGTATAAAATAATTTATAGCTTACATTGTAGCGACTTATTTCCCGACTTTGCATACATATTTTCATTAAATTCTCTTTAGCCGTTTTGTAGTGATACAGACAGACATTACGGAAAATTAAAAAGTGCATTTCCATGTTACTGTGAACACGACCGATACAGAAATACTATCCTTTTTAAATTCTAAGCAATGTACAGACAGAACTATTAATTTATATATTTGTAGATTAGTGCTGTTAAATAATGTACTGAGTTGATACAACCTTTATTTGAATGGGACTTGTGATTTAAAGTTAAAAACTTCACAATTGTTCCGCATTGAACTGAGAATCACAATACTAAAAAGAAAGCATAGAGGTTTCACCTTTTCAATAAACTGTTTATATATATATATACACAAGACTGTCACGTTAAAATGAACTTTAACTGAATTTACTTCTTCATAAAAAGTGTTGATATTTCTTCGTACACGCTTTTGACTGTGAATAACGTCTTATATTTGTTATGTGTGTTTATAATTGTTTATGATTTGGTCCTTTTGCCCTGTTCTCTTAATCGGCTGGTGATGACACTTTAAATGTGTCTAAATCGGTCCCAAAGTTAACATGTTGTAACTTAATATTGGTACAACTTATTAACAGTGTATTGAAAAGGTGGAACCTCTATACTTTCTTTTTAGTATTGTGGGACTTGTGAGTCAAACCCGAAAATATTCTAGAAATATGTTACCAACATTCCTGAAAAGAACTGTCACGTTATTTTGAGTAGTTCCTACTACGTATAATAAATACACAAGAATATAAAAAAAATAAAACTTTCATAGTTGTGCAAAGGGTTAATGTGTTTTACTTGTAAACCCACGATATTGTCCGTCAGTTGTAGTAGCAATTTGTTGACTTTCTCCTACTGTACGCTGTCCTGGGGATTTAGGCAGCGAAGGGAGAAATAGACCAACGAGCACAGAATAATATAAAGTAGGCAATGTGCCGTTCCTTGTAGTCAGCAGTGCACCACGTGTGAAGTAAATAAAGGAAGTTTGTGTTATGATTTTTAAATGCCGACTTGTATAGCGTATGGATGTGTAAACAGGTATTCAAAGAAAATATCAGGGATAACTTTTCACAGGTAATATGTTTTTTCCGAACATCTAGTGCCGTATCTTTCCCCCTTGCACATAGAGTGTAGGTTAAGATGCCCCTTTATCATTTGCAGATTTCCTAAAGATAATGAACGATGGAGAAAGTAGATAAGAGCTATACGAAGGGAAAATTGGTCCGCCACATTGTTCATTATCGTGTGTTCAGCTCACTTTACTGAAAGTGATTTCGATCGTACTGCATTGTGTGTCGTGCGGCTGAATGGGCTGTGTCATCTGTATTAAAGGCTTTCTCCAAGTACCTACAAATACAAATATTAGTCTGTCTTCATTTTAGCCATATGATGTGAGAAATATGTCGAACTACATATTCATAGAGTAAGCCTACCATTTTTAAATTTATTTTACAGGAGAGGAGGGTCCTCAAAGTCACAAAAGCGGCGGAAGTAGCTTCATTAGACTGCTCTATAGCACACATACTGAAATATATATAATTAGATTTTTTTTGTGTGTTCTGAATAGTAAAACATTAGGCCTAGTAATGTGACTATTATTTTATTTTATGTGAATATAGTTGAAAATGTAATATCTATGGATGTTACGTGTACTTTATTTTATCTCATTTGAAGTCAATATACTGTAGCTATATATTTATTTAATCTCATTACAATATAATCGCTGAGATTAAATAATTTCATCAAATGTACAAATGTATTAATATCTCTCTATGTTATTACATCAATTACTTGGTTCAACAATTATATGACGATTATTTACCCCATTCTTAGTGTTATTTTAGGCAATCTTTTCTATTTACCCTATATTATTTTATTTATAGGCCTACACATTGAGCATATTCTTATTTGAGTGGATGTGCACTGTATATGGTATCTATACAGTATAAATATTCATGGTCCGTTACCTGTCTTTAATATGGGTTTTAATGAAAATGTTACGTTATTTTTATCTGTACTTTGTGAATCGGCAATTCGTTTGAGCTAAATACAATCGTATTTAATAACAGGCTATTTGAGCTCATACTTCCGAATTGTTAAACTACCAGTACTGCGATTGAAAATGTGTTCTGGACTTTCGCGTGCTTATCATTATGACTATGGGACTTTTATACTACGTTAGATACATTAAACAACAAAATAATAATACATAAATGCCTTTAAAATGATAGACTCTGATATGAATTGACGTGACTCTTATATGAATCAACTAGCACTGATTAACATGCCAACATGGCGATGCGCACAAAAGTGGCTTCAGCGAGGCAACGCATTGCAGTACGCATCCCCGTCTCTATTTATTTTGTGCTCGTTGGAATATACTCCCCGTTCCATAATAATAATAATAATAATAATAATAATAATAATAATAATAATAATAATGGTGTATAGCCTTCGTGGAGGCTTGGTGCAGGTCTTTCGAGTTGGCTCATTATAAGCGACTTACGCGTCTCTGAGGATGAGACTCTACCTGTGACGAATTCTAATAATGAAGACGGCACACATACCCAGCCTACGAGCCATCGGAATGATTAACCAATGAAGGATAAAATCTCCGATTCGACCACTGCTGGCTGCACTGAAGATAGTTTTCGGTGGCTTCTCATTTTCGCACCAGGTATATGATGAGGCACTACCTTAATTAAGGCGGCTATCGCTTACTTATCAGTCCTAACCCTTTCCTATCCCATCGTCACCATAAGAGCTATCTGTCAATGCGACGTAAAGCAAAGTGTAAAACTTAAATAACTAAATCTCTCTATATAAAAGCAAGTCGCTTTGGCGCGGTCTAAATATGAAGGTATAAAAATGAAAATAGACGTGAACTAATGAGGCACTTCCAGGCATCTCAGAAACTTAAAACTTAGTAACAGAGAAGATGATGACCTCACGATCCCTAGAAAAATCGAAAATTCTCAAATTTCTCTGAGGGGGCACGCTGAGGTTCTTCAAATTTTGGGTTCAGCATAAGAACTCAGTCGGATAATTTATCCAAAGCGGTAACCTATAGGTTTCGTGGGCTTAGAAACTTTCAGGAAATTCCTCATTTTTACCCCCTCCCCCACCACCACCACCATTCCCCCATAATCAAGATGGCGGCACAATCTGCCAGACGAGCTTGAAAATTGAAATTTGGCGAAATTATAGATTTTAGCCGGTAACCGAAGGAAAAATTCTAAGATATTTACATTTTTCACTTTTACTCCCACAAAATATCGAAATATGGAGGCAATTTTAATGACGGTGCAGGCCTTCGATTCGAGGTATTTGGTGGCTAACAGGTAAGTCATATCAAAAATCGGATGGCTCAATCTCCAATCAATTTGGAGTGGTCTTCAACTTTGGTCATACGGCTTTTTATCGTATTTCTATCCCTTATACGTTAGATTTGGCTGTATTTCTGGGTGCAAGTAAATTTTGTACTTTTTACATGTATATGCCAACGGCCGTAGCCGTGTTGAAACACCGGATCCCGTGAGATCTCCGAATTTAAGCAACATTGGGCGTGGTCAAGATTTGGGTGGGTTGGCGCGGCGCTGTTGTTGGGGGTAAGGGAATGGAGGAGCGGAAAGGAACTGGCCACCCTACCGTAGGTGAGCTCCAGCTTAGGCACACCTCTGTGGTGGTTCGGACCTACCTTCGGGCAGAATACACCATTACCTTACCTATATGTATATTCCATAGTTTGACACACTTATAATAAAAATAGAATCAAACTCGGCACGAACATTGGAACACCCAGTGGAATTATGTTTATCAAAAGGTTTGTCTCTAGCTGCCATATAAGTATCCGAAAAGTAATCCAATGAGTGAAAACTGTATCCAAATTACGCCCTATTCAACGTTTTCAATTCAATCTAACCCATAAATAGATGAGATAGAGAAAATGTCATGGGATTAACCATGTGGACCGCTAAAAGTGGCGTCTTTCTGTGCAATCCGTTTGTCGATATGACGCACCGTTATACAGCACTTAACCTGTAAATGAAGTTCTGCAGTATTGTAAACGTGAATATAGTTTCGTATATCGATGTATATACATATTATTTGAGTCGATTTGTAGCGATCTAGAGAGGGGGTGTCTGACATTACAAATAATCCTTTACAAATCGATCGTGACCGTCAGTAGGACAGTAGGAGGGGCGTCTGAAATTGTAACCAATTCTCCCCACATCGACTTTGACTGGCAGCAAGAATGGGCATCTTTTCCAACTCCTGTGTATCTGGCAGTAGTAAAGTGAGCCTATCGTTGTAATGAATAATTCCCTTCTCGAAGATGACTGGCGGAAGCAAGGGAGCATGCAATTTTGTTCAAAACTCCCCAAGTGTGCCCGCCATTATAAAAAATTTACCCATTTAAACTGTAACTAGCATTAGGTGCGTCTGGCAATAAGCTGACTTGCATTAGGATAATTACTATAATGATAAAATTACAATGATAACAGCACAACACAGTTCTGACTGGCAGTAGAAAAGGTGCCTGCCAATACAATGAAAACTCCTCAAATGGAATGTGTCTGGAAATAGGAATGAAATATCTCCAAATCGATTATGTCCGGTAGTAGGCAAGTGAGCCTGCCGTTATCATCACTACTCCGCAACTCGCATATTACATTGGAAACAACATATGGGGACCTCCCCAAACAGTTTCTGAGATAACGATAAGAGACATTCTATTTTATAAATGAATATTCACTGTGTGTACAGAAATTTACTTCGATATCCCTATACAATGTAGAATACCGCAGCTAAGCACGGGTACATTTGCTACTAAATAAATATAAATACATACAAAATAAATATACAGATACTGGTACGTAAAAGAACTGCCATGGGAGAAAATTCCGGCATGCCAGCGTGTCCAAACACCGTAACAGTCGTTAGTGAGACGTGAAACCTATATTATTGTTGTTGTTATTATTATTATTAGGACCCGGATGTTTATGACCTAAAATGTTATCCAATGTTTAAAATGAAATTATATTGAAAATATAGTTTTAAAATCTAGAACATTCAATAATAATAAATAAGTAGGCCTAATAATTTTAATACCCGGGAGATAGTGGGTTCGAATCCCACTGTTGGCAGCCCTGAAGATGGTTTTCCGTGATTTCCCATTTTCACACCAGGCAAATGCTGGGGCTGTACCTTAATTAAGGCCACGGCCGCTTCCTTCCCATTCCTAGGCCTCTCCTATCCCATCGTCGCCATAAGACCCATCTGTGTCGGTGCGACGTAAAGCAAATAGAAAAGAAAAATTGTTGTTATATTTTGAATGTATTTAATTACTCAATCCAAGGGTAACTCCCGACTCTGCACAGAATAAAATGAATGTCACATTTTGATGGGCGATCAGAAGGAACTACAATAGCAAATAACATACATTTTTAACTTTTCAAATAGGAACGATCTTCTATTTTCACGCTACATCCTTTTGTAAAGGGGAAAAAGACAGCTCAACATCGCAGGATGTTTTTAGGCCGTATTTGAAACACGTCAAATCATTAGAGTTCAGTTGAGGTGCACTATTCGATAGCTTTGTACGCATTTGTCTTTTTCCTATACAGCTTACTCTCCTAATTCACATAAATATATAATTCTAAGAAAGATAATTGTAAGAAATTATAGACAACAGTTAGGAGACGACTGAAATCAGATATGCGAAAATGGTATAAAAATATAAAAATATGACAAAAACACGAAAATTCACGGGGAAATATGACCACAATGTGAAAACTTACCGGAATATGACAACGTTAAAAGAGCCAAAATATGACTTTATATGACCCGTGAAAATGGCATAACCGAGCTCGATAGCTGCAGTCGCTTAAGTGCGGCCAGTATCCAGTATTCGGGAGATAGTAGGTTCGAACCCCACTGTCGGCAGCCCTGAAAATGGTTTTCCGTGGTTTCCCACTTTCACACCAGGCAAATGCTGGGGCTGTACCTTAATTAAGGCCACGGCCGCTTCCTTTCCACTCCTAGCCCTTCCCTGTCCCATCGTCGCCATAAGACCTATCTGTGTCGGTGCGGCGTAAAGCAACTAGCAAAAAAAAAATGGCGTAGTTTTAGTCACCGTAGATAAAATCATGCTTAACTTGTATTTTCCATGGAAAGAATATAAAGAAATAAAATATGACATGTCATAAACATCCGGGACCTAATTGTTATTATTATTATTATTATTATTATTATTATTATTATTATTATTATTATTATTATTATTATTATTATTATTATTATTATTATTATTATTATTATTATTATTATTATTATTATTATTATTATTATTATTATTGTACCGGGGTACACTTCCTCCGGCCAGATAAGCCTCGCACCTTCTATAAGGCCATCTATGTAATCTATCTTGAACTGATGTTATGCAAGGTACTTGTGTTTTCAGCTGTTAGATGTCTCTAGCATAATTGCTCCATCATGCGGGGTAAAGTTTTATTATTCGATAAAGAAGTGTGTAATGTTGAGGTTTGGCAACCCGGTTCTTAGGATTGTTGTTTTATGGATCAAATTTGTCTACACTTCTGATGCTTCCTTCTTCAATAGATATCAACCAATCATAAATTTGTAATTATTTTCGCTAGCCAATTAAAATTGAACTATTTACAGACAGGCTGGATTTCTGGAAACTTCCCTAGAACTACTATAAATGGTGATCACTTTAGGACCGTATTGTGATCTTCATCGCTCCGGTTTATTGAGTGCGGTGTGTTCTTCGGGGGGAGGGGCCGCGATCGACGTTCGGAAGGCCCAGCAACTCAAGGTAATGGCAGAATTATCAGAACGTGTTATAGCTCCGGCAGATAGCTTGAGGGGAAGGTTTCGAACCTCTTATCTTATGTAAATTTCTAAACCTGGTGGTTTAAATGTAGAATTTTCGGCCAGTCTGAGGACTGTTTTATTCCTTTCTGGGAAATACGTAATGTAAGGGAACAAAGTGTGATTACCCTCTGTTGATTCCCATTCAACGAGGTGACTAAAGTTTCTAATCGTCTAAAATTCTTTAACACTCTTTTAGAATTTAATTTTTCTCATTTAGTCACCCCTACGTAGAATAGGCTTAAACTATTTATGTTTGGGCCATTAGCCCACTTAGGGTTTTAAGGTATTCTAGAAGGAGTGGAAGTGGTTCGCCTTCTAGCCTTTTTCTCATGGCCAATCATGACGTTTCCTTTTTACATTAAGGTCATTTACTATGGGCACTCATTGCCCTGTTTAATTGGTAATTGTGTATGGACCAGTGTGTAGCAAACTCATGAGCGATAAATAAGCCCACATCAGGGCAACGACGTGTAAAAACTTTAAGAACAAACTGCAGGTTAAAAATGCGCTATTAAAAACTGATGGCGCTGTGAGGCTGGACTGTGATATAGTTGAAGCCCAGACTCCCTTGTAGTGTGAAGGATGGGAGCAAATATTGTTCTTGTAAATGTTCTACCTGCCAAGAGAAATCCAGCCTTTTTCTGTGGAAATTAATATTTGTAATTCTCTAAAGTTGTACCTGATTTCGGGACTTTAAGTCATTATTGTTGGAGAAGACGAGCTCATAATAATATTGTTATGGTTTATTCAGATCTTCTATTTATCAGATTTTATTAAAAAACAAAAGGAAAGAAATATAATTTCAATCCTTATTATGTTAAATTATGCTCTAGTTAATTCCTTGTTCGCTCATTCACCCCAGCAGCTTCTTACACCTGCTTAAGCCGCGGGATTTCCAGAAAAATTATTATTATTATTAATATTATTATTATTATTAGTATTATTATTGTACCAGAAAAGTACACCTCAACGCCATGCATTTAAATGAAGCGCGTTGAAGAACGCTATCTAACACATAAAGTCGAAACAGCTATTTCAAGAATTTGGGACTTTTCTTCATAGATGACGTATTAAAAAACTCATGGCTTGCACTCTGGTGCAAAGTGGAACAACTAGAAATTTAAAGACATTTTGTGTTTATAGGTTTTCTGAACTGAATTGACTTTCTTTATTTTTGATACTTCTAGGTTTTCAACAATTCTTACTCATATAGCCAGCTTTGGAGTCTGGCCAATCAAAAATGTTGTGTATTTATTTTCCTGCCAATCATAGGCTTCTTGTAACTTTTCGACTGTCCAATAAAAATGAGAGGGTGTGCCTGGTTTTAGTCCAGAACCTTCTCGAACCTTCCTCTCGGGTATAAATGCTGACGCTTTTTCAAGTTAACTTGTCTTATTGATCGTCGTGTTACTGAGAGTGTGACAAGAGAGGAGGCGGAGGCCTCATTCATCGGCAGGCAGAACATCAGCTAAGGTAATATCCACCATCTTTATAACTCAGTAGTTATCTCTGCAAGCCGACTCGAGGGGAAGGTTTACGATCTTTAATAATGTAACCGTAAATGTTCTAATATGTAAACTTTTCTTTCCTCTCATGTAAAAGTTCAACTAGTCAAGAGTACTTAATGGAAATCCGGGGATAGAGAGTGCGTTACCCTCTCGAATTCCGTTACAATTAATCTTGAGGTAACTACGATTTTGTATCTGTTTTCACTACTGTAAATTGTAATTTAACGTGTCCATCTAGTCACCTCAGTAGTTTGGGATTAGCCTCGGCATCGTCGGGCCACAAGCCCAAGTAGGGTTTTAATATTTGATGTCAAGGAGCGTAAGTGTACGTTTCCATATAATCTTGTTTTTGGGGCCAGTAATTGAACCTGTTGCTTTCCACAAAGGCCCAGTGGAATGGGTACTCGATACCCCCGTATTATTTCTTCCATGTAATAGAAAACTGATACGGTATTGTTAAATGTAGGTTGTGCCTAGAGAAGCCTGGAAGTGTAAATTTTATTGTGCAAAGACACTCTAATCTATAGCGTAAAAGGTAAAGGTTGCCTTGAGTAGGTTGTAAGGGCTCGGGAGCGCAGTCTCCTTAGTTGAATTAAAGAGCATATAGACTCTTTCTTGTAATTTGTGTAAATATTGCGTGGTGCCTTTGGAAGGCCGTAGCCTGTAACCGCTGGAGCAAAGTGCTCTTGAAAACTGTGTTTTTAATATTCTGTAAAAGAAAGTGGGAGATTCGTCTCCTTGACTATCTGCCTAAATGCAACATTTGTGATGTAGGGACTTCTGTAAATAGCTCAAATTGTAACTAACCTTTTCTAGGTTTCTCTTTTGTACCAAACTAGCTCAGTACCTGAAATCTTGTTGGTTGTTAAAATTTAATATCTGATAAGAAATATAACCTTAACTTTTAAAGTTTTAAATGAATATTTGGACTGTCTTAGATAGACCCATTCAAACCAGCACCTTCTTTCACCTCTCCGTTCCACGAAAACACGGTAACAATTATTATTATTATTATTATTATTATTATTATTATTATTATTATTATTATTATTATTATTATTATTATTTCTTTCTTAATCTGTTTACCCTCCAGGATTGGTTTTTCCCTCGGACTCAACGAGGGATCCCACCTCTACCGTCTCTAGGGCGTTGACCTGGAGTGTGAAACTTTGGGTCGAGGGATAAAAAAGCGGAAGAGGACCAGTACCTCGATCAGGAGGCCTCAGTTGCTATGCTGAACATGGGGGGGAGGGAGATCGGAAGGGATAGACAAGGAAGAGGGAAGAAAACGGCCGTGGCCTTAAGTTAGATACCATCTCGGCATTTGTGTGCAGGAGTGGGAAACCTCGGAAAACCACCTCCAAGGATGGCTGAGGAGAGAATAGAACACCCCTCTACTCATTTGACGTTCCGAGACTGAATGGACCACGTTCCAGCACTCGTATCACTTTCCAAATTTCGTGGCAGAGCCTGGAATCGAACCCGAACTTCCGGGGAGTGGGAGCTAATCACGCTAACCACTACACCACAGAGGTGGACATTATCATTCATCTCCATACTTTCTGTCTGACTTCCTTGGGAACAATTTTGTTCTTTTCCTATCGCGATATGAGTTTTCAGGAACCAAAATGTTCATTATCCGTTTCCATGGCTCTTCCCTGTCCGTAGAGGGTGTATGGGGAGGGAGCACTTGGGATTAGACTGTGGATCACTGAAAGTAAGAGAGACCAATGCACGTACTCCAAGGTATACAAAAGGCACGTGTTCACGTATCCGGCTCACACACGTACTGAGAAACGTCCTCTCATTCACAACATGAACGTTGATCCTCATGAGTAATTCGCGAGCATTACCCCGACAAATAGCAGGCGGAGGATCACTTCAATTATGAACAAAACACATCATTTAGGGTGCTTCTACAGCAGTGGTTAATCACCACTAGTGGTATGCGAGTTCGTCTCAAGGGGTACGCTAATGTATCGTAGCTCACAACTACTTTTGGTGAGCCGTTCAGAAAATAGTCGAGTCTGCGCCCATTTTCTACAAAACACCTCTTTCTGGTTTAGTGTGTTTGTGTACCACTACACAGAGTCCCCTTTCTGAACTATTAATTGACTAGGTATAAAAAATTGCTTACTAATGCTGCATTGCTCCTTTAATAAATAATTTGTTTCGAAATCCACTCATTCGCTTCAACTCTTCTTCAGTACTGTAAGTGTGTATAGTACAATAGTAATTGTTGCATAAATAATTCTTTCTTTCTTTCTTAATCTGTTTACCCTCCAGG
Organism: Anabrus simplex; assembly: GCF_040414725.1. NCBI lineage: Eukaryota > Metazoa > Arthropoda > Insecta > Orthoptera > Tettigoniidae > Anabrus > Anabrus simplex. The sequence goes on along the minus strand of NC_090265.1, from coordinate 860,555,985 downwards.
TTCGTTTATTCCCTCGGACTCAGCGAGGGATCCCACCTCTACCGCCTCAAGGGCAGTGTCCTGGAGCGTCAGCCTCTTGGTCGGGGGATACAGCTGGGGAGAATGACCAGTACCTCGCCCAGGCAGTCTCACGTGCTATGCTGAAAAGGGGCCTTGTGGCGGGAAGGAAGATTGGAAGGGATAGACAAAGAAGAGGGAAGAAAGCGGCCGTGGTCTTACGTTAGGTACCATCCCGGCATTTGCCTGGAGGAGAAGTGGGAAACCACGGAAAACCACTTCCAGGATGGCTGAGGTGGGAGTCGAATCCCCCTCTACTCAGTTGACCTCCCGAGGCTCAGTGGACTCCGTTCCAGCCCTCGTGCCACTTTTCAAATTTCGTGGCAGAGCCGGGAATCGAACCCGGGCCTCCGGGGGGCAGCTAATCACACAGACCAGTACACCAAAGAGGCAGACATGCATAAATAATAACCCTCATATATGTATCGTTGCTTCGCCATAAAAACTCGTAAGAAAATCACGTTTCTCCGTCTGCCTTTTGAAGGCTTGGCGCGTTGCCTGAGAACAGAAAACAGAAAACAAGACTCTAATCATCGAATAATTGTTATCATTAAGCACTAAAAGTGGTAGGAATAATTCTTCGGTCGTTGATCACCGCTCACTTTTGGACTTCTGTAAAATTTACTCCAAAGGACTTTCGAGCTTCCTTTACCCAGCGACGATACATCCAGTACTGTTATTATATTCCGGAACAGGATAGTATAGCAGCTTAGTTGCATGCCTGCCATCCCGACGACCGTGCTCTGATTCCCGGTTTTTCTGGGGTAGGATTTTCAGTTGAAAATGTGAACATGCGATCCTGGCCGCAACTCTTTCACTCCTCAGTGCATACAGCAACCCTACGTGAGCGGAATAAGCTGCAGAAGATGATAACAGTTAATATTATTTGGCATCCAGCAACAATAATTCGTTTTTTTCTGGTATAATCGCAAATATACTCGTAGTTCGGGGATGCTTTTCTTTCTTTCGGAATCTGTTTACTCTCCAGGGTTCGTTTTTCCCTCAGAATCAGCGAGGGGTTCCGCTTCTACCACCTCAAAGGCACTGTCCTGGAGCGTGAGAATTTCGTTCGTGGGGATAAAAGCTGGGAAGTAGGACCAGTATCTCACCCAGATGGCCTCACCTGCTATGCTGAACAGGGGCCTTGTGGTGGGTATGGGAAGATTGGAAGGGAGAGGGAAGGAAGAGGAAGGTAGCGGCCGTGGCCTCAAGTGAGGTACCATCCCGGCATTTGCCTGGAGAAGTGGGAAACCAAGGAAAACCATTTCGAGGATGACTGATGGGGGCAATCCAATACCTGTCTACTCAGTTGACCTCCCGAGGCCGAGTGTACCCCGCTCCAGACCTCGTACCATTTTTTTAATTGCATGGCAGAACCGGGAATCGAACCCGGCCTCCGGGGATGGCAGATAATCACGCTAACCACTACACCACAGATGCGCACAATAACAATAATAATAATAATAATAATAATAATAATAATAATAATAATAATAATAATAATAATAATAATAATAACATAAAAGTCCATAAGGCACTTCTTTTCCAACTGCATGCTTTTTCAATAGGTGAGATGTTTATCTTGGTCACCGAATACAGTATTGAGTAGAATAAATCATACTGTTCACCAATTTTATGAAAAGTCATTTCTTTTACTCTAAGAACGGAGATGAAACTCATCACTTAAACTCTTACTTTCTTGTCGCGAGTTCTGAAGAATGCGTTGCCGTGTGATCATCGTTTATTAATAGCATTTTACCAGAAATGTAAAGGGAAAACAGTAGATTCCTCGTTGTTATTTATTCTTTTCAATTTAAGTGTTTCACACACATATAGTACACCGAGCTCGATAGTTGCAGTCGCTTAAGTGCGGCCAGTATCCAGTAATCGGGAGATAGTGGGTTCGAGCCCCACTGTCGGCTGCCCTGAAGATGGTTTTCCGTGGTTTCCCATTTTCACACCAGGCAAATGCCGGGGCTGTACCTTAATTAAGGCCACGGCCGTTTCCTTCCATTTCCTAGGCCTTTACTATCCCATCGTCGCCAAAAGACCTATCTGTGTCGGTGCGTCGTAAAGCAAAAAAAAAAAAAAAAAAACATATAGTACTGAAATGTGACCGACTGCAAGCAACATTTGTTCTGAACACCGCTGTAAGCTCCTCAATGACACTGAAATATTGCAATGTTCTCTTGACGACGAATAGACATGCAAACGTCAGTTTGCTACTGCATGAGTGATGTTGGAGAATGTGGCAAATGAACGCAGCTCATTGGTACTGTGACGAGAAACAGGCTCCTCTACTCCGCTAACGTTATCACTTGTTCTAATCAAAGGCATGCTGGTCATTAACGAGAATAATGCACTTACAGTATCGTATCAAGGAGCCATTTCACATGAAAAACAATATATAGAATATTATTTGTATTTTTATTAATTTTATTTATCTGTGCCCAACTGAGGAGCGCGCTTGAACTTATTTTGCTGATGATTTTGCTTTCTTCTATTCCCAAAATCTCTTCATACTCTCACTAAAGTCCTTCTTATGTTCTTCTGTCCAGGTTTTATTAGTTCCAGCCCTTGGCTCCGCGAAACAATGATTAATCAGTGTTCTGAAAGAAGATCGGTTCTTCACAGTTTCCTGGTTGATGTTGATCTGATGAAGATCTGATTCTATTTCGTTCAGCCAGTTATTCTTGACTTTCAGTGTGAGGGAAAGATTTAGAATTATTTTGGTCAGTTTATCATTATTCATTCTGGGAATGTGGCCATAGTATTTCATCCTCCTTTTCCTGATAGTGTCTGAGATTTTTTCAGTATGGCAATATATTTCATGAGATTTCCTTTTCATCCATACTTTCTCTGTGCAGACTGGGCCAAAAATTTCCGTAAAATGTGTCTTTCTTGCTTTTCTATATCTTTTATCAGTGATCCACCGCCAATGATTAAGGTTTTCGATGCGTATAAATCTACAGGTTTTATTGCTGTATTATAATGACTTAGTTTTGTTTTCCGAGATAATTATTCCAAGTGATTCGATATGCTTTCTGTAATTTAGAAATTCTCTCCTTATTTGCTTCACGGTTTAATCCAGAAGGTTCAGTGATTTCTCGAAGGTATTTCAATTTATTTACTCGAGAAATTTGCCCAGATCTAGTCATCATAGCTTGCCCATCTAGAAACCGTGGGGCTCCTTCCATGTATATTATTATTATTATTATTATTATTATTATTATTATTATTATTATTATTATTATTATTATTATTATTATTATTATTATTATTATTATTTCATCGATCTTGGCCATATGTGGACCACGGGAAGTAACTTCTCTCGGGTTTCTTCTCCTCCTTGCTTTTCTGTCTTCCCTGTTACTTTATTCTTTCACTACTTTCGTTCCTTTCTCCATCCAGACAGATTTCCATTGCTTCTTCGCTTTCTCCAGAAAACCCGAAACTTCTTAATTCTTTTTCAGAAAATGTTATTGGTTTTAGGACCAAATAACTACTTTTGACGGCTGTCGAAGACACCGAGGTGACGGAATTTTGTCCAGGAGGAGTTAGTTTACATGCCAGGTAATCTCTCGGTACGAGGTTGACGTATTTAAGCACCTTCAAATACCACCGGACAGAGCCAGGATCGAACCTGCCAAGTTGGACTCAGAAGGCCAGCGCTCTACCACCCGAGCTACTTGGCCCGGTATTATTATTATTATTATTATTATTATTATTATTATTATTATTATTATTATTATTATTATTATTATTTCTTTCTTTTTTTCTTTATTAATCTGTTTACCCTCAGGCCGCCTCTGTGGTGTAGTGGTTAGCGTGATTAGCTGCCACCCCCGGAGGCCCGGGTTCGATTCCCGGCTCTGCCACGAAATTTGAAAAGTGGTACGAGGGCTGGAACGGGGTCCACTCAGCCTCGGGAGGTCAACTGAGTAGAGGTGGGTTCGATTCCCACCTCAGCCATCCTCGAAGTGGTTTTCCGTGGTTTCCCACTTCACCTCCAGGCGAATGCCGGGATGGTACCTAACTTAAGGCCACGGCCGCTTCCTTCCCTCATCCTTGCCTATCCCTTCCAATCTTCCCATCCCCCTACAAGGCCCCTGTTCAGCATAGCAGGTGAGGCCGCCTGGGCGAGGTACTGGTCATACTCCCCAGTTGTATCCCCCGACCAAGAGTCTGAAGCTCCAGGACACTGCCCTTGAGGCGGTAGAGGTGGGATCCCTCGCTGAGTCCGAGGGAAAAACCGAACCTGGAGGGTAAACAGATGATGATGATGATGAATCTGTTTACCCTCCAGGGTTGGATTTTCCCTCAGACTCAGCGAAGGATCCCACCTCTACCGCATCAAGAGCAGTGTCGTGGGGCGTGAGATTTTGGGTCGGAGGATACAACTGTGGTGGAGGACCAGTAGTTCTTTTCAAATTTCGTGGCAGAGCCGGGAATCGACCTCAGGCCTCCGGGGGTGGCAGCTAATCATACTAACGACTACACCACAGAGGCGGACACATTTATATTTGAGAGACTTAAACTAGTACGAGTTATGGGTAACAAGAACACTACAGTGATGAGCATCATACTTTAACTGTTCAGTGAAAAATACTGTACTATATTTCAATGACATGAATACACATAAATATGTACAATGTTTTTAAACTATCGTAAGTATCACAAACGGCAGCGTGCATTGCGGCCATGGTCGTTAATGCCTGAAGTCTTAGTGCTTAGCGGACTGACACCTTGGATATACGGTTCGAGTCCCGCTCGTAGAAAATATTTTTGCCATCAGAATGTTGGTTAGCAGAGTAAGGGAAGGATTGTTACAGAGTTTCTCATCACTAGAATGAATGCCAAAAGCCTGTACTACCACCTTCAGCAACACATGTGACTTCCTGATGAACTTCAAAATCCTTTAGGAATAAAGCGGCTGCGATTTTTGATCTAATTCTGGGATGCCTTGTGTTCCTGTGCACGCTCCTCGTAGGACATGAGTCGAGAACATGGGCAAGGATTTCAGGCTCGCTATCAGTAAAACTCACAACCTGACTTTTAACCCTGTTTATCATCATACCATTGCCTGTTGTCCATGTCAAAACATTGCCGAGGTCTTTTTTGAGTTGCTCACAGTCGTTTGACTTATTTATTACTCTATATAGAATAATAATTATCATCCACAAAGAAGCCATGTTAACACTTCTCCTTTCAGTTTTCAGTACCGAATACATGTGAATGTCTAACCTATCATTATGTATCCGAAGTCAAGGATGTATTTTTAGATGACATTGAAAATTCAACTGGTCACTATGCAACAAGTTGCAGTAGCAGTCCAGAGTATTGCTCTTGACACGGCTCCAAGACCAGATCATATTCTAATGAGAGCAGTCAGGGAAGATATATGTTATGAGTGAATTGCACTAATTGCCTCCACCGTGCTAGCAAGGTCTGTTGTCCCGGAATATTTGCAAAATATGTTTATATCAAGGCGGTGATAACATGACCTGTCGAACTGGGGATCTATTAAGATCTGCTCTCTTCTCTGGAGAACTGAAGACCTTCCCGGAATAAGGATGTAACCAACACATTTTTGAAAAGTGAGATTTCAGTGAAAATAGGACTCTTAGTTTCAAAGAATATTTTAGCATAACTGCCGCCAAACTCAGAACCAGAAATAATATCCTGCAGAAACTGTGCGGCACTACGTGGGGGTCAACATCTACTACACTTCGGACTTCTGCCCTTGGACTAGTTTATCGCGTGGCTGAATATTGTGCTCCAATCTGGATAAACAGCGCTCATGTTAAGTTTGTTGATACTCAGCTCAACCAAACCATGCGTTTAATATCAGGGACAATCAGGTGTACTCCAACATACTGGCTGCCATCATTAAGTCACATACCACCTCCATCCGTGAGAAGAGAACAAGCACTTATCAAGGTGTACAATAATATGTGCAACAGTTCTCTTCCTGTACATCTTGACCTCCCTGTTATTAACAGGAAGATACTTCGCTCTCGCCACCCTCCATTGAATCCTGCAAGGAAGCTTGCTGAAAGTAATTTCAACATGATTGACAGCTGGAGGCAATTATGGAAGACCTCTGCAACACCAGAACAGCAAGGTATGCCATGCATCACGTCTAAGCCACCAGGTTTTGAGCTCGCCAGAAAAATTTGGTGTACTCTAAACCGAATCAGAACTAATTGTGGTAGATGTGCAGACACCCTTTATAAATGGAAGAAAATTCCATCTCCCAAGTGTAGTTGTGGTGCTGAAAGACAAACTGTTCAGCATATTATCCAAGAATGCCCTCTATCAGCCTTCTCAGGAGATCCAGCCGAGTTCCTGATGGCTACTCAAAACGGTGTTAATTATATTAGAGATACCAATCTGACATTTTGACTTAATGTGTTCAGACGTGAAAATAATTTTAAAATACTTTTATTGTGATGTGATTGTAAACCATACGATAAATAAATAAATAATCACCGCTGTGTGCTGTGGTGTACTCTTATGTCTTACATTTGAACTTCAAGCTGGTTTACAGTCAGCAGAACTTTTTCCTGCGTAGTGTAATGATGGAACATCAGTCAAGATGGTGAGCAGTGCTTGTGTTGGTTCATCGTCAGGTGTAATAGATCACTTAAAACAAAGGCCATGAACGAAATCACACCTATATATATATATAGAAATATATATATATACAGGATGTTAGGTGTATACCTGCAGATATTTCTTCTAGCAATAGAGAACGATGTGACGAACCACTATATATCAAACTTTTAGTAATCCTCGGAAGTTATTTTCGAGAGCAAAAAGATACGATGTTTTTAGAATAGGTAGTATGACTTGTTCTTGTGAATGAATAGCTTCGCATTGAGAACAGGCGAGTCACGCGCCATTCGTGCCAAACTGGTTTCTGTTTATGTTTACAAGCAAGTGTGCTACTGTAACAGCTGAACGCTGCCAATGTATTGCACGAGATGTTACGTAACATACTTGTCAAACTGGTTTTATGTTTAAGAGCCACTGAGCTATGATAACAGCTGAAGGTGACTACTACAGTAGTGTATGCCATATTACGTTACATTCTCGCCAGACTGGGTTCGTTGTTGTCAGTATTTAGTTTCCGTCTTAGGGGCTTCAGACAACCCTGGTCATCGGTTTCGGACCCTGAAGATGTACCGAATTCTCAGCGTTAATACTGGTTCATTTGCTGTTTTGTCATTTAGGGGGTTGGGATATCTGTGGTCATCAGCCCCGTGGTCTAGTGAGTATGGAAATGACCTGAAAACCTGTATCGGTGCGGGACCAGTACGACTGATATAATTATTGGTTGGGATAAGCGCGCCAGGACGTGAAATACGGTACGATCCCCGTTGTGCATTGCGTAAAGGTAGAAGAAAGATGGCAGTTCCTTACGCCAACGAAAACAGTCATGGGATGCCCAAATGAGTAGCATCGGAATTGAATTATCGAAACACATCGAACGTTTAGTTTCAAATGAATAATGGACATGTTATACAACTAAATAAATTAAACGTACCTATATTTCGTACCTCCTTCCGGGCTGAGTGGCTCAGACGGTTGAGGTGCAGGCCTTTTGACTCCAACTTCTGGCCCAGTCCGGTGGTATTTGAAGGTGCTCAAATACACGTCAGCCTCGTGTCGGCAGATTTTCTGGTACATAAGAAGAACTCGTGCGGGACTAAATTCGGGCACCTCAGCGTCTCAGAAAACCGTAGAAGTAGTTTTTTGCTATTTTGCTTTACGTCGCACCGACACAGATAGGTCTTTTTGCTAGGGGCTTTACGTCGCACCGACACAGATAGGTCTTATGGTGACGATGGGATGGGAAAGGCCTAGGAGTTGGAAGGAAGCGGCCGTGGCCTTAATTAAAGTACAGCCCCAGCATTTGCCTGGTATGAAAATGGGAAACCACGGAAAACCATCTTCAGGGCTGCCGACAGTGGGGCTCGAACCCACTATCTCCCGATTACTGGATACTGGCAACACTTAAGCGACTGCAGCTATCGAGCTCGGTGTAGTTAGTGGGACGTAAAGCAATTATTATTATTATTATTATTATTATTATTATTATTATTATTATCAGGTACCGTAATTAAAAGCTGAAATACGTGGAAGAAAATAGTAAAATACGCGTGGTTTAAGAGGAAACAAGATGAAATGTATGTCACGTGAGTTAGCATCGGACGCAGTAGTTACCTACAGATTACTATGCTTAAGACGAGAACCAGGTCAAGCTCGTGGGGATGAGTCAGCTGTAATCTCGTACTGGGTATAAACATCAAACATACACATCAACAAATCTAAGAAACATAATCAAGGTTACGCGTTAGAGAGATGTAGCTATTAACCTGAACGTCAGGCCGACGGTCGCTTTCATGAGTACAGATGAGTTATCAAATTATACACAATCCACAGATATCGAAGGTATCTAAGAAGATTCCGCCACAACTATATTACATTTTACTATGATGGTGCTAATAACAAATCGCAGCAGCTATTGGCTTTACGTCGCACCTACACAGATAGGCCCTATGGCGACGATGGGACTGGAAAGGCTAGGACAGGGAAGGAAGCGGACGTGGCCTTAATTAAGGTATAGCCCCAGCATTTTTCTGGTGTAAAAATGGGAAACCACGGAAAACCGTCTTCTGGGCTGCCGAGAGAGGGGTTCGAGCCCACTATCTCACGAATAATGGACACTGGCCACGCTGAAATGAAATGTCGTATGGCTTTTAGTGCCGGGAGTGTCCGAGGACAAGTTCGGCTCGCCAGAAGCAGGTCTTTCGATTTGACACTCGTAGGCGACCTGCGTGTCGTAATGAGAATGAATTGATGATGAGACAACACACACACCCAGCCCCCGTGCCGGCAAAATTAACCTATGATGGTTAGAATTCGTGACCCCGCTGCGTATCGAACCCGGGACCCCTGTGATCAAGGACCAGCACGCTAACCATTTAGCCAAGGAGCCGGCCTGAAAGCCGGTGATGTTGTGGTACATAAGCACCTGTATCCACGACCTGCGCGTCGTGATGAGAATGAAATGATGATGAAGATGGCATATACACCCAGTTCCCGTGCCAGCAAAATTAACCAATTAAGGTTAAATTCCCGACCCTGCCGGGAATCGAACCCGGGACCCCTGTGACCAAAGGCCAGCACGCTAACCATTTAGCCATGGAGCCGGACTTAAGCGATTGCAGCTATCGAGCTCGGTAAATCGCAACAGATTACGCTACTGCGTGTTAAGATGATGTCGGTAGAATAAGACATAAGGCTGCAGTAGAAGAAGTGGCAGAAGAAGGTAACGAGAGCCACATGGTCAAGCAGTACAGAGCCGAACAAAGCGCACATAAGTGACCCAGACATAAGAGTGGCGTGGTCGTAGGAACTACAGTCGCATGAGTAACACTCTGTTGTAGAAAAATAACTACCATACAGTACGGGCTCCGTAATTCCAGGTGGACGGTAACAAGACTATCTCGAATAGAAAAGTACGGATTTACGAACGTACACGAAAACGCCTGTGAACAACAAAATGTACCTATGTTAAACATTACAGTACAACAGTTTAGAAAACAAAAACATACAGATTGCCTTACACTAAAAGAAATTTTAATTTTTCTTTTGTAAATTAACAAAACACTCTAGGCAACCTTCTTAAGTTAAATGTTAACTTATACTTCCTATTTCAGTAATGATGAATATAAAACAATTATTTTATTGAATATTTATACGTGATGATGATGATGATGATGACGACGACGACGATGATGATGATGATTGCTGTCTTAATGTCATCGGCCCTTAAAATCAAAGTGTCCTCTGTTTTAACTCGTAGTGAATAAAAAACAAAATATAAATTGCTCGAAGCCTTTCCCGATAGATTCATGAAGGGCGACCCGTGTTCTGTTCTGCCACACGATACACTAGCAGCATATCATGGTATTCGTGGTATTCATACACTGGCATTATTCAAGTAATACTACTGATTCTACTACTACGAAGTAACTCGCGTACTAGTACAGACGATAATTCGCATCTCTGACAGCTGTTATTCAGGTCAAGGTCAGACAGACCGGTTTCATGTAGGGGCGGGGAACCCGTCCAGCCACATCCCCTTCCCTAGGTACAGCAGACAACGGAATCGGCACGAGACACGTTTAGTGCTTTTGTCGAACTGCTTACGTGGAATATTTTCCCACAGTGCGATTTCAATATAATGGTCTTTTGGGAGTGCAACTCGCCGTATGCAGAAACATCCCGCGTTGACGTCTATGTAAATAAAGTTTATTACGTCAACGAAAGAAAGATTTCCAAGTGAGTAGTATCGGAACTGAAATGTCAAAACACATCGAACGTTTTACTTCATACAAGTAAGGGACATGTTATGAACATAAATGAATTAGACGTACCTTCCTTTCGTGCTTCCAACCGAAGAGAACTTTAAATGTAAATGAAAGCCTTCTAGCTTACTGCTGATTTTGCAGTGCCTATTAAACGTATCAAAATAAACGTTGCCAGGCTGAGTGGCTCAGACTGTTCAAGCACTGGTTTCATGAACTTAGCAGGCTCGATCCTGGCTCAGTCCGCTGGTATTTCAAGGTGCTCAAATACGACCGCTTCTGATCGGTAGATTACAGGCACGTTAAAGAATACCTGTGGGCAAAATTCCGACACCGCGCGTCTCCATTGGCACGTAAAGATGTATTATTATTATTATTATTATTATTATTATTGGGCGAGTTGGCCGTGCGATTAGGATCGCGCAGCTGTCAGCTTGCATCCGTCGAAAAGCCAGTAACAATATTATTATAAAAACTGTGTTAGTCTATTATTACTAACTATTATGAAAATAAAAGTTAATCGCCCCACTCAAACATCGTAGCTCGTAATCTGTCAGAAAACACTAAAGAAAATAGTGAACTTTTAACAGGTCCGAATTATTATTAATATTATAATTGCAGACATGTCTCCGAAATTACCGAAACATGTACTTACAAATTGTTTTACGTCGCACCGGCACAAATAGGTCTTACGGCAACGATGGGAGAGAAAAGGGATACAAGTGGGAAGGAAGCGTTCGAAGTCTAATAAAGGTACAGTCCCAGCATTTCCCTGATGTGAAAATGGGAAACTACGAAAAACCATCTTCCTGGCTGCCGACAGTGGAGTTCGAACCCACTATCACTAGAATACAAGCTCACAGCTGCGCGCCCCTAACCGCACGATCAACTTACTCTAAGCTTCAATGGCGGTCTGAGTAGCTCGGACGATAGAGCGCTGGTCTTCTGATCCCACCTTGGCAGGTTCGATGGCGGCTCAGTTCGGTGGTATTTGAAGGTGCTGAAATACGCCTGTCTCGTGTCTGTGGATTTACTTGCATTTAAAAAAGTACTGCGGTACAAAATTCTGGCACTTCAGCGTCTCCGAAAACCGTGAAAATTAGTTAGTGAAACGTTAAGATATTAGTAGTAGTAGTAGTAGTAGTAGTAGTAGTAGTAGTAGTAGTAGTAGTAGTAGTAGTAGTAGTAGTAACATTATTATTACGGAAGTTTTAATTAAACGGGTCCGTTACATTATCTATCGGCACTTACTGTCCAGTAATTAGCCTTCTGTCCACCTCTGTGGTATAGTGGTTAGTGTGATTAGTTGCCACCCCCCAGAGGCCCGTGTTCCATTCCCAGCTCCGCCACGAAATTTGAAAAGTGATACGAGGGCTGGAACGGGGTCCATTAAGCCTCGGGAGGTCAAATGAGTAGAGGTGGTTCGATTCCCACCTCAGCCATCCTGAAAGTGGTTTCCCGTAGTTTTCCACTTCTCCAGGCAAATGCCGGGATGGTACCTAACTTAAGGCCACGGCCGCTTCCTTCCCTCTTCCTTGTCTATCCCTTCCAATCTCCCCATTCCCCCGCAAGGCCCCTGATCAGCATAGAAGGTGAGGCCGCCTGGACGGGGTACTGGTCATTCTCCCCAGTTGTATCCCCCGACCCAATGTCTCACGCTCCAGGACACTGCCCTTGAGGCGGTAGAGGTGAGTCCGGAAACCAACCCTGGAGGGTAAACAGATTAGGAAAATGTCTCACGCTCCAGGACACTGCCCTTGAGGCGGTAGTAGTGAGTCCGGAAACCAACCCTGGAGGGTAAACAGATTAGGAAAAAGAAGAATAAGCCTTCTATTAGAAATGCCCGGCGGCAATTCCACAGTAGACCGAGCTCGATAGCTGCAGTCGCTTAAGTGCGGCCAGTATCCAGTATTCGGTAGATAGCAGGTTCGAACACCACTGTCGGCGGCCCTGAAGATGGTTTTCCGTGGTTTTCCATTTTCACACCAGGCAAATGCTGGGGCTGTACCTTAATTAAGGCCACGGCCGCTTCCTTCCCACTCCTAGCCCTTTCCTGTCCCATCGTCGCCATAAGACCTATCTGTCTCGGTGCGACGTAAAGTAACTAGCAAAGCAAATCCACAGTAGCTATTTTTCCTTCGAGTAATGTTCACGCATATTTGCAGCTACGGTTTTTGAAATCTGTCTCATTAATAACAGTATGACTGAATACTTACAACCTTTTCTTTCAGTGTCCACCGTCCTTTCACTGACCTGAAAAGTTTATGAATAAGCATAGAAAACTCGCATTGTCTATTGTCAGAAATTCATCGTGGACTGTCGCAATAAGAGCACAGAAATGTTGCGCTCATTTTTAATTTACTTATTAACTATTTCCTTTCATTTTGTCAGCTGGGATCACTGAGTAATGCCATTGACGTCTTAAAAATCACACACAACTACACAATACTTGATTCGCATGTATGTGCTGGTACGTATCTTCGAGGTCACTGTAAGAATTCTGTGTACATTTCACACAGAGTACCCTAGACCGCTTTTCGAGTACAGCAAGTGGCTTGGCACGTGAGTCATCCTCTCCTACTTGCCAAGGCTTTAGGGGAAGTGCACAACAACATGCGTTGGCCTGCGATAAGAAACAGGTTCAACAAGCCCTATACTCTGCTACTGTGCTTCCACTACGCGTGGACAGAATGACGTAACCGGCATATCCTGCTACGGCCGTTCAAAACACATTAGGTCCTGAAATATTTGGCTCAGTTATGGGCAAACTAATAGGACAAGGTAAAAAGTACATAGCATATATTGTGAGATGTATTTTTCTTTGCCGTCTAGCTTAATATCTGCACGTATACCCCTAACACCCTGTATATATATGGAAATATTTTCTTGATGAAAATGAAAACCTACAACCTGTTTTCCAGTCAGTGACCAGGTCGGGGATGGAATGAATGAAGCCCGTATCTTACGGCAAGGATAGGAATTGTGCCGGCTGCCGAAGCCTGTCGAACTCCTTTGGGGCAAAATATTTTCGTGATAATTTCATTTTTATTGTTTTATTTTTATTAGTAGTACACTAATATTAATTGCTATCATTCATGTTCCAAGTGATAGTACAGGATGTATCTTCTGTTATATACAAACTTAAGACATACAGTACTTACAGATTATTTCCCATTGTACTACTTGTAAATGAAAACCTTGAATAAATTATTCTTAATATATGAACTCATTTATACAGTTGCATACCGTATGCAATCGGCAAAGTAGTATATACCTTGAAATAAACCGAAAAAGTAATGTTACTCTTTGCTTAAAAAATACTGATCTGTAGGTTAAAATAATTTTGTGTGGCTATTTCCAGCCGAGTAAGACACACTCTCCGATGAAGGTGGGCGGCATCTGCCGTGTGCAGGTAACTGCGTGTTATTGTGGTAGAGGATAGTGTTATGCGTGGTGTGTGAGTTGCAGGGATGTTGGGGACAGCACATTACCCAGCCCCCGAGCCATTGGAATTAAGCAATGAAGGTTAAAATCCCCGACTTGGCCGCGAATCGAATCCGGGACCCTCTGAACCGAAGGCCAGTACGCTGACCATTCATCCAACGAGTCGTACATTTGTAGGTTATATCCTTATTCCGAATAGGTATTCAATTATAGAACGTTTTCTTGGCAAACGATTACGAACTCTGGTAGATTTTTGTGAATATCAACGCTGGTACATCTGTTCTCCTGGAACGCAAATTAACTGCTCTATCCTGGTATTAGTATACTCCTAAGCCAAACTTGAGGAGAATGATGTCGTTCTGGTATTCTTAGACACTGCGAAAGCACTTGATAACATAGGACAAAATGACATGAAGAAGATCCTATCTTCTCTTGGTATTGCTAAGAAAATATTCACTCTTCAACAGAGCTGCAACATGAAAATACTACACAAATAGAGTGCAACCATCGAAAAATCCCAAACCTATAGTTATAAGTTGAGGAGCTGTAAATTCTCTAAAAGCACTAAGCACTATAAAAATAACTCAAATATAAAGAAGGACCAAAAACTGCAAAAATGGCAAAACATGCGACCCAGATTAATTCATAACCTTAGTTTTAACTACATATCTAATGAAGGAATAAATTGTTTAAAAACGCAAAATTCTGGAGGTAAGCAACATACATTGCAAAACATCTTCTTCATCTTAATCAGTTTACCCTCCGTGGTTAGTTTTTTCCTCGGACTCAGCAAGGGATCCCACCTCTACCGCTTCAAGGGCAGTGTCCTGGAGCGTCAGACATTGGGTCGGGGAATACAAATAGGGAGAATGACCAGTACCTCGCCCAGGCGGCCTCACCTGCTATGCTGAACAGGATCTTGTGGAGTGGGGATAGGAAGATAGAAAGGGATAGACAAGGAAGTGGGAAGGAAGCGCCGTGGCCTAAAGTTAGGTACCATCCCGGCGTTTGCCAGGAGAAGAAGTGGGAAACCACGGAAAACCACTTCCAGAATGGCTGAGGTGGAAATCGAACCCACTTCTACTCAGTTGACCTCGCGAGGCTGAGACCCCGTTTCAGCCCTCGTACCACTCTTCAAATTTCGTGGCAGAGCCTGGAATTGAACCAGGGCCTGCGGGGGTGGTAGCTAATCACACTAACCACTACACCACAGAGGCAGAGTTTCAAAAATATATGAGTGAAATACTCCTTTCTTTAAGAAAGAAATTCCGTGTTTGTTAAAAATTGTACTTTCAGAATTTAGAATGAAATGTTTTTTCCACCTAGAATGAATTCAGCGAACCCGCAATGGACATCCTGGTGAAAGAAATTGGAATTAGTATACCTGGAATCATAAAAAAATTTAACCGCACTAGGGTTACAGAAATTGGAATTCGGAAACCCTACCTCAGTTGGCTTTCAGTATATCTCAACAGACATCTTCAGGTTATTAGGTGAAAAGGATCGTCGGTTTTCAGTCAGCACGTTGCGAAACTTCGAGAAACTTGTCTGCACATCAACGGATGTTAATGGTTCATACTTGAAGCAAGTGAGATCTTCCTGTTCAAAAATACTCACATCAAAATTTTCTCCTTTCAATATTTCACTTATCTTGGACATAGTTTGATACCCTTGGTTTTTTCAAACATTAGTTTCGTTTCTCATTTCATTTTCTCTCTTACTACGGAAAATATGTTTATGAGGTGGTGGATGAACAAATGATCATTCGAATTGAGAACGGACAGTGCAAATGCAGTTGAAAGAAGGTGAAGTTGCAACAAATTCAGTTAAGACCTAAACAAAAGGCCAGAAAAGGACCTATGAGCCACAAACGCCGAAAAGGACGAAACAGGAGAAATAAAACCCACCATTTTCTGGCCCGCAATGACCCAGAATGAACATATATTATGCTGGGCCTCGTCTTCGCTCACTCGAGAAAAAAATGATTTTTACCGAACTTCCGAGCCCTAGTTACAAGACACGGAGTACTGCAAGTTTTACTACTGTCTCCGGTTCTCTGTAACTTCATCTCTACTGATCAAATTTTCAAAAAGCTTTCTCTAGCACAACATGTAAAAAGATTTGGTTATTGGACTGCACCTGGACGGCCAAACATCACTGTAATGGGCTTTGGTGATGACACTGTGATAACTGCTAAGGATATGGACGCAGCCAAGAACCTTACTAAACGTGCAACACACAGATTTGAATACATTGGCTTGAATATAAATATAATTAAATTCAAATGTATGTATATCTATAAGACCTGATGAAACTATTAGGTAATTGACGTAAATTATCACAACGTTACTGTTTCCGACCCCAAGTCAACAATGGAGAGGCTGAACAAGAAACGAAATGTGCGAACATCCTCTCCCTTGCTAGAGCCATATCAGAAACTTACTGCATTATCGTTTATCTGTCCAACTCACGTTTATCCTCTCCAGACAACACCATGGCACTGACTACCTCTAAAATTATTTCGGATCCTAATAAGGGCCACGCTGAAAGAAATAGTACAACTACCAACAGATACCCCAGATAGCATGTTGTAATACCCAAAGAAACACAAAGGACTTGCTCTCTTTTGAGCTATCTGGGAAGTATACCTCCAACACATTAGTATAGTATGTCCTTGTCAGCTCTAATAACGTGCACGTAGTCCACACGCGCAACATCAGTGATAAAATACAAGAATGTTTGCATAAACTAGATATGCCTCGTAACTCTAAAATTCGTTTCGCCCACTCTCAGCTAAATACCAAAGACGTAGCTAAGCTGTGGAGATCAGTTAAAGATCTAGGTTTAGGAAAGGCTCCTAAAAGCAGTGAACTAATTAATATCATAGATATTGAGGATCTCAGCAGCCACTTTGCGAAATAGACCGAGTCCGATAGAAGAACAAAGTAGAAAACAATGAAATTAAATGTGATCAGAAACCAAATTTTGAACAACTATATTTCTCTCATGTCTCAATGTCTCACAAACGGAAGTGAAGCACTTCCTCCTATCAGCTCGGGTGCTAATGGCTGTGATGGTATTAGTTTTAAGATATTGAACGATGTACTAGATATCGTTCTTCCTACCTTAACTCACATAATAAATGCATCCCTTATAATTGACATTTTTGTTTTACAGTGAAAGTAAGCTATTATTTACCCGATCTCACAACGTTAAGTAGAAGAGAGGGCCAAGAGCCCTAATTTCGCCACTTAATAAAGACACAAATAAATAAACCAATAAGTAAATAACTAAATAAGCAAATAAATACATAAATAAATAAATTAATAAATTAATTAAATAAATAAATGAAACAATCTTATTTTACCTTAACATTTACGGCCTGTAAGCATATTATATTTTCTCTCAAAATTTCATGAAAAAGTAGTTCATAAGCAGATTATGTAAACCCGTGTCTTCATCCCGAGGTGGCGCAGCTCTTTTCAGGCACACCTCCAGTAGAGGCGAGCTGCATATACCATTTCAACCACGTACCCGCCCTTCTGCCATTCTTAGATTTCTGGTAGTACCGGGAATCGAGCCCGGGCCCCCGAGGACGGCAGATAATAACACTAACCGTTACGCTATGGAGGTGGACAAGTAGATTGTGATGAACGTAGATGAGAACAATGTACTCAATAAATATAAATCAGGATTTTGCCCTACCCACAGTAGGTTTCGTGAAAGTAATTAATGATACCGAATATGTTATGGGTAACGTTCAGCTAACAATTTTAATATTATTAGATGTGACTAAAGCCTTCGACTGCGTGGATAAAGATGTACTTCTGGCAAAATTAGAATCGTTGAATTTTTCATGTAATGTAATTACACGGATAAAAAATATTCTGTCAAATCGTAGTCAGTGTGTTTACTCCGTGGAAAGAACATCCTCATGGAAGCAGTTTGAGACAGGTACGCCTCAGGCTTCTATAATTTCTCCTCTTCTCTTTTCCCTTTCTATTATTGATATTTCATCAAATATTGAAGACTGTAAATATAATCTATACGCAGATGATTTACATATCAATGCTCACACGAAAGTAACCGGTATTCAAGAAGCTTTATGTAAAACTAGCAAGATACCCGTGCTTCGCTACGGTATTATACTGAAATTTAGAATTGAATGCTTATTGTTTTATATATAATCCGACGAAATACGCGATCTGACTCGTTTTCTGAGAGAATCCGCCAAAATTCATGATCTGACTAGTTTTCTAATAGATTATAGCAAGTATCCTCCCATTTTTCAATCTTTCTTTCCAGCAATCGATTTCGTACTTCCCGAGCTAAGTAGAGGTATTCCACCCGGTCAGTTGGGTCCCTAAATCTTTGCCATCTTTTCCTATAAGCATTTTAAATATGGATCACATCCTTCAGGAGATCCAGCGTGGTGTCGTCTTGGGTGCCTTGGCGATACTGAACCCGCGGCCGGACTGCAATCGTAGTCATTACCCGTCCAGGACCCGTTTCCAGCGCGGTCCGCACATTTGACGACGGTCCAGAACATTATTATTATTATTATTATTATTATTATTATTATTATTATTATTATTATTATTATTATTATTATTATTATTATTATTATTATAGATTTCTGGACCCCACAGCAAGATGCAAGACCGCTACTTGCCGGTAAATTACATCTGCTGCCATTGTCATTGTTGAGAATGTGACCAGCACCATTGTCGCGCGTAGGCAAGTGTGCGGGATTTCTGGCCATACGAATGACATACTTCCGTGCATTATTGACCTTATTATGGAGGCGAAAAATTGGACGGTCAATCTCATTCCTATCATTTATTTCTAATGTGTTTACATTTTTATTTATATGCCAGGAGAATCTACTGTAATCTAAGAACGTTCTCCGAAGGAAAAGATGGCTCTTGAAAACGAACCCAGGAAAGATTAAAAATGATCGGTTTATGATCATAATAAGTACATCGAAAATCTACAGCCTGTTTCCAGTCATTCGACAGGATCAGGAATGGAATGAATAAAGCCCACATCTAGCGGCGACAATAGGAATTGTGCCGGCAGCCAAAACCTGTCGCACTCCTCTGCGGCAATGATTAATGAATGACAAATGAAATGAAATGATATTGGACAGTGTTGCTGGAATGAATGATGACAGGGAAAACCGGAGTATCCCGAGAAAAACCTGTCCCGCCTCCGTTTTGTCCAGCACGAATGTCACATGGAGAGACCGGGATTTGAACCAAGGAACCCAGCTGTGATAGGCCGGCGCGCTGCCGCCTGAGCAACGGAGGCTCCTTATAAATACATTATGAACAGTAAAATCAATTGGTCTCACCTCCTTTTACACCCCCACTGCCGTAAAGTTTATTTACCTCCCCCCCAAAAAAAAAAGTAAAAGAAGGCGTGTTTCTTTATGTTTAAAGGAGATTCCAAACACCATGGTTTACGTCTATTACCTTCAGTTTTGAGATTAAAATAATTCACTTTTTTTCACTTTCACGCTCCTCCCCCCCCCCCCCCCCAAGTGAATTTTCCGGCAAAAAATACTTGTTCCTTTAATAGTAAAGGATCTTCTAAATACCAACCATCACGACTGTAACTCTGTAACTTCTTCAGTTTTTGATTTATGTGTCCTCATGAAAGGAATTCAACTCCTTTTCACTCCCGCCCCCCAAGATGATTTGCCCCCCAAAAGACGTTTTTCTTTGTTTGTAAAGGTGATCCAAATACCAATTTTCACGTCTGTAGGCCCTAACAACTTTAATTTTTAATAGATTTAAGTATTCTCATACAATTAAGTCAATTAATTTACAATTCTTTCACCTCCCCCCCCCCTCCCTCCTTCATTGGATTTTCCAAGAATACGTGTTTCTTTACTTTTAAAGCAGATTCCAAGTATCAAATTTCACGTCTGTAACATCTTCATTTTTGAGATAACTGTAGCCTAATTAAAAGAATTCAACACCATTTTCAGTCACTATTTCCCCCCCCCACTCCACCCAAGTGGTATTTCCGAAAACTAAAAATACACGTTTTTTATTTTTAATAGAGATAAAAAATACCATTTTTCACTTCTGTAACATGTTCAGTTTTTTGAGATATACGGTATAAATTCTCATTTTAAAATCTCACCCACTTTTTAGTTCCCCTTAAGAGGAGTTTCCAAAAACAAATCACCTATGTTTCGTTACATTTACAGGAGATTCCAAATACCACTTTTTACGTCTGTAACATTCTACGTTTCTCTGATATTCTGTAGATATAGTCTTTCAAAAAATTCACCCCAATATGTCACTCCTGTTTAACCGCCATTAATTGGAATTTCCAAAAACAAAAAATACGTGTTTCTTTATTTTTAAAGGAGATCCCATATACAAATTTTCAGTTCTGTAATATCTTCAGTTTCTGAGATATATATATATCCTCATTAAAGGCATTTAACCCATTATTCTCTTTTACACCCCTCCTATTCGGATTTACAGAAAACAAAAAATACGTGTTCCTTTATTTTTAAATGAGATTCTAAATATCAATTTTTACATGTGCAAACTTTTAAACATTTGATATATAGATACACTCATTTTTAAAATTCACCCCCCTTTTTCCCCTCCCATTAATTGGATTTTCCAAAAACAAAAAAGTACCTGTTTCTTTATTTTTAAAAGAGATCAAGAGTACCAATTTTCAGGTCTGTAATTTCTACAGTTTCCGAGATATAATTATCGGTATCCTGATTAAAGGCATTCAACCCCTTTTTTCACCCTTTTTCACCCGTCCTATTGGGATTTTCTGAAAAAAAAATCCGTGTTTCTTTATCTTTAATGATGATTCTAAATACCAAATTTTACATCTGTAAACTTTCAAAGTTTGGAGATATAGATAGACTCATTTTAAAAATTCACCCCCTTTTCACCCCCCGATTAATTGGGTTTTCCAAAAACAAAAAAATACGTGTTTCTTTATTTTAAAAGGAGATCCAAAGCAGCAATATTCAGGTCTGTAATATCTTCAGTTTCTGAGATATAAGTATCCTCATTAAATGCGTTCAACACTTTTTCACCCCTTTCCACCCCTCCTATTGGGATTTTCCGAAAACAAAAAAATATTTGTTTCTTTATTTTTAATGAAGATTCTAAATACCAATTTTTACATCTGTAAACTTTCAAAGTTTTGTGATATAGATACCCTCTTTTTAAAAATTCACCCCCCTTTTCCCCCTCCCACTAATTGGATTTTCCAAAAACAAAAAAATACGTGTTTCTTTATTTTTAAAAGAGATCAAAAGTACCAATTTTCAGGTCTGTAATATCTGCAGTTTCTGAGATATAAGTACCGGTATCCTGATTAAAGGCATTCAACCCACTTTTCACCCTTTTTCACCAGTCCTATTGGGATATTCTCAAAACAAGAAAATACGTGCTTCCTTATTTTCAAAGAAGATTCTAAATACCAATTTTTACATTTGTAAACTTTTAAAGTTTTGAGATATAGGTGCACTCATTTTAAAATGTCACCCCCCTTTTCACCCCCTTAGCGAAGGAATATCCAAAAATCCTCTCTTAGCGAGCACCTACATCTTAATATGAATGTATCCCCAAAATTTCATTTCATTATGTCCAGTAGTTTTGGCTCGGCGATGATGAATCATTCAGTCAGTCAGTCAGGACAAGCTATTTTATATATATAGATTAATCAAGATCTAGTGCGTGTCGAAATGTGGACTAGTTTAAACGGACTGAAAATGAACCCCGTGAAATTTTAAGCTATAATGATAGGTACATCCAAGGCCCATTATCAGTTAAGGAACGTAGATATCCTCCGAATAACATTAAATGGACTCCTGATCCCTTTTGAAAACGAAGTTAAAGATTTAGGATTAATACTGGACAAAAAACGTATCCGCTGTATGCCAACGAGTAATTTTCTCTCTTCAATCACTAACAAGAATGAAAGATTTACTTCCTTTCAAGGTCATAAAGCTGTTGTTTCAACAGCTAATATAATGCCTCTGTTTGACTACTGTGACATCGTGTACGACAAAGTCTCTAATAGACTTCAGAGAGCTCAGAATGCTTGTAATGCTTTGTAATGAACATTCCAAAATTTCATCATATAACTGCTGCATTCCATGAGCTAAACTGACCTAAACTAAATCACCGTCGTAGCTATCATTTCGTTGCTTCTACTCGACAAAATAATATACAGACAGACACCCTCTTGTCTAACAGATTTTTTTCCACTTGCTCTCAAGCATTCATAACATCTCGACCAGAGCTGCACCTAACCCTCAAAATACCAAATCACAGATTCACCCTCTACAATAATTCTTTTGTTGTGTGTACAATTATTCGAATATGAAATTCGTTCCCCAAAGACCTAAGGGAAACCTTATCTGAACCGGTATTTAACAAGAAATGTTGGCAGCGGTACTTGGACGGATCAAATTGAGTATAAATACATGAATGCTGCTTTCCTATTTTGCTATTTCATTCCGTGTGTCACCAAGTATTACTAAATTTTACTTACTCTGGATTATTTTATATACGTGTTTCTTTTTCTTTCCTTCAATGTGTTTTTATAACTATGTGTACAGTTTAGTATTATTGTGTGTGTTTGTGTGTGTAATATGTGTAATGTGCTGTTGAACGGTATTAAAATTATAATAAATGTTCAGGCAGAATAGCAGGTTTCATAGACTGAGTCACGCCATATAAATAAAGGTATAAATAAAAATAAATAAATAAATATATTTAACATTATAGTCGGATTTTCGAAACACTGACATGCCCCGCATTTTAAGTTTCCGCATGCTCATAAATAAATCCGCATATAAGTTACTGTAGAGGCACAGAATACATTATATTTTAAAAAGTGACCAAGGCATACATTACGAAATTGAAAAATCACAAAATCACACAATCTTCATGATTAATGACTTTTTTTCTGTGGTATTTCACAAAATATGGTGATGCACACAGTTTGTTGTTATAATCTCTGCCTTCTGGTTCTCTTTTTGGACTGATTCATGTAGTCCATACGCTTAACATCAATGCTGAAATAGATGAATGTTTGCATAAAAGGAGAATTATAATAACGCAGAGTAATAATTTTCAGCTCTGTGTGAATCTTAATGAAACAAAGCAATTTTACGGGAGTGTAGTCACATAACGCAGAATAGAGCAAAGTCATAGAGTCGACATGTTTATGTATAATGAAAGTTTTAAATTTTATCGTATATGGAAGGCACGTCTAACTGCTATTGTAGAGAAACGTTACTATACAGCATTTGCCTCAACTAAACGTCAGTTTATTGAAATTGGCTTCATAACCGTCCTTAAAGTAATAATGGGCAGAAGACATTTCAAACGCCCACCACATACACATCCAGCACCAGTTATTCGTTGTCACATTCATAACTATTGTGGTGTGCTCTAACTCCTGAGAAAGTTTATACAGTAATTGATTTACGTCTGAAACTCATCCACCATCATAATGAACAATATTTTTTGAAAATAAAAACACAACTAAATGGCTTGTTCAGATTTGGTGTAACGTGAAGGGAAATGAAGGTTGGCAAAGCGGGTAGGTCTTTCACGAGACAATAGCATCCCCTGGTGTCGCTGGGCCGCACTTCCGCCAGCGATCTTCCACTGGCTGCACACACAGCGTACTCTATACAAAATAATATCTCCTTTAATTCCGTCACAATGCACTTACAAGGTAAAATGAGTCATGGATGCTTCACAGAACGGCTACAGGTACATCAGAACATAAAATAGAGGGACGCTATATTATTATACCTGTCCGGCTATTGGGGCCGTCTGTCATAAGGACTAGAAGAAAATGGAAGACGGGAGAGTAAAGAAGAAACCGTGTTTTAATTATTAAACTCAAATCATAACTTATTAAATTTTGATATTCTGTTATCAATGATGGATTGTATATCTTGTCTCTAACATCGATTATAAATGTTCTGCTCAGCTGTTGTTGTTTGAGTCATCAGTCCATATACTGATCTGATGCAGCCCTCCACGCCACCCTATTCAGAGCTAACATGTTTATTTCTACACAGCCCCTAACTGCAACATCATACAGCTGTTTAATCTGCCCCTACTGTCCCTAACGCCTTTACTTCCCTCAAAAACCAACTGTACAAGTCCTGGGTATCTTAAGATGTGTCCTATTATTCTATCTCTTCTTCTCGTCAAATTTTACCAATTTTTACTAATTCTATCCATTATCTCTTCATTTGTAATTCAATCTAACCATATCACCTTCAGCATTCTTCTATAACATCATGTTTCAAAGCTTCTATTCTCTTTCTTTCTGAGCTAGTAGGTTATCGTCCATGTTTCACTACCATACACGATGTCTATGAGATATATTTTGTACCGGTTGCCTTGTTACTGGCTAACCTGCAAATTTATAATCCTGCATTGAACCTAGTGGCGAGAACGGGAACTGTGCCGGCTGCCGAAGCTTGTCCCACTCCTCTGGGGCAATGATTACTGAGTGGCGGAATAAATATTAATGGAGAGTGTTACTGGAATGAAAGATGACAGGGAAAACTGGAGTACCCAGAGAAAAAACTGCCCCGCCTTCGCTTTGTCCAGCACATATTTCACATGGAGTGACCGGGATTGGAACCACGGAACTCAACAGTATGAGGCCGACGCGCTGACTCCTGACCCACGGAGGCGCAATATTAATGTTAATGAATTATCATAAATATATTCATGATACTAGACTTCTGCACATTAATAAATAGCTGGTGACAAATAATTTTACATTAAATTTCCATACAGGTCCTACATAGTCTTGTAGAAGATAAAAATCGTTAATTATGTAAAAATTGTTTATTGTAAACCGTTTGCTAAAATCATGAGTGTAAAGATTCACTTTAACACAAGCTACATATATATGAATTTTACGCTAGCAAAACTCATATGAAGCGGAAAAATCTATTACGATTATTATTATTATTATTATTATTATTATTATTATTATTATTATTATTATTATTATTATTATTATTATTATTATTATTATTATCAGGCGGATGACCAAAATGTTAAAACATGTTTCTGAATGAAACCGCTTCTGATATACCTTGTCTAGTTCTAACTTTCACAATTTGTTTCCTGTATAGGCCTAACTCAGTTTGTGTGTGTAATTTATGAATACAAATAATACTTTATATGTCAAGTACGGAAAGGCAAACTTCAATGGAAGTGAAAATACATTTTAGAAAGTCTCAAAACAGATTAAATTTGTATTAAAATTAATAGAAAATGTAATATTGAGTCAAATTTTCTCTTGTACGTTGCGCATTTAAAATAACGCTGGTTTCAACGAAACGATGTTTGACAACTAGTTTGTCTACAGAACGTTAAAATGCTGCCAAGGAAAACGTTATTTTTAAGGTCACAAGATGACGACGATTTCAGAAACGAATACTTTATATTGCATCACAGTGCTGAAGTACTCTTCACAGTTGAGGGCTCTACACCTTGAAGTTTCTCTCCACGTCCTGACAGGGCAGAGACTTTCAGAAAGTGAAGAATGAAACCCAGGATGACCTGTATCCAGCGTACAGAGCTTGTTAACATTTCACTTTCTGATCTGACTCCCTCGACCAATGGATGGTTGTCTAGTTGGCAGTATACATTTCCTTAAAGCATAATTATCACCACCACCACCAACACGGATCATTTGATCATACTTCATTACCTTTATATTCAGTTATGTATTCTACTTTCGAAACTCTCTATTTAATTCGAGAATTCCTTGATTTCCTTCTCTATTGAAATCAGCGCATACTCCTATACCGTACCTTCTTCTTCTTAGAGTAATTCAGTCTAATGACTCGTTTGCCCCTGCGACGAGTCATTTCCAATTGGGTCAATCCTGTGCAGTACGTTTTGCGTCTGCATAGCTCCTGCATTCTGAGTTCACAAGAAATGTCATCATGAATGTCTTTCTTAGTCTTCCACCAGGGCGTTTTCTTGGTATTTTACCTTCCAAAATTTCTGTAAACACATTCCTATATCGAAGCCTTTGTATCTATATAAATAAAATTATACTTTGGTCTGTACACTCTCCAGTTTAATAATACTAATAGTAAAACAAAAGCAAAACCCATGGCGCAACTGCCCCTGCCAAGCGACCGCTGCTCAATCCGAAGGCCTGCAGATTACGAATTGTCGTGTTGTTAGCACGACATATCCTCTCGGCCGTTATTCTTGGCTTTCTTGACCTGGGCCGCTATCCCACCATCAGACATCTCCTCAATTGTAATCACGTAGGTTTAGTGAACCTCGATCCAGCCCTCAGATCCAGGCAAAAATCTCTAATCTTGCCGGGAATTGAACCCGGGATCTCCAGGTAAAAGGCAGGCACGCTTCCCCTACACAGCAGAGCGGGTAAAGTAACAATAGACCTGGTAATAAAAATAATAATAGAATGGAATGCAGTTAAAACCTATACCTAAGGAAATATGCTCGATCACACACTACTTTCATTTCACTCATCATACAAGCTGGAAGCATTCAGCAAGTGATTTCGGAAACCCATCTAAAATTGTTTCGACAACGCAACAGCCCAGTGTCAGTGACTATGAAGGAGCTGTTGTAAGTCCTGGGAGCGGCCAGATCATGTATCGTAGTTATGATAGGAGGAGAGTTTGAAGAAAGGTAATTCGTTACACCTGAATTGTCACCTGAGTTGTCACCGTTCATCAAATATTACTCCCAAGCACATCCCTACTCCTCTAGGTCTCGGATGACCTAACAACGCTCAGCTGGAAGAAAACAAAATGTGGCGATCAATAATGCAATAAGCCCATAAAACTGGTTAACAACAATACTACTATCGAGCGAGTTTGCCGAGCGGTTCAGGGCGCGCAGATGTGATCTTGCATTCGGGAGATAGTGGGTTTGATCCCCACTGTCGGCAGCCCTGAAGACGGTTTTCCGTGTTTTCCCATTTTCACACCAGGCAAATACAGGGGCTGTACCTTAATTAAGGCACGGCTGCTTCCTTCCCACTCCTAGCCCTTTCCTATCACATCGTCGCCATAAGACGGAGCGACGTAAAGAAACTTCTAAAAAAAGGAAAGTACCGTTAGGCCTACTGAGGCTGGCTATTGTTTGTCTCTTCTCCTGCTACATTCGAAATCTGTTATAACGAACACGAAGTGACCGCCAATCAACAATCGTTATAAGCGTTATAGTCGCACAAACCGGTTTTTTGTTGTTACTAAAAATATCACATTTGTAAGTTTAGGCTGCACGGTAGGCTACATTGTTAATTAACAGAATTAAAACTTCAAAAAACATCAGTGTAATAAGTACTGTATTTACAGAGAATAATTTATGGAGTGGGGCCGGCCCCATTCTGTAGGGGTACCGTACCTGCCTCTTACCCGGAGGCCCCGAGTTCGATTCCCGGCCAGGTCAGGGATTTATACCTGGATCTGAGGCCTAGTTCGAGGTCCACTCAGTCTACGTTATTAGAATTGGGGAGCTAACTGATGGTGAGATGGCGGCCCCTGTCTAGAAAGCCCAGAATAACGGCCGAGCGGACTGGTCGTGCTGACCACACGGCACCTCGTAATCTGCAGGCCCTCGGGCTGATCAGAGATCGGTTGGTAGGCCAAGGCCTTTCAGGGCTCTAGTGCCATGGGGTGAGGTGGAGTTATGGAGTGGGACTGCCAGGAATTTCATTGGTCGGGACATTGTTTGTTGGCCCACTTGATTCTTAAATAATTTTCTTCGAAAAGAGACTGTATTTTCTCTCTGTTCTTCCAAATTGTGGAAATCGTTTGGTGTAAAAATGAAGCGGTATGTGGCCTTTAGTGCCGGGATGTGTCCGAGAACTTCGGCTCGCCAGATGCAGGTCTTTTGATTTAACACCCGCAGGCGACTTGCGCGTCGTGATGACGATGAAATAATGACGAAGACGATACATACAACCAGTCTCCATGCCAGGGGAATTAACCAATTATGGTTAAAATTCCCGACCCTGCTGGGAATCGCACCTGGGTCCCCTGTGACCAAAGGCCAGCACGTTAACCATTTAGCCATGGAGCCAGACATCGTTTGGTGTGATATACGCAAGTCCTTCGCGATGCTGACGTGTGTTTCCCCATTTCCTAATCGCCATATAATGTGTGACTTTCTCAATGTTAAACACGTTCCTTTTCTGCTACGACATCTTCACAGTGATGCTTGCATTGACTATATAACATTACGTTGTTGTCACCAAGCTCACATACGTAAGAAAAAAAATCAAAATTGGACGTTATAGCCGATACATTTATCCGAAAGTGCGATCAAAATACCTCGCTATATGCAACGTCGTAATACGCTGAGACATTTTAAATACAGTATTTATATAGGATTTAGACGGGACTGTTAGATTTTGCCGTCATAACCAATGCGTTGTTAAAAGTGATGTCGCAATAAACGGTTTCGACTGTATTTATATACACCAGATGACGGTGCTCTTGTAATTGTGTGAAACTTGTCCGTCAACGACGGGTTACAACAGCTAATCACGTAAATCTATATAAATTAAAAGAGTTTACTAAAAGCAGCTTTGGCAAATCCGTCCGTCCATTCTATCGGACCGATTTACTTCATTTTTATTTTATTCTCTCCAGAATTACCTGCCGGTAATCATGAGACATTGATAAGTCTCTAAATTCAGCCAACTATGAGTAATCACAAAATCAAATTATCAAATGGTCACTCCAATAATTTTTAGGCGAAGATTTACCCTAACCCGCAATACAGTCTGTGCTTATAAGGTTGCTAACTGACTAATACTTTCATTAATATCGTGATAAATGTGATTTTCATCCGTAGTTATGTCATTGCATGCAGCCATGTTTGATTAGAAACTCTCAAGCCAGAGTGTAAACACTTCCTCTGATCACGGAAGAATACTATTCCCTGCTAGATACTCTTTGATTCTCTAACCTTTCCCAGCTTCCAAATATATTCGACAGATGGCAGAGCGTTCCTAATAACTTACATGCTGCTAAATGAAAAAAAGTCTACATACAAACATACCCCATCATTATCTGGGAACACCTATTGAAGGATAACCTAGCTACAATAAAAAGAGTGAAGGCATGTATCTCAGAATGTTCCTTGCCTGGCAGAAAATGCTTCTTCAAGACTAACGTATGAGCTCACAAGACAATCGTTCTCTATATAGAAGAACTGCGATTAAAAATACCGTTGACTTCTAACTTATACTATACCAATCTTTACATCAAGAGCTGCAGGATTAAAAAAAAAGCATTTATATAGATAGATTTTTGCCATAAAGACGGCATGATGACGTAAGAATGGACGAATTCTGGCTACGACTTGCGGCATACTATCACGCGGTTCTTATTAAATGTTCGCAAAACTAGTGAAAAAGGCAGACAAAACAATATGACTAGGACAGGTGCAGGTGACAGGCATATCAAGACGAGTTTTCTGACCTAGTTATAACTAATGCTGCAGGGCAGCGCGGCTCCTCTAGTATGATATCAACTGAATTAATATTTATCTCCAGCATTTCTCAAGTTTTTAAATTATTTATCTTTGGGAAGGAAATGTTGCAGAGACCTAGGGCAGGTCCTAAATGTAGCTAAGCCTTGGCCCAGTGAAGAGTGGTCAGCTTGTTTTTTAGAAGAACGAGTCACCCTCGGCTTTGTCAGCAAGAAAATGGCTACCGCCATTGTCCCGCCAATGTCAATGGATTCCTAATTAATGGGATTCTGAGAAATACATCTCCCATTTCTTTCTCTCTTTTCCTTTCTTCCGAGCTCCTTTTCTCTCCTCTACAATGCTATTTTTTAATTTTGATCCTCTGAAGGCATAACAAGAGCTCCTTTCAGCTGCACACAGCACCGCCCTCCGTCAGGCCAGACTTAGTAAATGAGGAGATTTGATAATGGAAAATAGAACCTAGCCCAATAACGACATCGAGCCTCATTTAACCCTTTACCAGAACGTAGTATTAGCATAACATTGTACTCATTATGTAGGGTATTTTAAATGAGGATAACAACAAGGGAAACATCCTTATTATTTCACCAACTCTAAACAATAATCTTTTGATGTTGATTGTGTTAACTAATATTTAAGTCAAATATTCGCCTGCTGTTTGTTTTGCTTTTGTGCATCACCTGCTTCAACAATCCCTGTTCAAAATGTTCTCAAAAATGTTAGGACACACGCAGATTGTTTAGGACAGGAGATCAGAAAGAAGAATACAAAAATCTATCACTTACTTTGAAGGTTTCTGGCTCAATGTTCTCCTAAAGCTCTTGGGATCCTGTAAAATACATACCGTTCCTTGAAAAGCGCTATATCAACACACTCAAGCGAATGTGAGTCTTAGTCTGCGGATAAATCACTTGCCGGGGAACCCGTGAACTCACTGTGACGTATTTTTATTATTATTAACAAATACATCGAAATTGAGATATATCCTGCTGGTAATGATCACTAACAGTAATCTATATATATAAAATAACTTGTCCTGACTGACTGACTGACTGATTCATCATCGCCGAGCCAAAACTACTGGACATAAAGAAATGAAATTTTGGGCATATATTCATATTAAGATGTAGGTGCTCGCTAAGAGAGGATTTTTGGATATTCCTTCGCTAAGGGGGTGAAAAGGGGGGTGAAATTTTAAAATGAGTGTATCTATATCTCAAAACTTTAAACGTTTATAGATGTAAAAATTGGTATTTAGAATCTTCTTTAAAAATAAGGAAACACGTATTTTTTTGTTTTCAGAACATCCCAATAGGAGGGGTGAAAAAGGGTGAAAATGGGGGAAAAAGGTTGAATGCCTTTAATCAGGATACCGGTACTTATATCTCAGAAACTGAAGCTATTACAGACCTGAAAATTGGTATTTTTGATCTCTTTTAAAAATAAAGAAACACGTATATTTTTGTTTTTGGAAAATCCAATTAATGAGAGGGTGAAAAAGGGGTGAAATTTTAGAATGAGTGAATCTATATCTCCAAACTTTTAAAGTTTTCAGATGTAAAAATTGGTATTTAGAATCGCCATTAAAAATAAAGAAACACGTATTTTTTTTTTCGGAAAATCGCAATAGGAGGAGTGAAAAGGGGTGAAAAAGGGTTTCAATGCCTTTAATGAGGCTACTTATATCTCAGAAACTGAATATATTACAGACCTGAATATTGGTGTTTGGGATCTCCTTTAAAAATAAAGAAATACGTATTTTTTGTTTCTGGACAAAACAATTAAGGGGGGGGTGAAAAGGGGGTTATATTTTAAAATGAGTGTATCTATATCTCAAAACTTTTAAAGGTTATAGATGTGAAAATTGGTATTTAGAATCCCCTTTAAAAATAAAGAAACACGTATGTTTTGTTTTCAGAAAATCCTAATAGGAAGGGTGGAAAAGGTTGAAAAAGCGGTCCAATGCCTTTCATGAGTCTACTTATATTTCAGAACCTGAAGATATTACAGACCAAAAAATTGGTGTTTGGGATCTCCTTTAAAAATAAAGAAACACGTTTTTTTGTGTTTTTGGAAAATCCAATTAATGGGGGGGGGGGTGAAAAGGAGGTGATTTTTTAAAATGTGTGTATCTATATCTCAAAACTTTTAAAGTTTATAGATGTAAAAATTGGTATTTAGAATCATCTTTAAAAATAAAGAAACACGTATTCTTTTGTTTTCGGAAAATCCCAATAGGAAGGGTGTAAAAGGGTGAATAATGGGTTGAATGCCTTTAGTGAGGCTACTTATGCTTCAGAACCTGAAGATATTACAGACCTGAAAATTGTTATTTGGGATCTATTTAAAAGTAAAGAAATACGTATTTTTTCGTTTTTGGAAAATCCAAATATTGGGGGGTGAAGAGGGGGTGAATTTTTTAAAATGAGTGTGTCTACATCTTAAAACTTTAAAATTTACAGATGTAAAAATTGGTAGTTAGAATCTCCTCTAAAAATAAAGGAATATGTATTTTTTGTTTCCTGTAAATCCCAATAGGAGGGGTGTAAAAGGGTGAAAAATGGGTTGAATGCCTTTAATGAGGATACATATATCTCAGAAACGAAAGATATTACAGAACTGAAAATTTGTATATGGTATCTCCTTTAAAAATAAAGAAACACGTATTTTTTTAGTTTTCGGAAAATCCAATTAATGGCGGTTAAACAGGAGTGACAAATTGGGGTGAATTTTTTGAAAGACAATATCTACAGAATATCTTGGAAACGTAAAATGTTACAGACGTAAAAAGTGGGTGTTTGGAATCTCCTGTAAATGTAAAGAAACATAGGTGATTTGTTTTTGGAAACTCCACTTAAGGGGTACTCAAAAGGGGCGAAATTTTAAAATGAGAATTTTTACAGTATATCTAAAAAAACTTAACATATTGCAGAAGTGAAAAATGGTATTTGTTATCTCTATTAAACATAAAGAAACGTGTATTTTCAATTTTCGGAAATACCACTTGGGTTGAGGGGGGGGAGGAGGTAAAAGTGACTGAAAATGGTATTGAATTCTTTTAATTAGGCTACTGATATCTCAAAAATGAAGATGTTACAGACGTGAAATTTGATATTTACAATCTGCTTTAAAAGTAAAGAAACACGTACACTCGGAAAATCCAATGAAGTGGTGGGGGGCGGGGTGAAAGAATTGAAAAATTAATTGACTTAATTGTATGAGAATATATACATCTAATAAAAATTAAAGTTGTTACAGACGTGAAAATTCGTATTTGGATCTCCTTTAAAAACAAAGAAAAACGCGGTTGGGAGGTGGGGGAATAATCTTGGAGGGCGGGAGTGTAAAGGAGTTGAATTCCTTTCATGAGGACACTTAAATCAAAAACTGAAGAATTTAGAGTCGTGATAATTGGTATTTAGAGATCCTTTACTATTAAAGAAACAAGTATTTTTGCGGGAAAATTCACTTAATGGGGGGGGGGGGGGAGGGTAGTGTGAAATGAAGTGAAAAATAAAATTATTTTTATGGGGATACTTATATCTCAAAACTGAAGGTAATAGACGTGAACATTGGTGTTTGGAATCTCCTTTAAACATAAGGAAACACGTCTTCCTTTTTGGTGGGGGGGGGGGGGGGTGGCGGTAAATAAACTTAACGGCGGTGGGGTGTAGAAGGAGGTGAGACCAATTGATTTTACTGTTCTTAATGTACTTATAAGGATCCTCCGTTGCTCAGGCGGCAGCGCGCCGGCCTCTCACAGCTGGGTTCCGTGGTTCAAATCCCGGTCACTCCATGTGACATTCGTGCTGGACAAAACGGAGGCGGGACAGGTTTTTCTCCGGATACTCCGGTTTTCCCTGTCATCAGCCATTCCAGCAACACATAATAGTAATAATAATAATAATAATAATAATAATAATAATGTTCCGGACCGTCGTCAAATGTGCGGACCGCGCTGGAAACGGCTCCTGGACGGGTAATGACTAAGAATGCAGTCCGGCCGCGGGTTCAGTGCCGCCAAGGCACCCAATACGACACCACGCCGGATCTCCTGAAGGATTTTATCCATATTAAAAATGATTATAGGAAAAGATGGCAAAGAATTACGCACCCAACTGACCGGGAGGAATATCTGAGCCTAGCCCGGGAAGTACGAAATCGATTGCTGGAAAGGAAGATTGAAGAATGGGAGGAAACGTGCCGTAATCTAATAGAAAACGAGTCAGATCAGGAATTTTGGTGGATTCTCGCAGAAAACGAGTCAGATCGCGAAAGTCGGCAGATTATATATCTAAAACAATAAGCATTCAATTATAAATTTCAGGATAATACCGTAGCGAAGCACGGGTATCTTGCTAGTATGGCAATAAAATTAAAACATAATTACCCAACAACAACAACGAGACCAAGAGTACAACAAGTAATTCCATTTGAAGAAAATATTACAAGAAATACTACAAGTTTAACATTCTAAATCCAGCATAAGGAAACACAAATCACACACAACTTAAGCATTTCCAGTGCTTAACACTACGGTTTAAATTCTATAGGTTGAGCTTATTAGTAGCTTAATTTCACAATACCGTCATATACAAATTCACATGTTTCGTTGTAAACTCAACATCAATAAATAGATGTTGGAATTGTCTTCCTGAAGCTTTTAGGCGAATAAAAGAGGCAATGAAACAAATGAGTACTTATTATTATTATTATTATTATTATTATTATTATTATTATTATTATTATTATTATTATTATTATTATTATTATTATTGTCCGCCTCTGTGGTGTAGTAGTTAGCGTGATTAGCTGCCACCCCCGGAGGCCCGGGTTCGATTCCCGGCTCTGCCACGAAATTTGAAAAGTGGTACGAGGGCTGGAACGGGGTCCACTCATCCTCGGGAGGTCAACTGAGTAGAGGTGGGTTCGATTCCCACCTCAGCCATCCTGGAAGTGGTTTTCCATGGTTTCCCACTTCTCCTCCAGGCGAATGCCGGGATGGTACCTAACTTAAGGCCACGGCCGCTTCCTTCCCTCTTCCTTGCCTATCCCTTCCAATCTTCCCATCCCTCCACAAGGCCCCTGTTCAGCATATCAGGTGAGGCCGCCTGGGCGAGGTACTGGTCATACTCCCCAGTTGTATCCCCCGACCAAGAGTCTGAAGCTCCAGGACAATACCCTTGAGGCAGTAGAGGTGGGATCCCTCGCTAAGTCCCAGGGAAAACCGAACCTGGAGGGTAAACAGATGATGATGATGATGATGATTATTATTATTATTATTATTATTATTATTATTATTATTATTATTATTATTATTATTATTATTATTATTATTATTTACGCAGTGACTTAGCTGTTGGTTTTCCACCCCGAAGGCCGAGTTTCGAATCCCTGAGGATTCTGGTGTGGAATTTTCACCTGAAGAATCACGAGGTGCAATGAAAGAAAGAAATAAAGAAAGAAAGAAAGAAAGAAAGAAAACTTCTGGTCAATACTCCGGAAGAGCTAGAATGTCTTCAACGACTCCAGGAATGACTTCAATGAGCAAGATTAGGTTTTATAGCAATGGTTTCTGGGTATTATTGAATTACAGCATATGTTTCACTAGAATTGGTGTTGTTAAGAATAAATTAATGAAACGTCAAATAAGGTACAAAGTCTATTAATCATTAATATGTTAACATACTGCACCATCCCCTGACGCTGCGTGGTCTAGATCAGCGCAGACGGTGCGTTGTGCGTCCGAAAAGAGGGGTCTAAAATATCTCAAACTAAAATTCACACACAATACTGGGAGAGGTTTTTTATAATTCATCTTCCTGAATGCCAACGGCCGTAGCCGTGTTGAAACACCGGATCCCGTGAGATTTCCGAAGTTAAGCAACATTGGGCGTGGTCAAGATTTGGATGGGTTGCCACGCGCTGTTGGTGGGGGTTAAAGGAAAGGAGGAGCGGAAAGGAACTGGCCACCCTACCGCACGTAAACTCCGGCTCAGGACACCTCTGCGGAGGTTCGGACCTGCCTTCGGGCAGAATACACCCTTACCTTTACCTTATCTTCCTGGATGAGAACTCGGCAAGGTAAAGAGGTAAAAACGACGGTTTTATTAACTAAAGACACAAAAATCTAATCAAAATAAAAACACATGCATATCCCTTCCAAGGTTCAAACTGAATTTACAGGTATACCGAAAATTACGCAACTTGAATCCATTAGTCATTAAAACACATCGGCTCACGTACCCGTGAGAAAAGAATTCTAAATAACATAGAACATAACGAATCTACGTCGTCTGACGGATATCCCGATAAATTTGACTGAAACTTTAGCCCGCAGGCTTCGATTTGATACTGTCTTTAGATAAGTAAAAAAAATAATGATCAACTCGAATTATAAGGGCCTAATTACTGTGATTTTCGTCAAATAAATCATTCAGCACATGATCTGGAGTACACACTCTCTCAGACCCTGTACAACTCATTAAGTCAGCCACAATTCTATCTTCAACTAGCAAATGTACCCGTGCTTCGCTACGGCATTCTACATTGTGTACGGATTTCTCCGTAAATTACTGTAAGGACAGTGAGTAAGATTATATTAAATTGCATGTCTCTTAGCGCTATCCGAAAAACAAAACAGGGAGAACGCCATATATGGTTTACGATGTAAGGTAGGCATTGGGGAAGTTTTGACAATAACGGTAGGCCACATTCCCCACTCCCATCACAATCGAGTTTGGGAGTTTCTACTGTAACGGCAGGCTCAATCCGCAACCGCCATTCACAGTTGAGATGGAATTTTTATTATAAAGAGAGGCCCATTTTCCTAATGCCAGTCACAGCCGAGTTGGAGATATTTGATTATAATCGAGAAATGCAGCTTCATCTGATGTATCAACAATAGAAACACGACAATAAATCATAGGACCATAGCTGTAGATCTCCCCAAATTGAACTGCAATTTTGCTACCAGTTTTGGAATACGACTTACCGTTTAGAAAAAAGAACTACCTCGAAACGAACATCTGCACCTTCATTAAAATGCATACATATTTTGACATTTTCCGGAGCCAAAAGTTATACACTTGAATAGCTTGGAATTGTGCCTCAAAGAACAGTGTGTCCAAGTTTTGGGATTAGCAATTGCATACATACGGATAAGTTAAGGAAGAAAGTAATACAGTTAAGAAAGTTGAAATTAATAGGAAATGGGATTATAACTGAGGACAGTCGGATAAGAAAGATATGTAAATACCAAGTGGTTGTATTGGAAAATAAATACCCCTCAATAAATTGTGATGGTATGAGTTACGGATATAAGAAGGTGGCAACAGAGGAGAAATTTAGGTGCAGGTATTCTTAGATACACAGATAAGAGGATGACTTAAGCCTAAAGAGACATGGCAAAGGCAAGAAATTAAAGCGGAAAACAGAAGTAGAATAGAAATATAGTAAAAATGATAGCTAATGCCAGAAAACACCTTACGGTGTGAAATAATGGGCTACATTCCCCAGTACTGTTCAAATATTAATAACGCCCCTTAGTGCTATCCAAGGACAATTGTAACTTCCAACGGTATTTCGCCAGTATCCCGCAAAATGGCCGAGTAACGTCTCTCTTGCTTTCTGCCCAAGGAACAACCACGAGTTTACAGGAATGAGGACGAAAATGGCAATATGTTACTTCCCTGCTGGCAAGCAGTCAGAGACGTTGCCATGGCAACCTGTAGGTTCATTGTCCGTCAATGCAGAGCATGAGACCCGCGGAAAATAGTATGTTTCTCTGTCATTCGAAGAGTGAGCGAAATTATGTACATAACAAAAGTTGTTTATAATGAAGGGACTTTGCACATATAGTCCACAGATTTTACAGAAAATCAATAGTGTAAGAGAAAATGGAAGAAAACTGTTCTGGTTTTCCTATAAACCCCCATCTTTTCAGATATTTTAAAGTCATATGCATATCAAAATCTACCCCGGGATGAGCATACTAAAAATATGAAGTTTGGCTGAGATCTATCCAGCCGTTCCGCCGTGATGGTGGAACAAACGGACAAACAGACAGACACGAAAAATAAAAACCACTGATACGGTCTTGAGTTGACCTAAAACAGATAAATATCTGAAAAATTGGCAAAACAAACGAAATTACAGACAGCGGACGCCCTACAACTTTATTTATATAGATTCCAGGCCTACGCACAATAATTATGGCTCATCATAGCCTCGTATTCAATAATCCCCGGTTCGAAATCTGCGCACGGATAGAGTTCGCCTGCCACTCTCCTAGGATGGCCCTACTGAATTCAATGTTGACGGTAACCTCTCTGCATATCATCGCTGTTCGGGCAAAAGGTCATATCTCACAATGCTCTTCCTGTCCATTATTTTCCGTAAGACTGATCACCCCTCCCAGGCACATATGGATAGGCAGTTCATCAGAATAATTTTCGTTGCGTTCATTTTTTATGTAAAGGAAAATGAACATTAAGTACATTATACTACAGGAGTGCGTAAGTTAGCCATGCAAACATACATTCCTATATTCCTAGGTACGGTAAGGTTCTTGTTCCTTCAGACCTAAGCATAGGAAAATGAACACAACGAATATTGTCCTGATGGATTATATATCCATATCTGGCTGGGAGGCGTGACCAGTCTTAAGGAAAATAATGGATAGGAAGAGCATTGCGAGATATGTCCTATAGCCAGTCAAAGTAGATGAGGGGAGTATTGAATACAACAGCAGACGCCCACCTGCTGACAGACACTATCGATTTGTAAACTATTAATAACTAGCAAGATAGCCGTGCTTCGCTAGAGTATTATACTGAAATTTATAATTGAATGCTTATTGTATTATATATTATCCACAGAAATTCGCGATGTGTCTCGTTTTCTGAGAGAATCCGCCAAAATTCGCGATCTGGCTCGTTTTCTAATAGATTACGGCAAGTTTCCTCCCATTTTCCAATCTTTTTTTTTCAGCAATCGATTTCGTACTTCCCGGGCTAGGTCCATGCATTCCCCCCGATCATTTGGGTCCCTAAATCTTTGCCATCCTTTCCTATAAGCATTTCTAATATGGATCAAATCCTTGGGTGCCTTGGCAGTACTGAAGCCGCGGCCGGACGGCATTCTTAGTCATTGCCCGTCCAGGACCCATTTGCAGCGCGGTCCGCACAGTTGACGACGGTCCAGAACATTATTATTATTATTATTATTATTATTATTATTATTATTATTATTATTATTATTATTATTATTATTATTAGATATTCTGGACCCCACAGCAAGATGCAAGACCGTTACTTGGCGGTAAATTACATCTGCTGCCATTGTCATTGTTGACAATGTGACCAGCACCACTGTCGCGCGTAGGCAAGTGTGCGGGATTTCTGGCGATACGAATGACTTCCGTGCATTATTGACCTTATTATAGAGGTGAACAATTTGACGGTCAATCGCATTCCTATCGTTTATTTCAAATGTGTTTAAATTTTTATTTATATGCCAGGAGAATCTACTGTAATCTAAGAACGTTCTCCGAAGGAAAAGATGGCTGTTGAAAACGCACCTAGGAAAGATTAAAAATGATCGGTTTATGATCAGAATAAATACATCGAAAATCTACAGCCTGTTCCAGTCATTCAACAGGGTCAAGAATAGAATGAATAAAGCCCCATCTAGTGGCGACAATAGGAACTGTGCCGGCTGCCGAAGCACTCCTCTGGGGCAATGATCGATGAATGGCAAATGAAATGAAATATTGGACAGCGTTGCTGGAATGAATGATGACAGGGAAAACCGGAATATCCGAAGAAAAACCTGTCCCACCTCCGTTTTGTCCAGCATGAATATCACATGGAGTGACCGGGATTTGAACCACGGAACCCAGTGGTGAGAGACCGGCGCGCTGCCGCCTGAGCAACGGAGGCTCCTTATAAGTACATTATGAACAGTAAAATCAATTGATCTCACCTCCATTTACACCCCACCGCTGTTAAGTTTATTTACCCCCCCCCCGCAAAAAATTAAAAGGAGTGTTTCTTTATGTTTAAAGGAGATTACAAACACCATTGTTCACGCCTATTACCTTCAATTTTGAGATATAAGTATTGCCAAAAAAAATAATTCACTTTTATTCACTTCCTTTCACATTCCTCCCCCCTCCCAACCGAATTTTCCGGCGAAAATACTTATTTCTTTAATAGTAAAGAATCTTCTAAATACCAATTATCACGACTCAAACTTCTTCAGTTTATGATTTATGTGTCCTCATGAAAGGAATTCAACTCCTTTTCACTCCCGCCCCCCAAGATGGTTTCCCTCGCAAAACGCGTTTTTCTTTGTTTTTGAAGGAGATCCAAATACCAATTTTCACGTCTGTAACATCTTCATTTTTGAGATATCAGTAGCCTAATTAAAACAAATGAACACCACTTTCAGTCACTTTTACCCAATCCCCCCCCCCACCGTACGCCCAAGTGGTATTTCCGAAAACTAAAAATACACGTTTCTTTATTCTTAATAGAGATAAAAAATACCATTTTTCACTTCTGTAACATGTTAAGTTATTTTAGATATACAGTACTGTAGAAATACTCATTTTAAAATTTCACCCCTTTTTTACATCCTCTTAAGTGGAGTTTCCGAAAACAAATCACCTATGCTTCTTTACATTTACACGAAATTCCAAATACTCACGTTTTATGTCTGTAACATTTTACGTTTCTCAGATATTCTGTAGATATTATCTTTCGGAAAATTCACCCCAATTTGTCACTCCTGTTTAACCGCCATTAATAGGATTTTCCAAAAACAAAAAATACGTGTTTCTTTATTTTTAAAGGAGATCCCAAATACAAATTTTCAGTTCTGTAATATCTTCAGTTTCTGAGATATATGTATCCTC
The DNA here is from genome assembly GCF_040414725.1 of Anabrus simplex. Lineage (NCBI taxonomy): Eukaryota > Metazoa > Arthropoda > Insecta > Orthoptera > Tettigoniidae > Anabrus > Anabrus simplex. Next base: position 860,515,663 of record NC_090265.1, on the reverse strand, counting down.
ATTAAAGGCATTCAACCCATTATTCACCCTTTTACACCCCTCCTATTGCACCCATAAGCGAATTTACCTAATTCATTTACAAATTAAAAATTGAATATTTCGCATATGGGATACTACAGGAGGCTGGGAAACTAGCAGTCACAAAGGAACTTTCTGGCGCCGGTGTGACGGCAAGTAGAATCCATGAAACTCTTCTTAGAGCACGACCAACTTGTAAACCGCCCTGAGTACTCCTTCCAATAAATTTTATGATACCGCCTAGGAGTGGCGACTTTCTGTTGGTTCTCACGAGAAAATCACGCGTTGAGGCCTGACCTACAAAGCTAGGACAAAGGGACAACGACAATACCCGCCAACTCTGAGGAGGAAATGGAAGCATCCACGCTACGAAGAGCGCGAAAGTCTCAGCCAATCACAAAATTCTAAATTTGAATGAACTGTCATAGCGGGAATCTACAGTCAGTATTTCGCTATCTGAAGACCGGTGTGGTGGTGACAAACAGTGTCCTGATTTCTTTATAATATTTGGAAATTTATCAGTGTGAATCGGTGGTTAATCAGTGCCTAATTAATAAAATTTAACTCCACACGGAGGGGTAATAGTGCCCAGAAGAATGAAGTGTCATGGCGGGATGGAGCCATTCACCGGAAGAAAATAACACCAGTGACGCGCGCCGTCGTGTGGATTATCCTGTGATCATTTCCCACGACGCAATATTACATGTAAGTCAGACGAAAATTAGGAAGTTTTGTACATCAATTTTGAAAACTTTAACCTACGGATGTACGATAAAGCGCTCCCGAGGGCTAGATCACTACGCCACATCCCTTCCGCAGAACTATTTTCAAGGTGGGGGAGAACTCTTTACAAAACCCAGCGACCAGGGGGTTGAATTCTCAGTGTGATTCTTCAGAATTCTCAGTGTGTTTCTTCAGATTCTCAGTGATTCTTTAGTATTCGCAGTGATTCTTCAGTATTCTCAGTGAAACTTCAGACTGACAGTGTGAATCAGAGCGACAGTGTGACAGAGGTGACAGCTAATTCAGTTAGTCAGCTTTACTTTTGGCTGGTAAGAAAGCGAGTAGAGACACTTGTAGGCATTTTGAGAAAGCCTTGTATTATTTTATTTGGGAGAGTAACATTTCAGAAAATGAACACTTTAACGAACTTTTACTATTTATGCAGGCAAGAGCTTCACTTTCAACACTTGGCTTAAATGAACTCACATCACGAGTCGAGAGGAACAAGTCCGTGTTTTCAGCACAATTACATAAAGCCTCTCTAACCCACGGGTAGTTTCACACTTGTTATCAGCATAAACTTCTCCACAACATTTGAAACTTTATTTTAGCCTGCTTTTACCACTTAATAAACTGTTTGGCAAGCGAGATGTTTACGGGGAGAGACTAGTAAAAGGCAGACAGGGAGGAGAATGACTTTTCTTTAATGAAGGCCACAGTGGTAGACCTTGAGCAAACAGTTATGTCCCGTTGGGGTTAATGTACGGTAAGCTCTATGTAAACAAAAGCTGAGAGACCAGAGTGCAGACCAACAGGTGATTTTCAGGTAGATAGCGGAGACGACCGGCCAACTTCACGACAGGAGTCTACAGTGCTATCGTCTAACCTTCACTGGAGTGCGAGAAATGCGAGTGTTTTATGTTAATGTAAGCGTGTGTTACGGCATGACAAAAATGTGTCAAAGTTGCGTGTGTGAAAATTTGGAATACCACAGCAGCTTCAAGATGGTATTCTAATTCACCATGACCGAGTCCGGAGGGTGAGCCAGCATGCCTCCATCACCAGGTATGAGCATCAATAAATAATGTAAATAAATATGTAGGACCGTGAGTAATCGATGATCAAATGTAGCTTAGAGTATTAGGTAGGATTGTAAATAATTCACAGTTTTATTATACTACTATAATAAGAATAATAATAATAATAATAATAATAATAATAATAATAATAATAATAATAATAATAATAATAATAATAATAATAATAATAATGATAATGTCGCACTTTCAGCTAGAGTTATTTGTGCATTTCGTTGAGGTAGATGTTGTTTGCGTGTTGTCATGGATTATTTCTGTAGTATGTCACTTTGACAGTTTAGGAAGCTATGATATTTGATCTATGAGTGTAATGCCGATTTATAATATAATTATTTTTCATCACGTTATTATATCGTTGGAGTTTTGATCTTGTAGACGCCGCCTCGTTGTTTTTTTTAATGTTTATTTTTGCTTTTATGCGCATTTCAGTTTGTTTATGTTGGGGAATCATCCTTCAGATGACCGTTTCTGGCAGTACCAATCCCGTGTATTTTTGCGACGATTTTTGGTAGACGCGAGTATTTATTTCTGTGTAGTTGCGGTTACACGTGTTTCAACATTTGTGTTTTGAGAGGCAATCTCGTCTTTTTTTTAATATAGAAACAGTGAGTGCCAGGAAGCCATTGATGAGTCAGCTCTGATATTTTGTGATATGTGAAGCAGAGAATGATCAAGAGTTCGAGCTAGATGATTAATATCCCTGATGATCTACGTTGATAATGGAAATGTGATTTTTGGACCATGTCATGAACTGTCGTAAGAAATCGTAATATGCACGACAGATATTTCGCCCGCCGGATACGAGCGAGGCCGTATTGTGAGAATAATGAATAATGATGACGTCGAGAATTAATGAGTAAATAGAATTGTGAAATGAATGATTTAACCAAGAGTGTTAAATGTGTTACGACATGGGTTATGATTGTAGGCAGAAGCCTGTATTTGTTTAAATAATTCCAGGGAAAGTAGATGCTCGGCAAATATGCTAGCTATTGTACAATGTGAGCAGAGCGACGAGTCAATGTGTTTTTCGATAGTTATGTAAAGTCATGGATGACATGAAATAACAGTAATTATTTTCCAGAAAGGTTAAGTGGTATCATGTCCAGACATTTGTCGTATGAGGTTAGAGATTGCCGTCAAATTCACAATATTTATAGTTTTGCTACTCGCAGCGGGGTATATTTTTTCTGGAGACTCCGATTTTATTTTGCGCATTCCATCCTTATTAATTTCCAGTAAGCTGCGATGGTGGGATCTAGTTTTGCTTATTTGTTTTCTTTCTGAGTGTTCTTTAGTACCGTTTATGTGTAGGACGTAAGCGTATGTGAATTATTTATATTTGATCTGATGTAAATAGATAGGTGTAGATAGGCTAGTTTTGTTTTCTGTATTTTCTTTGTCGGAGCAGTGTTTCTCCGTTAACAGATTTAATGATGTAAATAAGATTTCAGATGTTAGGTTAATGGATCATCGATTAAGTCACAGTCGAAACCATAGTAGTGGTATGCTCATACCAGGCATGTAGTAATTACCAAACCTTTTAAAATCCACTACATTTTATTTAGAAAATGAAGCGATCTTTAATAAACCAATTGTATAAAAACTGCCGCAATGAATGAGGTGAACAAGATGGCATCTGCCTCCATCTAGTGGTGGTACCACAAATAATGAGTTGATAATGAAATGCAGTTAGCGGCAAAATTCAATAGAAATTTTAATGTACAAGGATCGCTGTCATTTTGAAATGTTAACGTAAGGCACTTGGCCTAATCTTTTGGATTATTTTTTAAGAAGTCCAGTCTATCACAGACATGCAAGTGAAGTTTTAAAATTAGATGAGTGGTTGTAACACTCCGATTTATGTTTCAATAATTTATTTTGTTTAATCATGAGGTGTTTGAATAAGACAATGGTTATGTGGTAAACGAAGTGTGATGTTCATGGCTGTTTTCTTCGAATTATTCCTTATGTGATACACTTGGTTAGTGCAGTCTATGATTATTTTAGAGTTGGGTGTTTTACCAAATGAGCCACATGTGTTTAATATTTGATAACTCCTTTGAGTCAGTGGATTTGATGACGTAACTAATTACTTCATTGTGTTTCAACTACTTTTAATTTATTTGAGAGATATTTTTCTACGTAATATAATTCTGTAGGTCAAAGTAGGTGGTCTTTCTGACCAGAGTTTAAATTGAGTCACGTTATCAACTTGAAGACAGTGTCAACATAGTCTGGAATATTTTAATTAATGTGATTGACCTTCAGTCAGTTTATTAGGCAGATAATGGTGTTATCGTAAGCCAGATCCTCAATTTATTTTAATTTTTCTTAATCTCATTTATTTCATTTTGGTTTTTTTTCACCAGTCTAGTTCAATTACATTCCTTTTTGGCACTTTGCATTTTATTTAATAAATCAGTCTTTTATTTAAATTTTTAATTCAGTCTTTGGGTACCGTCATTTATAGTTAGTTTACCCCATCTTTTCATTTCCTCACTCCTTGATCGACGGGTGGCCTCTCTTCGGGGATAGCGGACGGTCACGACTGAGGAAGAAGAGTCTACATGCAGCGGTGAGTATCATTTACATGTCATTTATTACAGGAGCAGCCGGCGCACAGAAGAAGGAAGAGTTCACCGCAGTTGTTGCCTTGAAAAAGGGCACAGGGGCCGGAGTGAGGAGTGAAAAGCGTGTCGCCCACCTTTGGGTCAGATTTGCTTATCCCCGGGACTTTGCACTTTACATTTAATTTATTTTTGTACCCAGACTAACAGCCATGAACATAGGTTTACTGAGTGTTGATAAATATGAATGCTGTGATAGTACTGTTTGACAAGTAGTGGTATTAACCATAAATGACATGTTTTGTATAATTTTATCCAAATTTAGGATAAAATTGTTTTGTATTGGTGATTACTGTGTCTTGCATGTGTTGGAAGTATTGTTGGGGAACCTGAAGGTCTCAGTCGCTTCTCTCAGTATACAAAATGTCGATTAGTCAGGAGCAGTGGGACAGGTTAATAAAAACAATCAGTGATTTAAGTATAACAACTAATGAACTGAAATCCAGTCAGGCAGAATTGACTAATGAACTTAAAACAAGTCAAGATGAGTTGAAATCGAGTCAGGCCGAACTATCGAATAAGATAGAAAGTAGCCAGGCAGAATTAGCTATTGAACTTAAAATAAATCAAGATGAGTTAAAATCCAGTCAGGCCGAACTTGTAAACAAGATTGAGAGTAGCCAAGCCGAACTTGCAAATAAAGTAGAGGCAGTACGAGGACAGGTATTAGAAGAATTCAAACAGTGCGAGGTAAAGCTCGAACAAAAATTTATAAGGAGCCAGGTTGAATTGAAGAAGGAGTTACAGGCAAACCAGGACAAACTCATGCAGGCGTGTAATGCGAACAGGCAGGAGACAATGGAAGAAATAAAGAAATTAGCAGATGTAAAGGCACAAATACAAGAACAGATAGACAGCCATAGCGCGACTGTTGAGGAAAGTATGAGGGAAACCAGGGTGATGATACAAGATCAGGGCAAGGATTTAGCTCAAGGTATCATACTCTTGGAAGAACGAATAGATAAAATTGAGGACGAGACCAGGAAAGAAATGAGTAAAGTATGCGTGCAGGTTGGAGAGACTCAGGAGAAAATGAGTAACGAAATCATGACCCTAAAGTCGGAAACCCAGGACATTACAAAGAAGTTAACAGAACTGTCGGAGAAGATAGCAGAGACTGAGGGTGAGATTACACTCAGTGAGCAGTCAATAAGACAGGAATTTAACGAGGTCATTGAGGGAAAAATCCAGGCAATTAAGACCCAGGGCGAAAACCTGTCGACCTTAGTCAAGCTGCTGGTAGACAAGCAGGCAGCAGAGTCGCAGGTAGTAAAGGAAATTAGGATACAGCCGCAGTGTGAGCAGACAGAGAGCGAGCCGATAACACAGGTATTTAACGTGGAAAGGACAATGCCGGAAGGTACACAAAGAACTGAAGCTTCCACCCAGATAATTAACATTGTGCGTACAAGTGACGATCAACCAAAGAAATTTAGTGGAACGTCACAAATTACCCCAAAAGTATATCTTAGGGAATTAAAACAATATTTCCAAGATATCAAAGTCCCAGAAGACAAGAAACTACGTATTGTAGAAAAATACCTAGAGGGACAGGCAAAGACATGGTACTATGGTTTCGTGGATACGTTTAAGACATTCGAAGATTTCGAAAAAGCTTTCCTCGAAAGGTACTGGTCCTTGTCAACTCAACAAGCACTCAGAATGGACTTGTACACTCGCAAGTACATGTCAACACAGCCCACACGTTATCTAGACTTTTTCTTAACACAATTGGTGAAACTTAGACAATTAGACTCCCCTGTGTCTGACGCAGAAATCGTTCAGACAATAATCAAGCAATTTCCGCCGGACGTGCAGCGAATGCTAATTACGGCGAGGGTAGATGATCCAGCTCAAGTTGAAGCAATTTTAAGGGAGCTAGACGCCACATCAACCAGTAATGTACCGCAGAGAGTAACTAGGCAGACGCAAGAACATAGGGCTTACCTAGCTAATGCCACAAATGAGAATGCACGAGGCAACGCGCAGGTAAACGGCCCGAATTCAGGTGCTGTACCACGGCGAGATATGAACACGAGACGCCAGGAGGAAGAAACCCAACGTCCGTGGTATAGAAAACCTAATTATCCAGACAGGCGACCGAGATACCAGGACAGGCAGCCGTACCAAAGGAGGTACCTCTCACGAGATAGAAGGCGATGGGAAGATAGAGGAAGAGACAGGCCTTATTATCGTGACCCTGAAAGAAGATGGAACGAGAGAAGAAATTACCAGCGAGATAGGAACTCGGACCCGAGATACCAAGAGGGGCGCCGATATATTAATGACCTGAATAGTAAACAGCAGCGCGACCCGTGGAAGCAGGCAATCGAATCCCAGGATATGAACCCGGATATCACGGGAGCCGAAAGCCACGAGTCTCAGCCAGCCAGGAGAGAAACCCAGAACAGCAGACCACTAAACCCAGAGGCACCCGTACGTAAGTAAACTGGTGCTAGGAAGAAAGAATATCTTCCGAATTGGAATTAAGGACTCCATCGGACAGCTTAGATATTTATGGAAAAATCCCGAAATCACGGAGAAGCAATCAGTTTATATTAGTCACCATGGATGTAGTTTCGAAATTTACAAACCTTTCTCCAATGCAAAAGGCCAATACTAGGTCAGTTTTGAGATGCCTTAATAGGGAAATAATTCCGGCTATGGGAAAACCGGAGAAATTATTAACAGATCACGGAACACAGTTCACCTCCGCAGAGTTCAAAACAGGTTTACGGCAACTAGGAATACAGCATGTTCTGAGTTCAACACGTCACCCAGAGTCGAACCCGGCAGAAAGAGTAATGAAAGTCATCGCAAAACTCAGCAGAATTTATATCCCAGAACAGCATTGGCGATGGGTCGATATTCTCCCATTGATCACTGACTGCATAAATAATACTGTCCATGAAGCAACAGCGAAAATCCCGGCCACAGTGCACAATGGTTTACAACCGGCAAGACCGTGGAATCCAGTCGTCAATTGTCCGCCAGAACCCCTATTATCTCCGGAAGTGTGTACACAACAGGTACAGGAGCGTTTAAGAGAGCAAGCTTACCGCAGGCTGAGAAGGGTTCGAGGAAGAAAATTTCACAGGCCATTAACAGTAGGTGAAATGGTATTGATCCGTAGACCAGCCATCTCCGATCCAGAAAGGAAGTATTACGCAAAATTCGCACCATTGTACATCGGTCCTTACCGCATTGTTCAAGATATGCAAAACAATGCATATAAGATTAGAAGTTTAGATGGAGATAATGAAATGGTTATGAATGCATCCAATCTTAAAATATATAAAATAGCACCAGGCGCAGCTCAAGTGAATCTCGTGGAAAAACCAAGGAGCTCAAACGCAGGAGAAGACACAAGTTCCGGCACGGAAGAAGAAGATGATGATGATGACCCGTGTACTTAAGCAGAAGAAGAAGATGACCAGGAAACCCTATCAACGAACCTAGGAGACGACAGTCATTTCGAGGTTGAGGCAGGTCAACAAACAGAAGAAAATTGTCCGGAATGCGAACAGAACTCAGCCGAGATACTGGCAGTCATGAAACAGATTGCAGATGACCTCGAGAGAGACAACAAGAGTTTAGAGAAAGAAATCAGAGAAAAACTCAGACATAAGCAGAGGTATGCTTCATAGACAGAAGTATACATTCGCTTATGGCTGCAAGTATGTGTAATCATTGGTTCAATTGAGAAATCTTCCACTATCGCGTAAGATTTCTAACGTCGTAGGGGAGCATTGCACCCATAAGCGAATTTACCTAATTAATTTACAAATTAAAAGTTGAATATTTCGCATATGGGATACTACAGGAGGCTGGGAAACTAGCAGTCACAAAGGAACTTTCTGGCGCCGGTGTGACGGCAAGTAGAATCCATGAAAATCTTCTTAGAGCACGACCAACTTGTAAACCGCCCTGAGTACTCCTTCCAATAAATTTTATGATACCGCCTAGGAGTGGCGACTTTCTGTTGGTTCTCACGAGAAAATCACGCGTTGAGGCCTGACCTACAAAGCTAGGACAAAGGGACAACGACAATACCCGCCAACTCTGGGGAGGAAATGGAAGCATCCGCGCTACGAAGAGCGCGAAAGTCTCAGCCAATCACAAAATTCTAAATTTGAATGAACTGTCATAGCGGGAATCTACAGTCAGTATTTCGCTATCTGAAGCCCGGTGTGGTGGTGAAAAACAGTGTCCTGATTTCTTTATAATATTTGGAAATTTATCAGTGCGAATCGGTGGTTAATCAGTGCCTAATTAATAAAATTTAACTCCACACGGAGGGGTAATAGTGCCCAGAAGAATGAAGTGTCATGGCGGGATGGAGCCATTCACCTGAAGAAAATAACACCAGTGACGCGCGCCGTCGTGTGGATTATCCTGTGATCATTTCCCACGACGCAATATTACATGTAAGTCAGACGAAAATTAGGAAGTTTTGTACATAAATATTGAAAACTTTAACCTACGGATGTACGATAAAGCGCTCCCGAGGGCTAGATCACTACGCCACATCCCTTCCACAGAACTATTTTCAAGGTGGGGGGAGAACTCTTTACAAAACCCAGCGACCAGGGGGTTGAATTCTCAGTGTGATTCTTCAGAATTCTCAGTGTGTTTCTTCAGATTCTCAGTGATTCTTTAGTATTCGCAGTGATTCTTCAGTATTCTCAGTGAAACTTCAGATTGACAGTGTGAATCAGAGCGACAGTGTGACAGAGGTGACAGCTAATTCAGTTAGTCAGCTTTACTTTTGGCTGGTAAGAAAGCGAGTAGAGACACTTGTAGGCATTTTGAGAAAGCCTTGTATTATTTTATTTGGGAGAGTAACATTTCAGAAAATGAACACTTTAACGAACTTTTACTATTTATGCAGGAAAGAGCTACACTTTCAACACTTGGCTTAAATGAACTCACATCACGAGTCGAGAGGAACAAGTCCGTGTTTTCAGCACAATTACATAAAGCCTCTCTAACCCACGGGTAGTTTCACACTTGTTATCAGCATAAACTTCTCCACAACATTTGAAACTTTATTTTAGCCTGCTTTTAATACTTAATAAACTGTTTGGCAAGCGAGATGTTTACGGGGAGAGACTAGTAAAAGGCAGACAGGGAGGAGAATGACTTTTCTTTAATGAAGGCCACAGTGGTAGACCTTGAGCAAACAGTTATGTCCCGTTGGGGTTAATGTACGGTAAGCTCTATGTAAACAAAAGCTGAGAGACCAGAGTGCAGACCAACAGGTGATTTTCAGGTAGATAGCGGAGACGACCGGCCAACTTCACGACAGGAGTCTACAGTGCTATCGTCTAACCTTCACTGGAGTGCGAGAAATGCGAGTGTTTTATGTTAATGTAAGCGTGTGTTACGGCATGACAAAAATGTGTCAAAGTTGCGTGTGTGAAAATTTGGAATACCACAGCAGCTTCAAGATGGTATTCTAATTCACCATGACCGAGTCCGGAGGGTGAGCCAGCATGCCTCCATCACCAGGTATGAGCATCAATAAATAATGTAAATAAATATGTAGGACCGTGAGTAATCGATGATCAAATGTAGCTTAGAGTATTAGGTAGGATTGTAAATAATTCACAGTTTTATTATACTACTATAATAATAATAATAATAATAATAATAATAATAATAATAATAATAATAATAATAATAATAATAATAATAATAATAATAATAATAATAATGATAATGTCGCACTTTCAGCTAGAGTTATTTGTGCATTTCGTTGAGGTAGATGTTGTTTGCGTGTTGTCATGGATTATTTCTGTAGTATGTCACTTTGACAGTTTAGGAAGCTATGATATTTGATCTATGAGTGTAATGCCGATTTATAATATAATTATTTTTCATCACGTTATTATATCGTTGGAGTTTTGATCTTGTAGACGCCGCCTCGTTGTTTTTTTTTAATGTTTATTTTTGCTTTTATGCGCATTTCAGTTTGTTTATGTTGGGGAATCATCCTTCAGATGACCGTTTCTGGTAGTACCAATCCCGTGTATTTTTGCGACGATTTTTGGTAGACGCGAGTATTTATTTCTGTGTAGTTGCGGTTACACATGTTTCAACATCTGTGTTTTGAGAGGCAATCTCGTCTTTTTTTAATATAGAAACAGTGAGTGCCAGGAAGCCATTGATGAGTCAGCTCTGATATTTTGTGATATGTGAAGCAGAGAATGATCAAGAGATCGAGCTAGATGATTAATATCCCTGATGATCTACGTTGATAATGGAAATGTGATTTTTGGACCATGTCATGAACTGTCGTAAGAAATCGTAATATGCACGACAGATATTTCGCCCGCCGGATACGAGCGAGGCCGTATTGTGAGAATAATGAATAATGATGACGTCGAGAATTAATGAGTAAATAGAATTGTGAAATGAATGATTTAACCAAGAGTGTTAAATGTGTTACGACATGGGTTATGATTGTAGGCAGAAGCCTGTATTTGTTTAAATAATTCCAGGGAAAGTAGATGCTCGGCAAATATGCTAGCTATTGTACAATGTGAGCAGAGCGACGAGTCAATGTGTTTTTCGATAGTTATGTAAAGTCATGGATGACATGAAATAACAGTAATTATTTTCCAGAAAGGTTAAGTGGTATCATGTCCAGACATTTGTCGTATGAGGTTAGAGATTGCCGTCAAATTCACAATATTTATAGTTTTGCTACTCGCAGCGGGGTATATTTTTTCTGGAGACTCCTATTTTATTTTGCGCATTCCATCCTTATTAATTTCCAGTAGGCCGCGATGGTGGGATCTAGTTTTGCTTATTTGTTTTCTTTCTGAGTGTTCTTTAGTACCGTTTATGTGTAGGACGTAAGCGTATGTGAATTATTTATATTTGATCTGATGTAAATAGATAGGTGTAGATAGGCTAGTTTTGTTTTCTGTATTTTCTTTGTCGGAGCAGTGTTTCTCCGTTAACAGATTTAATGATGTAAATAAGATTTCAGATGTTAGGTTAATGGATCATCGATTAAGTCACAGTCGAAACCATAGTAGTGGTATGCTCATACCAGGCATGTAGTAATTACCAAACCTTTTAAAATCCACTACATTTTATTTAGAAAATGAAGCGATCTTTAATAAACCAATTGTATAAAAACTGCCGCAATGAATGAGGTGAACAAGATGGCATCTGCCTCCATCTAGTGGTGGTACCACAAATAATGAGTTGATAATGAAATGCAGTTAGCGGCAAAATTCAATAGAAATTTTAATGTACAAGGATCGCTGTCATTTTGAAATGTTAACGTAAGGCACTTGGCCTAATCTTTTGGATTATTTTTTAAGAAGTCCAGTCTATCACAGACATGCAAGTGAAGTTTTAAAATTAGATGAGTGGTTGTAACACTCCGATTTATGTTTCAATAATTTATTTTGTTTAATCATGAGGTGTTTGAATAAGACAATGGTTATGTGGTAAACGAAGTGTGATGTTCATGGCTGTTTTCTTCGAATTATTCCTTATGTGATACACTTGGTTAGTGCAGTCTATGATTATTTTAGAGTTGGGTGTTTTACCAAATGAGCCACATGTGTTTAATATTTGATAACTCCTTTGAGTCAGTGGATTTGATGACGTAACTAATTACTTCATTGTGTTTCAACTACTTTTAATTTATTTGAGAGATATTTTTCTACGTAATATAATTCTGTAGGTCAAAGTAGGTGGTCTTTCTGACCAGAGTTTAAATTGAGTCACGTTATCAACTTGAAGACAGTGTCAACATAGTCTGGAATATTCTAATTAATGTGATTGACCTTCAGTCAGTTTATTAGGCAGATAATGGTGTTATTGTAAGGCAGATCCTCAATTTATTTTAATTTTTCTTAATCTCATTTATTTCATTTTGTTTTTTTTCACCAGTCTAGTTCAATTACATTCCTTTTTGGCACTTTGCATTTTATTTAATAAATCAGTCTTTTATTTAAATTTTTAATTCAGTCTTTGGGTACCGTCATTTATAGTTAGTTTACCCCATCTTTTCATTTCCTCACTCCTTGATAGACGGGTGGCCTCTCTTCGGGGATAGCGGACGGTCACGACTGAGGAAGAAGAGTCTACATGCAGCGGTGAGTATCATTTACATGTCATTTATTACAGGAGCAGCCGGCGCACAGAAGAAGGAAGAGTTCACCGCAGTTGTTGCCTTGAAAAGGGCACAGGGGCCGGAGTGAGGAGTGAAAAGCGTGTCGCCCACCTTTGGGTCAGATTTGCTTATCCCCGGGACTTTGCACTTTACATTTAATTTATTTTTGTACCCAGACCAACAGCCATGAACATAGGTTTACTGAGTGTTGATAAATATGAATGCTGTGATAGTACTGTTTGACAAGTAGTGGTATTAACCATAAATGACATGTTTTGTATAATTTTATCCAAATTTAGGATAAAATTGTTTTGTATTGGTGATTACTGTGTCTTGCATGTGTTGGAAGTATTGTTGGGGAACCTGAAGGTCTCAGTCGCTTCTCTCAGTATACAAAATGTCGATTAGTCAGGAGCAGTGGGACAGGTTAATAAAAACAATCAGTGATTTAAGTATAACAACTAATGAACTGAAATCCAGTCAGGCAGAATTGACTAATGAACTTAAAACAAGTCAAGATGAGTTGAAATCGAGTCAGGCCGAACTATCGAATAAGATAGAAAGTAGCCAGGCAGAATTAGCTATTGAACTTAAAATAAATCAAGATGAGTTAAAATCCAGTCAGGCCGAACTTGTAAACAAGATTGAAAGTAGCCAAGCCGAACTTGCAAATAAAGTAGAGGCAGTACGAGGACAGGTATTAGAAGAATTCAAACAGTGCGAGGTAAAGCTCGAACAAAAATTTATAAGGAGCCAGGTTGAATTGAAGAAGGAGTTACAGGCAAACCAGGACAAACTCATGCAGGCGTGTAATGCGAACAGGCAGGAGACAATGGAAGAAATAAAGAAATTAGCAGATGTAAAGGCACAAATACAAGAACAGATAGACAGCCATAGCGCGACTGTTGAGGAAAGTATGAGGGAAACCAGGGTGATGATACAAGATCAGGGCAAGGATTTAGCTCAAGGTATCATACTCTTGGAAGAACGAATAGATAAAATTGAGGACGAGACCAGGAAAGAAATGAGTAAAGTATGCGTGCAGGTTGGAGAGACTCAGGAGAAAATGAGTAACGAAATCATGACCCTAAAGTCGGAAACCCAGGATATTACAAAGAAGTTAACAGAACTGTCGGAGAAGATAGCAGAGACTGAGGGTGAGATTACACTCAGTGAGCAGTCAATAAGACAGGAATTTAACGAGGTCATTGAGGGAAAAATCCAGGCAATTAAGACCCAGGGCGAAAACCTGTCGACCTTAGTCAAGCTGCTGGTAGACAAGCAGGCAGCAGAGTCGCAGGTAGTAAAGGAAATTAGGATACAGCCGCAGTGTGAGCAGACAGAGAGCGAGCCGATAACACAGGTATTTAACGTGGAAAGGACAATGCCGGAAGGTACACAAAGAACTGAAGCTTCCACCCAGATAATTAACATTGTGCGTACAAGTGACGATCAACCAAAGAAATTTAGTGGAACGTCACAAATTACCCCAAAAGTATATCTTAGGGAATTAAAACAATATTTCCAAGATATCAAAGTCCCAGAAGACAAGAAACTACGTATTGTAGAAAAATACCTAGAGGGACAGGCAAAGACATGGTACTATGGTTTCGTGGATACGTTTAAGACATTCGAAGATTTCGAAAAAGCTTTCCTCGAAAGGTACTGGTCCTTGTCAACTCAACAAGCACTCAGAATGGACTTGTACACTCGCAAGTACATGTCAACACAGCCCACACGTTATCTAGACTTTTTCTTAACACAATTGGTGAAACTTAGACAATTAGACTCCCCTGTGTCTGACGCAGAAATCGTTCAGACAATAATCAAGCAATTTCCGCCGGACGTGCAGCGAATGCTAATTACGGCGAGGGTAGATGATCCAGCTCAAGTTGAAGCAATTTTAAGGGAGCTAGACGCCACATCAACCAGTAATGTACCGCAGAGAGTAACTAGGCAGACGCAAGAACATAGGGCTTACCTAGCTAATGCCACAAATGAGAATGCACGAGGCAACGCGCAGGTAAACGGCCCGAATTCAGGTGCTGTACCGCGGCGAGATATGAACACGAGACGCCAGGAGGAAGAAACCCAACGTCCGTGGTATAGAAAACCTAATTATCCAGACAGGCGACCGAGATACCAGGACAGGCAGCCGTACCAAAGGAGGTACCTCTCACGAGATAGAAGGCGATGGGAAGATAGAGGAAGAGACAGGCCTTATTATCGTGACCCTGAAAGAAGATGGAACGAGAGAAGAAATTACCAGCGAGATAGGAACTCGGACCCGAGATACCAAGAGGGGCGCCGATATATTAATGACCTGAATAGTAAACAGCAGCGCGACCCGTGGAAGCAGGCAATCGAATCCCAGGATATGAACCCGGATATCACGGGAGCCGAAAGCCACGAGTCTCAGCCAGCCAGGAGAGAAACCCAGAACAGCAGACCACTAAACCCAGAGGCACCCGTACGTAAGTAAACTGGTGCTAGGAAGAAAGAATATCTTCCGAATTGGAATTAAGGACTCCATCGGACAGCTTAGATATTTATGGAAAAATCCCGAAATCACGGAGAAGCAATCAGTTTATATTAGTCACCATGGATGTAGTTTCGAAATTTACAAACCTTTCTCCAATGCAAAAGGCCAATACTAGGTCAGTTTTGAGATGCCTTAATAGGGAAATAATTCCGGCTATGGGAAAACCGGAGAAATTATTAACAGATCACGGAACACAGTTCACCTCCGCAGAGTTCAAAACAGGTTTACGGCAACTAGGAATACAGCATGTTCTGAGTTCAACACGTCACCCAGAGTCGAATCCGGCAGAAAGAGTAATGAAAGTCATCGCAAAACTCAGCAGAATTTATATCCCAGAACAGCATTGGCGATGGGTCGATATTCTCCCATTGATCACTGACTGCATAAATAATACTGTCCATGAAGCAACAGCGAAAATCCCGGCCACAGTGCACAATGGTTTACAACCGGCAAGACCGTGGAATCCAGTCGTCAATTGTCCGCCAGAACCCCTATTATCTCCGGAAGTGTGTACACAACAGGTACAGGAGCGTTTAAGAGAGCAAGCTTACCGCAGGCTGAGAAGGGTTCGAGGAAGAAAATTTCACAGGCCATTAACAGTAGGTGAAATGGTATTGATCCGTAGACCAGCCATCTCCGATCCAGAAAGGAAGTATTACGCAAAATTCGCACCATTGTACATCGGTCCTTACCGCATTGTTCAAGATATGCAAAACAATGCATATAAGATTAGAAGTTTAGATGGAGATAATGAAATGGTTATGAATGCATCCAATCTTAAAATATATAAAATAGCACCAGGCGCAGCTCAAGTGAATCTCGTGGAAAAACCAAGGAGCTCAAACGCAGGAGAAGACACAAGTTCCGGCACGGAAGAAGAAGATGATGATGATGACCCGTGTACTTAAGCAGAAGAAGAAGATGACCAGGAAACCCTATCAACGAACCCAGGAGACGACAGTCATTTCGAGGTTGAGGCAGGTCAACAAACAGAAGAAAATTGTCCGGAATGCGAACAGAACTCAGCCAAGATACTGGCAGTCATGAAACAGATTGCAGATGACCTCGAGAGAGAGAACAAGAGTTTAGAGAAAGAAATCAGAGAAAAACTCAGACATAAGCAGAGGTATGCTTCATAGACAGAAGTATACATTCGCTTATGGCTGCAAGTATGTGTAATCATTGGTTCAATTGAGAAATCTTCCACTATCGCGTAAGATTTCTAACGTCGTAGGGGAGCATTGCACCCATAAGCGAATTTACCTAATTAATTTACAAATTAAAAGTTGAATATTTCGCATATGGGATACTACAGGAGGCTGGGAAACTAGCAGTCACAAAGGAACTTTCTGGCGCCGGTGTGACGGCAAGTAGAATCCATGAAAATCTTCTTAGAGCACGACCAACTTGTAAACCGCCCTGAGTACTCCTTCCAATAAATTTTATGATACCGCCTAGGAGTGGCGACTTTCTGTTGGTTCTCACGAGAAAATCACGCGTTGAGGCCTGACCTACAAAGCTAGGACAAAGGGACAACGACAATACCCGCCAACTCTGGGGAGGAAATGGAAGCATCCACGCTACGAAGAGCGCGAAAGTCTCAGCCAATCACAAAATTCTAAATTTGAATGAACTGTCATAGCGGGAATCTACAGTCAGTATTTCGCTATCTGAAGCCCGGTGTGGTGGTGAAAAACAGTGTCCTGATTTCTTTATAATATTTGGAAATTTATCAGTGCGAATCGGTGGTTAATCAGTGCCTAATTAATAAAATTTAACTCCACACGGAGGGGTAATAGTGCCCAGAAGAATGAAGTGTCATGGCGGGATGGAGCCATTCACCGGAAGAAAATAACACCAGAGACGCGCGCCGTCGTGTGGATTATCCTGTGATCATTTCCCACGACGCAATATTACATGTAAGTCAGACGAAAATTAGGAAGTTTTGTACATAAATATTGAAAACTTTAACCTACGGATGTACGATAAAGCGCTCCCGAGGGCTAGATCACTACGCCACATCCCTTCCACAGAACTATTTTCAAGGTGGGGGGAGAACTCTTTACAAAACCCAGCGACCAGGGGGTTGAATTCTCAGTGTGATTCTTCAGAATTCTCAGTGTGTTTCTTCAGATTCTCAGTGATTCTTTAGTATTCGCAGTGATTCTTCAGTATTCTCAGTGAAACTTCAGATTGACAGTGTGAATCAGAGCGACAGTGTGACAGAGGTGACAGCTAATTCAGTTAGTCAGCTTTACTTTTGGCTGGTAAGAAAGCGAGTAGAGACACTTGTAGGCATTTTGAGAAAGCCTTGTATTATTTTATTTGGGAGAGTAACATTTCAGAAAATGAACACTTTAACGAACTTTTACTATTTATGCAGGAAAGAGCTACACTTTCAACACTTGGCTTAAATGAACTCACATCACGAGTCGAGAGGAACAAGTCCGTGTTTTCAGCACAATTACATAAAGCCTCTCTAACCCACGGGTAGTTTCACACTTGTTATCAGCATAAACTTCTCCACAACATTTGAAACTTTATTTTAGCCTGCTTTTACCACTTAATAAACTGTTTGGCAAGCGAGATGTTTACGGGGAGAGACTAGTAAAAGGCAGACAGGGAGGAGAATGACTTTTCTTTAATGAAGGCCACAGTGGTAGACCTTGAGCAAACAGTTATGTCCCGTTGGGGTTAATGTACGGTAAGCTCTATGTAAACAAAAGCTGAGAGACCAGAGTGCAGACCAACAGGTGATTTTCAGGTAGATAGCGGAGACGACCGGCCAACTTCACGACAGGAGTCTACAGTGCTATCGTCTAACCTTCACTGGAGTGCGAGAAATGCGAGTGTTTTATGTTAATGTAAGCGTGTGTTACGGCATGACAAAAATGTGTCAAAGTTGCGTGTGTGAAAATTTGGAATACCACAGCAGCTTCAAGATGGTATTCTAATTCACCATGACCGAGTCCGGAGGGTGAGCCAGCATGCCTCCATCACCAGGTATGAGCATCAATAAATAATGTAAATAAATATGTAGGACCGTGACTAATCGATGATCAAATGTAGCTTAGAGTATTAGGTAGGATTGTAAATAATTCACAGTTTTATTATACTACTATAATAATAATAATAATAATAATAATAATAATAATAATAATGATAATGTCGCACTTTCAGCTAGAGTTATTTGTGCATTTCGTTGATGTAGATGTTGTTTGCGTGTTGTCATGGATTATTTCTGTAGTATGTCACTTTGACAGTTTAGGAAGCTATGATATTTGATCTATGAGTGTAATGCCGATTTATAATATAATTATTTTTCATCACGTTATTATATCGTTGGAGTTTTGATCTTGTAGACGCCGCCTCGTTGTTTTTTTTAATGTTTATTTTTGCTTTTATGCGCATTTCAGTTTGTTTATGTTGGGGAATCATCCTTCAGATGACCGTTTCTGGTAGTACCAATCCCGTGTATTTTTGCGACGATTTTTGGTAGACGCGAGTATTTATTTCTGTGTAGTTGCGGTTACACATGTTTCAACATCTGTGTTTTGAGAGGCAATCTCGTCTTTTTTTTAATATAGAAACAGTGAGTGCCAGGAAGCCATTGATGAGTCAGCTCTGATATTTTGTGATATGTGAAGCAGAGAATGATCAAGAGATCGAGCTAGATGATTAATATCCCTGATGATCTACGTTGATAATGGAAATGTGATTTTTGGACCATGTCATGAACTGTCGTAAGAAATCGTAATATGCACGACAGATATTTCGCCCGCCGGATACGAGCGAGGCCGTATTGTGAGAATAATGAATAATGATGACGTCGAGAATTAATGAGTAAATAGAATTGTGAAATGAATGATTTAACCAAGAGTGTTAAATGTGTTACGACATGGGTTATGATTGTAGGCAGAAGCCTGTATTTGTTTAAATAATTCCAGGGAAAGTAGATGCTCGGCAAATATGCTAGCTATTGTACAATGTGAGCAGAGCGACGAGTCAATGTGTTTTTCGATAGTTATGTAAAGTCATGGATGACATGAAATAACAGTAATTATTTTCCAGAAAGGTTAAGTGGTATCATGTCCAGACATTTGTCGTATGAGGTTAGAGATTGCCGTCAAATTCACAATATTTATAGTTTTGCTACTCGCAGCGGGGTATATTTTTTCTGGAGACTCCTATTTTATTTTGCGCATTCCATCCTTATTAATTTCCAGTAGGCCGCGATGGTGGGATCTAGTTTTGCTTATTTGTTTTCTTTCTGAGTGTTCTTTAGTACCGTTTATGTGTAGGACGTAAGCGTATGTGAATTATTTATATTTGATCTGATGTAAATAGATAGGTGTAGATAGGCTAGTTTTGTTTTCTGTATTTTCTTTGTCGGAGCAGTGTTTCTCCGTTAACAGATTTAATGATGTAAATAAGATTTCAGATGTTAGGTTAATGGATCATCGATTAAGTCACAGTCGAAACCATAGTAGTGGTATGCTCATACCAGGCATGTAGTAATTACCAAACCTTTTAAAATCCACTACATTTTATTTAGAAAATGAAGCGATCTTTAATAAACCAATTGTATAAAAACTGCCGCAATGAATGAGGTGAACAAGATGGCATCTGCCTCCATCTAGTGGTGGTACCACAAATAATGAGTTGATAATGAAATGCAGTTAGCGGCAAAATTCAATAGAAATTTTAATGTACAAGGATCGCTGTCATTTTGAAATGTTAACGTAAGGCACTTGGCCTAATCTTTTGGATTATTTTTTAAGAAGTCCAGTCTATCACAGACATGCAAGTGAAGTTTTAAAATTAGATGAGTGGTTGTAACACTCCGATTTATGTTTCAATAATTTATTTTGTTTAATCATGAGGTGTTTGAATAAGACAATGGTTATGTGGTAAACGAAATGTGATGTTCATGGCTGTTTTCTTCGAATTATTCCTTATGTGATACACTTGGTTAGTGCAGTCTATGATTATTTTAGAGTTGGGTGTTTTACCAAATGAGCCACATGTGTTTAATATTTGATAACTCCTTTGAGTCAGTGGATTTGATGACGTAACTAATTACTTCATTGTGTTTCAACTACTTTTAATTTATTTGAGAGATATTTTTCTACGTAATATAATTCTGTAGGTCAAAGTAGGTGGTCTTTCTGACCAGAGTTTAAATTGAGTCACGTTATCAACTTGAAGACAGTGTCAACATAGTCTGGAATATTTTAATTAATGTGATTGACCTTCAGTCAGTTTATTAGGCAGATAATGGTGTTATTGTAAGGCAGATCCTCAATTTATTTTAATTTTTCTTAATCTCATTTATTTCATTTTGTTTTTTTTCACCAGTCTAGTTCAATTACATTCCTTTTTGGCACTTTGCATTTTATTTAATAAATCAGTCTTTTATTTAAATTTTTAATTCAGTCTTTGGGTACCGTCATTTATAGTTAGTTTACCCCATCTTTTCATTTCCTCACTCCTTGATAGACGGGTGGCCTCTCTTCGGGGATAGCGGACGGTCACGACTGAGGAAGAAGAGTCTACATGCAGCGGTGAGTATCATTTACATGTCATTTATTACAGGAGCAGCCGGCGCACAGAAGAAGGAAGAGTTCACCGCAGTTGTTGCCTTGAAAAGGGCACAGGGGCCGGAGTGAGGAGTGAAAAGCGTGTCGCCCACCTTTGGGTCAGATTTGCTTATCCCCGGGACTTTGCACTTTACATTTAATTTATTTTTATACCCAGACCAACAGCCATGAACATAGGTTTACTGAGTGTTGATAAATATGAATGCTGTGATAGTACTGTTTGACAAGTAGTGGTATTAACCATAAATGACATGTTTTGTATAATTTTATCCAAATTTAGGATAAAATTGTTTTGTATTGGTGATTACTGTGTCTTGCATGTGTTGGAAGTATTGTTGGGGAACCTGAAGGTCTCAGTCGCTTCTCTCAGTATACAAAATGTCGATTAGTCAGGAGCAGTGGGACAGGTTAATAAAAACAATCAGTGATTTAAGTATAACAACTAATGAACTGAAATCCAGTCAGGCAGAATTGACTAATGAACTTAAAACAAGTCAAGATGAGTTGAAATCGAGTCAGGCCGAACTATCGAATAAGATAGAAAGTAGCCAGGCAGAATTAGCTATTGAACTTAAAATAAATCAAGATGAGTTAAAATCCAGTCAGGCCGAACTTGTAAACAAGATTGAAAGTAGCCAAGCCGAACTTGCAAATAAAGTAGAGGCAGTACGAGGACAGGTATTAGAAGAATTCAAACAGTGCGAGGTAAAGCTCGAACAAAAATTTATAAGGAGCCAGGTTGAATTGAAGAAGGAGTTACAGGCAAACCAGGACAAACTCATGCAGGCGTGTAATGCGAACAGGCAGGAGACAATGGAAGAAATAAAGAAATTAGCAGATGTAAAGGCACAAATACAAGAACAGATAGACAGCCATAGAGCGACTGTTGAGGAAAGTATGAGGGAAACCAGGGTGATGATACAAGATCAGGGCAAGGATTTAGCTCAAGGTATCATACTCTTGGAAGAACGAATAGATAAAATTGAGGACGAGACCAGGAAAGAAATGAGTAAAGTATGCGTGCAGGTTGGAGAGACTCAGGAGAAAATGAGTAACGAAATCATGACCCTAAAGTCGGAAACCCAGGACATTACAAAGAAGTTAACAGAACTGTCGGAGAAGATAGCAGAGACCGAGGGTGAGATTACACTCAGTGAGCAGTCAATAAGACAGGAATTTAACGAGGTCATTGAGGGAAAAATCCAGGCAATTAAGACCCAGGGCGAAAACCTGTCGACCTTAGTCAAGCTGCTGGTAGACAAGCAGGCAGCAGAGTCGCAGGTAGTAAAGGAAATTAGGATACAGCCGCAGTGTGAGCAGACAGAGAGCGAGCCGATAACACAGGTATTTAACGTGGAAAGGACAATGCCGGAAGGTACACAAAGAACTGAAGCTTCCACCCAGATAATTAACATTGTGCGTACAAGTGACGATCAACCAAAGAAATTTAGTGGAACGTCACAAATTACCCCAAAAGTATATCTTAGGGAATTAAAACAATATTTCCAAGATATCAAAGTCCCAGAAGACAAGAAACTACGTATTGTAGAAAAATACCTAGAGGGACAGGCAAAGACATGGTACTATGGTTTCGTGGATACGTTTAAGACATTCGAAGATTTCGAAAAAGCTTTCCTCGAAAGGTACTGGTCCTTGTCAACTCAACAAGCACTCAGAATGGACTTGTACACTCGCAAGTACATGTCAACACAGCCCACACGTTATCTAGACTTTTTCTTAACACAATTGGTGAAACTTAGACAATTAGACTCCCCTGTGTCTGACGCAGAAATCGTTCAGACAATAATCAAGCAATTTCCGCCGGACGTGCAGCGAATGCTAATTACGGCGAGGGTAGATGATCCAGCTCAAGTTGAAGCAATTTTAAGGGAGCTAGACGCCACATCAACCAGTAATGTACCGCAGAGAGTAACTAGGCAGACGCAAGAACATAGGGCTTACCTAGCTAATGCCACAAATGAGAATGCACGAGGCAACGCGCAGGTAAACGGCCCGAATTCAGGTGCTGTACCACGGCGAGATATGAACACGAGACGCCAGGAGGAAGAAACCCAACGTCCGTGGTATAGAAAACCTAATTATCCAGACAGGCGACCGAGATACCAGGACAGGCAGCCGTACCAAAGGAGGTACCTCTCACGAGATAGAAGGCGATGGGAAGATAGAGGAAGAGACAGGCCTTATTATCGTGACCCTGAAAGAAGATGGAACGAGAGAAGAAATTACCAGCGAGATAGGAACTCGGACCCGAGATACCAAGAGGGGCGCCGATATATTAATGACCTGAATAGTAAACAGCAGCGCGACCCGTGGAAGCAGGCAATCGAATCCCAGGATATGAACCCGGATATCACGGGAGCCGAAAGCCACGAGTCTCAGCCAGCCAGGAGAGAAACCCAGAACAGCAGACCACTAAACCCAGAGGCACCCGTACGTAAGTAAACTGGTGCTAGGAAGAAAGAATATCTTCCGAATTGGAATTAAGGACTCCATCGGACAGCTTAGATATTTATGGAAAAATCCCGAAATCACGGAGAAGCAATCAGTTTATATTAGTCACCATGGATGTAGTTTCGAAATTTACAAACCTTTCTCCAATGCAAAAGGCCAATACTAGGTCAGTTTTGAGATGCCTTAATAGGGAAATAATTCCGGCTATGGGAAAACCGGAGAAATTATTAACAGATCACGGAACACAGTTCACCTCCGCAGAGTTCAAAACAGGTTTACGGCAACTAGGAATACAGCATGTTCTGAGTTCAACACGTCACCCAGAGTCGAACCCGGCAGAAAGAGTAATGAAAGTCATCGCAAAACTCAGCAGAATTTATATCCCAGAACAGCATTGGCGATGGGTCGATATTCTCCCATTGATCACTGACTGCATAAATAATACTGTCCATGAAGCAACAGCGAAAATCCCGGCCACAGTGCACAATGGTTTACAACCGGCAAGACCGTGGAATCCAGTCGTCAATTGTCCGCCAGAACCCCTATTATCTCCGGAAGTGTGTACACAACAGGTACAGGAGCGTTTAAGAGAGCAAGCTTACCGCAGGCTGAGAAGGGTTCGAGGAAGAAAATTTCACAGGCCATTAACAGTAGGTGAAATGGTATTGATCCGTAGACCAGCCATCTCCGATCCAGAAAGGAAGTATTACGCAAAATTCGCACCATTGTACATCGGTCCTTACCGCATTGTTCAAGATATGCAAAACAATGCATATAAGATTAGAAGTTTAGATGGAGATAATGAAATGGTTATGAATGCATCCAATCTTAAAATATATAAAATAGCACCAGGCGCAGCTCAAGTGAATCTCGTGGAAAAACCAAGGAGCTCAAACGCAGGAGAAGACACAAGTTCCGGCACGGAAGAAGAAGATGATGATGATGACCCGTGTACTTAAGCAGAAGAAGAAGATGACCAGGAAACCCTATCAACGAACCTAGGAGACGACAGTCATTTCGAGGTTGAGGCAGGTCAACAAACAGAAGAAAATTGTCCGGAATGCGAACAGAACTCAGCCGAGATACTGGCAGTCATGAAACAGATTGCAGATGACCTCGAGAGAGACAACAAGAGTTTAGAGAAAGAAATCAGAGAAAAACTCAGACATAAGCAGAGGTATGCTTCATAGACAGAAGTATACATTCGCTTATGGCTGCAAGTATGTGTAATCATTGGTTCAATTGAGAAATCTTCCACTATCGCGTAAGATTTCTAACGTCGTAGGGGAGCATTGCACCCATAAGCGAATTTACCTAATTAATTTACAAATTAAAAGTTGAATATTTCGCATATGGGATACTACAGGAGGCTGGGAAACTAGCAGTCACAAAGGAACTTTCTGGCGCCGGTGTGACGGCAAGTAGAATCCATGAAAATCTTCTTAGAGCACGACCAACTTGTAAACCGCCCTGAGTACTCCTTCCAATAAATTTTATGATACCGCCTAGGAGTGGCGACTTTCTGTTGGTTCTCACGAGAAAATCACGCGTTGAGGCCTGACCTACAAAGCTAGGACAAAGGGACAACGACAATACCCGCCAACTCTGGGGAGGAAATGGAAGCATCCACGCTACGAAGAGCGCGAAAGTCTCAGCCAATCACAAAATTCTAAATTTGAATGAACTGTCATAGCGGGAATCTACAGTCAGTATTTCGCTATCTGAAGCCCGGTGTGGTGGTGAAAAACAGTGTCCTGATTTCTTTATAATATTTGGAAATTTATCAGTGCGAATCGGTGGTTAATCAGTGCCTAATTAATAAAATTTAACTCCACACGGAGGGGTAATAGTGCCCAGAAGAATGAAGTGTCATGGCGGGATGGAGCCATTCACCTGAAGAAAATAACACCAGTGACGCGCGCCGTCGTGTGGATTATCCTGTGATCATTTCCCACGACGCAATATTACATGTAAGTCAGACGAAAATTAGGAAGTTTTGTACATAAATATTGAAAACTTTAACCTACGGATGTACGATAAAGCGCTCCCGAGGGCTAGATCACTACGCCACATCCCTTCCACAGAACTATTTTCAAGGTGGGGGGAGAACTCTTTACAAAACCCAGCGACCAGGGGGTTGAATTCTCAGTGTGATTCTTCAGAATTCTCAGTGTGTTTCTTCAGATTCTCAGTGATTCTTTAGTATTCGCAGTGATTCTTCAGTATTCTCAGTGAAACTTCAGATTGACAGTGTGAATCAGAGCGACAGTGTGACAGAGGTGACAGCTAATTCAGTTAGTCAGCTTTACTTTTGGCTGGTAAGAAAGCGAGTAGAGACACTTGTAGGCATTTTGAGAAAGCCTTGTATTATTTTATTTGGGAGAGTAACATTTCAGAAAATGAACACTTTAACGAACTTTTACTATTTATGCAGGAAAGAGCTACACTTTCAACACTTGGCTTAAATGAACTCACATCACGAGTCGAGAGGAACAAGTCCGTGTTTTCAGCACAATTACATAAAGCCTCTCTAACCCACGGGTAGTTTCACACTTGTTATCAGCATAAACTTCTCCACAACATTTGAAACTTTATTTTAGCCTGCTTTTACCACTTAATAAACTGTTTGGCAAGCGAGATGTTTACGGGGAGAGACTAGTAAAAGGCAGACAGGGAGGAGAATGACTTTTCTTTAATGAAGGCCACAGTGGTAGACCTTGAGCAAACAGTTATGTCCCGTTGGGGTTAATGTACGGTAAGCTCTATGTAAACAAAAGCTGAGAGACCAGAGTGCAGACCAACAGGTGATTTTCAGGTAGATAGCGGAGACGACCGGCCAACTTCACGACAGGAGTCTACAGTGCTATCGTCTAACCTTCACTGGAGTGCGAGAAATGCGAGTGTTTTATGTTAATGTAAGCGTGTGTTACGGCATGACAAAAATGTGTCAAAGTTGCGTGTGTGAAAATTTGGAATACCACAGCAGCTTCAAGATGGTATTCTAATTCACCATGACCGAGTCCGGAGGGTGAGCCAGCATGCCTCCATCACCAGGTATGAGCATCAATAAATAATGTAAATAAATATGTAGGACCGTGACTAATCGATGATCAAATGTAGCTTAGAGTATTAGGTAGGATTGTAAATAATTCACAGTTTTATTATACTACTATAATAATAATAATAATAATAATAATAATAATAATAATAATAATAATAATAATAATAATAATGATAATGTCGCACTTTCAGCTAGAGTTATTTGTGCATTTCGTTGAGGTAGATGTTGTTTGCGTGTTGTCATGGATTATTTCTGTAGTATGTCACTTTGACAGTTTAGGAAGCTATGATATTTGATCTATGAGTGTAATGCCGATTTATAATATAATTATTTTTCATCACGTTATTATATCGTTGGAGTTTTGATCTTGTAGACGCCGCCTCGTTGTTTTTTTTAATGTTTATTTTTGCTTTTATGCGCATTTCAGTTTGTTTATGTTGGGGAATCATCCTTCAGATGACCGTTTCTGGTAGTACCAATCCCGTGTATTTTTGCGACGATTTTTGGTAGACGCGAGTATTTATTTCTGTGTAGTTGCGGTTACACATGTTTCAACATCTGTGTTTTGAGAGGCAATCTCGTCTTTTTTTTAATATAGAAACAGTGAGTGCCAGGAAGCCATTGATGAGTCAGCTCTGATATTTTGTGATATGTGAAGCAGAGAATGATCAAGAGATCGAGCTAGATGATTAATATCCCTGATGATCTACGTTGATAATGGAAATGTGATTTTTGGACCATGTCATGAACTGTCGTAAGAAATCGTAATATGCACGACAGATATTTCGCCCGCCGGATACGAGCGAGGCCGTATTGTGAGAATAATGAATAATGATGACGTCGAGAATTAATGAGTAAATAGAATTGTGAAATGAATGATTTAACCAAGAGTGTTAAATGTGTTACGACATGGGTTATGATTGTAGGCAGAAGCCTGTATTTGTTTAAATAATTCCAGGGAAAGTAGATGCTCGGCAAATATGCTAGCTATTGTACAATGTGAGCAGAGCGACGAGTCAATGTGTTTTTCGATAGTTATGTAAAGTCATGGATGACATGAAATAACAGTAATTATTTTCCAGAAAGGTTAAGTGGTATCATGTCCAGACATTTGTCGTATGAGGTTAGAGATTGCCGTCAAATTCACAATATTTATAGTTTTGCTACTCGCAGCGGGGTATATTTTTTCTGGAGACTCCTATTTTATTTTGCGCATTCCATCCTTATTAATTTCCAGTAGGCCGCGATGGTGGGATCTAGTTTTGCTTATTTGTTTTCTTTCTGAGTGTTCTTTAGTACCGTTTATGTGTAGGACGTAAGCGTATGTGAATTATTTATATTTGATCTGATGTAAATAGATAGGTGTAGATAGGCTAGTTTTGTTTTCTGTATTTTCTTTGTCGGAGCAGTGTTTCTCCGTTAACAGATTTAATGATGTAAATAAGATTTCAGATGTTAGGTTAATGGATCATCGATTAAGTCACAGTCGAAACCATAGTAGTGGTATGCTCATACCAGGCATGTAGTAATTACCAAACCTTTTAAAATCCACTACATTTTATTTAGAAAATGAAGCGATCTTTAATAAACCAATTGTATAAAAACTGCCGCAATGAATGAGGTGAACAAGATGGCATCTGCCTCCATCTAGTGGTGGTACCACAAATAATGAGTTGATAATGAAATGCAGTTAGCGGCAAAATTCAATAGAAATTTTAATGTACAAGGATCGCTGTCATTTTGAAATGTTAACGTAAGGCACTTGGCCTAATCTTTTGGATTATTTTTTAAGAAGTCCAGTCTATCACAGACATGCAAGTGAAGTTTTAAAATTAGATGAGTGGTTGTAACACTCCGATTTATGTTTCAATAATTTATTTTGTTTAATCATGAGGTGTTTGAATAAGACAATGGTTATGTGGTAAACGAAGTGTGATGTTCATGGCTGTTTTCTTCGAATTATTCCTTATGTGATACACTTGGTTAGTGCAGTCTATGATTATTTTAGAGTTGGGTGTTTTACCAAATGAGCCACATGTGTTTAATATTTGATAACTCCTTTGAGTCAGTGGATTTGATGACGTAACTAATTACTTCATTGTGTTTCAACTACTTTTAATTTATTTGAGAGATATTTTTCTACGTAATATAATTCTGTAGGTCAAAGTAGGTGGTCTTTCTGACCAGAGTTTAAATTGAGTCACGTTATCAACTTGAAGACAGTGTCAACATAGTCTGGAATATTTTAATTAATGTGATTGACCTTCAGTCAGTTTATTAGGCAGATAATGGTGTTATTGTAAGGCAGATCCTCAATTTATTTTAATTTTTCTTAATCTCATTTATTTCATTTTGTTTTTTTTCACCAGTCTAGTTCAATTACATTCCTTTTTGGCACTTTGCATTTTATTTAATAAATCAGTCTTTTATTTAAATTTTTAATTCAGTCTTTGGGTACCGTCATTTATAGTTAGTTTACCCCATCTTTTCATTCCCTCACTCCTTGATCGACGGGTGGCCTCTCTTCGGGGATAGCGGACGGTCACGACTGAGGAAGAAGAGTCTACATGCAGCGGTGAGTATCATTTACATGTCATTTATTACAGGAGCAGCCGGCGCACAGAAGAAGGAAGAGTTCACCGCAGTTGTTGCCTTGAAAAGGGCACACTATTGGGATTTACAGAAACCAAAAAAATACGTGTTCCTTTATTTTTAAAAGATATTCTGAATACACATTTTTACATCTGTAAACTTTTAAAGTTTTAAGATGTAGTCACACTCATTATAAAAATTCACCCCCTTTTCAACCCCCCATTACTTGGATTTTCCAAAAACGAAAAAATACCTGTTTCTTTATTTTTAAAGTAGATCCCAAATACCAATATTCAGATCTCTAATATCTTCAGGTTCTGAAATATAAGTAGACTCATTAAAGGCATTCAACCCATTTTTCACCCTTTTCCACCCTTCCCATTGCGATTTTCCTAAAACAAAAAAATTCATGTTTCTTTATTTTTAAAGGAGATTCTAAATACCAATTTTTACATCTATAAACTTAGAAAGTTTTGAGATATAGATACACTCATTTTAAAAATTCACCCCCTTTTCACCCCGCCACTAATTGGAATTTTCCAAAAAAAACACGTGTTTCTTTATTTTTAAGGTAGATCCCAAACACCAATTTTCAGGTCTGTAATATCTTCAGTTTATGAGATATAAATATCCTCATTAAAGGCATTCAACCCATTTTTCATCCCCTTTCACCCCTCCTGTTGGGATTTTCCGTAAACAAAAAATACGCGTTTCTTTATTTTAATGAAGAATCTAAATACCAATTTTTACATCTGTAAACTTTAAAAGTTTTGAGATATAGTTGCACTCATTTTAAAAATTCACCCCCCTCTTTACCCTCCCATTAATTGGATTTTCAAAAAACAAAAAATACGTGTTTCTTTATTTTTAAAAGAGAACAACAGTACCAATTTTCAGGTCTGTAATATCTTCAGTTTCTGAAATATAAGTACCGGTATCCTGATTAAAGGCATTCAACCACTTTTTCACCCTTTTTCACCCCTCCTATTGGTATTTTCTGAAAACAAAAAAATACGTGTTTCCTTATTTTTAAGGAAGATTCCAAATACGAATTTTTACATCTGTAAACGTTTAAAGTTTTCAGATATATATCTACACTCATTTTAAAATTTCACCCCCTTTTCACCCCTTAGCAACGGAATATCAAAAATTCCTCTCTCAGCGAGCACCTACATCTTAATATGAATATATCCCCAAAATTTCATTTCTTTATGTCCAGTAGTTTTGGCTCGGCGATGATGAATCAGTCAGTCAGGACAAGTTATTTTATATATATATAGATAATGGCAGACACACCCTTTCTAGATCGCAACAAATCGACTTCAATGAATATGGATCGATATACGAAATTACATGCACGTTTACAATATTGCAGACTTTCTTTTACAGATTAAGTGCTGCTTAACGATACGTCATATCGAAAACCGTATTGCACAATAAGACGCCTCTTTTTAGCGATCTACATGGTAGATCCTATGACATTTTCTCCTATCTCCTCTATTTATGGGTTAGATTAAGTTACAAACGTTGAATAGAGCGAAACATATGTACAGTTTTCACACAATGCATTACTTTCCGGATATTTAAGTGAAAGCTAGAAACATAGAATTTGGTTCACATATGGCCACTGTGTGGATTTAATATATGTGTGTCAAACTACGCAATATAGGCTATGTGTATAAAGCACAAAATTTACGTACGATCGAGAAATTCTGACCAATTCTGAAGTATAAGGGAAAGAGATACGAAAAAATTCATAGGACCAAAGTTGTAGATCACTCCAATTTTCTAGCTCGTATGGCAGATTGTGCTGCCACCTTGATTGGGGGGCGGGGTAAAAATTAGGACTTTCCTGAAACTTTTAAGCCCACGAAACATATGTTTTAGCTTTGGATAAATATATTCGACTGCGTTCTTATGCTAACCCCAAATTTGAAATCCCCGAGCGTGCCCCGTCAGGGAATTTTGATATTTTTCGATTTTTCTAGGGATCCTGAGGTGATCAGCTTTCCGGTACCAAGTTGTAAGTTTCTGGTATGTCTGGAAGTACCTAATTAATTCACGTCTAATTGCATTTGTATACATTCATTAATATATCTGTAGATCGCTCCAAACCGACTTGCATTTATTAATGTAGATATTGATTAATAAAGATTGCTGTAATGACACAAAAATGACGTTATCTTCTCGCGTAATTCGGGAATATTTGTAGGTGGGTCATTTGACTTGAAGAGCTGTTTCTTTCAAATTGCTCAATATGTAGGCAAATGGGGCCGAGATCCAAGGATCAGGAAGGATACGGGAATGGAGTTCCACGTGAAATTAGGCGCTCTTCACAGTGTTGTTGCAGAAGTGTGACTCCCGCGCGATGTTTGCTGCAGCTCCATCTGATTGCATCCTACATCGCTGGAGGGGTAAGAGTCTGGAGCGACGAAAACGGCGCAAATCCCACTCGAATATTGTCTCTATAGAGTATCTTTAAACATCCACCAAACAGACCTATCGCTCAAACCCAGTTTCAGCTATGTTTATCGTAGGCTACTCTAACACCCGTTCGAGAAGTCATCCATGATTCTCGCTTTTGGTTACGGCTTTTGGGCGACTTGTTGTTCCGTTTCGTTTGACATTATACTAATCCCGTATGACGGAACTTATCAACGACAGCTAACACATTGGTGCTACCTTATTAACTCGCCGGGCTGAGATGCTCAGACTATTGAGGCGCTGGCCTTCTGACCCCAACTTGGCAGGTTCGATCTTGGCTCAGTCTGGTGGTATTTGAAGGTGCTCAAATTTGTCAGAGCACTTCAATGGAAACTTAATGGAAACGTCTTCCATGAGGGCTAGGTGATCGCTGAGCTACGGTCACCATTTGGCAACAATGGGCAATCGTCCACTTCGATAGGATCGTGTGGTACACTGCCCTATACATATTAAGAAGCTACTGGTCTTGCATGACGACAGATAGAAGGGCAGGAGCGAGTTATTCGAAGTTCGCATTTCTTGCGGGGTTTCACTTCAAATTGTCGAGCTCTAACATTATCATTGGTACTCATACAAGCCGCAGTCGCGAACTCGATGAAATTACAAAAACTCGACGTGTCTACACCGTCTTCGATCAAGAAATTAAGTGGACAGGTGTAAAGGTTAAGGAAATTAATTTGGCGAGACATTTCTCAATGACGAACTCCGTGAAACTTGGCTGCGATGGCTTAGCCATGCACTGCAGAACAGAGCAATTCGACTTCAAGAAAAACACCCGATTTGAATCCTGCTGGCTGCAGATGATTACCAAACCTCATAGGGCAATAGCCATCGCCTACCCATCGACCGCTGCTCAGCCCGAAGTCCTGCAGATTACGAGATGTCGTGTAGTCAGCACGACGAATCCTCTCGGCCGTTATTCTTAGCTATCTAGAGCGAGGTTGCCATCTCACCATCAGATAGGTTCTCAATTCTAATCAAGTACGCTGAGTGGACTTCAAACCAGCCCTCAGATCAAGGTAAAAATTCCTGACCTGGCCGAAAATCTAACCCAGGGGCTCCGGATAAGAGGCAGGCACGCTAACCCTACACCACGGGGCCGGCTTGCAGACTATTAGGATGATCAAAAAGGTGTTGGCGTGACAAGCTACAAGGCGACATGGCCATGGTGGGAGTTTCCATTCAAGATGCCGATTGACTAAAATGGAAGTCTTCATATAAACAAATGGAGCATGCACTAAGGCGGCATGAATGTTAGGAGGAACATTAATATCGCTGAAGCCAAACTGCGCATACCAAGTTCCGAAGTGAAGCAAAAGTGAACAAGTTGTTTCCCATTTCCATATCTAAAGTAAGGCCACAGTCGCTTCGTTCCCACTCATAGCTCTTTTCTATCCCATCATCGCCATAAGATCTATCTGTGTCGGTGCGACGGCACTTGCATCCTATTAAGGTGTTTGGTCTACTATGACAGCTGCTGCGCAGACAGATCATCTGCAGATACTAGAGCAACACGTGGTCAGTGTAATGACGCCCTCAGCCGTGTAACTTGACCTTCATGACAGTGCCCGTTGCCTTTCATATAAACAGCTCCTCCGGTTGTTCTCACGTGATGCAGTGAACCGCGTTCCAGCCCTCAGTTCAGAATAAAAATCCCTTGACTGGCCAAGAATCGAGCTCAAGTCCTATGGCACGCTACTACACTACGAGGCTGGCCCCAGAATGAAGCAACAACAACAACAAATGTATATCCTCTCGTGTAACTTACAGTAATTGAATAGCGTATTCACACAGTACACCATAGGGTAGGGAGCTGCCTATCCGAGGTGGTAAAGCTGCGTTTTGTTCACCCAGAATATCGTGGGTTCAATTATCCAGCAGGAAATCAAGAAATGTATCATTTCTGATGGGCTATAGAGCCCTGGGGTTTACTCAGCCTATAAAAGACTTGGTTACAAGGTTAAACCCTGAGGCCTAATGGGACCGGACGTACAGTTAACTACACTATCCTACATAAAGCTCCTACAACAATACGTGTCCTACATACAAGGCTATTGAAGTGTGTTCCTAACAACGACTTCTTTGTGTTTCATTTAAAATATTAATTAAAGAGTGGGCATACAAATGCATAGGAGCGAACACTTTGCTATACAGTCCAGTGACACATAAATCTGTGTACAGTACATCATGACTTATAACTTCACCTGGATTACTCATTGTCCGTTTGACTGTTACGAAGAAAGCAAGACTGAGAATGCATCCAACCTTTCTTTCTTTCTTTCTTTCTTTCTTTCTTTCTTTCTTTCTTTCTTTCTTTCTTTCTTTATTTATTTATTTATTTATTTTTTCTTTCCTAATCCGTTTATCATCCGGGGTTTGGTTTTCCCTCGGATTCAGCGAGGGATTCCACCTCTACCGCCTCAAGGGCAGTGTCCTGTAGGATGAGACTTTGGGTTGGGGGATACACCTGGAGAGGAGGGGCAGTACCTCGTTCAAGCGACCTCACCTGCTATGCTGAACAGGGGCCTTGTGTGGGGATGGGAAGAGTAGCAGGGATACACAACGAAGAGAGGGGGAAGCTGCCGTGGCGTTACGTTACGTGCCATTCCGATATTTGCCTGGAGGAGAAGTGGGAAACCACGGATAACTATTTCGAGGATGGCTGAGATGGGAATAGAATCCCTCCCTACTCAGCCGACCTCTCGAGGATGAGTGGACCCCTTTCCAGCTTTCATACCACTTTGAAAGTTTCGTGGCAGACCCGAGGATCGAACCAGAACCTCTCGGAGGGTGGTAGCTAATCACGCTAACCACTACACCACAGAGGCGACTTGGATAAATTTGCGACGATATATCTGGATATGTGGATATCCCGGTAGGAATATCTGCTTATAGTAATACGGCAAAAAATAAATAAAAACGTTAGTTACATTACAAAATTTTACAACAAGGAATTACGTGGAATAAGTCAATAAATTATATTAAAGGAAGAAATTTCGTTAAAACTAAATAAAGAGATAGGCCTATATAAGAAAGCTAGAAATAAAATACACACGAAAATTGCCTAAACTACGGTTAACCACAATAATATATATTAGTAAAGTAAACTCGTGTCCTCATCCCGAGGTGTTGCAGCTTTTTTCGGGCACACCCCCATTAGAGATGAGCTGCATGTACCATTTTTAACCACGTAGCACCATCCTGCCAATCTTAAATGCCTGGCAGTACCGGGAATCGAACCTGGGCCTTCAAGGGCGGCACCTAACAGTGCTAACCGTTACACTACGGAAGCGAAAATACATTATTATTATTATTATTATTATTATTATTATTATTATTATTATTATTATTATTATTATTATTATTATTATTATTATTATTATTATTATTATTATTATTATTATTATTATTATTATTATACGAGTAGTGTAGCATATTAATTACAAACAATCGCACAGGGATTTACTGTATAGTAATTTTCCGAAAATATTCACTTCCATTTATCTTCGCGTAATTACAGGATAGATACTCAAGAATTCACTCATAATTCACGAAGTATGTTCCACTATAAGAAATAATAATAATAATAATAATAATAATAATAATAATAATAGTAATAATTTCGCCGCAATCACATAGACATTTACAGAAATATTTCCAATATCTGTCCGACTCTGTGGTGTAATGGTTAGTGTGATTAGCTGCCACCCCCAGAGGCCGGCGTTCGATTTCCGGCTAAGCCACGAAAATGTGAAAAGTGGTACGAGGGCTGAAACTGGGTCCACTCAGCCTCGGTCAACTGAGTAGAGTGGGAGGGGGGGTTCGATTCCTTCCCCAGCCATCCTCGAAGTGGTTTCCCGTGGTTTCCCACTTCTCCTCCAGGCAAATGCCGGGATGGTAACTAGCTAAAGGCTACGGCCGCTTCCCTCTTTCTTTGTCTATCTCTTCCAGTTTTCGCATGCCCCCACTTGACCCCTGTTCAGCATAGCAGGTGAGGCTGCCTAGGAGAGGTACTGGTCCTCCTCCCCGTTCGTATCCCACGCTCTAGGACACTGCCCTTCAGGCGGTAGAGGTTGAACTCCTCGCTGAGTCCCA
The DNA here is from genome assembly GCF_040414725.1 of Anabrus simplex. NCBI lineage: Eukaryota > Metazoa > Arthropoda > Insecta > Orthoptera > Tettigoniidae > Anabrus > Anabrus simplex. The sequence continues at coordinate 860,480,212 of NC_090265.1, read as the reverse complement.
GAGAAATACCAATCCTGTAGGGAAAACAGATTAAGAATTAAATTATTGGATTTATGGTAGACTGAGTTGTACAAAGCGAGTGGCTGTGCGGTATGTGTCACGCAGCAGTCACCTTGCATTCGGGAGATGGTGGGTTCGAATTCCTCTGTCGGCAGCTCTGAAGATGATTTTCCGTGGTTTCCCATTTTCATATCAGGCCAATGCTGGGACTTAATCAAGGCCAACGATCGATTCCTTCCCACTCGTAGCCCTTTCTTGTCCCATCGTCGCCACAAGACCTACCTGGGCGACAACCCTAAATGCAAATCAGTGGTGATTTAATTAATTAATTAATTAATTTATTTATTTATTTATTTATTTATTTATTTATTTATTTATTTATTTATTTATTTATTTATTTATTTATTTATTTACATTTTCCGCTTGTAATGTAGGTCCTATTATGGGCTTGCAAATACCCACTAGTAAAGTAGAAACAGTGTTTACTTGAAGTAAAACCACACTGCATCATAGTTTAAAAGTGTGTAGCCGACTTCTTTAAGTTAGTAATAAGGTTCATAATGGTAGAAACTAGGAAGGAACGAAAAGTTCTGTAAGTTATGGTATAACTTATGCCTTTAAGATTGGCCTCACACCCCTGCTAAGGGCAACCGACCCCATTGCGTCGGACCAACCCACCAATTACAGCTGTCAAACTCTGCGGTGAGACGGCTGCACCAGTAGCAACGAGGTGCTGACAGCAATTAACATAATTGCTAGGGTTCAGGCTTCCAATCTTACCTGGCACACAAAGGCTGACAAGTTAACAAGACTCGAAGGTATACATTAGTGAAGACAGCCTCATCTTAGATAATCACAAAGATGCTGCAATCATTTGCTCCACTGATTAATCCCAAGGAAGAGTGGCACTTATCAGTGCCTTACAAGAATGTGAGCAATTTGCCAGTAGACTGGAATATTAAACTGCCTCTACAGTAAACGTTAAACCAAACTATAGTGTCAAGACAATTTAATGACCAAGTAAAACACTGAGACATTGACGGTTGTGACAGGGAGCAGTCTGCAAGATTTAATGAAAAATACTTCGCGAGGAATTATGGACAGGTTGTATAGTGGAGATATAATGTGTATGTAGAATTTATGGTCTTCCTTAGCCAACGGTGTAGCCGGATCTAATGAGATATCCGAGCGAAAGGAAACCGACCACTCTGCAGTAGATAAACCAGGGCTCAGGATGCCTGATCAAAAGCCGCTGGCCTAGCTGGTAAAAAGACTAAGTCGCCAGGGTCCGTGTTTGGGTAAAGCACTTTGATTTGATTTGATTGGATTGGATTGGATTGGATTGGATTGGATTTGATTGGATTGGATTGGATTGGATTGGATTGGATTGGATTGGATTGGATTGGATTGGATTGGATTGGATTTGATTTGATTTGATTTGATTTGATTTGATTTGATTTGATTTGATTTGATAACAGAGAAGCATATACATTTATTTGAAGAATACTTGCCTTGCGCCCTTTCATAAATAAACTTGTATATTGTTCTTTAACATTAATTAAATAACATCACAGTTAATACCATTCACCTGTTTTCGCGTCCTGGCGATTTTTAAGAACGCCAGTTTGTTCCTCAGCAATGTAGTTTAATAACAAAAGCATATTGACATTTTTGGAGAATAATTTGTCGCTGTTCGGGCAAAAGTTCATATCTCACAATGCTCTTCCTATCAATTACTTTCCTTAAGACTGGTCACGCATCCCAGTCACTTATGGATAAGCAGTCCATCAGAACAATTTTCGTTATGTCCATTTTCGTACGGTAATGTGTAAAGGAAAATGAACCTTAGTACATTATACTGTAGCAGTGCGTAAATAAGTCATGCAAACACATTCCTAGAGTGCAGTGCTGTAAGATTCATTTTTTTAAATTTAAACAACATAATCACCAAATATTTTCATTCAGGCATTTATGATGGTGTAAAATGAATGTCACCTGTCCTGCTGTCCTGTTCGATGAGAACCACTCACTAAATCAAGAGTCTGTTCCTCTGCACCACTTCATCAACGGCGTTAAAAATGCGTCTGATATTAATCAAAAAACCATTCCAATCTTCAACTTTCACAGGCGTTTTATCTTCTGCAAATTCAGACCACTACTGCCACTCTTGTTGGATAAACATCACTTTCTCTCCACACACAGACCGAGTACTAATGTTAATATTGTCAGGTTTCATGTCTTTGCCCGTAGAAAATCAACCATTATATGGACCTCCTTCCGTTACCACTTATTGAGTAAATTCACCATTTTATAACTGTCGCTGTGCCAACGTTCTGGCTAACCATCTCGTTTACCTGTGCTCAATCTACCTGTGTGACTACAGACTGTCGGAAATGTACGTTGGAGCAAGCTCCTTTCTTTTGTTCCTCAGCACTAAAACAGGGAAACTATCTTTCTGATTTTTGGTGTTATTTATACATCCTTCATGTCAAGCCATATGTTTGTTGTAAGTTACAGTTTCCGCACGAATTATTGGCCTAGTTATAACTATAAATATGTCTGTAAACTCATCAGTGGGATCTTCAAAAGGCATCACCAAAAGTTATATGGTGAGAATAAACCCTCAGGTAACACATGACAGTGCTATAATGAGACCTACTAGGCTAGTCGAAGAGTGAGGTAGTTTGTAATTACTTTCCTGACTGCGTCACAAAATGCAATATCCGTACCACTGACCCAAGATTGTGATGATGACTGTTGATTAAAGAGGGCCAAACATCGAAGTGAAGTCATAAGCACCACTGACCCTGAGTAACACCTTTCTCAGTCTCAACAATCACTGTACCGGGCGAGTTGGCCGTGCGCGTAGAGGTGCTCGGCTGTGAGCTTGCATCCGGGAGATAGTAGGTTCGAATCCCACTATCGGCAGCCCTGAAAATGGTTTTCCGTGGTTTCCCATTTTCACACCAGGCAAATGCTGGGGTTGTACTTTAATTAAGGCCACGGCCGCTTCTTTCCAACTCCTAGGTCTTTCCTATCCCATCGTCACCATAAGACCTATCTGTGTCGGTGTGACGTAAAGCCCCTAGCAAAAAGAAAAAGAAACCCACAATCACTGTCGTGCCCTGAAATACCATTGCTCAACACTGTCCATATATCAGCAGCTTCCTAACTAACATAGCCGTAAATTCAAGTAAGACATCGGTGGCCACATTTTTCTCTGGGTTGTGAGAGAGATACAGGCAGTATCGCATTCATACATACATAAACACAAACATATTATTATTTCAGTGTGAATTAATTTAGAAAGAAGTGTTTTAATTAAAGATACTATAGGTATAGAGCCATGGCCAGTGAGCAAAAGCAGGTTAGTCAAAAATTATTTAAAACAAATATTGCGTTTCACGAACTCAATAGTATTTGAACTGTGTTATTTATTAATGTGCATAATGATGTACTTGTGCCATCGAATCAGTGTATCTCTAACGTAATTAGGAAATTAAGTTAAATGTGTAATATGATTACTCAAAGCATGTATGGCAATTTAGTATACCTTTATAATTTTACTGTCGTGTAACGGGGCGAATAAACGGGAAAAGGTTACATACAAAAATAAACAAATACATTCATTACGATCCCGAGATTTGCATTTAAGGGTTCCAAACATACAACACATCCAATATCATACTCTTTCTAGTAAAGCAAATTAGTCTGCTGATGAATCGGGCCAATAGTGAACGTTTTATTTTTTTTTTGCTAGGGGCTTTACGTTGCACCGACACTGATAGGTCTTATGGCGACGATGGGATAGGAAAGGCCTAGGAATTGGAAGGAAGCGGCCGTGGCCTTAATTAAGGTACAGCCCCAGCATTTGCCTGGTGTGAAAATGGGAAACCATCTTCAGGGCTCCCGATAGTGGGATTCGAACCTACTATCTCCCGGATGCAAGCTCACAGCCGCGCGCCTCTACGCGCACGGCCAACTCGGCCGGTAATAGTAAACCAAGTCAATCTGAAAATATTAAAATAAATCGAGGCCCTTAGTCTGTATCAAATGGAAACGTTTTGTCATCGAGAGATTACTCAGAATTATCCAACCGGGTGGCTGCTATGTTGTCACATTATCCCACCAACTCAGTGTCCGACTCGTTGGCTGATTGGTCAGCGTACTGGCCTTCGGTTCAGAGGTTCCCGGGTTCGATTCTCGGCCGAGTCGGGTATTTTAACCTTCATTGGTTTATTCCAATGGCCCGGGGGCTGGGTGTTTGTGCTGTCCCCAACATTCCTGCAACTCACACACCACACATAACACTATCCTGCACCATAATTACACGCAGTTACCTCACATGGCAGATGCCGCCCACCCTCATCGGAGGGTCTGCCTTACAAGGGCTGCACTCGGCTAGAAATAGCCACACGAAAAAAAACCCAACTCAGTGCGATGCACACCTAGGAAAGTTTCACAAATAACACTTGCTTTAGAAAAAAAGTCTTAAAAGCGACCGTAACAGAAACAGCTTTCCATTTGACACAGACAATAGAGGTTTTTAATAGGTAATCCATTCCACTGAAGTGATAATGTGAGTATAAATATGACAATAAACAGTTAAAATTATTAATTTCTTTCTTTTATTTTTATTTACAAATTTAATTTTTAAACAGTCGTAGTTAAATTCATGTAAGGTTTCGGATAGAGAATGAGCAATATACTCTTCATTGGAAGCCTCAAAACTATTGCTCATTTTTCGTTTGCTATTTGATTATAATCAATATAATATAGGACTACCATTACTGGTATGCGGTTTTGTTTGAGTATGGCTGTGAAGGAAGTAAAACCCTCTTTGAAATGTCAACTCTGGGACAGCAAATGAACCAATATTGATTCACAATGGCAGTCAATGCCTCGTTAATCTTCGGAACTGGAATGATATGCAAGTTAAATAATAATAAATTTACAAGTATATAGAGTACGTACCTACAAACCCAGAACATGGAGCTCAGAAGGTGCAAGGAAGGCCTCCAGTGTATCTTTGTTACCAGCGTCAATAAAGTCTTGACAATACAACTCTCGGCAAGAAACTAAGTAAAGGCAATCATGGCATAGGTATTCATTCATTCATTCATTCATTCATTCAAGTAGCTCACAATGATAAGTATTCTGGTGAAATACTTCGAGACCCTTTTCAATTACGAGGCCCCGAAGTCCACATTCCCTTTTGAGAATAATGAACACGCTCACCCAGATTCATCTCCTCCCACGAAAGAAGAAATCAAACAGATCATTCAGTCACTGAGGATTCTATAATTGCCTGACTTCGGAACTACGCAGGTGAAAAGACTCCGGATGAGCTAACATAAATTGTTAACAAGGTTAGCAAAAAAGAGGAACTTCGCTGAAGTCCTGGAACGCGCCCCACTCATCCGGCCAGAGATCTTATACGCCGCGGAATGTGTCTCAATAAACAAGAAAGGCCTGATTGGAAACCTTTTCGTAAGAAAGTTGGGAATATGGACGTGATCAACCACCGCGGTATCTCTCTCCTAATCTATATATAAAAATGAATGTTTGTATGTAAATGACACATCTCCACCGAAACCACGGGAGAAAAATCAACGAAACTTGGCACACTCGTAACTTATTATCCGGAGACGAGCCCTGTGGCGGTCAACCATCCCTGGAACCTTTAGGGGGCGGGTCTGGGGGATAGGGATATATAAGATGAATCGAAAATAGTGGCCAATACGTAGTTTTCGGTTTCGTTGAGATGCATAGTGACACTCGCGATTTTTTGAAGTCCGAGTTAAGCCCCTTCGGGATGGGGGGCGAGGGGGAGTGATATAAAAATTAATCGAAAATAGTGTCGAATCCATATATTTCGGGGTAGCTGAGATGAATAGTGACACTCCGGAAATTTTGAAATTCAAACTTCAGCACCCTTTTTGGGTGGGGGACGAGGGGGGAGTGATACATCAAAATATTCGAAAACAGTGTCGAATGCATACTTTTCGGGGTTGCTGAAATGAATAGTGACACTTCCGATATTTTTAAAGTACTAGTTCGGCCCCCTTTGGGGTGGAGGCGTACAAATAATACCTACTATCTGGAAAACAACTGTGTGGGCAAGACGCCCCTAGAGCCCCTAGGGAAGGGGGTGAAAAATAATCTATATTAATAAATGGAAGTCGGTTTGAAATGATCTATATATACTGTACTGTGTACATAAATGAAGGTATAAAAATGAAAATAGACGTGAATAAATGAGGCACTTCCAGGCATCTTAGGCTTAAACCTTGGCACCAGAGTAGCTGATGACTTCAGGGTCCCTACAAAAATCGAAAATTCTCAAAATACCTAGAGGGGTCTCGGTGGGAGTCTCAAATTTGGGGCACAGCATAAGAATGCAGTCGGATATATTTATCCAAAACGATTATCTATAGATTTTATGGATTTAAAAGTTTTCTGAAAATCCTAATTTTTAACTCCTCCCACAAATCAAGATGGCGGAACAATCTGCCAGAGGAACTAGAAAATTGAAGTTTAGTAGAATGATTAGCTTTTAACCTGTAACTGACGGAAAAATTACGAGATGTTTAAATTTTTCATTTTTACCCCCGAAAAATATCGAAATATGGAGGCAATTTTGATGACGGTTCAGACTTTCCTTTCGAGGTATTTGGTGGCTAAATGGTAAGTCGTATCACAAAACGGATGGCACGATCTACGTTCAATTTGGAATGATCTACAACTTCGGCCCTATGACTTTTTGTCGTATCTGTATCCCTTATACCGGTATGTTAATTTGGCTCTATTTCTGAATTGTACGAATATTTTGCAATTTTTATACTATAATTAATGGTTTGAAGCACTTATAGGAAAGATAGGATCATCAAATTGTACACGAACATTAGCCCACTCAGAAGCTATATGAGAGCCAATTTCTATGTTTGTAACTGTCACATAAGTATCCGAAAAGTAATGCACTGTGAAAAAGCCTTACCCATATTTCACTCTATTCAACATTTCTAACTGAATCTTACCCATAAATGGACGAGATACGAGAAGATATCATAGGAACAGCCATTTAGATCGGCAAATGTGGAGCCTTATTGTGCAATCCGATTGTCGATATGATGTACCGTTTAGCAGCAGCTAAATTTTAAATGGAGGTAAACATGCATATACTTTCTTATGTCGATCTATATTTATTCATTGAAGTCGATTTGTAGCGATCTATAAAGGATGTGTATGCCATTGTAATTAATACTTTACAAATCGATAGTGACTATCAGCAGGAGGGCATCTGCAATTGTGATGAATACTCCCCACTTCAACTTTGACCGGCGGTAGGAATGGGCCCCTTCTCCAACTCCTGTGTACCATTGTAATGAATAATTTCCTTCTCGGTTTGACTGGCAGAAGGCTAGGGAGCATGGTTGGAAACCCCTTTACCCGATTGTGTTTGGCGTTAGGCAAGTGTGCCTGCCATTATAAAGAATTTACCCATCTAAAATGTGACTGACTTAAGGCATAGTGGCCTGCTATTATAATAGAAACTCGCAAACATTCGTGTGACTGGCAGTAAACTGACTGGAATTAGGAAATGAGACTGTAATTATAATGATAACAGCACAACTCAATTTTGACTGGCAGTAGGGAAGGTGTATGCCATTATAATAGAAGTTCCTCAACTGTTATGTGCCTGGAAGTAGGAAATGGAGCCTGCCATTGCATCGAAAACTCCCCAAATCGATTGTGACCGCGCAGTGGGAAATGGGGACTGCCATTGTAATGAAAATTCCCAACTCGATTGTGAAGAGTAGTAGGCAAGTGGATCTGCCGTTATCATCACAACTCCTCAACTCGCACTTTGCATTGGAAACAATGTATGTGGACCTCCCTATGCCGTTTCTTGGATAACGCTAAGAGGGAATTTAAAGAAAATCATTTTCTCTGCATGTACAGTAATTTACATTATATCCGTATACAATGTAGAATACCATAGCGAAGCACGGGTACATATGCTAGTAACCTATAAAATTATCTTGAAAGCTCTTCAGACTAAGGCAGAGGAATTGCAACTGAGAGAGTACTGAGGTGGTTTCAGTGCTCTCATGTGCCGAGCAGATTTTGAGCCTGAAATCAATCCTTTATGATCTGAAACTCAGGAACAAGAAGTTTGTGGTGACATTCGTAGACTTCAAGAAGGCCTGTGACTCAATTGATCGTTCTCCCCTAACCAAAATTCTAAAAGAATTCTAAAACAAACAACAGATATCATCCGAAAAGCTCTCACTGACACCACCTCTCAAAAGAATGTTTAGGGGAGAGATTTCAGGGGCCTTTGAGAACAGGACTGGAGTTAGGCAAAGAGATGGATTTTCACCACCTTCTCTTCAGTTGTATCCTCAAGAAAGTCATCCGTGAGTGGCGCAAATAAATGACTAACGAAGGAATCGAAAGCGGGGTTAGACTCGTCCACAGGAGCCTAAAACTTGTAATCGTTTGTGTAGCATTTCCAGATGATCTCGGAATTTTTCTGATTCCCTAAACAAAACCAATAAACGAATTAATCACCTTTGTGCACAAGCACAGAAGGCGGAACTCCAGTTCTCCTTTGAGAAAATGGACTTCATAACAAATAGCAAGTCGGCTGCGAGGAAGCTGGTGTTTAGACAAGGAAATATCAAGCGAGCGGAAAAGTTTAAGTACCTGGGAGAGTGGATAGAACCTGACATCTCCGAGAAAGAAGCATTTGCGCCACGCATGAACAAAATAGAAATTGCATACCAGCCATCTAAAGGTATCTACAAGAAATGGGCAATATCCTTCATTGCGAAGCTCAGGTACTACTGCAGTATCATCCAACCAGAGGTGTTATACACCGCGGAATGTCTCCCAATAAACAAGAAAGGCTTAATTGAAAACCTAGAAGCCAAAAAAAAAAGAAAGAAAGATTTTGAGAACAATCTCGGGCCCTGTCAAAGAAAATGGTGAATATAAAATACGAAATATACACCCGTGTGGAGACGATAACCGACACACCCGGAAAGAAAGGACCACCTTTTATGGATACATGGCAGGAATGAAGCCACCAAGACTGGTAAATCAGATAATTAACTACTTCCAGGACAAGGAAATCAAAGGAGCCTGGCTTACTTAGGTAGAAAGAGATTGATTTCGAAGAAGTGGAGGTCGAACATAATGACATCCTGGAGCGTATCCAACTCAAGAAGAAACTTCAAGAATGCCATGGTTTCTAATTACGACGTTTGGTTTTGCTCGTCCAGATGGCAGAGAAATCAGGTCTCTGTTGAATGACATGCGGCTGGATATTTATTTTTTTATTTATGTATGTATTTATTTGGGAAACCAAAACTGCAAGATGCCGAATTACGCAGTTCCGCAATGAAAAATATATTTACAAAGGAGTAGCACAAAGCAAATGTAAAAAAATAAATGAAAGAGTAATGAAGATAAATTATCTAATGACAAAAGTAGTGGAAGAAAATTAAAAACCAACAAGATAACTGTAGGGACACAACAATTAACAATAAAACATAAAGGAAAATGAAAAGAACGAGGAAAATTAAGAAATGAAACTAAAACTAAGAGAAAAACTTATACCTAGACACAGTAAGATAAATACAAATATGACTCATAAGTAACGGTATAAATAAATATTACGTTATGTACAAAAGAGAGGACAGCAATGGGAAGAAGAAAGGAGTAAGTAGGAAAGGAGCTAGGTTAAGTTAAGGAAGAATCGATTAAAGGAGGCATACGAAGAAAAACCATCAAGTTCCTGTTAGAAGATAAGGAGTTAAGGAGGGTTGGAATGCAGATAAATACAATTCCTTGAACAAGAGAGAAGCGGGAATACGGCATATTACGTGGTGGATTCATTCTGGTTTTGCGAGTTGGAACAAGTAGGGAAGAAAGAATGTTGGTTCAGGAGAACGAAATATACCGTTAAGAGCGTTATATACCAATCTAAGGTCGGCTACTTTTCTCCGAGTAGGTAATGGGCGAAGGTTAAACTTATCCATTATCCGATTGCTGCTCAAGTATCGACAATCAGATACTTCTGGCATTAACAATGGCACAGAAGAATGACTGCACGCGCTCAATGTGATTCAGATTAGTGGGTGAAGAGGTAGACCAAATGGGAGACGTGAATTCCATAATCGATATGATACAAGATACATAGTCGATATCGGTGATGTTGGGTTTTGTTGGGTAAACACCGAGTGTAGCACACCCAGATATCTTTCACATGCCGACATCGTACGATGTGGGAGACCGAATGGAATTTTTCCATCCTTCAAAAATCTTATTACCTCTGCTGGGTTTGAACCCATTATATTAGGACGCGAAGACCGACGCTTTGCAGTTGATCTACTGAGGGAGCTAGTTAGGCATTGACACTAAAATGGTCCACGTGCTTCAAGTATGATGTCTATTATTTGTCACTCAGACTTCTTACGTCTCTTTCCTATCGACGAAGTCATAATTTTAATACTGTAAGTGTACCAGCTTCCATTTCCTCTCATTGCTAAAGAAACTCTTTGTTCTGTGGGTGCTGTAGCCAGCGCATTCATTCTTTGATTTCAGGAAACACACATTTAGCTCTACTAGCCGATAACAATCTACACCACCCCAGCACTCAGAGGCAAGAAAAATCTGTCAACATCCATTTTATCTACCGCAATCCACAAACAGTATTCCATGATTTTCTTTTCGAAAGCCGTAAAGGATATCAAGTTTAACATTGTGTGCGCTGAAGGTCCCCTCCCACCACACCAAGTATGCTCGGTCTCAATAGGGAGCGCGAATGGTGTGGGGTTTGAATGAAATATTTAAGCCTGAAATAAGGAAACCCCATTGAATGCGACACCTCGCACAATGCAGGCTATAAATACTGTATGGTCGAGCACAAAGGCAGCCATTCAGAACAGGGGGTAGGGATTAGCTGTAAAGGCGGGACAATGCTGGGACAATAGTGGCGAATGAAATAGAGGTAAGGAGACACAAATGTTGCATGATTAGTTTTCAAACTCGAGCATTGACATGCTTTGTGTGAGTGGAGGGAATGTTTAACATGCTCATATTGACTTGATCCATTTAGCCAAACCTTCTTCCTACGAACGAGAGTCGTTTGGCCATTGTTTGGATCAACACAACTACAACAAGTAATAAATAATAACGATCGAAACAGTTCTTATAGATTTGTTGTGATGTTAAAACTGAGTAAACCCGTTCACCATAGCCACGCCTCACCTACTAAAGAACGAGGCAGGTACAAGATTCGAAACTCAGGTTTCTTTCAGTGTGGTCATATAAAATTTGAAATAAATGTTAGGTGACAAGAATAAATAGAGTACCGAGGTCGATAGCTGCAGTCGCTTATGTGCGGCCAGTATCCAGTATTCGGAAGATAGTGGGTTCGAACCCCACTGTCGGCAGCCCTGAAGATGGTTTTCCGTGGTTTCCCATTTTCACACCAGGCTGTACCTTAATTAAGGCCACGGCCGCTTCCTTCCCAGTCCTAGCCGTTTCCTGTTCCATCGTCGCCATAAGACCTATCTTTGTTGGGGCGACGTTAAGCCAATAGCAAAAAAATATATAAATAAATGAGTACAGAGGAATAAATGTATAAATTCAAGAAAAGAAAGAAAGAAAGAAAGAAAGAAAGAGGGAAAGAAAATCAAAGAATAGACTGCTAGGAACAGAATAGAATAGAATAGAATAGAATAGAATAGAATAGAATAGAATAGAATAAAATAGAATAGAATAGAGTTCCCTAGTTCCGGGTTGTCTGAAACTAGAGAGAGAGAGGACTCTTTCATTACAACTCATTATAGTTTGGTACATGCATTACATGTTCCTCTTATAATTACTTGACTATTATTACACTAAATTTAATTCATTTTGTCCTAGACGTTAACAATGCTATATTGTCTAGGACAACATGTATCTTCCCTTACCATAGCTTACTTTTGTGTCACAGTCTTTTGGAGTACCGTACCATCTATATACTAAAAATAAGAGTTTTGTCTGTACATTGCTCAGAATTTGAAAAGAATGGTATTTCTGTATCGATCATGTCCACAGTAACAAGAAAATGCATGTTCGACTTTTCCGTAATGTCTGTCTGTCTGTCTGTCTGTCTGTCTGTCTGTCTGTCTGTCTGTCTGTCTGTCTGTCTGTCTGTCTGTCTGTCTGTCTGTCTGTCTGTCTGTCTGTCTGTCTGTCTGTCTGTCTGTCTGTCTGTCTGTCTGTCTGTCTGTCTGTCTGTCTGTACACGCATCACGAGAAAACGGCTGAAGAGAATTTAATGAATATCGGTACGTAAAGTCGGGCGATGAATTACTACAATCTAGGCTATACATTATTTTATTCACGCTGAGTGAAATGGTAGTTTAGGGGAAGGCCTGAAATGTAATTCTCAAATATTTATGTTATTAGTGGTCGTGTCTTACTGAAAATCGGTATGCAAAGTCGGCGTAATAAGTCGATATAATCTAGGCCATAAATAATTGTATTCACGCTGAGTGAAATGGCAGTTTAAGGGAATGCCTAAAATATAATTTTCAAATATTTATGTTATTAGTGGTCGTATCTTAATGGAAATCGGTAGACAAAGACGAGAAATAAGTCGCTACAATATAGGCTATACATAATTGTATTCACGCTGAGAAAAATGGTAGTTTAGAGGAAGGCCTAAAGTTTAATTCTCAAATATCTATATAAATAAAATTGTTTCTGTTTGTCTGTCTGTTTGTCTGTTCCACCATCACGCCGAAACGGCTGGATAGATCTCAATCAAACTTCATATTTAGGGTATATTCATCCCGGGGAAGGTTTTGATATGCATATCATTTTAAAATCCTTGAATAGACGGGGGGTTTATAGGAAAACCAGAATGGTTTTTCCACCATCACGTCGAAACGGCTGGATAGATCTCAACCAAACTTCGCATTTAGAGTATACTCATCCCGGGGAAGGTTTCGATATGCATATCATTTAAAAATCCTTGAATAGACGGGGGTTTATGGGAAAACCAGAATGGTTTTTCCACCATCACGTCGAAACGGCTGGATAGATCTCAGCCAAACTTCATATTTAGAGTATACTCATCCCGGGGAAGGTTCCGATATGCATATAATTTTAAAATCTTTGAATAGACGGGGTGTTTATAGGAAAACCACAGTGGTTTTCCTCCATTTTCTCTTATACTATTGATTTTCTGTAAACTTCGTTTACCCTACGTGAAACGTCTCTTCATTATAAACAACATTCGTTATGTTCATAATTTACCTTACTCTTCACATGACGGAGAAATTTACAATTTTCTGCTGGTATCATGCTCTGCATTGAGTGACCGACAGACCGACAACGAACCTACAGGTTACCATGGCAACGTCTCTGACTGCATGCCAGTAGGGAAGTAACGTATTCCCATTTTCCTCATCATGCTTTTAAATTCGTGGTTGTTCCTTGGGTAGATGGCAAGAGAGGCGTCAATCGGCTCATCTGCGGGATATTGGCGGAATATCGTTGGAGGTTATAACCGCCCTCGAATAGATTAAGTAATAACACCATTAGTCATCTTCTTATTTGTTTACCTAAGAATCACTGGACCTAAATTTCTCCTCTGTTACCGCTTTATTATATCCATAACTCACGGCATTTACATATTTGTCGTTATCCGGCTGTCCTCAGTTATAATCCATTTTCTATTAGTTTCAACATTCTTAACTGTATTATTTTCTTCCTTAATTACGCCGTATGTACGTGAGTGCTAGAAACTACTGGATGCATTTCCACCAAGATTCGTATTTAGAATACACCTGTCCTTGATAGGTTTTAGGGCAAATATTGTTTCTAAATCCCTGAACTCACTGGGGGTTTATACGAAACCGAAACAGTGATTTTGCACTTCCAAAAAATATACACAACCAAATTTTATGGAAGTCTACCTACCTTGGTAGAAATTAATTTCTAAACCTTTTTTTCTCATGTGCATCATTTCGATACGAGGATTAATAAGGGAGATATCATTAACGGACCGTTTTTCTGTACAAGTCCCATCGGACTTGACTCACGAGCGGGTGCGTGTAAAGCGTATTCCTTACAACTTGAAAACTACTGAAGACATTCGAACCAAAATTTATATTTAGCATCCACCTGTCCAAAGGTAGGTTTTAAACGTAAATAACATTTCATGTTCCGGAATGGACTGGCGGTTTATAGGGAACCGAAATGGTGATTTTGCTCTTCCACAATATATACAGAACAAGACCAACCTGACAGGAAATCGACCAAACGTGATGGAATTCCACCTCTAAACCTTATTTTTCATGTGCATTTTTTTCGTCAGGAGGATTAATAAGGGAGATATCATGAATGGTCACTTTTGCAGGTTAAGTCCAGCGGACATAGCCCAAAAGGTGTTTTACATGGAGCAGATTCATTATCTATATAAATCAAATCGTAACGACTGTGTGCCTCTACACTGACTATTTTGGCGAAATTTTCGTACAGCTTTCCGTTTAAGGGGTAATAATAACCATCTCCATAATTTTTGGTTTAGTTTCCTGAAAGTCCTAATTTTTACCCGCCTCGCCCAAAATCCACATTGTGGCATAATCTGCCAGAAGAATAAGAAGATAATTGAAATTTGACAAAATTATACGTTTTAGCCTGTAACGAATGAAAAACCCTATATCATTAAATTTTTCATTTTTTATCCCCGAAGAATATTGAAATATGCAGGCAATTTTAATGATGGTGCAGACCTTCGGGAATTCCTATCACATAACGGATTGCACAATCTCCGTTCAATCTGGAATGATCTACAACCTTGGTCTTATGACTTTTTGCCGTATCTGTATCCCTTTTACGTTTGATTTTTCTCTATTAATCGATGTTAAGTTAATTTGGAATTTTCACATGCATAATTCATACTTTCAATTACTTATATGAAATACAGAATCATCAAACTCTTCACGAAAATTGGCCCACCCAGTAGCCATATGTGAGCCAAATGCTACGCATGTAGCTGTCACATTATTATGCGAAAAGTAATGTAATGTGAGATAATCTTCGATCGATCGATCAATACTGATCTGCATTTAGGGCAGTCGCCCAGGTGGCAGATTCCCTATCTGCTGCTTTCCTAGCCTTTTCCGAAATGATTTCAAAGAAATTGGAAATTTATTGAACATCTCCCTTGGTAAGTTATTCCAATCCCTAACTCCCCTTCCTATAAATGAATATTTGCCCCAGTTTGTCCTCTTGAATTCCAACTTTATCTTCATATTGTGATCTTTCCTACTTTTATAGACGCCATTCAAACCTATTCGTCTACTAATGTCATTCCACGCCATCTCTCCACTGATAGCTCGGAACATACCACTTAGTCGAGCAGCTCTTCTTATTTCTCACAATTCTTCCCAACCCAAACATTGCAACATTTTTGTAACGCTACTCTTTTGTCGGAAATCACCCAGAACAAATCGAGCTGCTTTTCTTTGGATTTTTTCCAGTTCTTGAATCAGGTAATCCTGGTGAGGGTCCCATACACTGGAACCATACTCTAGTTGGGGTCTTACCAGAGACTTATATGCACTCTCCTTTACATCCTTACTACAACCCCTAAACACCCTCATAACCATGTGCAGAGATCGGTACCCTTTATTTACAATCCCATTTATGTGATTACCCCAGTGAAGATCTTTCCTTATATTAACGCCTAGATACTTACAATGATCCCCAAAAGGAACTTTCACCCCATCAACGCAGTAATTAAAACTGAGAGGACTTTTCCTATTTGTGAAACTCACAACCTGACTTTTAGCCCCGTTTATCAACATACCATTGCCTGATGTCCATCTCACAATATTTTCGAGGTCACGTTGCAGTTGCTGACAATCTTGTAACTTATTTATCACTCTATAGAGAATAACATCATCCGCAAAAAGCCTTACCTCTGATTCCACTCCTTTACTCATATCGTTTATATATATAAGAAAACATAAAGGTCCGATAACACTGCACTGAGGAACTCCCCTCTCAACTATTACAGGGTCAGACAAAGCTTCACCTACTCTAACTCTCTGAGATCTATTTTTTAGAAATATAGCAACCCATTCAGTCACTCTTTTGTCTAGTCCAATTGCACTCATTTTTGCCAGTAGTCTCCCATGATCCACCCTATCAAATGCTTTAGACATGTCAATCGCGATACAGTCCATTTGACCTCCAGAATCCAAGATATCTGCTATATCTTGCTGGAATATTACAAGTTGAGCTTCAGTGGAATAACCTTTCCTAAAACCGAATTGCCTTCTATCGAACCAGTTATTAATTTCACGAACATGTCTAATATAATCAGAAAGAATGCCTTCCCAAAGCTTACATACAATGCATGTCAAACTTACTGGCCTGTAATTTTCAGCTTTATGTCTATCACCCTTTCCTTTATACACAGGGGCTACTATAGCAACTCTCCATTCATCTGGTATAGCTCCTTCGGTCAAACAATAATCAAATAAGTACTTCAGATATGGTACTATATCCCAACCCATTGTCTTTAGTATATCCCCAGAAATCTGATCAATTCCAGCCGTTTTTCTAGTTTTCAACTTTTGTATCTTATTGTAAATGTCATTGTTATCATATGTAAATTTTATTACTTCTTTGGCCTTAGTCTCTTCCTCTATCTCGACATTATCCTTGTAACCAACAATCTTTACATACTGCTGACTGAATACTTCTGCCTTTTGAAGATCCTCACATACACACTCCCCTTGTTCGTTAATTATTCCTGGAATGTCCTTCTTGGAACCTGTTTCTGCCTTAAAATACCTAAACATACTCCTCCATTTTTCACTAAAATTTGTATGACTGCCAATTATGCTTGCTATCATGTTATCCTTAGCTGCCTTCTTTGCTAGATTCAATTTTCTAGTAAGTTTCTTCAATTTCTCCTTACTTCCACAGCCATTTCTAACTCTATTTCTTTCCAGTCTGCACCTCCTTCTTAGTCTCTTTATTTCTCTATTATAATAAGGTGGGTGTTTACCATTCCTTACCACCCTTAAAGGTACAAACCTGTTTTCGCATTCCTCAACAATTTCTCTAAACCCATCCCAGAGTCTGTTTACATTTTTATTTACCGTTTTCCACCGATCATAGTTACTTTTTAGAAACTGCCTCATACCTGCTTTATCAGCCATATGGTACTGCCTAACAGTCCTACTTTTAAGACCTTCCTTTCTATCACATTTATTTTTAACTACCACAAAAACAGCTTCATGATCACTAATACCATCTATTACTTCAGTTTCCCTATAGAGCTCATCTGGTTTTATCAGCACCACATCCAAAATATTTTTCCCTCTGGTTGGTTCCATCACTTTCTGAATCAGCTGTCCTTCCCATATTAACTTATTTGCCATTTGTTGGTCATGCTTCCTGTCGTTCGCATTTCCTTCCCAATTGACATCTGGCAAATTCAGATCTCCCGCTACAATCACATTTCTTTCCATGTCGTTTCCCACATAGCTGACTATCCTATCAAATAATTCCGAATCCGCGTCAGTGCTACCCTTTCCCGATCTATACACTCCAAATATATCAAGTTGCCTATTATCTTTAGAAATGAGCTTTACACCTAGAATTTCATGTGTCTCATCTTTAACTTTTTCGTAGCTTACAGATTCTTCTTTCACCAGAATGAAAACTCCCCCTCCCACCTTTCCTATCCTATCTCTACGATAGAC
Organism: Anabrus simplex; assembly: GCF_040414725.1. Lineage (NCBI taxonomy): Eukaryota > Metazoa > Arthropoda > Insecta > Orthoptera > Tettigoniidae > Anabrus > Anabrus simplex. The sequence goes on along the minus strand of NC_090265.1, from coordinate 860,462,426 downwards.
ACTCCAGTGCCGTGAGAAAATTTCTGCATCCATTATATCATTTCTCACCCATGATTCAACTCCTATTACAATATCTGGTAAATATATATCTATTAAATTACTTAATTCTATTCCTTTCTTTACAATACTTCTACAGTTCAACACTAACAATTTTATGTCATCCCTACTTGATTTCCAGTTCCCTGTTCCCTTATCACCGCTCCCTAGGCCATCCCGTTTCCCTGAATGTACCTCCCTATTACCCTTCCAAACAAATTTCCTAACTTATACGTACCACTGCGGTTTAAATGAAGGCCATCCGAGCGCAGATCCCTATCTCCGACCCACCCATTAGGAACTAGAAATTTCACTCCCAGTTTCCCACATACCCACTCCATAGTCTCATTTAAATCCCCAATCACCCTCCAGTCAGTATCCCTCCTACACAGTATTCCACTAATAACAATCTCCGCTTTCTTAAACTTCACCCGTGCTGCATTTACCAGATCCTACACATCTCCAACTATGTTGGTACTTATATCAGCTTGCCTTACGTTGTTGGTACCAACGTGAAACACTACCACCTTCTCTTTCCCCTCCTCCCTCTCTTCTACTTTCCTCAATATCTGCCTCAACCTAATTCCTGGATAACATTCTACCCTGGTTCCCTTTCCTCCACACACTTTCCCCACGTGTCTAACGATGGAATCCCCCATGACCAGAGCCTCAACCCTACCCACCTCATTTGATCCCCTCCCCTCCTGGTCAGCCCTATCTTTCCTGATAGCTGCAGAAGCTACTTCCTCCTCCCTTTTCTCCTTCCCATGACCCTGTTCCACCTGTCTTTTCCTATCCTCTACTCTACATTTCCCTTTCCTACCTTTTCCCTTCCTCCTACTTCCACGCATCTCAGCAACAGCTCCCTGTCCCTCATCTTCCCTCTGTTGTTCTACCTGGAGTGTCTCGTACCGATTTCGCACAGACACCTGTCCTGAATTTTGATCCTGAATAGAGCCCTTGGCCTGCAATCTCCTTCCCCTTAGAACATTAGACCACCTGTCTTCTACAACTCCTCCCTTTCCTTCCCCTCCCTCTTGTACACCTTCTGTTACCTGTACATTGTTTGAGGGAGTCCTATCTTCCTTCCTGTCTTCTGTGAGAATCCTAATTATCTCCCTCAAACTTTCCAACTCCTCCCTCATACCCCTCAATGCCTCACCACACCCACAATAAGTACACTCGCGCTCCTTAGCCATTCTTTACGGGGGGAAAATTTTAAATAAAAAAATAAAATAACTTATTTGCAAAAAATAAATGAACGGAGGGATATATTGTCTGGGATAGAACACAACATTAAGGTAATTAATATACGACTACACTACAATACTACTTAGTCGTGCTCTATATTTTTATCCTACAACCCCTAACAGGATAAAAGCTGCTGTTAATTACTGAATATCGAAAGTAATACACAAGAACTACACAATTCCAAACTGCAATTAAGCCTATCCTAATTTCAACAATATTTTAGTAAGAGTTTCTACGGATACCTCTACTACACCAGTACTACACAAATATTTTACAATAATAAGCACACTAAATTCTAATAGGATATTACTCGTATACTATTGTACAGTACACTACAGTAATTTTTAAACTACTTGCAGACGTATCCTAATTACGATACCGGTACCGTACCGTATGTCACTACTAAGCACAACAGAAATGAAATTTGCAAGAACTACTGTACTCAAAGGTTACCAACGAAGCTAAATGCTTAGACAAATTATTATTAGTATTACGGTCTAATAGATATACACGAAAGATAACACACGAATATAGCAGGCAAGATACGCCACTATCTAAATGTACTGTATCTATACTGCAACGTATCTACACTACACTACACTACACTGCGTTTGGTTAAATGCTTAAGTATCAAAAGGATTGCCGTACACGAAGAAAAACACGAATATAACTGGCAAGATACTGCACCCGCTCATGTAGCGGTCAGTGCCAAGTTATCCTGGTTGCTCTCAATTTCTTCTCAGGGTATCCAATTCCGCTCATAAAATCTGTGATTTTATATAAGATTATTTTACGTGGTTTCGAAAGAGAAATTGGTCGCTGGGATACGCTTCACGGGAGTATCTATACGCACGAGAACGAACCTGTGACCGATAACTTCAAAGGGATATCGCTTTTCGTTTGTAGAACATATCAATTGCTTACATCTAGAAGACTTATTGACTAACTTACAACTAGACGTTACCCGAACAAAAATTAAAACACAGACACTTACTAAAGAAAAAAAATATATATAAGATTATTTATTGACTAAAATAATATTCGAGATATAGTGAAATCTGGGTAGTATTAATTCTGTATTATTTAATCATTTGAAAAACTAGAGTCAGCGCTGGCTCAAATAAAATAAAATAATGAAAGCTTAAAAAAAATGCTAACATTCTCTCATAACTAATGTTCAAATTCCAATTAAAACATATCTGAATATTCGTAGCCATGTTCCGAAAGTATTACATTTTCTCCAATTATATTCGAGATCACTGAGCATTCATGGAATCAAATAAAATTTACCTATTGTAAATACTGCCCTGTTAATTATTAAAGTTATCCTCACAACATATGAGACGTCATACTGTGGTAAAATGAATGATTTGTTAACTTGAAAACGTAATAAAATTACATAGGAAAAAGTTAAATTGTAAACGCAAATCTGCTCATATTTTCACGTAATTATTTCCCAAATATACTCTTTCGTGTGTATTAAATTGTAAAAGTGTCCTCCAACTTTCCATTCATAAGTTATAGTCTTTCATAGATTATATTCATAGATCTGAACTCTGACTATTTGGTCACATATTTTGTGTTCGCACAAGTAACAAGCTTACGAGCTAAGGCAATACCACCCTAAAGCCTACGACATATGGCTCCTAACTAACCATAGTAATATACTTCATATTTAAAATTCCCAAATTGAAATAATTATTGCATGAAAAGAAATAAACATCTAACTAATTATTCAAGTAGTTTCTGATCTACACACTCCTCTATTATCAGCTCAATGTACTCTTGCGATCTGCACTGTCTCAATATTTCATATATATACGTGCTACTGAACTTGTATGGATAGTATAGAATGAAATTATTTCGTATTATCCTGTAACGTCACCGCACCACGAAATATTAGATGTATACTCATACATGAGTCTATTGAATCGTATATTAAAACACTCTCTCATACGCAGTACCTGTTATTCACCGAAGTCAGACATAAATATAACTGTCACGATACACAATTCTACATAATACGTATTTATCTTACCTTATAATGGTCATCTGCACTTTATTCTCTCCTTGTCATATACTTTCAAATACGGCACAGAAACTCACCTTGTATTACAAATATAACATTATCACGTCGAATAGCAATTCTTACACTTCCCGTAGAACATAAACAAACCTCTATACTTTAACCATTCATCAATATTCTCCAATAAATAATCACATATCAACACTATTCCAAAGACACTTTAACATAATACCGGCTTCCCATATGGCCGTATGCATATAGCCATTACTCCCAAAACTATATGCAAAATATTCTAGAATTGCTTTGTAAAAAAATACGCAGTTAATAACCTTTATCTCAATAACAGTATTACGAATTCAATGCCGTCTTCCTATGATGAAAGGAATACTTAATTTGACAATAATCATCGCATCGCGCAGGTATTTCGTGACGTAATCTGTATTCAGGCAAGCGAGATTAATCGAAATTTCACTAGTAAGTTAGACTCATTGCTACATGGTATTCACAAGTGACACTTCTTTCTCTTATCCAAACTAGTTCCACTGTAGATATGCTAGTGCGGTAACCCGTATATGTCATATTAGCATTCTAATTCTACACTTCCATCTTATCTTAAAGCCTTAAGTATTTCACACTTCACTTATATTACACACGCGTTCTTAATTACTTCAAAAATCACCAAATATTCAGCACATGCCAAAATAGATTGAGGGTGCAGATTACAAGAAACTACTCTACTAAAGAAATGTATGGACTTAGCTCGTCAGTTGCTACGTTTGGTCTGGTGGTTGCTCCATCCTTCGGTTGCCGCTAGACCCTCAGATCGGATCTGGATCTCTGGTTGGATTGCACGTTCATGGTCATCAGCTGGTCACATAGCTCGTCAGACCACTCCTTCTCGTCCGGTCTTTTGGCTGGCCGGTGCTCATCCACGTCATCATGTCCACTGGTTGGCCGGTCCAATCATCCACAGCAGGTCATCTGGCTCGACGGTACATATCCCCAGTTCGGTCCATCTTGTTAAATTAGCAGACAGTCATCATCTTATATCTGTAGACAACGAAAAGAATTCCAGGTGCGCAGTAATTAGTCATGATGTTTTCCATATTTCTAATATTTAAGGTAATCGTCGAAGTTTTTCTTTGCTCTGAAAAGATTCCTCCGTAAATAGTTATTAGGTTTACTGCTACGGTATTTACAATCTTCTCGTATGAAGTTATTCAAAATTAGAAATGATGAATTCCGATTCTTTCGATCGCTGAGTTGGTGCTCACTAAACCAAGTCCGTCGTATATCACCAAAAATTATATATTTATATATAATTTCTCGCCTCTTCTACTAGTATACACCAGTGAATAATTTATTCGTATGTTATCGCCGATATATATAGTTAATATTCTTCTTCAATAGCTAAGAATATTCTTCGAATATGTAGTTCTGCTCGTTTCTGCGTCTTGTCTCCGAAGGTAATTTTTTTAGAGTGACTTCTTAAACAATCCACCCGCTGCTATATTTTTTTAAAAAACAATTCAAAATGAGCCTCTACTGTTCTGCAGTGTCTTCGAAATTTATCCTTTCCATGACGTACATAGCCTCCTATTCGCTGCATTGATATGAAGTTCATTGCCTTAGTAGATCGCATGGGCCATACCTTCCTACGCCGCCATTTTGTTGTTGGTCTTCGAGATGCGAACGGGCACAATACTATCTAATATATTATACCTTATCTTCACTACAATTCTACTGAAATGTGGTTATGTGATTATTACAGCTGGTGGATTACTATTATTTTCCCTACTCCACGGGACGGAGAAAAAAAAGTGTCCTTAATTAGGCCTACTGAAAAATACGAGGTTGTTTACAATAATTTCTCAAATATTTCTATCAAAACTACTACTACTACTACTACTACTACTCCAGGGACTTGAACTGCAATTACTGGGATATATGAACTTTATTATTATTAGCTAACCGCTCATAAATACTGAAAGATCGAGGGAGCGAAATATAAATTACGGATATTAACTACCTACTCAGAAGTACAAATGAATGGAATACAAGGTCAGCTGATTTTTATTTATATTTACTTGACTACACTACACCCTTTGTTCACGACTGTAGCCAACAATGCAATATTTGAATATGAGGAGCGACAACAAACAATAACAATACGACTGTTAACTATTACCGTGTAATCTCTTTAACTTCTTTTTAAATGGAAGTTTACAGGCGTATCGTGTTTTTTAATGTAGTAAATTATTACCTTCGCGATAGTTTGAACGTATATCTATACGAAATACCGGAGAAGTTGCTGCAGAAGTTACGGTACTATTCCTTATGATAATCTGCCTTTGTAAGTACAACCAATGAACTTACAGATATTTACAAATATTTTTAAAGTTAATATTGTTACCTAAAGTATTACCTAAACCTAAATTCGAAACAAGGTGCACCTAGCTAGCCTACTTAACCTAGAAAACCTTATTTACTGAAGACCAACTGAATTACTTGTTACAAAATTTAAATAATTATTACTACTCCCAATTTCTACCAACAGGCACTAAACACCACTATATAAACAGCACTAAATGAATCAGATATACACAAAATTAAGCTATTTCAATAGGTTTTCACTACTTTATCACTACAATAATGCAAGAGGTCTCTCAACAGCCAACCGTTCTCAAGCGCATCCAACAATGCCTTTAAAACCTTTACCCTGTTCCAGGTTTCTAACTCAATCTGACCCAAGAATAGATGACATATCATAGGACCAGCCATTTAGGGCACTAAATCCGGCGTGTCTTATGGTATAATTCTTTGTCGATATGACGTACGTTTAGTAGCATTTAATCTGTAAATGAAGGTCTTCAATATTGTAAACACGCATATACTTTCGTATGTCGATCTATATATATTCACTGATGTCGATTTTTAGCGATCGAGAAAGGGTGGGTCTGCTATTGTAATCAGTACTCCCCACACCGACTTTGACTGGCAGTAGGAAAGGGTTCCTTCTCCAACTCCTGTGTAACTGTCATTAGTAAGGAAGGCCTACAATTGTAATGAATAGTTCCCTTCTCGATTTGACTTGCAGAAGGCAAGTGAGCATGCAGTTTTGTTTAAAACTCCCCTACCCGATTGTGTTTGGCAGTAGGCAAGGGTGCCCGCCATTATAAAGAAATATCCTCATCTAAAATGTGACTGGCATTAGGCATAGTGGCCTGCTATTTTGATGGAAACTCACCAACTTGGTGTGACTGGCAGTACGCTGGCTGGCAGTAGGAAAATGGGCCTGTCATTATAATGATAATTGTACAACTCAATTTCGAGTGATAGTAGGGTAATTGCCTACCATTATAATAGAAACTCCTCAATTGTAATCTGTCTGGAAGTAGGAACGGGGGGCTGCCATTTTAACGAAAACTCCCCAAATCGATTCTGTCCGCGTTGTAGGCAATGGGGCCTGTAATTATAAAGTAAACTTCCCAACTTGATTGTGAATGCCAGTAGGCAAGTGAGCCTGCCGTTATATCACAAATCCGTAACAAACACTTTACATTGGAAACAACGTACAGGGACCTCCCCATGCTCTTTCTCGGATAACGCTAAGAGGCATGCAATTTTAAAACAATCTTATTTACTGCATGTACACTATTTACTTCGATATTCGAATACAATGTAGAATGCCGTAGCGAAGCACGGGTACATTCGCTAGTTTATTATATTAGTGGCCGTATCTTCATGAAAATTGGTATACATAGTCGGGGAATAAGTCGCTATAATCTAGGCCATCAATAATTTTATGCACACCGAGTCAAATGGTAGTTTAGTGGAAGGCCTGAAATTTAATTATCAAAACGTTATTTATGTTATCAGTGGTCGTATCGATAAATACCACATAACTAGCATAACTTTAGTTATGTCGTTAGTAGTAGTTATGTAAGAAGTTATTAAATTCTAATCACTTATGTCTTATACATTGTTACCGTACCGCATATAATCACAGAGATATTCATGAATTTGGATTTTTATTACTAAGTCCATATCAGCGCCGAGTCACGAGAAAATGGGTAAACAGAATTTAGTGAAAATTGGTGTGTAAAGTGTGAGAATAAAGAACTACAGTCTACGATATAAATAATTTTGTAAGACGCCCTAATATCACAGAGTCGAAAGAAAACTAATGTGAAGGCCTGCAATATAGAAAGCTCATAAACGTTATCAACAATAACATTGGCCATTGTTTGTTGTGTGTGCTTTTTGTCTTCTGTTTCCACTCATCCCCGATAGATAGGATTACTGCAGCGTACCGAGGTTTTCTTTAATTTGCTTTACGTCGCACCGACACAGGTAGGTCTTATGGCGACGATGGGACAGGAAAGGAATAGGGGTGTGAAGGAAGCGGCCTTGGCTTTAATTAAGGTACAGCCTGGTGTGACTGGTGTGAAAATGGTAAACCACGGAAAACCATTTTCAGGGCTGCCGACAGTGGGGTTCGAACCTACTATCTCCCGAATACTGGATACTGACCGCACATAAGCGACTGCAGCTATCGAGCTCGGTATTATTATTATTAATTTAATAATAATAATAATTTATGTTCAATGAGATCGGAAGTACTAGATTTGCTCTAATCCCAGAGATCATTGACTAATCATGGCGATGACTACCCATGTTCTTTGACACATAGTACCACATTGTTTGAGCACCCCTGAGGGCCGGAACAATCATTAGCCCTGCTTAAAGGTCTTCCGCTTCACTGGCCCTGCCGGCGATTTGAAGCCGCGGCCGACAGGATGCACGACATTAATCTCTCAGAGAGGGGAGACGAGGGGAAGTCCCCACGTTCAACAATTTGTTGCTGCATCCCTCGTCGCTTTTCTGGAACCAATGGATCATCATGCGCTAGGTGCTGCATATTGGGTTCAAAAACCGTGACGAATACGAGACTCCATGAAGAGCATATGTAAGAGCCTCCTCAACGACGTCACCGAGGGTAGTAGCTAGATTGAGTAGCAAATTACATTACAACAGAGTCAACACTTTAAATTACTGCATCTCTCTATCATAGCATTATGTTGACCATTCAGTCAGGCTCCATGGCTAAATCGTTAGCGTGCTGGACTTTGGTCACAGGGGTTCCGGGTTCGATTCCCGGCAGGATCTGAAATTTTAACCATCATTGGTTAATTTCAGTGCCATGGGGGCTGGGTGTATGTGTCGTCTTCATCATCATTTCATCCTCATCACGACATGCAGGTCACCTACGAGAGTAAAATCAAAAGACCTGCACCTGGTGAGCCGAACATATCCTCGTACACTCCCGGCACTAAATGCCATGCTGAACCCTTCAACTTACCCTTCCATCGTTGGTCGTCTGCCTCGGCTGCTTCAGTACTCTTGGTTCTTGGGGTCGTTACGAGTTTTTTTCTGTCACTATATCGACCAAACGGTAAGGTTCAGAGGAGAGCATAACTACTTGAAATGAGGAGCAAAAATGTGCTTACTAAATTATTTATTCAATGTAAATTACGATAATTTATTCATTAGATTGGCAAGGAAATCACTTAAAGTTTTCACAACATATTTTAATGCAGTCACAATGCATAACTTGAGTGGTGTGAAGTTTTACAGAAATTATTTATTATTGTCTTTCAAAGAATGAAAATGTAGTGTAAAATTCGTGGACCCTTAATCGAACCAAATTGATTATCAGTTGTTTTCGATAGGTTGCGAAATATTACTAGAAGTCATTGTGTTCATTACAAGTGAACAGCAATTATCACAATCAAAAATAAAATTCACCATGTATCGTCACTCGTGACACCCTTAAGTTACGGACGAATCCCGATGCTGAAACACGCATCACCCCAAACAGATGTTCGCGAGGAACCAACAACACTTGGTCCGAGGGGATATTACGTTACAAAACTGCGAAATGCAGGAAAACACTAATTCATTATGCATTTAGAAGAAATCCCAAGCACTAAAGTTAAAGATAAGTGATAAATCACTTGAAAATGTTCTTACTAAACCAGCTTTCAGGTGATGAAACAATTACTTCGTTAAGTTTGTTAAATTACAAGTCCACAATATAACACAAATAAAAGGAAATCTTTCCAATATTCTATAACTACGACTACCATTACAAGTCTGTCTACCAGTAGCGGCTTTTCAGGTGCATCAGGTACAGCCCGGCTGCACTAACATTTCTCAAAACAATTGTCTATCATTTTCTGTTTAAAAATATTCGTTGAAAAAACCGAAGAGTGCGCTCTATATGTTGTGATTACTCAACGTGCGTAGCGCTCAGTTAAGCACCCACCGCTGTTCGCTTCACTTACGAGTGCTGCGGACTGAGTGCAGCCCTCTCAATGCTCACAGCAGTGCGGGCTGACTTGTGACGTGTAACACAACGGTTGCCATGACAACGTTCAAGACTGTCATGAGTACGCATACGATTGTATTTTGCGTGGTGCAGCCCAGCGAGTCTCTGGGATATTCGGCTGCTTGGCCCGAGCTGGGACGATATTATCCGAACCCAACCGAACGTGTAACCCGCCCTCTCTGCTTAGGTTGAACACATGCGGGCTCCTACAGCATTGCTGCCAATATTGGTATCTTAATCTCACGCTAAAACACAATCAAACAAAGACACATTTACTAGTATATTTTGTCGCGAGAGTTGTGGCTACTATTACACCAGCTGTAACAAGAAGCTTGTTATAAATTTGAACGTGTGGTGCACAGATTATTATTTCATAGTGAAAATAAATGTCCGTTGTTATAATGTGAATCGTGGCCGTGTGGCCATGTGAGTGAACTGTAAATAACATAAGCCCATTTGAAGAGCATTTAGTAGCACAGCTCACACGATTTCAAGATATGCAGAAGCTCCAATTTCTTTGCTTAGGGGATAGCTCTAAGTTTGAAGAATTTTCCTAAGTCCTCCCTCTTGATGGTCTAGAGAACTTAAAAATATCTTATCCCACGACATTTGACACACACAGGTTAAAAAATGAACTTCAGTTTATCTATTCTGATTCCACCTACAAAAATACCAGTTTGGAGGAAATAATTTTGTCGCTCAATAAAAATGAACTCACGGACGTTTTCAAAGAAGAATATAAATTATTTTAATTAATACTTACCATACCGTCTACCGGTACCGGCTCCTCAGTAGAAAGAAGCTTTTCGTGCCTTAAGCGGATAAAAACCTACTTAAGGAATTCAACATCGCAGGAGAGGTTGACTGCGCTGGCAACCATATGCCTGGAGAAGTCACTGCTCAGCGACTTGATGGATACCATGGCCTTTTACGATGACATCATTGACAAGTTCGCTGCTTCAAAGGACCGAAGAATAGATGTAACGTACAAGCAATAGACGTTACCGAATGTAATATTTGTTTTTTAGTTAATGTTATAATTACATTGTGCTTTTTAAAGTAATTGCATGAAAATTACACAGCGGATATTTGTAGACCATTATCATACCAAAGGATCTCCCCGATCCCTTATTTCCTCGTAGCTAGCTTATCCAACACACCTATTCAAAATGTAGGCTACACATTTACTGCAGATGCGAGTGCTGGGCTGCACCAAACTTACAACCCACGAGCCGCCACTGCTGTCTACCTTCACTTGTCCCATTAAACTAAACTACAAGTGATCGGTAGATCAACGTCTCACATAAATAATGTGAATAACGAAAAACAAAAATAAAACATATTAACAGCTGACGAATCGAAACCGCATTCGTAGTATACGTCCTACTTAAATCAACCAAGTGTCAACACATAGCACTATCATAATATACTGGACAACCGAACAATACATCTTAAAATAAAGAAAAGTAAATGTTAAAAATACGAAAGTTCATCGAACTTGAACACGCGCGGCTAAGCAGTAAGGATCAGTCTCCATTACCTAGTTTTCAACGTGGGACAACCCTTACATTCTTGCCACTACTGATGCAACACTATTATGGGAGCACCTTCTGGCTAGTAAGAATTATGCCGAAACATGGCCTTAATAGTACCTGCTAAAACCTTTCACATTCGTATTCACTACTGCAACTTGTACTTAAAATAGGCGTTACAACGTGCTCACTTGGATTTGACAGCCTTTAAATTCATCAACCGTTCTGGATTGCTACAGGACATCGTCATCTTATACAGCCTGTCTCAGAAATATTACACCTCATCTTATAAGCCATGTCACAAAAATTCCTCTCCGTCGAAATACAGGACCCCTTTTCCTCGGCATCCTGCTCATCCTGGATTTCTGCCCTCCTTCTTTCATTATTGTATGCCTCCAGAGTATCGCCGCAGTGTTTGACAGTGACTGGGAGAACCTCGCCCAAACTTCGAGGCCCGTGACGTAGCCAAAACGTCACTGTGCTGAATAGCATCGCCTGCAAAACCGCGCACTTACGGAATGCCCAGCGTGAGCACCTCTGATCTACAGTACACTCAACACACCACACTACCAAAGAAACACACGGTACACAATACATCCTATCACATAGGGGTTGTGTCAAGAAGGGAATCCGGCCGTAAAACTAGGACAAATTATCATCATTGTCAAAATAGCTACGAAAGGAAGACACCTTATTCTCACGTAATACGAGTACAAAAGCAGTTTACTCCGCTTTTAACACAGGGGAATTGAAAATAATTCGTCACTCTTAAGTAGGACCTGTTTTGACAAGTAGCATAGCTTTATCAGCGTCCGCCTCTGTGGTATAGTGGTTAGTGTGATTATCTGCCATCCCCGGAGGCCCGGGTTCGATTCCCATCTCTACCATAAAATTTGAAAAGAGGTATGAGGGCTGGAACACGGTCCGCTCAACCTCGAGAGGTCAACTGAGTAGAGAGGTGTTCGATTCCCACCTCGCCACCCTCGAAGTGGTTTTCCGTGGTTTCCCACTTCTCCAGGCGAATGCCGGATGGTATCTAACTTAAGGCCTCGGCCGCTTCCTTCCTCTTCCTTGTTTACCCCTTCCAGTCTTCTCAGCATCCTACAAGGCCCCTGTTCAGCACAGCAGGTGAGGCCGCCTGGGTGAGGTACTGGTCCTCCTCCCCAGTTTCAACCCCCGACCGAAAGTCTCACCCTCCAGGACTCTTCCCTGGATGCGGTAGAGGTGGGATCCCTCGCTGATTCCTAGGTAAAACCAACCCAGGGGCTAAAGAAGAAGTAGAAGAGGCTGCGTCAGCGAAATAATAAACAAAATGACACATTCATTCGATTAATCAGCCAAAGTGGTGAGGCAAATTAATTTAAGCACATATGTGCAAGAGATCACTTGGCATTCCTCATTTGAGTCCAGCTGACCTTCGTCGATATTGTATTATTTCTAAAGGAGAATGCAGAGATCCGGCTCTTTTAAAAAAGCTAGTAATTTTAGACACACATAAACTGTAACAATAAAAACTAGTTAGGGGTCCTATCGTTAGATTTTGAAAGGGGATGGTTTGTGTGTAAAATGGGTAACTGTTGCTGTCCTCGGGATGAAAACATGCCTTCAAAATAGGTCGCCTTTGTTCGTCTTGGAAATTAAATACCAAAACTTTGTTGAGATGAGACAAATGGAATGGAATTCTCTGCTGAAGCGGCATTTTCTCCACTCTGACCTGGCGGTAGCAATGTGAGCACATTGTGCTAGACAATGGACCAGGTCATCAGGATACACATCAAGCAATGACAGTCCATTTCTTGAACTACAAAAGACTATCGGAGTCTTTTGTATTCGAATTGAATTGAAAAGTTGTGTGAATGTCGATGCTGCCTCCAGTGTTAGCATGACTTGCGACTTATCAGGCAATAATTGTTGCTTCGGGAGGCTCTGGAATTGCCTGCTGTTCTTTCCACAGCCTGTTCCGAGGACGGTTGGGCTCTAGAAATGCACAACATGTTCTCTTGGCTTCTTAATCTTCTCTGCGCCACCTCATGCTCAGCATATCATTTCCTGTTGCAGTCTCCCAGACAATTCTTCCGCATAACACAGTGAAAAGATCGAATTTGCTTTCTATCGACGATTAGCCCTAGAAGTGTCGAGTGTTTTTCGCTAAATTCCATGCCATTTACTTATGCATTGCACATCAATTTTTAATCAAATTTAAGCTCGCTTAGATAGATAAAATTTAGACTTGCAGCACAGCAAATTATTCAGAAAACTGTTGTTTAACACGCTCATATAACTATTTGATAATTTATTTCCTTATCTGGTGAGTATCACACGTTACATATTAAATGTCTCATGCTGATTCCGTATTGACGTCATCAAACACATGACTGAGTGCGGAATGTGTGATGGAAGACTTGAAGCTTTGTCTTCATTGTCTTACTTTTTATAATAGCGTAATTGAAAGATAAATTATGTTATAGCTAATTAAGGGAATGCATGTACAATACGTCGCGCGTGCGAAGTTGGCATTCTAGTGATATAAAATAACGTCCAAAGCGCGACGTTTGTCACTTCCAGGGTTAACTAAAATCGTTGCGGGCTTGTTTGATATATTTTAGATGTATTTAATTTATAAATAATAATTATTCTCTTAGATTGGAATGTTATATTCCTTCCGCTTTACAAATGAAGTGAAATATGTTTGCTTCATTACCATTTAATATGTTTATGTGTTAAAAAATAATGAGGAAGGTGTCATTTTATGATTTGTAATTACTTATTGCACTGAACTTCCACCAACAACAGACCTAATAGCTGCGTGGCTTTGTCACGTTGCTGTCAGCTTGCATTCGAGAGATAGTGGATTCGAACCCCACTGTCGGCAGCTCTGTGAATGATTTTCCGTGGTTTACCATTTTCAAACCAGAAAAATGCTGGGGATTTACCTTAAAGCCACGGTCGCTCCCTTCCACTCCTAGCCCGTTCCTGTCCCATCGTCGCCATAAGACCTTTCTGTGTCGGTGCCATAGACTAAATCACATATACATTTTGAAATATTTTCTTGACATTTTTATTTTTATTTATTTCATTTATTTTATTGCTATTTTTATTGTAACACTAATAAACTTTGTTATCATTTGTGTTCGAAGTGCACGTACAGGATTTCTCTTACGTTGTATACAAACGTAAGATATACTTGCGGATTGTTTTCCATTGTACCATTTCCAAATCATACTTTATTTTCAAAAAGTTATAACAATAAAATATGTTTTTAAATAGATGAACTAATTTGTACACTTGTGTATGCAATTGGTTCAAGTATTGAATACCATGAAATAAATCCCAAAAATAATTTTCCTCTCACGTGTAATATTACCGATTTGTTGGTTATATGCCTATCCTTATTTCAGGAAAGGTCTTCAGTTCTAGAATATTTACTTCCCAGCCTTTCTTTTTTATCTCAAACAATTTTACGGCACGAGTTATAATAATAGATATCTTCAAGATTTAATTTTTTTTAGTGCCTAGTCCTTCATGGCGAATTTTCGCTGGCCTACAGTGTACTGATCTGTATAGTAACTGTGATTCCTGCGTTGCTGTAAGGAGATTATAAACCTCCTGGTGATTTCGAAACCTAGTATATCGTCGTTGCCGGGACAAAACCTCCTATGTGATAATGTGTTTTGAAGGTATACTGACGCGCAGCACATACATTATGAAGAGCGAGAATGCCTTGACAATGTGCACACGATATTGCACCTTAGATGACAGAACCTTACCAGCCAAAGTTCTAAGCTAAAATTATTTCACATAGGAGGTTTTGTCCCGGCAGCGAGGATATGTATTTAGAATCATAAAAAATGCTTAATCCGCTCTCAGAATCCATCGCTTGAAATAACTGCTTCCCGTACACCAAATGGCATTAGTGAAAAGGTGACAGGGATATTATTGTACAAAGGAAAGAATCTGATGGATTAATTGGAGAGACTACTATTTATTCACTTATGTGAATAAAGATTTTGAGCTAGAACGATTAGAAGTATCAACTGCCGTCCTCGGAGGCCGAGGTTTGATTCCAGGTACTGCCAGAAATGTAAGAATCGCAATGTAGCTGGTATGTGGTTAAAATGGTACATGCACTCACTTCCACTGGGGATGTGCCTAGAAAGACCTGCACCACCTCGGGATGAGGAAACGAGCGTACTTACTTCAGGTACTGATTTTCGAACAAAACAGCCTGATTTTCTGATAATGTCTCCTTTGACTACTGTATTTCATGTAGGCCCTATCTTATAACTGTGAAGTTGTTCAGTCTATACAAACCAAAGCAGGATTAATAAAACTAGAAAATGCCTTGAAAGGTAGATATTTCATAACACTGTACCTTTTCTACATTCAGTTTCTTTCTTTACTAATCCGATTGCCCTCCAGGGTTGGCTTTTCCCTCGGACTCAGCGGGGGATCCCACCTCTACCACCTCAAGGGCAGTGTCCAGGAGAGTGAAACTTTGGGTTGCGGGATAAAACTGGGGAGGAGGACCAGTACATCGTCCAGGTGTGCTCAGTGGCTATGCTGAACAGGGGCCTTGTGCGAGGATGAGAAGATCGGAAGGGATAGACAAGGAAGAGAGAAGGAAGTGGTCCTGACCTTAAGTTAGGTCCCATCCCAGCATTCACCAGAAGGAGAAGTGGAGAAACCACGGAAAACCACTTCGAGGATGGCTCGTACCACTTTTGAAATTTGGTGGCAGAGAAGGGAATCAAACCCAGTCCTCCGGGGTGGCAGGTAATGACGCTAACTACTAAACTACAAAGGAGGGCCTATAAATTTACTTGAAAACAGAATGGCATGTTTTTTTTTTTGTAAGGAATTAATTAATGTTATGAACAAATGTAAGTACACTTACATTAAAATACTTTGCACACCTTCCTAATAATTATTGATATGTGTGAAGTTATCTTAATGATGTATTTCCTGTCACCTCACTAGTTCAGCAAGGACTGCAAGGACTGGCGTACTTCAGATCTAATTTTACACAATTTGTACATCTTAATTTTGTGTAGCATTCCGATATTGTTTTAATCAGATGGAAAGTTTCTACTTCGCGATGTCTCTTGCACCTTGTCCTGATAGTAGGCGTGATGGATGACCTTCGGTTCATCACAGGAGCCTGGGTACGATCCCGGCCGAGGAGTGTGATGCTATTCATTAACGGTGCAGAAATTGACGCACGTTGTCAAATACTTTCAGCACCTGTAATTAAATAAGAGGTTGACAATTCGAACCTCCTTAACATTTTAATTCACGATATGATGCTCTTGTGGAGTTCTTTTATTTTGAAGGCACACACACCCACCTCCATAGTCCTTATGCGATCCGTTGCCGAACTTTGACGCCCCACAGCATCCAATTCATGCATTTCCGGCCAAGAGTTCTCTCTAAGCAAACGAGAAGTTTGCTGTCCCACACAAGATACCGAGCATTGTCGGTGTTGTTTCGACATATCTGTATATTTAAATGAAGTGTTATACTAAACATACAAGAGATTCAATTGCATTTTTTAATGTTTAAAACTTTTCTTAACAGACAAAGCAATTTACGCAACTTCCTCAATTATGAAGAAAGTTGAAGGGATAAAGGGCCCAGAAAGGTTTGAAATTTTTGGTCTTGGTTAGCTCTATGAAAATAAAAAATGCAAATTTCGAAAATCACTTCTGGCCTAAATACAGTTCCGTAAAAAAATACTAAAACAGCTTGTTGCTTTACTCGTTCTCTTGTTGATTCAAATTCTAGCCAAATTAACTTTTTTACTATTATTTCTGTAATATGTTCCTTGGTTCAATATCCTCAGGCGTTTCTTGATTTTTTGAAAAATTTCCACACCGTATGTAGTTATAAGGGCTTAAGTGAAACTCCGCATTGACTCTCATTAGCGCTCGTAGTGGTGATTAAGTGAAACAATGCATTGATTCACATTAGCGTTCGTAGGGGTAGAAAAATACAAACTGCTAATCTAATCGACTGGATAACGATGATTAAGAAAAGGATTGTAATTTTTAGGATTAAAGAATATATTCTCATACTTTATTTACCTAAATTTCGTAGCTCATATTCCTACGATGATTTAAACATTGAGTTGCTTGCCTGGAGGCCTAGAACTGTGGATTTTCGCAAATATTTGCAAATGTAATAAAAAAGTATCACTCTTTTTTTTGTGACTAAATCCTTCAGTTATTGTGGGAACATTCCAAGATTTTCTTCATTCCATCTATAACTTATCTCGCAATATGATTAATACTCCTTCAAACAGAGAAGACAATAATAGCATTAATAATTATACATTTCTACATTTTGACGTTTGTAAACTGTATTGAAATTGTAACCTGATTGTATTCCGGATCCAAACGGTCACCCTCATTGGAGGAATGACGATTTGTTCAATAAATCTCTCTCTCCTGTAAGACCTTTGAATCAAACCAACCCACTGTATTATATTCAAAACGATGCCCATTGCATTGTTACACGTAAAAGTGTAAGCAAAAAATATTAGTCCGCCTCTGTGGAGTAGTGGTTAGTGTGATTATCTACCACCCCGGAGGCCTGGGATCGATTTCCTGCTCTGCCACAAAATTTGAAAAGTGGTACAAGGGCTGGAACGGAGTCCAATCAGCCCCAGGGGGTCAAATAAGTAGAGAGGGTTCAATTCCTTCCTCAGCCATCCTCGAGGTGGTTTTCCGTGGTTTCTCACTTCTCCTCCAGGCAAAAGCCGGGATGGTACCTAACTTAAGGCCACCGACGCTTCCTTCTTTCTTCCCGTCTCTCTGTAGGGTCCCTATTCAAACGCAGCAGGTGACGCCGCCTGCGCAAGGCACTGGTCCTCTTCTCCAGTTGTATCCCCCGATCCAAAGTCTCACGCTCCAGGACACTGCCCTAGAGGCGGTAGAAGTGGGATCCCTCTGTGGTGTAGTGGTTAGTGTGATTAGGTACCACACTCGGAGGCCCGGGTTCGATTCCCGGCTCTGCCACGAAATTTGAAAAGTGGTACGAGGGTTGGAACGGTGTTCACTCAGTCTCTGGAGATCAAATGAGTAGAGGGAGTTCGATTTCCTCCTCAGTCATTCTCGAAGTGGTTCGAGGAGTTCGAGGAAAAAGCCAACCCTGGAGCGTAAACGGATTAAGAAAGAAAGAAAGAAAGAAAGAAAGAAAAAGAAAGAAGGAAGGAAGAAATTTTGCTATATGCTTTACGTTGCACCCACACAGATAGGCCTTATGGCAACGATGGGATAGGTAAGACCTAGGAGTTGGAAGGCAGTGGCCGTGGTCTTAATTAAGGTACAGCCCCAGCATTTGCCTGATGTGAAAATGGGAAACCACGGAAGACCATATTCAGGGCTCCCAACAGTGTGATTCGAACCCACTATCTCCCGGATGCAACATCACAACCGCACGCCCCTAACCGCATGGCCAACTCGCCCGGAAGAAAGAAGAAAAGAAAGAAAGAAAGAAAGAAAGAAAGAAAGAAAGAAAGAATATATGGTAGGCATATATATCTCTCTCTCCTATAAGATCTTTGAAACAAACCCACCCTATTATATTCAGAACGATGCCCACTTTATTACTACACGAAAATATAAAGCAAGACATATTAAATTATTTGACTTCAGGATCTAACAACTTAAATAAAGAAGAAAGTAGGCATTATAGACACCATAAAGTCCGTACCAAATATTCGTATTTTATATTCAAAGTTAAATTTTTATCTATTTTTACTTTTGCTCCAAACAAGAAAATATAGTAAGTACCCTAGCCCATAATCTGGGATCTAGGTACTAGTAATGATGCATATTTTACAGCGTATTCAGTGAGCATTGTTTCGCACTACAGTGTGAGTGAGAATGACAACAATTGAGACAGAGTTTGTCTCGAAATAATACAGATGTTCGTCCAGTGGTCATTCTCTACTTTCTTGAAATATTCATACCATTCCTAGCATGGCCAGTGTATTCCCTATCTCCCTCCTGGTGTGGTCTGCCCGTGACATAGCCATTTCAGAGACACTCAGGCAGTCTTTTGTTCGCGTGTTGCTTTTGTTCCGCCTGTGCCATTGTTTCATAATAAGCCATTGTTACGCTATAATAATCACAACAATTCTTTGAGGAGATCTGTGGAATGTAATAAGCACAATCACTATGCAGGAGAAGGGAATGCACATTCGGCCGTAAACCCTTCATTACACCGTCAATCTAGCGCCAGTGATTGGTGAAGTAACATTCCACCGTGGAGAAGCCTTGAGCTTTTTGTTAACCAAATAGTAGGCCCTTACTGACATAAAAGGGAAGGAATCCTCCCCGTGTGTGCGTTATGTTTACAATCATTTATAGCTCCCTATCTTCTCATCTCTTTCTAGCACATACACGAATAATAACACCCCTTCTCTTCTCTTCAAATTATGTTACTACTGCTTCACCATCAAAATTCTCTCCTCTTCTCTTCTCTTCTATTCTAGTATTCATGAGTAGCCGCTGCTGTATACTACAAAACCTCTTTCGTCCATTGTAGCTTCTCACAAAAGGAACAAAGGACAGATGTGTGAATAGTTTCTGAATCGGCAATAATGGTGAATAATACGGAATCTCCCACTCGGCCGGAGATATTCGTGTTTTAAACTCTATGTGTCCAGTGTGTGTGTGTGTGTGTGTGTGTGTGTGTGTGTGCTGTAGCTCTTTTGAAAGCCGTAGCTGCTAGCTCTCCTTTGTCGCTCTGTATGGGCCCCGTAATTCAAAACAAACTCCATAATAGGCCGTACTGCTTCTGTTGGTACAGGAGGCCAAACAAAAAGGGTCATTTATCATGGCCGGCTTGGCGGCGAAGGGGTGGGGGAGGGAGAAGGCGCCTAATTTTCCCTGCCACTTCACGACGCCTGGCTCAAGCGGTAGCCGTCCCTTCCCCTTTACCTCGTATCCCTCCCCCCGGCGGTCGGCGTCTTGTCAAGTTCTACAACGATTCACCCTCTTCATGAGTGTCTATTATCATGACCTGTCCTGGAAACCTGGTCTTCTCGTGTAAACACTAAGGGATACAAGCATATTGTGCGGAATGCAGTTAATATTCTCCCTAATTGTGCACAATCCGTTCTAGAATCACCTAGGATACAGTAGTTCTAGTCACCTGTAACAGCTGAAACTTCCCCAACCAGTTTTACATTTTATCATATTTCCGAGCTCTTCTTCCATACGCAAACAGGACGAGAAAAGTCACGGAAATAACGACCAGTCAACAAACAGTCCTTAATTGTTTGTTTGTTTGTTTGTTTGTTTGTTTGTTTGTTTGTTTGTTTGTTTAAGTGAATGAAATTGGGTAAGGAGTTCGAAGGAATCGGCTGTGGCCTGTGAATTGGCATTTACCCGGAAGTGAAAACTGGAAACCTCTAAAAACGATTCTCAGGACAGCCGATGCGACGATAGGGTTAGAACCCACGCCTCTCTGATAGCAGATATTGGCTCTATAACCGTAGAGCGTTATCACTCGCAGCCACTCCGCTCGATAACAAATAGTCGTTAAATTACAATTAGCCCATATATTCACAAGTTATTTGTTGCCTTGTGTAATAAATTCAATCTAATATGGTATGCCTATTATAAATAGGAATTATAATTCCTTTGTTCCGTTTTCATCGTTAGATTTGTCATAAAGATGACAGTGAAGAGTACCGTACCGTACTACAGGAATGTATGTTTGCACGACTTATTTACGCACTCCTACAGTATAATGTATTTAAGATTCATTTTTCTTTGCACGTTAGCTATACAAAAATGAACACAATGATAGTTGTTCTGATGGACTGCATATCCATATGTGGCTGGGAGATGAACAGTCTTAAGGAAAACAATGGATAGGAAGAGCATTTTAAGATATGGCCTTTTGCCCGAGCAGAGACAAATTCTTCTAGTATTGATAACTTTGAGGATATCTTTCTTTTAGCAAAGCAGCAAACATAAACTATGTCTCCTTAAGAACTTTGGAATTGTTAGATTATTGAGTGATTAACGGTGTATTGTTTTGGAAGAATTGTCAAAGGCAGAATAACTTTTTTCAAACATAACTGTTACGTGTAATATACATGTTATATTTTTGTTTGGTCATCAATTTTGTGATTTACCCTGAAATTTTTATATTGAAAAATATAGTGTACTAGTACGTAAGCCTGTCTTCGACAGTCGAAATTGCTATCTATAAAGTATTTGGAAATCATAAATTGACTATTAATATATCGTCGTTGCCGGGTCAAAACCTCCTATGTTATAACATTTTTGGAGATATACTGAACCGCAGCACATACATTATGAAGAGCGAGAATGCCTTGACCATATTCACACAATATTGCACCTTAGATGACAGAACCTTACCGGCCAAAGTTCTAAGCTAAAATATTTCACATAGGAGGTTTTGTCCCGGCAGCGACGATATCTTAGGAATAAAAGTTACACTTTCCACATTTTACGCCGCATTCGAATGCAATCAAAACAGGTATTGTAGTATTTCCTTATAAACCACCTTGCGTGCAGTTCAAGCTCGGAGTTGTACTTTTTATGGATCTGCGTACTCTTGGGAAAGCAACATACAACTGTGCAAAACACTGGAGTGGCGAAATATTTCCGGACATTAATGTTTATGCCGGTGTCTTATTAATTGTGACAGATAAGGCTAAATTTAGAGGAAATTGCACCCATTTAAGAACGAATGGTATACACAGGTGCTAATTTATTATTGGACTAAAGCACACTCTCCCTGCACTAACGATATTCTTTGTCTAGCTTCCGTGAATTAAATCTTGTTCCATTGCACAAACCAGTTTTATTAATTTCATTAACATTATGGAATCAATAATAATGTATGTTAAATGGTCACTTATAAAACTATTCAGAACCTATTGGTTGATGATACTTTTTCGTTTCTTGGGACAAAAAATTGCTATTTAAAAAATGGAACTCTGATTTGGACTAAAAGAAGAACCAAGTTGGTCTCGTACAATATTTTGTGAAATACTGTTAAGAAGAATCTCAATACTGCCATTTGACAGAGTTATCGGTTTTCGAGTTTTAGAAGATATTCACTAAGTTTAATTCCTCATTTCGGGCAATAAAGTAGAATATTTAAAACTTGACTGGGTAACACCTGTTCTGTAACAGTGAGGAATTACTGCCAGACACTCTCTGAAGCCTGCACCAAGCAAGATCATATTTCTAGCGAAAAGTGATTTGTTGTTTATTGTAAGTAGCTGGCCTAATGTTGAAAGAGCGTGAACGGGAGCCATTCTCCCTCATCCCATATGATTAACTCATTCCATCTTATTTACTCCGCGTCTTCTGACATTCTTACGTTACACGCAGAGCCCTGCGAATTTATAGTCATATCTCTGTCTTTCCTGTAACTTAACTTTCCTCAATTCATCTTTCTCCAAACGCATTGTTTTAGCTTCATTTTTTTTGTCTCGGTAACGGAATATTTTATCTTTGACAATTTTGCCTTTGTTTACTCCTTTCGTCTTCCTTGCGGAGTTTTAGTGCGTTTCATTTAAGAACGAATTGATTTTACACAATAAATTCATACAGCCTTTTATGATCGAGTATTGAAATGAATGACATGATATACAGTATATGATAGTAAGAATGGAGAGGGTGAAGCCCGGTGCTGGCGCAGTGCCTGCTCTTTTTTTTTTTTTTTTGCTAGGGGCTTTACGTCGCACCGACACAGATAGGTCTTATGGCGACGATGGGATAGGAAAGGCCTAGGAGTTGGAAGGAAGCGGCCGTGGCCTTAATTAAGGTACAGCCCCAGCATTTGCCTGGTGTGAAAATGGGAAACCACGGAAAACCATCTTCAGGGCTGCCGATAGTGGGATTCGAACCTACTATCTCCCGGATGCAAGCTCACAGCCGCGCGCTCTACGCGCACGGCCAACTCGCCCGGTCCTGCTCTTATTGAAGAGCACCAAGGGGTCTACTGAAGGAGTTACGTCTCTATCCGATGGACGAATCATCATCGACAACGTCATATTCCCTCAATATGAGCACTGCATACAGGTTTGGAATTTAATCCAGCGTTTTGGCACGCACTCTAGTGATTAGAAATTGTATAACATCACCTCCCCTACCCTGCCAGCCAACATTCTGATGGTATAAATACTATCGGTGGATGGGACTCGAACCACCGAAGGACGGTCTGAGACAATAAGTTTACGAATTCTCGCTCACGGCTCCCAGATAGACTGTTTTATTGTCTGCTTATAGACAGAGATACTCGGTTTACATACTCCAGAATGGAATAAAAATATTCATTCAATTCAATAAAAGAGAGTATTGTTCACTAAAAAGTTCAAGAATGATGGCCATACCAGCTCAGTTTTACCATCAAGTTCGGAACCTCATCTGGAACGAACAAGTTCCCTTAAGATCAAAGCAGATTCTATTCCAATCATACTTCACCCCCATAATAACATATGGCCTAGAAACCTGCACAACAACCCAACAAGTGGACAGCACACTACAAGCTGCAGAAATGAAGTTCCTACGAACTATGGTACAGAAGACAAAAAGGGACAGGGTAAGGAATGAAAGAATAAGGGAGCAAGCTGGTGTGTACCCATTCCTGAATGAAAAAGTGACAAGGGCCCGTTTGAAATGGTTTGGCCATGTCAAACGAATGGACGATGGAAGGACAGCAAAACAATGGCTACACACAGTCGTGGCCGGAAAACGACCGGTAGGAAGACCTAGGAAGAGGTGGCTGGAGCAAGTGAAAGAGGACATAGGAACAAGAGGAATCAGCTGGGATGTCGTCTTGAGAGAAGAGTGGTACATGGACAGACAGAAGTGGAGAGTGCTCGTAAACCACACCAGGGCAACTGGAGTGGAAAACTGATGATGATGATGACCAGCATTGTTCTTGTAACCCATACCTTGTACCAGTTTAAGTCTGTCAAACGTTATCCTTTTCTCAATATATATGTGTGTGTGGAAAGCAAAGGATGCCTGACGAAGTTCGAGAACCTGCCGATATATATAGCTGTGTATCAACGTCATCATGGCGATGAGACAATAACTTCACTGATTTAAACATACTTTTCTTTAAAACAGTACGAAAGTCATGGTCTTCTAAAGAGGACATAGAAATATGTAACTGCTACCAATTTTGGCTATTGACACATTCTCACTATCGCTGTGAATGACAGACAGAATTAAGGACTATATATAAGCAACATGGAAATAATATGAATGCATTGTATTTAAATTTTTTGTGAACTAATGTAACACCTTAACACCGAATGTCCCCGTGAAGGGAGAGGATACTAACCGTTTTGTTACAAAATTGGAAGAATGGGCAGATATGGTTTGAAACAGGGAAAAGGATTGTACGCTGGTGAAGACAGTTGGACGTAGGGGAAAGAGGATGAAAGGGGAATGAAACTAGTAAAGATGTAGGTACAGTGAAGGATGACGCGTACGAGCTGTGCAGAGTGAAAAAGACAAATTCAGAGACTGCTAAGTCTTTTGAAAAGGAGAAAATTAAAGTTCATAATTTTCTTCTGAACACCATGAAGAGGAAAATTGCCGGGAAGAGTGTAAGAAGCCGGCCGAGAAGTAAATATAAGGACAAGGTGAAGAGATAGGGTTCAGAAGATGAAGGGATAAAGAAGAGCAGCAAGCAATAGAAGAGACTGACTGGAAGGACAATACGGAGCCTTTGCTATCTAATGATGGAGACAGATAAAAATCTCAAAGAAGAAAACGAGATATTATTCATTACGAAATTTGAACCAGATACTAATCAAATGGACATAAGGAATACTACTTAATCATAGGGCTGAATTCTCAGAAAATAGAAGTATAGTGGAAATGCTCGATATGGTCAAGTGCCTGTGAAAATACTAACCCGCAATACATATTTCTTCAGTCTGTACACTGAATATTGAAGCTGAAAGATTGCATGTTTTGAGGGTTAGTATATCAAACATTGTAGGCGGTTTCTTTGTTTCACATTCATCTATTCCATCTTCATGCTTTCGCTAACGGTTTTGTAGAGCGTCTATTCCATGGAACCTATCAAAGTAGTGAATTAACTACGGGACGAGTTGGCCGTGCGGTTAGGGACGCGCAGCTGTGAGCTTGCATCCGGGAGATCGTCGGCAGGCCTGAAGATGGTTTTCCGTGGTTTCCCGTTTTCACACCAGGCAAATTCTGGAGTTGTACCTTAATTAAGGCCACGACCGCTTCCTTCCCACTCTTAGGCTTTTCCTATTCCATCGTCGCAATAAGACCTATCTGTTTCGGTGCGACGTAAAACAAATTGTAGTGAATTAAATAGGAAATAATTTGACAAACGGTGAGTTTTCATACGATAAATTTCAGTGGAATATTATTACATTTCACTTCTCGTTTAGGTATGAAATAAGTTCGATCTGCAAGACGAGAAGAAAAATAGTAACATCCAAGTTCACGAGTACTGAAATTGTGTTTTAATAAAGGAAGGAATATACGAGAAAAGAGAGGTACTCGCATTATCGTAGTTCTCAACAATGTATCAATCGAAACAACGCGGTATTTACCAAGAACATTACATTCTTAAAACAGTCTGGGTGCCGGAGGCTAACATCAACAATGAGAACTGAAAATAAGCTTTCACTTAACCATGAACATTATTGAACAATAAGAGCTACAATTGTAGGCTCTATTATTGAAAGGATAGTCTCACATAAAATCACATGCATTGTCTTAAATACTTCTCATATCGGGTGTCTCACCTAAGAGTAGTGATGGCATAATGGAATACTTTTAATATTCGAATAACAGCCATCCGATTATTTAAATAATCGAATGAGTTTCAAACATCATTCAGTTGTCTCGCATAGAATAATCGGATGTGTCATGAATACATTTGTCGGCCCAAGTGTATCGAATGGACAATCGATTGAAATAAGCGAATACTTGAAATCTTACGAAAAATAGAAATACGTTTTTTTTCCAAACTTAACTCTAAATCTCAAAACTAAAAGAGTGAATTAACTGTCTTAATAACATCTGTAAAATAAAGTTCCTTATTTAAGTATATGACGTCTTCCGGCCAGACTATGGAACTAAGCCCTAGTACTACCAAATGACAATTTCTTTCAACTAGCAACTGGAAATATACGTACTTCAATTTTATGTCGTTCTGATCCACGGATAAATGGATAGTATGCTGGCCTTTTTCTCAAGGGGTCCCGGGTTCGATTCCCAGCCCGGTCGGGGATTTTAACTTTCATTGATTGATTCTTACGGCTCGGGGACTGGGTCTTTGGGCCCTCTTCAGCTTTAGACTTCATCTTAGGTACGGCCCCGTTTTCAAATGTTCCTTAAAAAATAAGTCGTGAGATTCAATTGTTTTCGGAAGTTTCTATTACATGCGTGTGCTGTTTGTTTTGCCTTGATAATGCATATTTGCCGTATTTATTTTATAATTATATGTGTTAATATTTAGATTTAAAATATAGTGTATGTTTCAATTTTCTGGAGGTTTTATTAAGTTTCCAGTGCATGAATAATGTAATGTTCCCCAAGACTGTTCTTGTGGAGTTACGATGTAATAATGTTTCTTTTAATGTTACTTGCTTTACGTCCCACTAAATACATTTTAAGGTCTTCGGAGACGTCGAGGTGATGGAATTTAGTCCCGCAGGAGTTCTTTTACGTGCCAGTAAACCTACCGACACGAAGCTGTCGTATTTGACCACCTTCAAATACCACCGGACTGAGCCAGGATCGAACCTGCCAAGTTGGGGTTAGAAGGCCAGCGCCTTAACCGTCCGAGCCACTCATCCCGGCAGTTACGATGTATGTGAAGCTAACTTTCTGATGCTGAAGTTATGTGTACAGTGGTATTTATATATAGTTCCTATTTTGTGTTGTACAACAAATGTATGTTAAATGTTTATATTTCGGGTGAAATAATTAGTTCCCTAGCTTTGGCATGGTTCAATGAAATTCAAGTGTTTTTGGTTTATATGTATTTACAAGTTCTTAAAGTGTATTTTTTAAATATTTTATGATTATTTTTACAGAAGTGTGTGCCTTGTTTTATTGTTTTGGATAGGCCAGCATTTGGAGCTCTTCGGCCGTTTTTATTTTCTCATTAATTCCATCTACCGTTTTCATACAGAAGAGTTTGGACCCAGATACATGTTTTTTTAAATTTTGTGTTACGCTTCATTAAGTTTCAGGTCCGTGTATAAGTTTATGAAGTTCAATTTCGACAGGTTTTTGGTCATTTCATGTGAATTTGGATGTGGTATTTTTACTGTTTCTGTGAATTTGTATAGCAGCATCTTTGATTCTTTGATTCCTGTTTGTTATTATTTCATGTATATTTTATAAAGCGATTTCTGTTTCGGAAATGAAAGGCGGATACCAACAAAATAAAAAAAACATTTTTTTTTTAATTTTAATATTATGTAACATTTTGTAATGTGTTCCTGTAACGACAAGATAATATAATTTTGGAATGATATTCTGCAGTATGAGCTGTTCATAATTTCAACGTTACATATTCTAAAACTGGGAGTAGGGTGATTAAAGATTCCATTTCAGTGAGTCAAAAATCCGTTTCCGGTGTGACGTGACTTTCAGGCTTGCGACTACAAGCCACGAGTCATCGTATTTTACGTGTAATTCGAATAACAATAATATGCAATGACCGGCAATCGAACCCAGTCCGTCTTTGTGGGGAGGCAGCGATTACGTCACTAAGCTAACACACTTCCTCAATCAGTCAATGAATTTATCAATCATTTTCTTGAGAACGGGACAATTCCTTATTAGTTCGATTATTCATAGGAAACTGTTCATTCAAATGTCTCATTCGATTATTTCATCAGAATCACTCATTCGGTTGGAGCGAATGAACGTTAAAACAATAATTATTCATTCGATTACTTCGAAAGCATTCACTATTCAATTGCCTCATTCATTCGAGTGGATTTTCGAATGAATGATCAAAGAAATAATCGAATGGAAAAATTACTATTCGATTGGATCATTGATTCAAATGGACTTTCGGATGAATAACCGAAAAATAATCGAATGAAAAAGTGTTCACTATTCGATTGTCTCATTCTTTCGAATGGAGTTTCGAATAAATAATCGACAAATAATCGAATCGAAAAAATACTAACTATTCGATTGCCTCATTCATTCGAATGAATAATCGAAAAACAATCGAATGTAAAAATAATCGATTAATCGAATAAAATGAAATAATCGGATAAGTTATTATTTTGTATTCGATTATCCCATCACTGCCTAAAAGTCGTCACGCGAATTTTCTCCGGTATTTCGCAACACCAATTTCTTTTTTGTAATGTGTGGGCAGAGTCAGCCCAAACAAGGAATATTTGCTACCCAGTACATTATAGAACTGTAAAATTGTATTCGTGAGTTAGTGGATTCGAACTCTATTATAGTCAGTGCTGAAAATCTTCTATACTTTCTATTTTTCACACCAGACAATTGCTAGTGTTGTACTTTTATTACGTCTACTTTCCCAGTAGTTACCCTCTCCCATCGAAAACCTGTTGTGCCGAGCGAGTTGGCCGTGCGGTTAAGGGCACGCAGCTGTAGCTTGTATCCGGAGATGGTGGGTACGAGCCCCGCTGTCTGCAGCCCTGAATAAGGTTTTCCGCTGGGGCAAATGATGGGGCTGTACCTTAATTAAAGCCACACCGCTTCTTTCGAACCCCTAACCCTTTCTTATCATGTCGCCGCCATAAGACCTATCTGTGTCAGTGCGACGTAAAGCAAATTCTAAAACAAAACCTGGGTCCTATATTAATGCAACGTTAAACCATTAAATAAATAAATAAATAAATAAATAAATAAATAAATAAATAAATAAATAAATAAATAAATAAATAAATAAATAAATACAAAATATAACGCATTAATGCGTGGTAGGGTGACGTTAAAAATTATTAGTCTGTTTTCCCCTTCCCTTTTTGGTTCACCAAAAAGTGGCTTTAGAAGGAGAGCGCCGTTTCGTGATGAAGAAATTAATCCAGTAAGTGAATCAAGGTACAGAATTCGAGCATGAACAATCTGATGCCTGCAATGCTGAGTAACGAACAGAGGGAAGAAAGAAGAAAGCACAACATGGTTCTCAAATGTTCTGTTGGTGAGTTTAAAAATGCATACACTGAATGAATCCTAAATAATAGCAATTTTCTCAGTTAATTAGCGTTACCTAGTCGTACATTGTGAAATAAGTATCTGGAACTACTCCATAGAGCTCCTGCAGTGACCGGATGTACGGGTATCATCGTCAAGAACAACTCCCCTGCCGAGATTGTACTGGAGGACATCCTTGGTACAGCTAGCACGCCACTGTCAGATCATCCTTCACTGATAAAGACTGCAAGTGCAGTAGTGCGTAATCTTGATATTGCACTATTAAATACAAACATTATTTTCTCTTGACGTGTTGTTATTCTGCGGATAAAAATAGTGATAATGTTATTTTTAAGCTGAACATCTTATAATTGTTTTCATTTATAATTATTAATATTCAATATTCTAAAGTAATAGAGAATTTACACGTGGGAAGAAGCTCAAGAACTTAAGACACACGTCCACAAATAGTCTGAGGAGAAGCTATGCAAGAACGAAATGTGCAGGGGCACGCTATCAAAAAGAAGGAATCTGAACCCCCCCCCCCCCTGGGGTGAAACTGTACAGGTGTCAAGAATGAAACAATACGCTTTCGCAAATTGTTCATCTCGAAAGACACAACTGCATTCAATCGCAGGTGAAACTACATAAGTATACAGCATGCAGTAATACGTTCTCACGAAACAAACTAGGAAATAACCAGGAACTACTCACCTCATGAGATTAATTGAGCATTGTCCCTGCATTGCAGGAGGCCATAGCACTTACGGGATTACAAGGCTATTTATTTATTTATTTATTTATTTATTTATTTATTTATTTATTTATTTATTTATTTATTTATTTATTTATTTATTTATTTATTTATTTATTAGCAAATGTACCCCTACTTCGCTACGGAATTCTGCACTGTATACGGATATCGAAGAAATTTACTGTACATGCAGTGAATAAGAATTTTTTAAATTGTATGTCTCTTAGCGTCATCCGAGGAACAGCATGGGGAGGTCCCCATTCGTTGTTTCCAATGTAAAGTGTGAATTGCGGAGTTGTGATGATAATGGCAGGCTCATTTGCCTACTGCCATTCACAATGGAGTTGGGAAGTTTACATTATAATGGCAGGCCCCATTGCCTAATGCGGGGTCACAATCGATTTGAAAAGTTTTCGTTACAGTCGCAGGCCCCCTTTTCTACTTCCAGTCAGATTACAGTTGAGTAGATTTTATTATAATGGCAGGCAACTTCCCTACTGCCAGTCAAAATTGAGTTGTGCTGTTATCATTATAATGACAGGTCCCTTTTCCTAATACCAGCCAGCTTACTGCCAGTCACACCAAGTTGGTGAGTTTCCACTAACATATCAGCCCACTATGCCTAATGCCAGTCACATTTTATATGGGTACATTTATTCATAATGGCGGGCACTCTTGCCCACAGCCAAACACAATCGAGTAGGGGAGTTTTGAACAAAATTGCAAGCTCCCTTGCCTTCTGCAAGTGAAATAGAGAAGGGAATTATTCTTTACAATCGTGGGCCCTACTTACTAATGCCACTTACTACTGCTGGGCAAAACAGTTGCGCGCAGACAACGGTTGTCACCGAAACCGTTGCGCGCAGACAATCATTGTATTAAACGGTTGCAAAATAACGTACTCTTCCCGAGTAACGCCTCACGTCTTTCCTCGTACCGGCCAGTTAGTGATGTATATCATTCTATCCCATACAAATACAAACTGATATAAAGGAATTGAATTCATTTACGAATTCCACAGTCATACAACATAACCATTGGATATATAAAGATTACAACGCGACCAAGAATGGAGTTTTCGAACCAACCTGAGCCGAGGAAAAGTTGTGTTACAAAATTGATAACAGCTCTTTTCCTTGGGAACATAAAATTCTTAAATTGATAAATAATGCGTAAAACATTACATTGTATATTGTATTAAAATTTGGATTCGATATGATGACGTGTTTTGAGAAATAATATCTTAAACTTGACGTATGGGTGAAACGCGTTAAAAAACGGGCACTTCTTGCGTTCCATTTGCCATAAAAAATATTAAAGTACAAATTAAAAATTCCAAACGTTCGTGAATAACATGAAATAAAACGAGGAAAATTATGGTGTGATTGGATTTTTATAGGCCTATTCGTTACATCGTAAAATTACTAAACTCGAATAAGCATAATAGTTTGGTCGACAGTTGTAATACATAACTTTTCTTTTCTAACACTCTTCTAACCTACTATACATTGTTACCTATTCAGACTACTGGAAATGTGGGCTAGGGGAACTTAAAATGACCGTGTGCTTGAATCTTACCTACTCCCCGATTGAGAGTCTTAAAAATCTACTACCGTACATAACATAGAAATTACAAATATTTATATCTGAATATCAACATCATTTACAAATCCATAACGAAATAACATTAAATTACTGTACTTTCTGCGACCTAGAAGTGGAATGTGCTCGTAGTTACCTCCTTCTTTAAACTGGGGCAGTATTAAGCCTTGATTAATACCTATGTTTTTGGTTGTTCGTAAAAGGTTGACTCTCAACTCACGATCGCCTGTGTGAGTGTGCCTGTCATTACAGAGTCGGATTTGAAGTCATGTTATTTTTTCGTATTAGTTTTAAATGTTAAATGTCACGGCATCCAAAGATCCACTAGTTCTGTATTTCATGACTGAATGGAGGCTAATTAGAATAACTAACAAGATTAACTCTAAAAAATAATCGACTAACTGCACCTTACAACACTCAGGCCATTGAATCTGGGGTAATACTGTCTATTGTGGCTCTCGGTAACGTCAGCTGCTTCATTCAATAGCAGGGCAGCTCTCCAGAACGACCCATCTGACCTATGAGTTACACTGGAAAACTCCAGTGTCAAGAAACGCAACGATTGCGAAAGGCAGTTTTATATAGGTACCGGTTGCGAAACTTGAAACGTCACTTGATCGGTGCTGGCGAAGAACGCAACAGCAGAGCGCCATTGTATCTTCAACTGTTATTTTCTCGCAACGGTTTCATTCGACAACGGTTGTGTTCCGGAAGCTGTTGAGATGAAACGGTTGCGTTGTATCTATCTCAGCCCTACCCACCACCTACACAGGAGTTGGAAAAGGACTCCATGCCCACTGCTAGTCAAATTCGATGTGGTGTGACTTTCCTAAATTGCTGACTAGCTTTTGAAACATATTAATCTGAATTTATATTGAAAATCTGAATATCTGCATTTAAAATGGAAATTATGAAAATTAACATTCATTAAATAAAATACACACTCGTCGGACCTTGTACTCACACTTACTTGTTACCTGCTTACTTACATATACGTTATTTGAAGGGCGCCAGCTGCCACTCAGTGCAGCAATAATAGAATGAGACTCTTGACTATCTCTAGGGTGTGGGGTAATAAGCTTACTTTTGACAACATACCATATAAGTTCTGGGAAAAGGAGATTGGGGTTCGGTTTCCCCATTAATTTTGAGGTTAAGATATTTTACTTTCATTGAAATAAAACTATGAATTCGTTTGATAGAACAATATATATTCTTTAAATAATATATCAAAAAATAGTGAGTCTTGTTACGATAAAAAGATGAGAATATGAAATTATGACATTGCAAATGAAAGAAAATAGGCATGAATTTGAATTCTTCTTGACCGGACATTTAACAATTTATACGAAATATTTCCCTCACTGATTCACTTGACTGTACCTTCAACACTTTGAGTATAATTACGACGTAATCCATTGATCTGGTGTTTACTGTAGATGTGTCACGCCTAACTTGGTGATACATCCTTGTAACTGCTTCTTCTCCATATCATCTGACTTCTTTGTAAGTCAATATGGTATTACCTCTTGGCAGGTCCAGGGTTGCCCTCTCTGACTCCATGGTAAGCCTTGCGTCCGTGTCTTCAACTAAGTGACCAACTAACTTTTGGCCTCACTCTCTCAATGACCAATAATTAATGGCTCACTGAGTCTTCTCCATCTCTCGGTCACACTTGTTGACTGACCGACTGAGGCCTCTTCCTCTCGTAGACTTCTTCACTGTACTGCATCCGTATAACCAATGACTGACGCTACAATATGCACCCACCTTATATAGACGTTGGTTGACACAGCTACGTAATCTCCAGAAATAACAATGACATACTCCCACCTACGCGACAGATATTACATACAGTGGTGAAATAGCCCGGGGCGGCCGACTCCCTGAGCGCATTGCTAAATAAATACGATGACGTAGCCATGAAGTGGCGATGACTTGGCAGAATCGCCAGTGGTATAGTAATATAACAACGTCACTTCCACATTCTGATACATCGAAACTCTCACTGTACAGATATTTAATGATAATCTACATATGGTATATATGCATACATCTAAGTACAATCTTGCAAGCACCAGGCATTGCAAAATCGAATTAAATAAGACTGATAATTACAATAATAGTAACAATATCACAGATAACATAATAATAATACTGACATAATAATAATAATAATAATAGTGATAATAATAATAATAATAATAATAATTGTACCGGGCGGTACACCTCCACGCCGCTAATTCAAACTTTGCGCCAGTTGAAAATCCTCTGCTGGAGGAAGTCCGAACTTTGTCTAATGTATTAATTTTCAAATTACCCTGAAGATGTCACTACTTGGAAATTTGAAGTTTCTGAACTGGGTCGTTTTCGACGTATTTTTGTTTTGCTTGTAGTAAGAAGTGTGAACTTTCTCTTCTAGAGGACACTACTGAAGAACTACTATAGTGCACCCTAGTGCAAGGTGAAAGAACTTTTTTTTGGAGAAATTGTTATTTCAAAAGTTTGTTTCTTGTTAAATTTCTTTCTGGTATTGTTTAAGTTGGCTGTATACCCCTTTCTTTCCCCTTGTTTTGAATTTAGCCAATCCCGAATTTCTTTAATTAATTTACGACCAATAAGGGGTTTCTTCTTCAAATTGGATATGCTGCTTAACCCTAACCAATAAATGATTGTGGGCGGGTGTTTTCTTTCCTGAAACGCCTCGAACATTCCGCGAGAGTATATAAACTGCTGATTTTAGGGTCTCCGCGCCACTTCTCTACCATCTTTCAGTGTGTAAAGTACATAGCAGGGGGCGGGAAGCGCCTCTTTCTTCGGACAGCAGTTCAACAACCAGGTAATGGCCGTATAATAACTTCTTTTCTTGCTAGCTCAGCAGTTTAACTCTCGGGGCGGGTCCGAAGCTTTTTCACCATGTAACCTTTCCCTAAAATGTAAAGACTCTTAGTATCTATTCTCTTTTAAGCTACGTATTGGGATAGAGAGTGCTTAACCCTCTCGAGCTCCCACTCATATTGTTTTGAGGTGAACTTATTTCTCACAACCGATTCTTCCTTAATGTAATGTAAATTGTTCTTTTCTAAAGTCACCTCTGTAGTATGGGATTAGCCCTTGCATTTGTGGCCTAGAGCCAGATTAGGTTTTAAAACAAAATGTATTAGGAGTGCTGTTCGCCTCCTCTGACTTTGGTATTTTAGAGGCCATGTAATTATCCTTTTTTAGCTTAATAGGCCTCAGTAGGTTGGGTATTTTACCCCTGTGTTTACGTCCTTAGAGGACAGCTTGAAGGTCGAGTTAGGTGTGGCCTTTTGATAGGCTTAAAACTTTGAGAGCGGATCGCTCTTTTGAAATTTGTTTCTGCGTGCCTCTAGGAGGTCTTACTGTGTAATTTGGAGCAAGTGCTCCTGGGCATGATTGGGGTTTTCTGCACCTTTGTTAAACCTTATGTACATGTAAGCTTGGGCTAACTGCTCAAGAATTGTGAGTTCGGGGCTCGAAGCCCAAAGTCTGTAAATACTGTTGTTGCTCTTTTGTTGCCTTGCTACTCTGTACCTTCCATGCTTGTTATTTCTTGATTTTGAAAAGAGAATATAACCTTGTTAAATTTTACATTAACTTTAATTTCGTAGTTTGAGACCCGTTCACCCCCGCACCTTCTTTCACCTCTACCTACCACAAAAATACGGTAACAATAATAATAATAATAATAATAATAATAATAATAATAATAATAATAATAATAATAATAATAAAATACAGATAAAATCATACAATAATAAAAATACAGATATCATCTTGTAACGGGATTTGAACCGTTACAGTGGGCAGTACTGATTACAATAGCAGACACACCTTTCTTGATCGCTGCAAATCAAAACCAATATATTGAACCCATGACCTTTGTGTCCCAAGAAATTTGAGTCTTAAAGTTACTACATGAGGAGCCATATTAATAAATCTTTATGAGAAGCTCGAATATATACTTATCTTGCAGAGGCGGCACGAAGCAAAAAGGTTGCCACTTTCTTTCACACGCTGTGAGATGTGACGTCACTCGCACGTGTCGGGGGTGGGCGGATACAGAATAAAGTGTTGGTTAAATAAATATATTTATTAAAAGGAATTAACAGTGAACGTAATGTAATGATTGTCCTGTAATTAGCTGTGAGATAATTGGTCTTTGTAATACAGATTTGAGATTGCTAAGCAGTTTCGAGAATATCTCATGAAAGACGCGCGTGTCTATTCAACCCACGCCACGTCGTCAGAATATAGTGCCTATCAAACAAGGTCATTTACCCAGTAAATTTAATATGAGATAATTTTAAATGTTCATGAACAATGCCACTGGCAATTTAGCAAGTACTTAGTTACGGTAAAAACTGCTTTAAATACATTTCCACAAGGCCTCCAATGTACGCAAAATCCTTTGGCGGCAAGAAAAAATGCCTAACAGAGGGTATGGAAAACTATAAATAAAGGGATGTGCCATCTTGAAATCACCCAACATTGAATCATTGGAGCTCATGAGAGAAGGTTATACTTTCGAGTAAATTGACCGGCGAAGTAATAGACTAAGTCCAGCACAAACTTAGATTTTGGCCGATGTAGTTCTTGTTCATTACAGTATTAATCATATGTACAGACGGTCATCTCAAAATGCCGAAGTAGTGTTAGGGAAATTCAAATAATATTGAGTCGTAAAAGAAAAAGAGTGTTTCGTGTGCGGGCGACAGTCCAAACAGTCGTGTACGGTCCGGAAAATTATCGAGTGAAGGGTATATCTTTTTTGTGCTTTTATTTCAGGAAATAAATATGAATAAAATAAAATGTGAAGCCAAGAAGTAATGAAATGGCTAAATAAAATTAAACCGGAGGGTTGCTGGTGAGCTAATACGATGGAAGCCGACGTGCAGTTAAGGCAGGTGGAAGTACCACTATCACCGTCTATGTATCTGTTTTATGATGTCACATATATATTTTGTAATGGGTATTTATGACGCAGTTTGGTCACCCATTTGTTTCATGAATGTCAGAAAGTATGACGAAAGGTTATTTGCTTTCATGCTTGGATAAAATTTATAAATTATTACGAGTTCCGTGCAATGTGTTGTAAATTGTCAATATGAGGGTTATGAAGCGATATAACGCCCAAAGTAGATCGTCATTTCTGTGAGCTTATTTCCCGTACTTTGTGGTGTCAAGTGAAGGTTTTTTTATCTGACGTGAAAATTTTTCTGCTTGAATTATGACGGAAGTGGTACAAGAAATCTGTGGTCACCAATTTTCAATCGGGTGTAGGCGCGCTGTCGTGTTGAGCAATGTAGATCGGTGAATATCTGTCACGAAGGTACTGCTATTTCTATGCCCGTTTAAACTGTGTCTGATTGACAATATAACAGTAAAGAGTGTTGTGTGCAGTTATGCGTTGTGGATTTTAAGGATTATTATTCCATTCTTTTTGTCATTGAGATTTGTCGTGTTTAAAGCAAGAGGTTTATCTCTAGTTAAGATATGAGTTGAGGTAGAATTTTGTGAATCAGATGATTGGAAGCCTGTAATTATGCCGGGATATTCTGTGCAAAGCCGAGGAAGATATTTGTATAATGTTTGAGATGAAAATCGTAAGGGAATCCATGGAAGTGTCAGTTCGTGACGTGTATAATTACTGAATGACATCTTAAAGTAGATCTCTGTGTATAATCTGTTTGGGCCAGGAATGTCGTATTTGTAAATTTTATCAGCGGGATCGGTGATTTCATTCTTTTGAGACCAGTTAAACGAGACTTACCATAGGTGTTTTCAATCAAAGCTATGACAGCGAAGGGTTGCTTGCTCCGCTAGACCAACTGATCGGGAAGTTCGCAGCTGGGGGAGATAACGGTATCCGTGCTCTCTTCTACGTGTTGAAAATTAGATTGCATTCTTTAGAATGGAGTTCGTGATTTTTGCAAGTTACTAATTGAAACTTTCATCCATGGGTAACGTGTGTGTGTTATTAGATAGCATTATATAATATTAAATTGGTTAACCGAGATCTGAACGTATATTTGAAACCACGAAAGTTAGACTATAAGGAACGAAGTTTACCATTTCCAGGGTGTCCAAAATAGTGTCGGTGGTAGTTATTGATTTATTTTTAAAGGGTGCACAAAGCCTCATGTAAATGTCATGTTGGGATGTGACATAATGTTGGCTTACATTTTACGTCGAGTTACTTATGCAGATTTTTAGTATTTAATAATTAGGGTTATCCAAGTGTTAATAATTGCTGGTGTTCGGTTAAACTTACGGTGTGATGTCATGAAACAAGGTATAATACTGGAAATAAATGATATGTATTTTTTTTCCAGCTGCACGATATCAAGCGACGATAAACATTATAAGATATAACTACATCAGAATTTGAGCAGGGACTTTTTTAAAAAACATTCATCCGCGCAGATAGAATTTGTTGTTAATTAGGATTTATAAAATAATTTCAATTTATTAAATTATTAAACTCGATGAAAACTGTATTTGTGAAATAACTTAAAGCCAAGTGAATAACTTGAAAATGTATTCGGGAAATCTTATTTTATTTTGTTGTGAAAGTTCAATTATTAACGTAACTCTTAAGAGGATATGTCCGAATGTAATGGATTTTTCTGCCGCAAAGTATTGTGAGCATTGCGTTGTATTATTTTACTTTGATTGATTAAGCATTAAATGTGCTGGGATTAGTAAAGTGGAAACCTTGGTCATCAACAGATGTAACTTAATTGTGTTTATCCTTTAGCGTAGAAACTTGGATGGTCATGGGGTCATCAACCTCGGTGACTTAGATTAAGGCCATATGCATCATAGCATCATTTTCCTTGCGGTCATTATATACAATGACTTAAAAGTAAATTAGAAGGTTAGATGTCGGCCCATGACATAGTCGTATGTCACATCGATTCAATTAAGGGTCCATGCCGTACAACCACACTGTGGCACATACCGATTAGACTGCCTTAATTATATCAAGAGTCCAGAGTTCGTGTTACGAGGGCTGGACGATCACGAATCATTGTGATGGTACATGTAGTCTCACATGGAAGCCGAATCTAAGGATTTCCATACTTTCTTTTCATTTTTCATTTGTAACAATGGTTTCTAATAAGGATGCCCTTGAGGCAGTTAAGTCAAAGCTTCTAAAACCAGTATACCTCTCCTCTGCATTGTAATTATTGTTGCGTAGATTGGACAAGATGAGTTCAAGTTATAATGATGATTTCTGAATTTTCCTCATTAATTATTAAATGAACCACAAATTTTCTAGAGTTGATCCTTCATTCAAGTAGATAGATTAGGTATACTGAAACCCGCCTTTTACCTTAGCAAGTGACGAAGAACA
Organism: Anabrus simplex; assembly: GCF_040414725.1. NCBI lineage: Eukaryota > Metazoa > Arthropoda > Insecta > Orthoptera > Tettigoniidae > Anabrus > Anabrus simplex. The sequence continues at coordinate 860,423,271 of NC_090265.1, read as the reverse complement.
CGTAACGACCCAAGAGACAGATCTCATGCTAATTTCTGATAGGTAAGGAAGGTAGGTATAATTTATGGATATCCCAAGGGTTCAATATTGTACCTATCCAAGGCTTCAGTACATAAACAAGTTACCGTGGTTCCTAAACATGATATTAGACTGGAGCGCCTCCAATGAGCTTTGAACTCACCCCGGTTATCGAAGTCTCATCTTCCCCTAATAGAATGATTCGCTAGCTGAGTCGGTATAGCACTTCGGGCCTGACTGGACCGTCCGATGGGGCGATAATCTTCTAATAATCTCTATAGTATGGGAATATTAATTATGAGAAAAACATTAGTTCATTACTAATGAGAAGAGAAACTACATCTTATATAACAACTTTTAATATACTAGTGAAACACATCTTATTCACGTGGATCTGGCATACAACACTTTACAACTAATCTTCAGGGTGGTCTTGACTTGATAAATGTCTGTAGTCTCTTTCTACTCTTCATCTTATGTTCAATTATTTCAAACTTAAGAGGCGTTCCCTCTTGAATTATTTACACTATTTCAGACTTACAGAGGCGTTTCCTCTCGAATTATTTGCACTCTGCACTTACACTTATCACATTGCGCACACAGTATGAGCATACCCCGCTATAATTCTGTTTACCTGTCGAGATTTAATATATTCAAATTATATCAAGTTACGATATCCTATGAACTGAAGTGAACGTACGTTTCTATGCCTACATTTCCGAAACTTTTAAAGTCGTATCACAACATTTCCCTAAATTAATCATTGCTAAATATGCAATATAATACACACGCTTGTTTCATTAGGATTCCAGCAAATATATTCACATGACATATGTAGAACGTTGCAACCCTGTATACAAAAAAAACATGGAACGACTTCAACATCCAATATCTCATGAATATACAATTTGCCAATTATATTCTGTAATAAAATATACAAAACATAAGCACTTTCATTACACTAGATGAAGTTGGAGGAAGTTCAATCCATCTGTCGGTAGTAACAGCGAACACAAACTTTCACTGTACCCAAGGAGCGAACCTGGTTCTCCTGATGCATGAATATGCTAATCTGTAACCTTATGCGCTTTAATTAGTTAAAGAAGAAATTGGTGGGACCGTTCATCTAAGAATAACGGAGCTCAATCGACGGTGTCAATAATAAAAATTACCTTGAGTCATTCTTTTGAGGGAATTACGACAGATAATGCTCCTTCTAAACTTCACAGACAGGGCTAGCGATCGGCCTGTCTTCGTCCATTCGCAGGTAACATAAATCACTCTAACAATGGCCTGGTTCACTTTCACATACAAAAGGGTCGCCGTTCTGGCCCCTTTAACTTTTTCTCCGCACAGCGAAATACATTATTCGTTTCCTGGCGGGTTATATCAACTTATTACACCTTGTGTTTGCTTCCGGCATTAATTCTTTTATCTGTAGCGAGGCGTATTTCTCGCACTGATCAATTTAACTCGAAAGGAGCTTCCTCTACATCTACGTTCCACAATACCATGTCCAAACTACAGCCTGAACAATAAACTATCTCTCACCCCTCGACACGCTGACAACAAGCCATTTGGCAGATGATCCTATTAAGTGGGTCAAGTTTTTCCAAGCAAATCTCGAGCTAAATAAGTACACAATGCATATTCCATTCTCATGTTTCATCCGTTGTCTGCGATGTCTTAAATTCTAAATGGGTTTTTCCTGTATCATTATGCGAACCATCCAATCAACATGTTGAGAAACTTGAGAGGACTCCTGTTATCTAGTGAATCAGTGATGATATGAGTCATTTATACAGAATATTTACGCCCTATCATTTTTACGACACTTCGCACGTAGTTAATCTAGGGTTCTTAAATCTACGTCATGCACTATAATCCCTTGTAAATAAACGGAAATGAAATAGGGTTGCCCCAACCATTGATGAAATGTTTCCTATAAAAACCCATCAAATAAAATGCTGTTATCCTGCTAAATAGCATATTGGCGATCTACGTTACATCTATATTGACACTAGGAGACGACTTTAATAGCTACAAATAGTTGGAAATGTACTCATCGTTCAGGAAACCACGAACAGAGCTTTACAGGAGGGCACACCCATGAATTTACTCGGTCTGCATGATGCCTTCAGCGATGTGAAGTCCTTTGGTGACAGACTGGCAATTCACGAACATGACGGCTTGATCTCGTGCGAAGTTCCAGACCATTTCTGCTACACGAGGCGAAATTCCGGCAGGCAGCTAGATATCTCGTTAACTCCGACGTTCTTGTATATTCCTTGTGTAAATGAGGGGAAGTTATTTCATGTGAATGCGTTAGTTTATATTACACATCACAGATTAAATATATGATTGGGTCTGCTCAATGACACAAGCACCCCAGCTTAATGACCGTTATGTCCCTGAAACCTGACATTATTCCCTCCTCATTTACCTATCCTTCTTATTGACAGCTACTCTAGGTCCTGAATCATCTGATTCACTTAGAAACGTCACTGGATAAGCTACTAATGTGTTAGCACTCTGGTATTAACCAACAATAATTCAGGCATACTCTACTGCACTTAGTCATACGTAAGTCGAGCTCTCTACTGCGTTAGGGATTGATCTAACGTGGCACTGCCCTTACTCATGCCGACAATGAGCCGTTCATTCACTTTCCTTATATTTCACATTCATATCGAATACACTCGCACCACGCACTTAGTTAAATACGTGCTTATTTATGTTAATTGAGCCGTATTAGTCTAGGCATATATGAGGCTCGATGCACGACCTCTTCGTCACACGGACAGCGATCATCACGGTTTCGCACCGTTTCTACTATATTTGTTAGCGGCACACTGCACGCACAAACAGCTTACTAAGATTGTGGTTATTTCCACATGCATTCACAAATTTTAATCAATCACTGTACTACACTGCTCACATTACAGAATGATTTCTTCATAAAGGACTCTCACACAAATCACAGCGAACTGGTAACTAACTGAGGTCGAACTGAAAATGAACTGGTGGTGTCTGTTCCTCAGCTCCTTACTATATAGGCGAGATGCCCTGAAGCTGGCAGTGGGGGAAAACACACCCCCTTCTCAAAATGTGCTCCGGTAATACGCAACGTAGAGTGACGAACGGGATATCAAATTGTAGCTCCTGTATTCGCATTTCCACTGAGTGAATATTATTAAAATAGCTTCGTGGATTCTCAAGCAATCTTAAAAGCGTCCTTTTGTCCCTGTCGGTGAATGATGACGAGCGCTAGGGGAATCCATGAGCTCGTTGCCACGGTTGGGACCCAACATCTGGTAATCATTAAGACGCGCCTTTGTTACGGCGTAGCTACCGTTCTTTCAATTATGTAGAGCACTTCTCGGCCTCATAATTATGTGTAAAATTCCCTTATTCAAATGATTGTTTGCTTGTGATTCACGTTGAGTATTTGGCGATTTATATTAATTATCTGGGGGAAAACAATTGAATTCGATGAGTTGGCAGTGGTGAATGAATGAGGAAAATACGGTATAATGTTAGTTCTCACGTTGGATGTACTCCACGAGCTCTACTAGTGACCTAGATTCGCTGTCACGTGATAACGCGTCTCTTTCCATCTCGCTCGTGGTTGGAGTGAGAAAACCTTAAGTACCAGCGCTCCTGCAATGCCTCGCTGCTAATTACCAGCGACTAGAGTTGGGTCGCGCGAGTCAGCATACTGTCAATCGTATCCCGGAGCGGGTGGGAAAGTCGTAACTTGGACAGTTTTTACCGTAGAATGACGCGGAAAACGGCACATTTCATCTCATGGGTATCATGACTATACTATAAGTGACGTTGTGAGCGGTCACAATATATATATATATATATATATATGGACATACAGAAGCATATGCATGTTTAAAATATTGCAGACCTTCATTTACAGATTAACTGCTGCTGAACGGTACGTCATATCGACAAACGGAATTTACCATAAGACGGCGTATTTAGCGGTCTAAATGGCTGGCCGTATTATGTTTTCTCGTATCTCATTCGTTCACGGGTCACATTGAGTGGCGGCTACAAACATAGCATTCGGTTCACATATGGCTACTGTGTGGGCCAATGATCGTGTAGAATTTGATGATTCTGTCTTTCTTATAAGTGATTGAAAGTATGAATTATGCTTGCAAAAGTGCAAAATGTACTTACAATTACGAAATAGAGACAAATCTAACATTTAAGGGATAGGGATACGACAAAAAGTCATAAGACCAAAACTGTAGATCACTCCAATTTGAACCGAGATTTTTCTATCCGTTTTGTGATAGGACTTACCATTTAGCCACGAAATATCTCGAAATGAAGGTCTGCACCATCATTAGAATTGCCTCTATATTTCGATATTCTTCGAGGATAAAGAGTGAAAAATTTAAAGATCTTGGAAGTTTTCCGTCAGTTACAGGCTAAAACGTATAATTTTTCCAAATTTCAATTTTCTAGCTCGTCTGGCAGATTGTGTCGCAATCTTGATTTTGGGGAGGGGGTAACAATTAGGACCTTCAGGAAACTAAAGCAATAAAATATACAGATGGTCATTATTACCCTTTAAACGGATAGCTGTACGAAAATTTCGCCAAAATAGTCAATGTACAGACACACGGTCTTTACGATTTTATTTGTATGGATAGATAAGGAATCTGCTCCACGTACAACAATATTTGGGCTATGTCCGCTGGACTTGGCATGAAAAACGACCGTTCCTGACATCTCCCTTATTAATCCTCCTATCGAAATGATGCACATGAGAATGTTTTAGATATTGATTTCCATTAAGGATGGTAGATTTCCATTAATTTTGGATGTGCATATTTTGCTGGAGTGCAAAATCATGGTTTAGGTTTCGAATAAACCCCCAGTAAATTTACGTATTCAGAAATAATATTGGCCCTAAAACCTACCTAACTACAGGTGGATTCTAAATATCAAGTTTTGTATAAATATATCCAGTAGTTTTCAAGTTATAAGAACTCAGACAAAAAAAACAGTCAAACAGACACGAAAGCTAAAAAATATACAGATTGTCATTATTACACCTGAAATGGATAACTGTAGGTAAATTTCGCCAAAATATTCAATGGTTAGGCACACGGTTTTTACCATTTTATTTATATAGATTTATTTATTTATTTATTTATTTATTTATTTATTTATTTATTTATTTATTTAATTATTTAATTATTTATTTATTTATACATTTATTTATTGAATAATCAATATTCGGAGCCAAATTAAGACTTTACAGCAGTTTTGCTTTACCAGAAGGCTTATATGCTTCGGGAATCCTGTGAATGTATCGAAAAGAACAAGTCAATCAACTACATAAAAGGAAACGCAGGCTACTACGGAAGACCTTGTGATGGGTTGATGGGCAGGTTCGTCTGAAATCCAAGAAGGAAGTATACAGCAAGATGGAACCGATAACAACAACGATTAGAAAGAGAGGATGGCTGTTTTATGAATAATGATCGGCTCATAAAGAAAATCCGGAATTTTCTAAAACCAGAGGCATATAAGTTGAGATTGTTCCAAGAGTGTGAAGAATATCTGATGTAGGTGGGCAATACGGAGAATGAAATGAATGACAGGGTCAGTTCCAGAAGGATGGTAAAAAGCTATCAGGGTTTTATGGTGGAGACAGAACCCAGAAGACGGAGCGGCCCTCTACCAGAGGAGCGGAAGAAAGCGCTGATGGATGGACTCAAGAGATACTGGCAAGATGTCAAAGCCGGCAGGCGAACAAGACACAGACACTGAAAATGAGATTAGTTGTTAACACTCAGTCCATGGAGGCTTAATTCGAAAAACAAAGGGGCTGATGACCTTCGATGTTAGGACCCTTAAAACAACAAGCATTAGCATTATCATCAGCGAAAAAAAAGTTCAACCTCTCTTTCGACGTTTATATGGATTCAGTGCAGCATTCAGGCTGAGTTTGGTACCTCGTCGATAGTTTAAGGGAACCACGCTTCTCGTATGACTCCAATGTTAAACTACCCAATTTCTGGTACTTCAGCTCCTAACCCACTGAAGCCAATGAATGATTTTTGTATGTTGTGTGTTCGACTTACACTATATATGTTGAATGCAATACTGAAACGATAGTGATGGTAGAATTTTGTCACTTTTAAACGTACATTTTTCTGAATTTTTGGAACAGTTTTTTCCTTATTTATGAATAATAATAATAATAATAATAATAATAATAATAATAATAATAATAATAATAATAATAATGTCATTTGCTTTACGTCCCTCTAATTATATTTTACCGTTTTTGTAGACGCTGAGGTGCCAGTATTTAGTCCCATAGGAGTTCTTTTGCTCGCCAGTAAATCTACCAACACGAGGCTGACATATTTGAGCACATCCAATACCACCGGCTGAGCCAGGATTGAACCTGCCAAGATGGGATCAGGAGGCCAGCGCGTCAACCGTCTGAGCCACTCAGCCCGGCCTTTATTTATGACCAAAGTATGAAGCGGAAGTTAATTTATACTGAACATCAAAAGCTACAAGACTGGTAGCATGTGGCTCAATGAAGTAAAAAATTACTTATCTTTTGCTGGCATTTCTGATACTGATACTGATGTGTCAGACCTCCCCAAACTTTGTAAAATGGTAGGCCTAAATTGTGGTCTCCTCAACCAAAGGTTGTATCTCGCGAACCTCTTTCACAGAAAGAATAGAAAAAAACTCATAGCAGGATTCATGTATTGGGAAAGAAAGCGAGTATCCGAAGAGAACTAGTCATAAGCGCTCCCTAGCGGCCTACCAACGTATGAGGAACACAGACTAAGAAAAGTGAGCTTTAAATGAAGGCATACAAAAATGTCATTTGTTGATGGAAATTCTCATTTGAAAATTTCCATTTTGATTTTGCGAATTCTTGATGGAGGAATCAACAAGAATAATAGAAGTTTCCTGTTCATATTATGTATGTTCAGATATTCTGAGAGAGAAATAACAAGATTTGCAACAAACGAAACTTCCATACTACAATAATGGAAAGGGGCGAAACATTGTACAAACCAAGAAACAAACTAAATTTCAACGTACTTGTTATACGTTTCATGGACTTCAGAATTGGATTTGTAACAATAATAAAGCATCCAAAACATTAACAAAATTCGAAATATTTCATCCCTGTCTTGGGGCTTGATTCTCTTAACACCATTCATCTTTCCTGTGTTATTTTCATAACATTATGCATTTATCTTCCTGTTTTCCCCCCGGACTTAGCGATAGACGCCACCTCTACCACCTCAAGAGTAGTGTCCAGGAGCGTGAGACTTTGGACCCCGAGGATACAACTGGGGAGGTGGACCATTACCTCGCCCAGGCGGTCTCACCTGCTATGCTGAACAGGGGCCTTGTGGGTGGGGGGGTAAGTTCGGAGGGGATAGACAAGGAAGAGGGAAGAAAGCGGCTGTTGACTTAAGTTAGGTACCTCCCGGCATTTGCCTGGAGGAGAAGTGGGAAACCACGGAAAACCACTTCGATGATGGCTGAGTTCGGAATCGAACCTCCCTCTACTCAGTTGACCTCCCGAGCATGAGTGGACCCATTTTCATTCCTCGTACCACTTGTCATATCTCGTGGAAGAGCCGGAAATTGAACCCGGCCCTGAGGGGTGGTAGTTAATCACACTAACCACTACACCACAGAGGCGGACCACCGTATTGATGTTATTATTATTCATTCATTCATTCATTCAACTTCGCTAATCGGCCAACTAGGGACCACGATAAGCCTCACTTTACATTCTGGCATTTTTTCATTTTTCGCTTGATCCACATCGTCTTCATTAGCTCACTGTGTTTAGCACGACGTTCTTCTGTCCATTTAGCACCAGTTGCCCGTTTCTCGTCCCGGAAAGTCCCAAGAGTCTTGATGGCTGCTCTGAAAAGGTTTCGGTCTTGTGCATCTTCTGCTTGTAGGCCCAGTTCTTTAAGATCTTTCTTGATATTAACGTACCATGGCATTGCCGTTTTGGGTTTTGAGTGAAATATACTGAAGATACGTTTCGTCCATCGAGAGTCGTTCATCCGTCGTATATGACTGTAGAAGCGAACTCTGCCTTTACGCATTGTAGTTTTTGTAGTTTTGGCAAAGTATGGTGTGTAGGATCTTTCTTTATTTCCTCTCTATTATTATTATTATTATTATTATTATTATTATTATTATTATTATTATTATTATTACATTCTTCCTATTCTTCTGCCGCTTTTTCCACAGTTGTGGAGTCGCAGGTGTGAACTTGTCGAACATACGGATTTGACTCTGTTTTATGACCGGATGGCATTGCTGATGCCAACTATTGTTTGTTTCTGTGGCGGTTGGTAGTGTGGTGTGTTGTCTGTATATGATGAAGAAAGTCTTGGGACAAAAACAAACACCTAGTACCCGAGCCAGAGTAATTAATTGGACGCAGTTAAAATTCCCGACGCTGCTGGGAATCGTACCAGGGACCCTCTGAACTGAAGGCCTCAACGCTGTCCATTCAGCCAGTGAGTCTGTCTATTAATTATTATTATTATTATTATTATTATTATTATTATTATTATTATTATTATTATTATTATTATTATTATTATTATTATTATTATTATTATTATTATTATTATTATTATTACAACTAATTTAGCGATTGTTGGACGTTTCACTATATATTTCCAGTTGTGATCATGAACATGCACTGTGACTCTGTTCTTCGCTGAAACTAATTTAGTTGTCCTCAACTTCATATCCCGTTCATGTTAACCTTCCCTCTGCTGCACATATTTTCACCCTTTTTTCTCCAGAGAGATAAATTCCCTTTCCAAGTTACCCCGGAACACCCACTTTACAAACAGCAGTTTTCGTGTTAAGCTTGTTAAATCTTGTTTGGCCGTGTCGAATTGCCAGTGGCGCACCACCTGTTTTGCTCCCGCGGGCCAATTCGCTCCGCGCCAACTGTTAAACTCAGGTGACTCATGGGAGAGGGGACGCAGTTACTCATCAAGTTAACATAGAACTGAAGTCTTTTGCAGTGAGGCAAGTTTTTGAGCCTGGCGACCTTCCTACATTTTGTTCGCGCGAGTCACTCCAAAACGTTATCGATTCTATACTTTATGCTCACATAATGGTTGGGCACCAGAAAGTTACAGACATTCAGAAGAAAAACAGTATCCTCTTCAGACCCAAGACGGGATGGAGTGAATCAAAAATAATAAGGGTTGCCCAAATAAAACTGAGACCTTACTACGAGTGCCGTTGTTCGACTCACTGGCTGAATGTTTAGCGTTGCGGCCTTCAGTTCAGAGGATCCCTGGTACGATTCGCAGCCGGGTCGGGGATTTTAACTGAGTTCAATAAATTCTTCTGGCTCAGGGACTAGGTGTTTTTGTTTGTCCAAACACTTTCCTCATCATATACAGACAAACATCCGCGGATGGTTTTGTATGTGAGGAAAAAATCTGGTATCATTTGAAAGCGTTAGAGAGCTGTTTTTACGTGAGGAAACAAAGTGAATAGAATAGAATAGGATGTTCCCAACCCCTCGTTCCTGATCGCCTGAAAGTGGGAAGAGAGAGCATTCGTTTATTGCAATTCATCAACTTCGATACATGCATTCGTTTATTATCTTACAACCTTTTGACTATTACTTAACTATTACTATTTTGTTCTAGACGTTTACAATTATCATGCCGTAACAGGTTAGACTGCAAACTAAATTTGGTTAATAGCAAGTGTCGGCCACCCGCTCTTCCATAATGTAGCAAGAGTAACACGAATTATAGGAGTTCTGATGGGTCGTACCCCTGATGTTTATGCAAACCCCATATCATGTTCGTTGTGGAGGTAGACTATACTTGCTGCTCGCTTCTGAAACTTTGCATTCTAACCTATTAGTGCATAAAAATCCGGGCTCCAGTTATATAGTCTAGGACAAGGATGACGAACCTATAACATGCTTGCCACTAAGTGACATGCGAGCATGACTTCTATGACGCGTCAGACAACATACTAACATAGTATATTTTAATGTTTTAACAAATAATGGATAGGTCGAACAACTACCAACTTAGCATATTTTGACATTACGCTTTAACGAAGAAGTATGTCCCAATTAATTCTATGGTCACATTTTTTTACAGATTTTATTAAGTTAGAAAATATATAGTTTATTCTTAAAATTTACTTTTTTGAAATGTAATTTTCAGTGATGTTTGCAAAATAAAATCACGAAACATCGAGTCGAATAGATTTATATGTAATGGAATCTATCAAAATGAAGTCAAATGAGGGGTTTCATGACGAACTTAAAGGAAAATAACCGATAGCACACCAGACAGTAAAAAGTAGTACATAAGGTCTTAATTGGCACGCTAGTCGGTAAAGGTTTGCCATCGCTGGTCTAGGACAAGCTGTTTCTTCCCCTTCCGTAGCTTGTTTAGTGCTTGCTTTTGTGTCACAAGTCTCATGGAGTTATCCATTTGAACTTACATTATGACTGAATTGAATTAGTGGATGACTGCATGAATTGGTAAATGGATGGTTTCATGGTTGAATCGTGATCGTGCATGAATGAATGAATAACATTCTTCTCACTCATTCACTAGGGAGAGAACATTCATTGATGAACAAGTTATTGAATGGTTGAGTAAAAGATTTGATGGACTGAGCTGAATTGTGAATGAAATACTGTCTGCCTAAATGAACGAAAGAATGGATGAATGGCTGAGTGCATGAATGAATGGACTAGATTCAAAGTCGTCTCTTCCATTCACGTAGAGCCACCTAGTGTGGAGAGAATTTAATGAATTATGAACTGATCAGTGGATGTTTCCAAGGTTGATTCGTGTTCATGCCTGATTGATTGATTGATTGATTGATTGATTGATTGATTGATTGATTGATTGATTGATTGATTGATTGATTGATTGATTGATTGATTGATTGATTGATTGATTGATTGATTGATTGATTGATTGATTGATTGATTGATTGATTGATTGATTGATTGATTGATTGAACACTCTTCTCTTCCAGTCTGGGATAGCCACCAACTTGGGGGAGAGCATTCAGTAAATGTTGAGTGCTTGATTGTGACTCGATGAAGTAATTTGAACATTCAACTGTGGGTAAATGGACTACTGACTGCCTAAACAAATACATGAATTGATGGACGGCTGTGTGCATGAATGAATGGATTAAGTTATGAGAAAACAAAGTGACAAGGTATTGCTTTACCATGAATTCGTTCAAAATTTCCCAGCGTGAGCTACTCAGTTTATGGTGGCATACGGTTTAGCGAAACCTGTATTTATCGTCGTATGGAGGATGTGTATGGGTCGAGCCAAGATATTTTCGCATTCACGATAAACGCGACAAAAAAGTACTTTGAAGCGATTTTGAAATATCTTAACGAATCATACGATTCTGGTTAAGAAATTCGTGATTTGTTTTCGCGAATTACAAAGAATTAAAGGGGCAAGGCCAGTTTATAGCAAAAATGTGCTCATTTTGCGATAAGTGCTTGTTTCTTGTTGTTTAGTTGGACCTAACATCTAGATCATCGGGCTGTGAAAGGTGCGAAAATGCAGTGAAATTATCGAAAAATAACGGTCCTGAAATTGTATTCCAATGAATATCACGTGTGTGAAGGGAAACAGAAGACATAATAAGGATTTCTCATTTCGACAGAAGTATGTTTTCGTATTAATATTCTAAAAAATCCTTTAATGGCATGGTTATATAGAGGTTATTCCCACATAGGGTGAAAGGGTAATTTGTTATGTAATCTTGATTAGGGCTATATTATAGTTGTAATCTAGATTGCATAACAAATAATGAATGATTATCAATATTGCTTTATTTATCTATCCTTCACATAAATCACTCGCAAATGTCACGAATTAAACTTTTTTTAATAACTTTAGGAAAGGGTTAAAGCGAAACTAAAGCGATGGTGTCAGTGCTATTTCGCTAAATAACGCGAAAAGTTGCGTGAAACGAACATAAATTAATGCGAAGAAATTATGTTTCTATGTTTGGGAATAAGTGTGTATCACGCTGTACAATATTCAGATGGTACTGAGAATTTCATCATGGACGAGTAAAGACTTGCCAGAACCATGTCAGTCAAAGTTGGTAGCCGGTAATCGGGCAGCCCGGTGAAAAATGAAAAACAGCAACGATGAGTCCGAGACGGCATTGAAGAATGTTTCCGCCACCAACCACGGATAGTGTTCACCCGTGGTATCTGTCATCAAGTACATCACTGTGACCCTGCCACTGTCATTTGATCAGCTGCTGAACTCGCTTTCCGGGCGAATTAAATTAGGCTTTGTGAGGTGCTGCTGTTAAATTTTCACGTGACTTAAGATTGGCTTGAGAGCATCAATCGAAGGAAACTTCACTAGGGGAAGGATTTAAACATGGAATTCCGAGCTGATACGATCGCGCCATAACAAGTGAACTACGGTATCACCGACTGAAATCCACGCTGTGTTTGTCTTTGATGCTGTTTTCTAGGCACGAAACTCAAGCCAGTCTTAAGACGCATGCAGATTTATCATTTCGTAAACTTCTTTTGATTTGCCCGCGAATGATTTGATTGCCTAAATTCAGAAGCTGATCAAATGGCAACGGTACGAGGTATCGAATTAATTTTTTTGAAATTATTTATCAGTATGGCAATTTCTAACGTCCATATACCCGGTTATTTTTATTTCCGACCACCTTGTATTTATTCAGATACGTCACCTATACACCACTCTTTACTTGCTATATGTTCACGTATTCCAAACAATAAACTTACAAATGTTTCAGTTTCATATTTTATATTTTACCTTCCATCTTAACACGTAACGGTCTACAAAACTCAGTTTTAGCATTTTAAAATGGTACTCATTTCACAGAATCGTTGTGAAAAATATTAGATGCATTTAGCCCGTACTTGGACAGTACGTGTGCGCTAGAGTCCTGCTTGACCGCGAGTGAAGACCATACTGAGATAGCCTAATGCCCGGCTCCATCGGCAAGCCGCCAAACATTTCTGTGAAGCAGTATTGTATAACATAACCCCGGATAAAACATCCGGCCGAATCTGTTCATGTTCACTCCCTTCTGTCTGCGTAAAATGTGTCCTTTCTGGTTTCTCTTCTTTACCTGATAATTTTGTTTTATCTACTTTACATGAAGTGAGTAATATTCATTGTATGGATTGTTCAAACAAATTCAGTTTTATGCAGGGTAAATTTTACACACAAAAGATTGCACATAAATTTACATCCTGTCTAATATTAAAGCACATCTAGGTACAAAAACAAAGAAGCACAAATATGGTTATAATCGTATCACCACCACCAACACTAACATCCTCAACAACAACATAGTCCTACAATATGATGATTCTTTGTGATTTAATTTCTATTATGAGTGAGAAAACATTTTTTTTGCAATTATTATATAACAATTATTAATTGTATGTATGTTGGGTATTCAGCCCGAAGGCTGGTTTGATCCTCTGCAGCTCCGCCAACAGCTGACATAAATATCCTAGGCGTCACTGAAGAGGCGTACTAGGGAATGAGGAGTGAGGTGGTTTCCCGTTGCTTTCCTCACCGAGCCAGCCGCTGCTATTACATATCAGTCTTCCAAGCCCACTGAAATGCATGCACCAACCGACCCTATGAGCGATATTTTCACACCGTTCATAACAGGGACTGGCTGCAAGAGGAATGGTATTACTAGCATCGCTCATACCTCAGTCACTTTCATATTGTCAAAGCCAAGGTTGAGACTGAGACAGGTCAAAGAAAGTAACAAATTTGATATAGCCCATGCCAGAATACATAGTGCACTGTAAACACTACATCTCGCCAGCAAAGGCATAATTATTAATTAATAATCTATAATTATGTTCGTTAATACTCTATAATTATGTTCGTTAACACAATGAGAATATGGTGAGAATACGAAATGTTCAATATGTAAATCATTGAGAAATATAGCAGATCCTCCCTCTCATAGCATTAGTCTTTCGAGTTTCGCTTTGCAAATGCCAATGTATACTACCTTACACCTGAAAGAAAAAGCATATAAAACCGAAAAATGATTCAGAAATCTTAGGAATCGGTCTCTTGTAATAAATACACCAGTTAAGTTGAAAGTAAGAGAAATAAGCATAATTCCTATACCTATTTATCCATGTTAATTACGCGATAGCGACCACCGCATTCGGCTGTCATCTGATAGCTATGTGGTGTTATTTTCTAAGTGACGCTATATACAGTGGCAAGACCGGTGAGCAATGAAATGACTGACTGAGTACTAACGTCGCGTCGCATTCACTGACCAGTCGAAACAAAACTGAATCTAAACCAGATTCTATAGGACTCTAGTGTGTACATTTGTCATTAAGTTGCCACATTTTAGGATGTATTATTGAAACAATTGTGTAATGAATGCAACCATAGATCTGGAAGGTGTGAGGTAAATATTTGAAGGTGACAGTGAATCAGGAAACCTTAAAAAATAAATGTGTCCAAAGGCGTTATGTGTCTGCTCGCCATGTTGGCGCCCCAGCAAGGCAGCTCTGGCGTAAGCTTCTCTCGTGTAGAGTTCATGTTGTTAGTGGTGGGGAAATGTGTTGTTTAGTCAAAATTATTCACAAAACATAGGCATCCACTGACCATGTTGTTATGAAATAGACAAGCACATTTGTGTAGCTAGGGTATGAATAGGTAAAATTCTGCTAATAGAATTATCCGTTCTTCTTCCAGTTATTTTTTTAAATCTTTATTTCTCCTTCTGTATGGTACGTTGCTTTCTACACTCACTCTCACTCTTGGCTACGCTTGTCTGTTCTGTTAAGAAAATCAGCACGCTCCATCTTGAAATTATTATCTGCCTACCATAGCACGAAGAAAGTCACAGCAGGAAATATCAAGCCTACCAAGCAACCAGAACATATTACAGTATTACAGCAGCCTACGATTTATCAACGCTACAAAAAACTAACTAATACAGCAATCTGCGATATAGTCCATGATATTTGTTTTATGTCGCATCGACACAGATAGGTCTTATGGCGACGATGGGATAGGAATGGGAGGGAAACGGCCGTGGCCTTAATTAAAGTACAGCCCCAACATTAGCCTCGTGTGAAAATTGGAAAACACGGAAAACCTTCTCCACGGCTGCCAACCGTGTGGTTCGAACCCACTATCTCCCGAATGCAAGTACACAGCTTCATATTTTGACCATGTTTATTTTGTCCCATGAGGTTACAGTTTTAGAAATCCTTTCATAGCTGTTTCTTATGACGTAAGATTTCACTATTATCAATTTGGCGTTTCTTGAGATATCGTGATGAGTGATTAAGTGGTAATTCGCATTTATACATATAGATAAATACAGATTTGCCAAAGTAACAAAAGTGAATTTATATTTCATAACGAAAATTTAAAAATACATATATAATTATAAGCTAATATCAATATTATTTTCTGAGTACGTTTCCTTGGCTGATCGGTCAGCCTATTGGGGTTTGATTCCCGGCCGAGCCGAAGATTTTAACTGCATATAGTTACTTTCTTTGACTCGGAGGACTGGATGATCGTGTTCATCTTACACTTGTCATCTTCGTATACAAACACAACACATCACACTCCCTACCACCACAGAATTACCTCTCCTCACACAGGGTTGCCGTCAGAAAGGGCACCATGTCGTAAGATTGAGCCAAGTCCATGCTAAGGGCTCAGAATTTTGGGAAATGTGTTCTTTAGTCAAAATCATTCACGTAGCACTAGTAAAAATTCGAAGAAGAAAATAAAACAGAAATATTGTTTTCTAAGAAGAATGTGTATAATAGAAATAGGTCTATATGCTATTAATCTAATTTAAAAGTAAACGATAATAACAGTGAGAATACATACATACATACATACATAGATACATGCATACATACATACATTATCATTATAGACTGTCATGCCTTTCAGCGTTCAGTCTGCAAGCCTCTGTGAATTTACTAAACGTCGCCACAATCCCCGATTTGAAACTTGTGTTGTGGCCTCATTTAGTTCTATACCTCTTATCTTTAAATCGATAGAAACTGAGTCTAACCATCGTCGTCTTGGTCTACCTCTACTTCTCTTACCCTCCGTAACAGAGTCCATTATTATCCTAGGTAAACCATCCTCCTCCATTCGCCTCACATGACCCAACCACCAAAGCCGTTTTATGCGTACAGCTTCATTCAAAGAGTTCATTCCTAAATTAAGCTTTATTTTCTCATTCCGAGTACCCTCCTGCCATTGTTCTCACCTGTTTGTACCAGCAATCATTCTTGCTACTTTCACGTCTGTTACTTCTAACTTATGAATAAGATATCCTGAGTCCACCCAGCTTTCGCTCCCGTACAGCAAAGTTGGTCTGAAAACAGACCGATGTAAAGATAGTTTCGTCTGGGAGCTGACTTTCTTCTTACAGAATACTGTTGATCGCAACTGCGAGCTCACTGCATTAGCTTTAGTACACCTTGATTCAATCTCACTTACTATATTACCATCCTGGGAGAACACACATTCTAAATACTTGAAATTATCGACCTGTTCTAGCTTTGTATCACATTCAAGTCTGTTGAATTTCTTACCCACTGATATCAATTTTCGAGAGGCTTTTTCATACCATACTCATTGCACCTATTTTCAAGTTCCAGGATATAAGACTGCAAGCTTCCGGCACAGTCTGCCATTAAGACCAAGTCGTCAGCATAGGCCAGACTGCTTACTACATTTCCACCTAACTGAATCCCTCCCTACCATTTTATACATTTCAGCAGATGAAATGAAATTGGCGTGTGGCTTTTAGTGCAGGGAGTGTTGAAGGACATGTTCGGCTAGCCAGGTGCAGGTCTTTGATTTGACGCACGTAGGCGACCTGGCGTCGTGATGGGGATGAAATGATGATGAAGACGACACATACACTCAGTCCCCGTGCCAGTAAAATTATAACCAATGATGGTTAAAATTCCCAACCCTGCCGGAAATCGAACCCGGGACCCCAGTGACCAAAGGCCAGCATACTAACCATTTAGCCATGGAGCCGGACTTTCAGCAGATGATCCATGTAAACTACGAACAGCAAAGGTGAAATATTACAGCCTGGTCTAACCCCTGTAACTACCCTGAACCAAGAACCCATTCAACTATCAATTCTCACTGAAGCCCAATTGTCAGCATAAATGCCTTTGATTGATTTTAGTAATCTACCTTTAATTCCATAGTCCCCCAGTATAGCGAACATCTTTCCCCTCCGTACCCTGTCATATGATTTCTCTAGATCTACGAAACATAAACACAACTGCCTATTCCTCTCGGAGCATTTTTCAATTACCTGGCGCATACTGAAAATCTGATCCTGACAGCCTCTCTGTGTGTCTGAAACCACACTGGTTTTCATCCAACTTCCTCTCAACGACTGATCGCACTCTACCTTTCAAGATGCTAGTGAATACTTTGCCTGGTATACTAATCAATGAGATGCTGAACCCATAATTCTACGATGAGAATTTTTTTCATTTTGTCAATATTTATTTCAAATAAAATTTACTTGTTTGAGAGCGGCCATGTTTGCATTTCATGAGTCTGGCTGTCTCGTGGAAACTAGCTCACCGTGTCGGGCCGGCCGCAAGCTCGTGAAATACCGTGACACTTCGGTGGACTTCGAATATTGAACAATTTTTCAAATTCAAGGAATTCTTCGTAACGAGAGATTTTGGCAACACAGTAAATCCTGAAATAAAGAATCTAAATTATTCTTAAACCCTACGTGAAGACAGAACCCCCAGGGTAAATATAAATGCAGTTAATCCTAGAGACAAATCCGCGTCCGACCCGCGGACTACCGACACGTGCCAAGGTCGACGGATGAAGAAAACCCGCGAAACGCCCGGGCAGAAATAATTTATTTCGCCTGTTGCGAGTATGGGAAAATTATGAAATTAACCCCAAAATAAATCGTAAGTCTGTCCGAAGTTATGGAACAAATTTCAGGAAAATTGGTTTATTGGATGCGAAATTAGCAGATTGTGCAATCAAGCTTCATGGTGTGAGTAGCGTCATCCCATAGGGTATAAAAGAAATCTCCCTCCGTATATTTCTCAGTGTCTGTCTGGTTTCTGGAGCGGCGGAGCCCACGTCCCTCGTCGGCAGAAAAGTGTGAAAATTTGGTCTCCACATAACTTATTACATGTTCGTGGCTATGGTTCAAATCTACTGTGAGAAATGGAAGATGATGGAAATTTTCTGAACTGCCGCTAATGAAACTTTGAAGGTTTAGAAGTAATGGAATTTCTCTCGGTATTCAGTGTGTGTTTTTTAAAGAGAAGTTTGAAGTTAGCTACTGTGTCTGGTTTCTTATCTGTTGGAACACCTGGCGGTAGTAGTGGACGAGAAGGGGGCAGTCTTTCGAATGCAGTGAATGTGATCATTTGAGAAGAATGCTCGTCGCTTGGGGAACGTGTTGAAAGTGCGTTGTAGATTGTTGTGTAATTTAAGTTACCTGTATAAATATAAGGAGACATCCCAGATAGCCATGGAGGGCTAAAATATACAAGGTTTGCTGGCTAGATGCAGCTAGAATCCAGGACGATGGCTACGATCGCAGGTCTGTGAATATTTTATATCTATGTTGTGGTTAGATTATTGTTTGTCCCTGCCAAATTTTTCATTGGTTGTGTTGGGTTGATTTTTGTAATGATCCGGCGAAGGTATTATATTTCTGGTCCGCGTGTGATAATCTTTAGTGTTGTAAAATTCACATTAAGGAACTATAAAATGCGACGTTTAAATATTGTGTTAATATATTTAGAGATATTGTCCGAATTGTGAAAAATTAGGAAGGTGAGGACAATAACGTAGTCGTGGCGAATGTCTTTATGACGAATATTGTTTGAATTCAGATTTTTTTGTCGACATAATAATAATCATCATAAATAATAATAATAATAATAATAATAATAATAATAATAATGTCTACCGCGGGATAAAATTTTCCTATATTAAAAGTGGATTTAACAAATATGCTCTACATGGTTTGCGGGCGTCTAGAATATTTCCAGTGAAATCCGATAAAGTTATGTTTTATTCATGGGAAGTAAAAATGTTGTGACATCGTGTATGTCGATGATATGGAAAATCACGGTGTGTTGTTGTATTCTCGAGGTCCGAAAGTTGTGGTAACAGTAAAATAAAAAGGCGTATTTTTATAAAAGTTGTTTGTCACGAGAGGATCTTGAAATATAAGAAATGGATTGAGAGCGAAGAATTTATATATGTAGAGATAAGAGTGGTAGGAATGTTGAAGGCAGAGAAAGCCTGTATATTTCATATAATACAGCCATGAGAAGGCGATGAAAATGAATTTTTGAGACAGGCTGTATTTGCCGAGGAAGAGTTTTTGAGACAGGCTATATTTGCCGAGGAAGAGTTTTTGAGACAGGCTGTATATTAAATGTGAGATTTATGTGGCAGGCTGTAGTATATTCCGCTAACAATCCGAAAGCTGGGACCTGGAGAAGGTCAGTTCGAGGTACTTATTGTGTCAAGCACAGTAAATTTCAAATAAGATCCCAAGTGAAAAACGATTTGGTGAAGATGGTAACACTTGGTAGTAAAAATTCAAGTGACTAGTTACGTAAGTCAATATAATGAATATTAGAATAATAGGACCTCAAGGATAGAAGAGCATTTTGAATACACGGTTGGTGTTGTTTGACTGTAATGACAAGTTTTTAATCAGTATAGTTCATAAATTACAATGCAGTAATTCATCATTAAATCGGAAACATTTGTGGAATGAGGTATTGGACGTTTTAAAGCGGTATGTTTGGCTGTGTAGATTCATTGGGTTTCGTTTCACTGGATAGTCATGGATATGAATGTTTGGAATATGACGGTAGGCGATTTGAGGGCCTCACCCTAAAATTATAGTATGGATTTATGCGATGATGATGATTATTGTTGGGCGATTGTCAAGTAGTGTCATACGTGTGTTGGAAGTCATTATTCTTTCCTAAACTTCATTGCGCATGCTGAGGTCGTGTGAGTCGTGGATTGTTCGCCACGCGATATTTATTTTCAATTTCACGTTTAGTCACAAGATAGGGATTTACTGCATTTTCCGACTTGCATTCGTTCTGTGGCAAGAGTTGTTTCGTTGTGTGTGTTATTAGTTTCGACCAGGTTTACAGGTAAAGATATCAGAGTTTGTTTGAAGTTACGAGTTCGCCTGATATGCTAGAGGAAGAGTATTCGACCCAGTTTCCGCTCGACAATAGATTTAGGACATCACATGTTATCGTAGGAGTATACTGATGATGAGACGTCCTAGTTCACGCTCAACGATAGAATTAGGAAGGTATGTGTACATAGAGGTTAGTGTTAGGGTGTACAGACGTTAAGTAGGCACGACGATAGGTATGGGACTTGTAATTTTATTAAGCGTAATGTAACCATTCATATCCTGAAAGTCGGTTTTATAATAATATTTTTCAAGTGATTTACCACTTTTTAATTAACTTCAGTGTTTGGCATTTCTTCTAAATGCGTGATGAATAAGTGTTTCCTACATTTCGCAGTTTTGTTCTTTCAGAACGACGTAACGTAAGATCCTCCCGGACCGTGTTGTTGTTGGTTCCTTCTGAACAGTTGTTTGGGTGATGCACGTTTAGCATCGGGATTATTTTATCACTTAAGGGTGTCATGAAATGACAAATATATGATGGGATTTTGTTTCAATTGTGAATGCTGCTGTCACCTTGTAGTGAACACCATGCTTTCCAATAATATTTCGCAACCTATCCAAAGCAACAGATAGTCAATTTGGTTCGATTAAGGGTCCATTCGGCGGGTGTTCCGTATCCGAAATGGTATTCGACTGGTGGATACCCTTAATTAAGAGTAAATCAGGACGTTCTACTTGCTGACGGTCAGATTTTCCACGGATCGTGTGGATTAATTCTCAGTTATCGTTTGGATTAATAGATGCCCGAATTTTCAGGTTTTCTTTTCACTTTTTCAGTTTCGCTGTCCACTAATTTATGAGATTCCTACTTTCTCCGAAGAAAACTCTTCGATATTGTAAGAAATGAATTAACGCTACGCAATGTGACTGCGTTTGAAACATTTAATAATTAATAATTACTTTTTGTCAAGAATTTATATAAATGAAATTTTTTTGTGCCATTAAGAATTTAATAAAAGTTAGTAAGCACATATTTACTCCTCATTTCAAGTAGTTAGGCTCTCTTCTGAACCCCATCGTTTGGTTAAGATAGCGACCGAAACATTTCCGCAACGACCCCAAGATTTAAGAGTTCAATATTGCTCTGCTGTAACAGCTGTGGCTGACCAACGATGGAATGGTAAGTCAAGGGTTCAATACCTCGATAGTTGTTGCAATCCTTCATGTTCCCTTGCTTACAGATAAGTGGAATTACTGATTTTGTCCAATCTGAAGGTACCTTACCAACATTCCATGCTAATCTTACTACTCTATGAAGCAATTTCATCCCTGCCTTCCCACTATACTTCACCATTTCAGGTCTAATTTCATCTACTCCTGCTGCTTTATGACAATGGAGTTTATTTACAATCCTTTCCACTTCCTCAAACGTAATTTCACCAACACCATTTTCCTCCCCCCCATGAGCTTGGCTGTTCGCAACACCAACAGGAAGATTTCCTTTTATATTGAGAAGATGTTCAAAATATTCCCACCACCTCTCCAGTGATTCCCTGGGATCTATTACAAGTTCACCTGAATTACTCAAAACCCTGTTCATTTCCTTTTTCCCTCAATTCCTAAGATTCTTTATTACTGTCCAGAAAAGTTTCTCTGCTGCTTGACCTAGCCTTTCCAGGTTATTACCAAAATCTTCCCACGACTTCTTTTGGAATTCAAGAAATCCCTGTCTGCCTCATCCCTTGTTTGGAGCCATTTCTGATAAGCCTTCCTTTAACGTTTACAAGCTGCTCTCACTTCATCATTCCACTTAGATGTTCCCCTTTTCCCATCTTTACACACAGTTGTTCCTAGGCATTCCCTTGCTGTTTCCACTACAGCATCCCTGTATACCACACATTCACTTTCTATATCCTGAACCTGCTTACTGTCTACCGTTCAAAACTTCTCACTAAACATATCCATGTACTTCTGTATAATTGCCTCGTCCTGGAGATTTTCTATCCTTATTCGTTTGCGGACAGATTTCATTTCTCTACCCTAAGCCTAGAGATACTTAGTTCACTACAGATCAGATAGTGGTCTGTATCATCAAAAATCCCCGGAAAACTCGTACATTCCTAACAGATTTCCTGAATTCGAAGTCGGTTGAGATATAGTATATTATGGATATGGTTCACCTAGCCTCCCATGTGTAGCGGTGAATAGCCTTATGATTGAAGAATGTATTCGTAACTGCTAAACCCATACTAGCACAGAAGTCCAGCAAACGCTTTCCATTCCCATTAGCTTCCATATCTTCCCCACATTTACCAATCACCCTTTCCTATCCTTCAGTTCTATTCCCAACTCTCGCATTGAAATCGCCCATTAGCACTATTCTATCCTTGCTGTTGACCCTGACCACGATGTCACTCAATGCTTCATAAAACTTGTCAACTTCATCCTCATCCGCACCCTCACATGGTGAATGCACGGACACAATTCTAGTCCTAATTCCTCCAACTGAAAAATCTACCCACAGCATTCGCGCATTTACGTGCCTAACGGAAACTATGTTGCGTGCAATGGTATTTCTGATAAAGAGCCCTACCGCAGACTCTGCCCTTCCCTTTCTAACACCCGTCAAATACACTTTATAATCTCCTATCTCTTCCTCGTTATCTCCCCTTACCCGAATATCACTTACTCCTAGCACATCCAGATGCATCCTCTTTGCTGACTCAGCCAGTTCTTCTTTCTTTCTTTCTTTCCTCCATAAGCCCCATTAATATTGATAGCTCCCCATCGAATTCCATTTTGTTCGTCAAGTTGTTTCCAAGGAGTCCCTCGCCTGTCAAATGGGAGTGGGACTCCATTACACCCGTAGGATGAGGCTTGCTTAAAATGTTCTGAGCTCGGTAAATTCATGAAGCAGGATGCTACCCTATTTGCACATAGTCCAAGTGAGGATCTCTCCTATAACCGGTTATGGACCACCGGTGATTTGTATAGTCCTAACCGCCTGAGCACGAGGAGGGCCACGACTCAGAATATGTCCGAGATGCCCATTCCCATTCCATAGCAACTGGTATGCCGACTCTCAGGAACACTTACCAGGCCAGTCAGACGTTGCCCATGGTTCACGTACTAGGACGTGACTACAGTAACCCACGCCATGAACCATCAGTGAGACTGTTACAAAGTAATCAATTGTACGCATTGTGACCATGAAATAGTCTTTGGAAACTTGGTAGTCAAAGAGGAATTTTTGAAATACTGGGAGTTATTTTTATAGTTCGTCCGCAGCTGAGTGCAGCCCTCTATGAGCGCAGGCCATTTTATAGCTTGTTTACTTACAACATGGCAATGTTAATGATATCTACCATATATTCAAATTATCTACATCCGGGATGAGTGACTCAGACGGTTGAGGCGCTGGCCTTCTGACCCCAACTTGGCAAGTTCTATTATGGCTCAGTCCAGTGATATTTGAAGGTGTTCAAATACGTCATCCTCTTATTGGTAGATATACTGTCACGTAAATTAATTCCGGGGGGACTAAATTCCCGAACCTCGGCGTTTCCGAAACCCGTCAAAAGTAGTTTGTGGGACGTAAAACCGATAACATTATTATGAAATTATCTACAAAAAGGAACTGATTAACCATACAGAATTATTGTATAGATAAGCTACTGTTATACATATGAATCTAATTGTTAATAATAAGTGTAACAGTAGAGAAATCGTTGATAAAAGACAAGAAGTGAGAGGTTGAACTTTTAACAGTTAACTCACTTTACACTTTCCAAAACATTAAGTCGACCGATACGTACTTACATATTGAACTTTAGATTGGTTAAGTCAATATAAAAAGCAAATTAATACAAGCGTCACGTTACATAAACTAGTGCAACACGACACTAGATACGTCAGTAAGAACATTAGATGGCGTACTCTATTCTGCACAGAGTAACTAAGGGGATGACTGGAATTATTTTCTGCATAATACCGCTGCCCTGGGTCAATACGAAAGTTGTTTTGAGATGAGAGCACTTAAACATCTATTTTATATTATGAAACTTAGTAAACGTGTTTAGGAAACACAACGACATCGTTCTGGGATTGTGAACAAGTTGGAATTAAGATATCTTAGTATAGAACCAGACCAACCAAGAACTATGCCTTAGGTCCTAGTTAAAAACTCATAATAAGATGTGTTAGTATTGAACTGAGGCAGCAATAGGCTATATGACATTTGAAGTAAAGTGGGTCTTAACATAGCTAGCAGTGGAGACGACCTTGAGTAGTTCCTCAGTTAACCGAATAAAACATTCGAAACATAGTGATAAGTGATGTGCAGTGAGCAACGAAACAGAACTGTAAAGAAAGCGTGACTTAATTCTCTAAAGTCTAAACCAAGGATAAACTTTAACGATATAACAAGACCATGATAGACTTAAAGATGACATGTAACCTAATGTTCCATTTAATACAGAAGATTATTTAACTGTAATTATCACTAGCTGTGTATGTATTCAAACCATATCTCTCTCTCTCTCTCTCTCTCTCTCTCTCTCTCTCTCTCTCTCTTGCAAGTTGCTTGATAACTCAGTGGATTATCGCCTAGGAGGCCTCGGTTCGAATCCCAGATAATGCATATCGGATTTTTAAAGGGAAAGTCACGCCCTGTATGGTTCGGATTCCACATAATACTCGAGAAACCGTGGCTATGATCACAATGTCCAGTAAAGCTACAAGCTGCTTTCTTTCTATCTTGCATTAGTAATCTGTATGTTAGTAATCAATTCTTTTTATTTTATTTTATGTATTGACGTATTGATTCATTTATATTTTGTTAAGGCTACTCTATATATAATTTATTTTATTCATTGATTTATTAATTATCTCTTGTTTTTGATATCTTTATTTATTTGTATCCCATTTTTCACGCTACTTTAATATATCTTCGCGGTAAGAAGTCAAATGATAGATACAATCATCGAAGAAATTTAGGCCTTTTCGATCGTGATATTACCAATGTTTTGCCCCAGTGTAACAGGGAATTCGTGCACTGGATTGCCACACCGTTCCAAGATGCTGTTGGTTAGTGACACATCATCATCATCGTCATCATCATCATCATCATCATCATCTAAAAGTTTTCAGCCATTGCAAGCTTCCTATGTAGCACAATGCAGCGAACGATTTACAGGGGTAGTATGTACACAACTTGTATAAATGCCTGCCTTTGGCTTTTGTATCAAAACTTAAATTCCCGGGATGAAACCATAATTTAATTTCACTGATTGAAAATATTTAAAACTTTCACGTTCCTTCGGCCTTAACATTAACATCTGCAATCGGTGTATTTAAATGATGGTGTCCTTCTGGGAACTTAATTTTGAAGTCAAATAATATTGAAATTGAAATCATATTTAACTGATACGATAATGACCAGTAAGCATGTTGTCATTCTCATATCTATACTTTTAAGTCTATCATGGTCTTGTTATGTCGTTAAAGTTTATCCTTGGTTTAGACTTTAGAGATTTAGGTCACTTTTTCTTTACAGTTCTGTTTCGCTGTTGACTGCACATTACATATCAGCATGTTTCGACTGTTTTATCCACATATCTTGTTTCTTTGTATTATTTACCTTTAATTTATATTCTCTGAATAAGTTGATTTCTTTCTTCCACATTGTCACTGAAAATTAACGTTTGTGTTAGGCTTGTATTTCGCGTTTAATGAAGCATTAAAGAGGCGGGCTCGAGATGAAATGCATAGATGCCAACTACTACGGATGTTCAGCAGAATGTATTGTTTTCTCATATATATTAAGAAAAAACGGATTTCATACATTTGATATGCTTTTTATAAATTTTCCATTTCTTCTGCAAACATTTGAGGGGGTTACCGTAACCGTCTTAACCTCTCCAACACAGAAAAGGCGATATTAGGGTCATCTGTTACCTAGTGAGGTGAGCTACCGTTCTATCATGTGTCTTAGACCAGTATCACCTCGTACATATTGTTCAGAAGCCCCTAATTTCATTCCTCAAACGAAAATCCGTTTTGTTTGAGTGCAACATTGGTCCAACCTCAAACAGCCAATGAGAGGACAGTATCTGGATCACGTGTAATACCATCAAATATGGCCGACGTTCAGGGCGAGAGTAATATCTCGAGCAATGAAAACACGGAAAAAGTGGAAAACTGTGGGAGGAAAATGTCAAGGTACATACATTCTTGGGACAGGAATATAAAGTATAGGAAAAGACACGGAGGAGAAGAATATGTAGGTAGAACAGGCAAGAAAGTTCACAAACGTAAACAAGGCCCGCAATGTGGTTGTGAACATATGTGTTACGAATGTCTCAGTGAAGAACAACGTGAAACAGAGTTCAAACTATATTTGAATATGTGTGATTTTAGTTTACAAAATTCATATATTCGTGGGTGTATGAAAATAAACCTAGTGAAGAAAAGATACAGTGCAAGTGGAAATAAGAGTAG
Organism: Anabrus simplex; assembly: GCF_040414725.1. NCBI lineage: Eukaryota > Metazoa > Arthropoda > Insecta > Orthoptera > Tettigoniidae > Anabrus > Anabrus simplex. The sequence goes on along the minus strand of NC_090265.1, from coordinate 860,396,472 downwards.
GAGATAACACACCCTTGAGTATTATATTTCGATAGATGGTAGTGATAAAAGAGTTTCAAAAACAGGCATTCATATCTTTGCTTGGAATCAGTAATGGTACGCTTTGGAGGGCAGTTTCAAAGAAGCAAACCGAGGGAACACCAAACCAAGATGGTCGTGGAAGAGATGTAAATAGACCAAATGAATGGTGAATGCGTGGAACATTTTACAATAGTATGGTATCTCAAAATATAACTAAAGAATATGAAAATATACAACATGTTATGTGGAAGATGATAGTGAAGACATGTTTGATATTCCTGATCATGTGTAGTACCGTGTAATAATGAAATAAACATACTTAAACAGTATGCAAAACTCAAAAGATTTTGCTTGCAATCATAAGTGTACAGTATAATCTTAATAATTTATTAACAGAACCACATTGTGTACTGTGTAGTACTTTGAGTTCATATTACGACTTGTAAAAGAACTATTAGGATGACAATATGATTCATTACATTATATTTATTTAAATAAATTTTTCTTCTTTCTCATGTTCAAACAAATGTCAGTGCAATAATGGTCTAACCAAGGAAATGTGTTGCAGGTCCTTCGTAAAATTTGCAACACACCTAAAACTACTTAAAAAATACTTCATAACACTGTGGTTAAGTTAATCAAACATTATGGAATACACCGCTACAAAAGAAAGTGGGATTTACAAATTCCAATTAAAAACACAATTGTATCTTTAACTTGCTGTTTCTCTATTTTTTCTAAAGTGGCTTGGACCATTGTTGCGCTTACCCCCCCCCCCCCCCAACATTTTTTAAAATAGATTCTTACGTTGAAGAAACACTATTAGAAAGTACTTAATGAAAAAAGATTATGAAATAGCGACGTCTGTCTATAATCCTTGAACTTGAGCGCAACATTTTTGCTGAATGCATATTCCTCGCATATGTGCTCACTTTCTGTCCTTTTACATGTGATATAGTAAATAAGTTACCGCATTGATTCTTTACTTCCGTTGCCTGCTGTTGTTTCGTATTTATATCTTCTAGGACGGGCAGTTATTTCCGCGAAGTGAAGAGTATCATAATAAAAATAGCAAGAGAATGTCAGAGCCTCCGTGACTCATGTGGCAGCGCAGTCCTCTGACCGTGGTTCAAATTCCGGTCACTCCATGTGAGATTTGTGCTCGACAAAGCGGAGGTGGGACAGGTTTCTTTCCGGGTATTACGGTTTTTCCTTTCACCTTTCATTCCATCAATAATCTCCATTTTAATTTCATTTCATCTATCAGTCATTAATCATTGCCGCAGAGAAGTGCGACAGGCTTCGGCACAATTCCTATCCTTGCCGCTAGATGTGGCTTCATTCATTTCATTCCTGACCCGGTCGAAAGACTGGAAACGCACTGTGGATTTTCACTTTCAACAAGGGAATGTTGTGTAAAGCGTAATAGACAATAGAGAACCTAGTGACCAAGGACAGAAGCGATCCGCGTCATCTCAATATAACCCAAAGCGGTATACGGAAGAAGTTTCATTGCTGGGGCCATTAAAAATGTCTACGAACAATGTGTTTTGTAAAACATGCACTGAGGCTTAGCAATTAAACATGGAAAACGCGATGACTGCCCAAGCAGTGTGACATCTAAACAAAAATTAATATTATGGATCCACCGTGTGGCAATGCAAGACGCCCTCCTCTTTTTACAATAAAAGTTGACAATAATAGTGTTGTAAAGACTAAAAATTATTTCACACGTTATTCGATTGAATATGACCATCCCTTATTTGCAACAGGCCATTTCACTAAGGGAAATTACCTCTGAAGGTTGGAATCGCTGAAAATGAATATTTCGATCTTTTCGGTGAATGCATATGGTTCTCGAAACTTTTTAGTGATCAATCAGCGAAAATAACTACATCTAACTTTGTTTTTATTTTCCAGCTAGCAATTACCCGCGGATTCTCTCGCGTGGATTTCGTAATTTGATCAGATTAATCCTTCTTCGGCATTGCACTAAGAGACTATCTAAAAATTCCTAAAGTATAAAAACTCACCCGCCGGACTGAGCGGCTCAGACGGTTGAGGCGCTGGCCTTCTGACCCCAATTTGGCAGGTTCGATACTGGCTCAGTCAGGTGGTATTTGAAGATGCTCAAATACGTCAGCGTCGTATGGGTAGATTTACTGGCACGTTAAAGAACTCCTACGGGACCAAATTCCGGCACCTCGGCGTCTCCGAAAAAAAGTAAAAGTAGTTAGTGGGACTTAACGCAAATAACATTATATATATTATTAAAAACTCACCCAAAATTGAGTTTCATTTACCCCAGAAATTCTTTGTAAACCATGTTTGTGGTATTACCTCTCGGGGCTAAGACGACCATGCGACATAGAACTGTACATGCGAGAAACAGTCTTCTCTCAAGTCAAAAAATAAATACATGTTTCTATATTTTTAAAGAGATTCCAAATACCTATTCCCACATCTGTAACATATTCAGTTTTTGAGATATACATAAGTATCCCCATAAAAAGAATTCAACTCCTTGATCAGTCCTTCCCCTACCCCCATGTAAGTGTATTTTCCGAAAACAAAAATACATGTTTCCTTATTTTTAGAGTAGATTCCAAATATCAATTTTCACGTCTGTAACATTTTTAAGATATGAGTATCCTAAAAAAAAATTCAACGACTTTTCACTACTTTTCAGCCCCTGTTAAGTGCCCTCACCGAAAACAAAAGGTAAAGGTTCCTGTATTTTTCAAGGACTTCCCAAATACCAAATTTCTTGTGTCTAACATGTTAAGTTTTTGACATATAATGTAAAATGAAATGGCGTATGGCTTTTAGTGCCGGGAGATTCCAGGACGGGTTCGGCTCGCCAGGTGCAAGTGTTTTGATTTGGCACCCGTAGGCGACCTGCGCGTCGTGATGAAGATGAAATGGTGATGAAGACAACACCTACACATACACCCAGCCCCCGTGCCAGGGAAATAAACCAATTGTGGTTAACATTGCCGACCCTGCCCTGAATCGAACCCGGGACCCCTGTGACCAAAGGCCAGCACGCTAACCATTTAGCCATGGAGCCGGACGATATATAATGTAGATATACCGGTACTCATTTTAAAAATTCATGTGCTTTTCCAATTCTTTTCAGCCCCTCAATTGGATTTTCCGAAAGCAAACAATAAAAATAATGAAATTATTTTTAAAGGATATTCAAATACCAGTTTTCATGCTTGTCTGTAACACCTACAGTTTTTGAGAGAAATGTATACTCATAAGAATTGTTCAAATTCTTCTTCCTCACTTCTTTCCACCCTTCTCCCGCCTTAAGTTGACTTTCCGAAGAAAAAAAATACATTTCCTTATTTTGAAAGGAAATTCAAAATACCAACTTTCACGTCTGTAACTTCTTCAGTTTTTGAGATATAATTATACTCATGAAAGTAATTCAACTCCTTTTTCACCCCCCTTCCTACCCGTTAAGTTGATTCCCCCTCCCCAAAAGTGCGTGTTTCTTTATTTTTAAATGAGATTCCAAATACCAATGTTCACGTCTTTAACATTTTTAGTTGAAATGATATGGCGAATGGATTTTAGTAGTGGGAGATCCCAGGACGGGTTCCGCTCGCCAGGTGCAGGTGTTTTGATTTGACTCCCGTAGGCGACCTGCGGGTCGTGATGAGGATGAAATGATGATTAAGACAGCACATACACCCAGCCCCCGTGCCAGGGAAATTAATCAATGATGGTTAAAATTTCCGACCCTGCCGGGAATCGAACCCGCGAACCCTATGACCAAGGCCAGCACGTTAACCATTTATCCATGAAGCCGGACAACATTTTTAATGTTTTGAGATATAAGTATTCTTACACAAAGAATTCAACTATTTTTTTCAATTCATTCGCCCCCTTAAGTGGATTTTCCGTAGACAAAAGAATACGTGTTTCTTTACTTTGAAAGACTTTCCAAATATAAATGTTCATGCCCCTAACATCTTCAGTTTTTGAGATATAAGTATCCTCATAAAATAATTCAACTCCTTTTTCACCGCAGCCCGTTAAGTTGACCCCCGCCCCCCCCCCCTAAAAAATTGCGTGTTACTTTACTTTTGAAGGTGATTCCAAGTAAAAATTTTCACGTGTGCAACCTTAAGTTTTTGAGATATAATTTTCTCCATACAAAGAATTAAATTTTTCACTTCCTTTCACCCCTCTCCCCCACTATTAAGCGACTTTTCCAAAAACCAAAAACACTTGTTTCTTTGTTTATAAAGGAGCTTCCAAATGCCAATTATCACGACTGTAAGATTTTCAGTTTTGAGATACCGGTATATGTATCCTCATAAAATGAAATTAAACTCCATCTTCACAGCCCCCGCCCCAACTTGATTCCCCCCCCCCAAAAAAAAACTGCGTGCTTCTTTATCTTTAAAGGAGATTCTAATTACTATTTTTCACATCTGTAACATCTCTAGTTTTTGAGATATAAATATCCTCATACAAAGTATTCAACTAATTTTTCAATTAATTTACACCCCTTAAGTGGATATTCCAAACACAAAATATTACGTGTTACTTTACTTTGAAAGAAAATTCAAAATGCAAATTTTCTTGTCTGTTACAGCTTCAGTTTTTGAGATAAAAGTATCGTCATGAAAAGAATTCAACTCCTTTATCACTCCACCCCCGCCCGTTAAGTTGGTTTCCCCCACCCAAAACATGCTTGTTTCTTTACTTTTAAAGGACATTCCAAATACCTATTTCCGCGTCTGTAACCTTCAGTTTTGAGATATAAGTTTCTCCAGAAAAAGTATTAAATTTGTTTACTTCCTTTCACACTCCCCACTGAAGTGAATTTTCCAAAGACAAACAGTATACTCGTTTCTTTAAAAGAGCTTCCAAATACCAATTATCACATCTATAACATCTTCAGTTTTTGAGATATATGTATCCTCGTAAAAGGAATGCATCTCCGTTTTCATCCCCCCCCCCCCTCTACCAAGTTGATTCCCCCTCCCCCCTAAATGCGTGTTTCCTTATTTTTAAAGCTGATTCCAAATACCAGTTTTCACGTTTCTAACATCTTTAGATTTTTTTGGTGTCTGTATATATATATACACTCTCATACAAATAATTCAACTAATTTTTCAATCTTTTCACCCCCGCCCCCTCGTTAAGGGTCTTTTCCGAAAACCAAAGAATACGTGTTTCCTTATTTTTAAAGGAGATTCCAAATACGAATCTTCACGTTTGCAACATGTAAAGTTTTTGAGATATACTGTAGATACGCTAATTTTAAAAATTCACCCTCTTTTTCAGTTCCCCTTAAGTGGATTTTCTGAAAAAATATTTATGTTTCTTTATTCTTACAGGAAATTTCAAATATCAGTTTTCAAATCTGTAAAATATTACGTGTCTGAGATAATTTGCAGATTCGCCGGATTATCCAGAAACAGAAAAATACGTGTTTCTTTATTTTCAAAGGAGATTCCAAATTCCAGTTTTCATGTCTGTAACATCTTCAGTTTTTGAGATATAAATCTCCTCATAAAAGGTGTTTAACCCCTTTTCCCGCATTTTCACCCCCTTAATGGGATTTTCCGAAAACGATAAAATACGTGTTTTTTATTTTTAAAGGAGATTCCAAACACCAATTTTTACATGTGTAAACTTTAAGTTTTTGAGATATAGACATCCTCATTTTAAATATTCACCCCCCTTTTCACCCCCTTAGCGACGGAATATCCAAAAATCCTCCCTTAGCGAGCACCTACATGTTAATATGAATGTATCCCCAAAATTTCATTTCTTTATGTCCAGTAGTTTTGGCTCGGCGATGATGAATCAGTCAGTCAGTCAGTCAGTGGGCTTAACGTCGCACCGACACAGATAGGTGATATGGCGACGATGGGATAGGAAAGGCCTAGGAGTTGGAAGGAAGATTCATAACAATCGAGGTTTAGCAAAGACGATGTTCTTCATGACACATGCTGAGCATGTCGGCCGTGATTCATCAACAACACCTGTAGTCCAGGGACAATGTTGTGAACATCACTGTACAGCATGTCCGTAGGTACATGGTGAGAAATTGCCGTCGGATGTTGTCTTTTAGCATCCCTAATGAGGTTGGACGATCGTGGTAGATGTATGACTTCAGGTAATCCCACAACCAATAATCACATAGATTGAGATCGGGGGACCGGGGACGCCAAACATGACAGAAGAAGCGACTCTGCACGCGATCCTCACCAAACGATGTAAGTATCTGACGCCTTCTCTCACGTGAGTTCATTTTATACCGTACACAGGCCTCATGAGGCATCACTGACATGTTGCTGTCCAGCGCCATCTGTTGTCCTGTTATGTGCACACGTTGTTCGTGTCAATAAAAGCCCATGTCATGTGAAGCATGTGTGGCCATTTGTACCTGACATGTTGCTGTCCACTTCCATCTATTGATCAAATTGTGCACTTTATTTTCGTGTCAATGAAACTCCTTGTCATGCCAATCATTTGTGTAAATTATTACCTCTCTACTTCCAATACTGCCTCGACAAATGTTAACGGACTTTTGGGTCCTTCTGTATGTAAGAAAACATAAGGGTCCAGTGCAATCATTGTTATAAATGATTCAATGTATGTCAGTGAGTAAAATGAGGAAGGCTGAAGAAGTATACGTACATTGTCAATTCTGCACATGATCCTGTAAAACACAAACCTAGCACTGAAAATATGAAGGTGGTGAAGATGATCATGGAGATCGAAGATCCACGGGATCAAAATAATCAGAATCTGACAGCGATTGGTCAGAACGTTGGACAGTCCCGAAATAAATGGCTTCTGCGAGAGAGAGAGGGGTGAATGGTGACGACGAGGATATATCAGAGTGTATGTTAGAAGTATGGAAGTTGCTGTAAGGCACCTGTATGGTGAGTACCAGCAAATTTTCTCCCAGAAAAAGAGCACTGGATAAAACTATCTATTTATTTCCGGAATGCTCCCTAAATGTATATCACCATTTATTGTATTTTGAAATTAAATCTCTCATTATCAACGTATGGCTTTTAGTGCCGGGAGTGTCCGAGGACATGTCTTTTGATTTGACTCCCGTAGATGACTTGCGCATCGTGATGAGGATGAAATGATGATGAAGACGATACATACACCCAGCCCCCGTGCCAGCGAAATTAACCAATGATGGTTGAAATTTCCGACTCAGCCGGGAATCGAACCCGGGGCCCCTATGATCAAAGACCAGCACGCTAACCATTTAGCCATGGAGCCGGACCAGAAGAAGAAAACTTAAAAATAAATAAGCACTACTTTCAGATGTTCAGAATGTTCTAGTTCAGTAGTTTGCTATTGTTTACTAGTTGCTCATTAATCCACCAATTATCAACTAGTTAATGAATTGCAATGAAGTAGCCTTTTTTAAGTCTCTATCTACCACGTAGAAGAATAAATTCATTCCACAGTGTAGTTAAAGTGAAACAAATGACAATTCATAAAAAGAGCAGATCAACTAACGCCTGCTACTGTCTATGAGCAGAGTACCTTGTCTTAACTTAGCCAAGTCCCCGTTCTTCCCCATCTCCCCCTGTTTTAATCTAGTGAATGAATGAACCCCCTCCCTGGTATGTGTTATCTGGTTTGTGCAGCATTTGTCTGCTGGAGAAGAATAAGTCTTCGATTCTTGTTCCATTGTCCTCTCAGTTCTCTTGTATGTTGTGTTACACAATGTCTTGGAGAAGTTTCTCTTCTGAGAGGAGATAATTGCAAGCGAACAGACTTTTGGAAACTAGACAGTTTCGTCGTTCTGACGCCGAGATGTCGCCCAGAACTTGCCATTGTTTCCAACTTCCCAGGAAACAAGGGAATTTACAATATTGCAATACTGTCTCAACATTTGATGCTTATTTATGTATCTTGAGAAGTAGATTGAAACAAATGAATCAGCTAGCAGCGCACAAGAAGTAAGAGAGCATAAAAAACTGTTCCTGCAAGACAGAATGTTTGACCGGAGAACTGCAACACAGAACTAGCAGTGTCTAATAGATTTCTCTTGTCGGTTTTGTGTTATCAAACTTTTGCGCCGTATTTTACTGATTTTCATTTCATTCGATTCAGAATTTTATTACCATTCAATGTTATTTTGTTAAGAAGGAAGCCATATTTTCCAGCGTCGACTCAGTTAAATGTAACTTAAAAGATTTTCCGTCTGCCGAACACACAAGTTAAATATAAATATTTTACTACAACATACCTGTGAAAAATTGACTGAACAAGCGAAAAATTGTGTGTTTTATCCCTTGTTTAATAATGTGGCTTTTTAATTTTAAAATATTGATTGAACAAGGGATAAAAATTGTGCGCATTTCTTCCCTTGTTTAATAATGTGCTTTTTAAAATTTTAAAAATTGATTTAACAGGAGATAAAAATTGTGTGTATTTTATCCCTTTTTATAATGTTTTTTAATTTTAAACAATTGATTAAACAAGAGATAAAATTTTATTTTATCCGTTTTTATCATCATCATCATCATCATCTGTGTACCCTCCAGGGTTGGCTTTTCCCTCGGACACAGCGAGGGATCCCACCTCTACCGCCTCAAGGGCAGTGTCCTGGAGCTTCAGACTCTTGGTCGGGGATACAACTGGGGAGAATGACCAGTACCTCGCCCAGGCGGCCTCACCTGCTGTGCTGAACAGGGGCCTTGTGGAGGGATGGGAAGATTGGAAGGGATAGGCAAGGAAGAGGGAAGGAAGCGGCCGTGGCCTTATGTTAGGTACCATCCCGGCATTCGCCTGGAGGAGAAGTGGGAAACCACGGAAAACCACTTCCAGGATGGCTGAGGTGGGAATCGAACCCACCTCTACTCAGTTGACCTCCCGAGGCTGAGTGGACCCCGTTCCAGCCCTCATACCACTTTTCAACTTTCGTGGCAGAGCCGGGAATTCAACCCGGACCTCCGGGGGTGGCAGCTAATCACGCTAACCACTACACCACAGAGACGGCTATCCGTTTTTATAATGTTTTTTAATTTTAAAAATTGATTTAACAGGAGATAAAAATTGTGTGTATTTTATCACTTTTTATAATGTTTTTTTAATTTTAAAGAATTGATTAAACAGGAGATAAAAATTGTGTGTATTTTATCCCTTTTTATAACGTTTTTTAATTTAAAGAATTGATTAAACAGGAGATAAAAATTGTGTGTATTTTATCCCTTTTTATAACGTTTTTTAATTTTAAAGAATTGATTAAACAGGAGATAAAAATTGTGTGTATTTTATCCCTTTTTATAACGTTTTTTAAATTTTAAGAAATTGATTAAACAGGAGAGAAAAATTGTGTGTATTTTATCCCTTTTTATAACGTTTTTTAATTTTAAAGAATTGATTAAACAGGAGATAAAAATTGTGTGTATTTTATCCCTTTTCATAACGTTTTTTTAATTTTAAAGAATTTATTAAACAGGAGATAAAAATTGTGTGTATTTTATCCCTTTTTATAACGTTTTTTTAATTTTAAAGAATTGATTAAACAGGAGATAAAAATTGTGTGTATTTTATCCCTTTTATAACGTTTTTTTAAATTTTAAACAATTGATTAAACAAGAGATAAAATTGTGTGTATGTTATCCCTGGTGCAATAATTTGTTTTTTAATTTTTTTAAACGATTAAACAAGGGACAAAAATTGTGTGTATTTTTCCTTGTTTAATAATCTGCTTTTTTTCTTTTACAGGTATGTTGTAGTATATTATTTATATTAAAATGTGTGTTCGACGGACTGAAGACCTTTTGAGTTACATTTGTCGTTCAATGTGTGTTGAGGAAAATGACTGAAAAGACCCGAATATCCTTTCATTCTTGAGAGAACTCCTCTTGCATAATGACTGTCATATTTACATTTTCACACAAAGTGGAAAGTGGTTCTGATCAGGCATTGAATATCTGAAACATACAAAATTCATGCATAATTGGTGAACAAATGTATAATTACTGAAAATAGTTTTTTAATCTATGAATTTATCAACAAGGACTCTCGAACAAGTGAGGAAAAGTCACTGTATTAAACTTGTTGTCGTCGGTTCCCAACACGCTAAACAACTCTTGTAGAAAAATTTATTTTTCTATATTTTCCTGGTTGCTGAACGTCGCACTAACACAATTAGGCTTCTAGCGATGCTAGAACAGGAAAAGGTTAGGAATGGGAAGGTAACCGCCGTGACCACAATTGATATATGGCTTCAGCATTAGCCTGATTAGAAAATTGGAAACCATTAGTAAGTAATATTAAAGGCTTAGGAATGCTTGCTTACGCCTACACGGCCTCGTACCGAGTAGGCAACGCGCTCTGTAACTGGACATAGTAATTTAAGGATTGTTAAATATGTTGTCAAGTTCTTCAAAACTTTGGGATTTACAAAATGATTTTATATTGACTTAGTAGTCTAAATCATCAGGAAATTTTCGCGCAGTAATTTCAGTTACGTATCACTTTGACGAATAGTAGACTGTAAAAACTTTACGTAATATTCTGAACCCTTTTACTTCAGACCCTCAGAGCAGTAAACTTTATCATCTCGACAAAATAAATAAATAAATAAATAAATAAATAAATAAATAAATAAATAAATAAATAAATAAATAAATAAATAAATGTTGTATTTGTATAAATTTATTTATTTATTTATTTATTTATTTATTTATTTATTTATTTATTTATTTATTTATTTATTTATTTATTTATTTATTTATTTATTTATTTATTTATTTATTTCACTTCCACAAGTCAATCACCTGGTTGACAGAATCTTTCAGTGCCATCCTTGACTGTGGCATCTACCGTATTTTCAATGGCAGAAGTGACCCTGTATAATATGTCAACTGAGGAATGCCTGTTGAAAAGGTGCTACTTTCACTTCCCAGAAATAAATCGGTGTTTCGACCACATTCATTACAGTAGTTGAATATTATCGATTGCCATGAACAATCTAGACCAGAAAGAAGTAATTCCCTAAAAGTTATACCAAACACGATTATGGACACGTTCCATGTACCTTTTATTTTACGCTCCCTGAGCTTTTCCCACAGCGTTCTTAAGGTGGATACTCCTCAACTACCGGCTATTCTGGTTCTGTCCCATAGCATGAAGATCTTTGAGCATATTCTCAGCAACAAACTGCTTTGTTAGTGTGAACTCTTAGTTATTCAACGTGGATTTGTCAAGGGATGCTAAACAACAGACGGCACCTTTGCAGTATATCAATTTATGGAGAAACATCACGAGCAAATGAAGTCACGATATCTGACCTTCCTTGACAATGATAAAGTAATTATTCCCGTAATATAAAACACTGTTATGGGTCACGGATGTACAATTTTTCCTACTTCATGTACATTTTTTTAAACTACCTTCTCCTCCATTAAGATAGCATAATTATATGCTACTAGTATGTAAGTCTGTTTTCTTGGCAATGAATACGTTAATGTATCTTATGAATGAAATTTACACTGGGTCGACAATCGTAATTACAATTGTAGGTGATGTTAATGTACTTGCGCAGAAAAAATAATCTCATGTCTCTGAATGAGATATATTTCATTCTACAAAGAACCAAGTATACGGAATTCTACCCAGACCGAATCTTACCTAACCCAACGTGACATCCACGATCAAAATCTTTTGTCACGCAGAAAACTCATCAGTTAGAGTTCTATCTCATGGTTACATTTTCTTCATTAATCTGTTCAAATATGATGGTAGTGTATATTGGTCTGGTGCCAATTTTAGTCTTCTTTCTTTGCTAGCGGCTTTACGTCGCACCGACACAGATAGGTCTTTTGGCGGCGATGGCATAGGAAAGACCTAGGAGTTGGAAGGAAGCGGCCGTGGTCTTAATTAAGTACAGCCCCATCATTTGCCTGGTGTATAAATGGGAAACCACGGAAAATCATCCTCAGGGCTGCCGACAATGGCATTCGAACCCACTATCTCCCGGATGCAAGCTCACAGCCGTACCCCCTGACCGCATGGCCAACTCGCCTGGTTTTATGTCTTGCAAACGTTCTCCTGTCATTAGTATCGCAGTGGCAGGCGACACAGCTGAGCACGGCTGACTTAATACGTCACTTTAGTTGGCTCGGAGTAGATCTATATGGCCATGCTCATAGATTCGTAGTTCGACCTCACACCGATAGACGGAGCTGCGTAGAACTGTGTGCATCGACATGGCGAAGATGTTAAAACCACTTCACTGAACAACAGGTATTTTTCCCTAAAGGTTTATAAATTGTGGTCGTAAGAGTTTCGTTGTGGCTATTTTTTGTAAAGGAGAGGTGAAATTGCTGGTGAAATTTCACCTGTTGAAATGTTTCCGTTTTCTGAATATCACTGTGAAAGACAGACGTTTTTCAATGTTTACTTTTAGGATTTATACTACCGGTTTGAAGTGAATTTTTGTAGATTTCCTTATTGTAACATTGATGATAGTTTATGAACTATTTTGTAGATTTAGATATATTGTTATGTGTATAATTTTATATTTTAATTTGAGATTATTTAGTTTCGCCCTAAACTGTATCCTTGTGGCACACCAGATTGTCTGCGAAGTAGTTGGTCCTTTCAAGCAACTCATACATGTTATAACTGTATGCGTTTATGCTTCGCAGTATATAGATATGAAGGGGCTGCCTGGCCGAGGCGGTAAAAGGCGTGCTCGGTTCGCCCGGAAGGACGTGGGTTCGAATCCCCATCAGGAAGTCGTAATATTTAAGAAAAGAGATTTCCACTTCCGGAGGTGCATATGGCCCTGAGGTTCACTCAGTCTACACAAAAAATGAGTACCAGGTTAATTCCTAGGGGCAAAGGCGGCCGGGCGTAGAGCTAACCACTCTACCCCATCACGTGCCGAGGTTAACAATGGTGGAAGCCTTTACCTTCCACTCCTCCATGGGCCTTCAAGGCCTGTACGGAGGTGACTTTGCTTTGCTATTTCTATAGATATGAGGTAAATGATTCCAGCTGTCACTGGGACTGTCGCCAATCATCCTAGGAACCCCGAAAACTGTGAAAAAACATTTTATCTCATTGTGGTCATTCTAGTTTTCATTCCTTTTGAACCCCCATGCTGATGGAGGCTGAACTTGGTCTTAAACAGTTCATCGCACCGACCCTGAAAATTGCGTACTCCACACTAATATCGGTGGCGTTTTCGATTACTTTTACATGTCCTCCCCTCCCCTAAGGATGCTAGGGATGTCTCCTCTCCCCAGTATATTTTTAAAGTCATATGTGTACCAATTTTGGTTGACATCTTTGGCGAAACATGCATCCAAATTCTCGCTACTGTAGAATCATTGAGTTGATGTTGCCATGGTTACGGCCGTCGTTTTTTCATCCTATTCTTATAGTGAGGGTAGTGTGGTGCCAATATCTCGATACGGGTGGTTGTAAGGCTTAATATGAGCTTTGTATCGTCCTTGTACTACATATCCGATAGTTCACCTATAGTAGCCTATGATAATGATGATAATGTGCTAAAGTGCCTAAAGCTAGGGAACAGCTAGGACTGTTAAAATTTATGGTAGACCGAGTTACCCAAAGGGTCGTACAGGTTAAGCGTACAAAATTTGGTTCAGATTGGTGGAACGGTGTGGATTTGTATAAGGTACAGACAGACGGACAGACAGACATTCTGCTTTACATACCGTGTGATACAGCCGCCCCTCCCAATGTAGTTTTATGCAACCCAATGAACGTGTGATATGGTTATAAGGTGTGTATTCCCCTGCAGGCGTACTGCATGGTACCAAAATCCAATGAGCACATTTTGCACACTATTCTCAACCCTTCCAACAGATTATATAGTTCCCTCGCAAAATATGAAACCTTTAAATCATGTATCGAAGTCCTTTTGATCATGTAACCATGTTAATGTGTCGTGCCTCGTGAGCGGGTGTAACGAAGAAGGGATTCAGTGCATAAAACTGGGTAACAGTTCTGTAATTAATGTCTTAAACACCGAACCGGATGGCGTATGTACTCTATTCTCATCGTACTACTAGCATGTTCCCAGCGGTATAGCGTAGCGGAAGTGGTTAGGCGTTAGCCTAGCAATGGACGAAATGTGCCACTGGCGATTCGAATCGTGCATCGTTCCAATACTTTTGCATCGATATGATGTGTAAATACGTAAACACAGGTCCTCGTTTGCCACATTCAAACAGTAGGACGACTCTTTTATTCATCTTGTGTCCTGCCCGCTGGTTAGGGCCTCAATGTAATCTCTATTGTCGTTCGGTACATTATCCACAGAGTAATATGTTTACATTCTCCCTATTTATGAGGTAGAAAGACAAAACGCGTACGAGGGACTACGTCTGTACCAGAAACGGTATCCCGACGGGTGACACCCAGCTGCTACAACATTCCACCGTGTTGAAAGACGCCTAAGGACAACAGGCGTGATTTCCAAACAACCACCAGTCAGCGATACGCCAGTTACGTTGTGTGAAACAGAAGAGGCCATTCTGGATGTAGCTCATAATAATCCACACATCAGTAAAAGGGCAATTGCACAATAGCTGAACGCCAGACTGCCGTCATAAATTTCACCAATATTATCTTGAGCTACACCAAGAGCTCCATGTGCGGGATTTTGAAGCTCGAATGGAGTTTTGTCGATGGCCACTCGGCAGGATGGACAATGATGCTGCATTCGTATCGTAAATCTTGTTCTCAGACGAATCGCTCTTCCACAATAATAGGAACGTGAATCGCCAGAACATGCACTATTGAAAACCGGACAATCGTCACTGGGTGCGACAGGAGGCCCATTAAGTACGATGGGGAGTGAATGTGTAGTGTGGAAACTTGGAGGATCGCCTGATTGGGCCGTATTTCTTTGAGGCCCATTGGATGGACCCAAGCTACTTGCATTTTCTGCGTTAGGAAATCCCACTGCTGCTGGAGGATGTGCCCTTGTACGATCGTTTGACGATGTGGTTGCAACAGGATTGAGCTCCGCCAAATTCAACTTCACCCATTCGTAACCATCTGAACGATGGACTGCCAGGGAAATGGATAGGACGAGAAGGTTCTGTTTCTTTGTCCGCCAGATCACCGGATTTAACTCCGTTATACTTTTTCTTGTTGGGGCAATTGAAGAAAATCGTTTACACTCAAGCACCGGAAAACCCCGATCAGCCCCCGCAACTCATCACGGACTACTACCGAGCAATTACACCTGAAATGCTTCAGAAGGCAAGACGATCTATAGGACTCCTCGCCCAAAAGTGCATAAACCAAAACGGTCATCCCATCTAGCGATAAAATATTGTCGGGGCAGTTTTGTTCCTATTATTTCTGGTCCAATGTGTCCGGCCTGTTAACTAATCAGCCCTTCTTAGGGCCGTAAACACATTCATTCACACATAATTTGCATGAAAGCGGGTAATGAACTTACATTACGTGCGGTACCTATTAAAAAATATTTTAAGAACACGAAATATTCGCAACGGCCTTGAACCTCCTACCTCACGCGGAAATCCTCTCAAGACGTCTTTACCAACTACGCTACGATTCCTTACGGCTCACTCTGCAGCTTATAGCATGCATTAAGTTTACTGCGGTGAAAATATTAATTGAATGTTTCGCCGGCGTGTCAGGTTCATGCATCTTGAAGGCGCCCGTATGCCTTGCAGTGTTTAATACGAGTACAATAGTACAGCGTCCTATCATGGTGAGGCGGTAAATACCAAGATATCCGGTTGTGTTGTCTGAGCATACCGGCATACCGGACGGAAATAATATTGCGGGTTGCAATAAAACTACATTGGAAGAGGTGGCTGAATCACGCGGTAGACCTACATAGATTGATACTTTTTTCCCAGGGACGGGATGTTTGTGTTCGTCTTCTGTTCATCTAAGTACAACATCCACACTATTAACCACCGCAGGAGCATGAAACGGTGAATACATTCCTCTATATAAGTTTTTCATCTCGAAGGACATCCAGCTGTAAAATGTTGCTAAATTTGGGGAAAATTCCTGTTAGAAGGTGAAAGATATTACTTGTTGTAAACCACAATTAAGAAAGTGTCCGGCCTGTTAACTAATCGGCCCATCTTAGGGCCACAAACACATTCATTCACACACAGTTTGCATGAAAGCGGGTAATGAACTTACTTTACGTGCGGTACGTGTTCAAAATATTTTAAGAACACGAAATATTCGCAACGGCCTCGAACCTCCCACCTCACGCGGTAAACCTCTCAAGGTGTCTTTACGAACTACGCTACGGTTTCTTCTTCGTATTCGTGTTATTATTCTTCTTCCTCTCCTGTTTCCAATTACCTGAGGTTGGCCCTTTGGGTGAATTTACAGCCATATGCCTTTCATGGTGAGGGTATGTTCTTCATCGCGTGTTTATTTGCGGTTTGTATTCTGGTGTGTTATATGCAAATCAAAGTGTGTATTAACATGAACACAAACACCCATCATCCGAGCTCCACTAGGCTGTGAAAAACCCCTGTTCGGGTGGGAATCGAAGCCAATACCCTCCGAAACGGAGTCACTGCTCTGACCATTCAGACGAGAAGCCGGACCGTGAGTGGGCTTGTTTCCATACTGATATAATTAGCCTACGCAATTTTTGCCAGTACTTCGTCTTGTATACATCGAAGGATTAGAGTTAGTCACTTTAGCCTCCATTGTTATTGAGATTTGTGAACCATGACGTGGCAACTGACTCCATAATTTGGTTTCCAATATTTATTAAAGGAACTGAGCCTTTAATGAATCACTGAGTACTAGCATACACGTTCATTTGTTTAGACAAATCCAACGTGTGACGTCGCAATGGCAATGTTTGCTTTTAACAATAGAGCCTGTGGAGTCATTACAAAGTCCCCCGCTGTGTGATGTCTTCACTCCAATCACATGTGTGCTCTTCCCACGGGACAGAGTGGGGATACACAAGAGTCGTAATTAAAATGAAAGGGGTGGTGCACACATGCACTTGAAGATCGTATCTTACCATCCTGTAGGCGAAGAACGGCTGGTTGGTTTGGTTTTGTATTACTTGGTTTCTTTCGGGATTTGCACAGATCCAACCCCAAGGAAGCTGGAGAGTTTCTTCCTTTGTTAATCTACTTTCCCTCTAAGGTTGGTTTTTTCCGCGGACTCAGAGATGGACCCCACCTCTACCGCCCCAAGGAAAGTGTCCTGGAGCATGAGACATTGGGTCCGGCGATACAACTGGGGAGAATGACCATTACCTCGCCCAGGCGGCCTCACCTTCTATCCTGAACGGGGGTCTTGGTGGGTGATGGCAATATTGGAAGGGATAGACAAGGAAGAGGGCCTTAAGTTAGGTACCATTCCTGCATCTGCCTGAAGGAGAAGTGGGAAACCACGGAAAAACACTTCCATGATGGCTGAGGTGGAAATCGAACACACCTCTACTCAGTTGACCTCCCAAGGCTGAGTGGACCAAAACCCAGCCCTCGCACCACTTCTCAAATTTCGTGGCAGAGCCGGGAATCGAACCCGGGCCTCCGGGGGAGGCAGCTAATAACACTAACCACTATACCACAGAGGCGGACAACAAGAGAGTTACCAGTGCATAGTGTCCTCTTGTATGGACTAGATCCAGTATGTTATTTTCATTCTATCTGTCTCAGTATCATCATTGGCTGCGAAAATGTGTTTGAAAATGACAGAAGTATGCACGTGTCGCTAGCTGTGAGCTTCGATCCGGAATATGACGGGTTCGGAACCCGCTATCGGCTACCCTGAAAATAGTTTTCCGTGATTTCCCAAATCCACGCAAGTAAATGCTGGGGCTGTACCTTAACCAATCTGAGCATAATAAGCAACAACAACAACAATAACAAAAAAACTACTAAGGTCTGAGCGATATCGTACGGAGGTCCTTCTGCAGCCTGGTGGTGGTGGTGTTGGTGATTATTGTTGTAAGAGAAAGTTCAACTAGGTAACCATCCTCTATATAATACTACATCATACATACATACATTATCAGTATAGACTGTTATGCCTTTCAGCGTTCAGTCTGCAAGCCTATGTGAGTTTACTAAACGTCGCCACAATCCTCGATTTGCAAATAGTGTTGTGGCCTCATTTAGTTCTATACCTCTTATCTTTAAATTGTTAGAAACTGAGTCTAACCATCGTCGTCTTGGCCTACCTCAACTTCTCTTACCCTCCATAACAGGTAACCTATCCTCCTCCATTCGCCTCACATGACCCCACCTCCGAAGCCGGTTTATGCGTACAGCTTCATCCATCGAGTTCATTCCTAAATTAGCCTTTATCTCCTCATTTCGAGTACCCTCCTGCCATTGTTCCCACATGTTTGTACCAGCAATCATTCTTGTTACTTTCACGTCTGTTACTTCTAACTTATGAGTAAGATATCCTGAGTCCACCCAGCTTTCGCTCCCTTAAAGCAAAGTTGGTCTGAAAACAGACCGATGTAAAGATAGTTTCGTCTGGGAGCTGACTACTTTCTTACAGAATACTGTTGATCGCAACTGCGAGCTCACTGCATTAGCTTTACTGCACCTTGATTCAATCTCAGTTACAATATTACCATCCTACGAGAACACATAACCTAAACACTTGAAAAATTATCGATCTGTTCTAGCTTTGTATCATCAATCTGACATTCAATTCTGTTGAATTTCTCACCGACTGGCATCAATTTAGTCTTCGAGAAGCTAATTTTCACACCATACTCATTGCACCTATTTTCACGTTCCAAGATATTACACTGCAGGCTTTCGGCACAATCTGCCATTAAGAGAAAGTAGTCAGCATAGGCCAAACTGCTTACTACATTTCCACCTAACTGAATCCCTCCCTGCCATTTTATACCTTTCAGCAGATGATCCATGTAAACTACGTACAGCAAAGGTGAAAGATTGCAGCCTTGTCTAACCCCTGTAGGTACCCTGAACCAAGAACTCATTCTACCATCAATTCTTACTGAAGCCCAATTGTCAACATAAATGACTTTCATTCATTTTAATAATCTACCTTTAATTCCGTAGTCCCCCGTATGGCGAACATCTTTTCCCTCAGTACCTTGTCATATGCTTTCTCTAGATCTACAAAATATAAACACAAGTGCCTATTCCTCTCGTAGCATTTTTCAATTACTGGCGCATACTGAAAATCTGATCCTGACATCCTCTCTGTGGTCTGAAACCACACTGGTTTCCATCCAATTTCCTCTCAACGACTGATCGCACCCTACCTTCCAAGATGCCAGTGAATGATTTGCCTGGTATACTAAACAATGAGATACCTCGATAGTTGTTGCAATCCTTTCTTGTTCCATTGCTTATAGATAGGTGCAATTACTGCTTTTGTCCAATCTGAAGGTACCTTACCAACACTCCATGCTAATCTTACTACTCTATGAACCCATTTCATCCCTGCCTTCCCACTATACTTCACCATTTCAGGTCTCATTTCATCTATTCCTGCTGCTTTATGACAATGGAGTTAATTTACCATCCTTTCGCTTCCTCAAGCGTAATTTCACCAACATATTTCCTCCTCCCCGTGAGCTTGGCTGTTTGCAACACCACCAGTATGATTTCCTTTTACATTGAGAAGATGTTCAAAATATTCCCTCCACCTCACCAGTGATTCCCTGGGATCTATTGTGAGTTCGCCTGAATTACTCAAAACACTGTTCATTTCCTTTTTCCCTCCCTTCTTAAGATTCTGTATTACTGTCCACAAAGGTTTCCCTGCTGCTTGACCTAGCTTTTCTAGGTTATTACCAAAATCTTCCCACGACTTCTTTTTGGATTCAACAACCATTTGTTTCGCTCAGTTTCGTTCATCTACGTACAAATCCCTGTCTGCCTCGGCCCTTGTTTATGGCCATTTCTGATAAGCCTTCTTTTTACGCTTACAAGCTGCTCTCACTTCATCATTCCACCAAGATGTTCGCCTTTTCCCATCCTTACACACAGTTGTTCCTAGGCATCCCCTTGCTGTTTCTACTACAGCATCTCTGTATGCCACCCATTCACTTTCTATATCCTGAACCTGCTTACTGTCTACTGTTCGAAACTTCTCACCAATTATTTCCATGTACGTCTGTCTAATTTCCTCGTCCTGGAGATTTTCTACCCTTATTCGTTTGCAGACAGATTTCACCTTCCCTACCCTAGGCCTAGAGATACTTAGTTCACTACAGATCAGATAGCGGTCTGTATCTACAAAAAATCCCCGTATAACTCGTACATTCCTAACAGATTTCCTGAATTCCAAATCAGTTAAGATATAGTCTATAATGGATCTAGTAGCCCTAGCCTCCCATGTGTAGCGCGAATAGCCTTATGCTTGAAGAATGTATTCGTTACTGCTAAACCCATACTAGCACAGAAGTTCAGCAAACGCTTCCCATTCCTATTAGCTTCCATATCTTCCCCACATTTACCATCACCCTTTCGTATCCTCCAGTTCTATTCCCAACTCTCGCATTGAAATCGCCCATTAGCACTTTTCTATCCTTGCTGTTGTCCCTGGCCACGATGTCACTCAATGCTTCATGAAACTTGTCTACTTCATCCTCATCTTTACCTTCACATGGTGAATACACGGACACAATTCTAGTCCTGATTCCTCCAAGTGTCAAATCTACCCACGTCATTCGCTCACTTACGTCCCTAACAGAAACTATGTTACGTGCAATGGTATTCCTGATAAAGAGCCCTACCCCATACTCTGCCCTTCCCTTTCTAACACCCGTCAAGTACACTTTATAATCTCCTTTCTCTTCCTCGTTATCTCCCCTTAGCCGAATATCACTTACTCCTAGCACATCGAGATGCATCGTCTTTGCAGACTCAGCCAGTTCTACTTTCTTTCTTCCATAAGCCTCATTAATATTGATAGCTCCCCATTGAATTCCATTTTGTTCGCCAAGTTGTTTCCAAGGAGTCCTTCGTCTCTCAAATGGGAGTGGGACTCCTTTACTACCATAGGTCTGAGGCTTGCTTAAAATGTTCTGAGCTCGGTAAATTCATGAAGCAGTTTGCTACCCTACTTGCACATAGTCCAAGTGAGAGTCTCTCCTCTAACCGGTGATGGACCACCGGCTATATAATACTAATCAGGGACAAATATGGAAGGGCTCCGACACTTTGAAAAGTGAAGGTAACAGCCAAAGGAAGACAAAGGCCACGAAGGGCGTGAAAATAAATGACTTCCAAGCCTTCGTAACCTTATAGCGTTGGGGTCAGAAAGGACGGGTGTTGACCAAGGGAGGTCGGAAAGGATAGATGAAAGTGAGGAGCCTGGCACAAATAATTTGAAACAATACCAGGATTCAGCTAAGGGACCCGTGTTTGCCAACCCACGCTCCCAACTTGAGAGACCCTGAGGATCTTTTTAGTCGCCTCTTATGACAGGCATGGGATATTGTGGGTATTATTCTACTGCCCCCACCCACGGGAGACTGTGATGTGAAGTGTCACTCATGGACGTCGGATATAGGCTTAACAGGCTGTTATGTACCAGCACTATTCGGAGCGGCGAGGAAAGCAACGGAAAACTACCTCACGCATTTTCAGAGCACGTCTCTTCGGCAACCGTTAACTGATATATGGCAGATCTGTTGGGGATCCAGTCAGCCTTCAGGGTCTTTCCGTGATTACGATATAGATTCTCAGTGACGCTGGTGAAGGTCACCTGTATGAGATTGAGACAGGGAAGCCCGGTGCGGTAGTGGCTCAGCCGCATCTTATACGCCGTTTATTGTAGATTGCAGGTTCGTCAAAACATGGTGGGTCTCTAGCCCACTGTCCACATGCTGCTTGTCAACGCCTTAATCAGACGTGTTTTGACAAGTGGGTAAAATAGGAGGCCCTGCTGTATGGCCAGCTCTTTCGCCTGATCTGACCCCACTTGATTATTTTTTGGGGGGTCATGTAAACAGTCTTGAGTACGAGAAACCTGTAGAGACTGAAGAGGAGCTGTTGCCACCACAGTTGTCACCTAGATAGCCAGAACTTACCGCGACGTTGCCTTGCCTTCATCGAGGCTAGGGTTCGCCATTTGGAACAGCTGTTGTTAAAATGACTTCGTATCGTGTGTACAGTATGTACTGTAGTGTAGATAAATATATTACATCTCCACACAAAGGTTTTAGTATCTCACGTTCTTGGGTATCCAAAAACAAATTTGCCTTATATCCGGCGACAGCCAATTCCGGACAGGAAATGCCTATCTCAAATTGATACATATGTCCTCCTCCAGCGTTCCTGACTGTCTACATCATCACCACAAAACACTATGTACAGTACATGAACCAGGGGTTCTCGTCTGATGACGTGAAATAGCTAATACAGTATATCGTCGCTGCCGGAACAAAACCTCCTATGTGAAATATTTTAGCTTAGAACTTTGGCCGGTAAGGTTCTGTCATCTAAGGTGCAATATTGTGTGAACATTGTCAAGGCATTCTCGCTCTTCATAATGTATGTGCTGCGGATCATTATATCTCCAAAAATAGTATCACATAGGAGGTTTTGTCCCGACAACGACGATATGCAGATGGCCTGGAACAACGTGAATCAGGTTTATCAGCGCTGGGGGTTGTTCATACTAATAAATAATTTGCAAAAAATAACTCGAGATCTCACGTCTTTGCCATTTTATCAGATGCTGAAGTTAGCCAATCAGACTGCTTCGCGAGCGAATTCAAATGGGCTATGCGAGGCAGTGTTGCTAAATCTACACTTGGTTTAAGGCTTGCGTTGCAATATGTGTCCAAGTGCACAGTAACTTACGCATGCCACATGGCTGCTTAATGAACATATCCGTAAACGATCGATCGCCGAGCAGCTGCAGATGCGCAGAAACCAGCATCTAACATAAACACTCCGTGGGTTACAGCAGTTGTCACAGAAGCGTACGTTACTTGCTGTGGCGCAGTCCTGTTAGCTAGGAGGTCCGTGTTCAAACCTCTCTCCTGGCGAAGATGTTTTCTTGGATTGGTGCTCTCAGACCGGTCTAGACATGTGCAAACTTATCAGCACCTACTCGCAAAGTCCATTTGAATTTGCCGTGTAGCGATCTGATTGGTTACATGACAACGGGGCGAGTTATCGAATTATTTTTTGAATTTTTTTTTTCATTATGGCCAACTCTCTAACGCTCATATACCCGGTTTAGGTTGTTTCTGACCACCGTGTATAACGGACTCGTATATTGCTTTCACTTACTCGTGGAAGCTTCCCTATTTCCACATACCCTACCTGACTTTCCTTGGTTACCCCTTATTATTTCCTGACCCTTTCAAGGTGTGGGAAGTTTCTCATTCTCTTCCTATCTTCTATTCTTCATCCGATACCTTCCTTATTTGATTCTCTGCGGATCATTGGTAGAGTGTTGGCCTCCACGGCCAAAGATTATGCGTTTAAGTCTGAAAGAGGAATTGTTACATTTCAATGGCAGAAAAATCTAAATCGGCTCACCATGTCGTATGATATATCGACATGTAAAAGATCTCTGCGTATCCTGACCAAATTAATTAAAAATCATCAAATGGTCACCCAGTAGAATTTCTATTATTTTTATTTCTTAAACAGCTAAACGGAACGTTAACATTGATATGAGGCAGCTCAAATGGCACCAAATCAAAGTAGGCACAGATAGGTCTTATGGTCACGATGGGATACGAATGGGCTAGGAATGCGAAGGAAGGGACCGTGGCCTGAATTAAAATACAGCATCCAGCATTTGCCTGGTATGAAAATGTGAAACATGGTCAACGATCTTCAGGGCTGCCGAAGTGGGGTTCGAACCCACTATATCCCGAAGGCAAGCTGGTAGGTACGTGACCCAAAAAAGCGCAGTCACTTGCTGGGTGTACTCTTGACTTTAATTCTTGAGCTAGAATTGGCAAAGAACCTTCAGTGGATAGGGACGTATGATAGAACTTCATCCACGGTATCCCTTGCCGGTCGTAAGAGGTGAGTAAGAGGGAGATACCAGGGGCTCTGAACTTGATATATTGGTCTCGACATGCTTCCATTTTCTTCTGCCAGGCTACGCGCTGTACCTTCCTGTCTGACTTCCCTTGGTTATCGGTTGTTCTCTTACGTCCCCAAGGTTGAGAGACATTCTTTTCAAATGCCCTCGTCGCCTTTGTCTTTTCTTTGCTAATACTTGCATTCTGAAAAATTTGGGAAGTGTTTCATTTCTCCTCTGATTAACATAATGTTACCGAATTGTATTTCCTTTAAATCAATAATCACCACTATTTACCACCTTCGGCTTGGCCCTCCTATGGTTCACTTCAGAATACATCTCCGGTATGTCCTTGTTGTCGTAAGAGGCAAATGGACTAGTAAATCAAAGTGGCTCTCATCTTGCGGGGCATGCATTGACCACGGAGGCCAAATGAAGTCTGTTAAGGATTTCACTTACTTTGCCCGTCTCCCAACAGTCGTCTTTCCTATTCGACTCTCCTTGTACAAACCTTCTTCTTTTACCCCCCGACGGTATTCGGTTTGCAAGGATTGTAATTGTTTCATTTTCATGCCCTTAGTGGACCTTTCGTTTAGCAATAGCCTACCATTTTCTTGGAAAGGTGAAAACCCTTTCTGATTAATGGCTGGTTGCCCAATTGAATTTGCCGTTCAAAATGATTACCTCCAACACCACTGGTTGGTAAAGAAGCGGGTTGGACTTGGGAGAGGTGAAGTAAAACTCGACTGGGATGGCCACGGATGGATTTCAGCCTACTCCACCACTCAATCGGCCGACCTCATGTTGTAGGGGTAGCATGAATGACCCGTAACGGAGAGTCGGGATTCGATTCCCGACCAGCCTAAGAAATACGAACTACAGGGACATGACTCTTCATTGCATTGGCCGGAATTCGAACAGGGGAAGGGGCTCTCGCCGTCACGAGACACAAACTGAGGAGCTCTCTAATACGAGAGGCAGCGGTCCCGGTCAGGAAAGCTAAGCAGGATGTCTTCAAGCAACAAGGCACTTCAGCACCTACAGGCCATCTGCCTGGGCAGCAGTTGCCTTGGCAGGCAATGACCCTCATGGACTGTTGTGCCATAAATTTGTTTTTTACTCAATTTCATTTTACCAATGAGTGTACACAATATCATTCACTCAAATCGGTCTCATATTCGCAGCAGATCCGGGAATTGAATCTGAGTTAAATGGGCCGGATAATCAATATTCCACAGCGTTAATAGCACATACATCAGTCGAGATTCATACCACGGTTTCCATGTTGAAATAACATTTAACTACGTGAATCCTAGAATTCTTACAAATTAAATGTCTGCAATTCATTTTTACTATATATATTTTACATATAAGATTGCAAATAGTCCGTCAGAACCATATAATCGCCTTAATTGTCTGAGAGTAATCGACTTGTAATGTTGAAATACCTTGCGGCAAATGTATAGCTCAGTACAATGTGAAGCGAAGCAGTGGTCACACGGTAAATTCAATACGGATTTACTTCCTGAAGTCTCAACCAAACAAACAACAAAAATGTGAACAAGAGCTCTAGAGCTGAATTGTATGTCTGAGTGCTCTTGAAAAGCGATTGCTTGTCATATCTGCCGTCCTCTTTTCAATCACAAAACGGAATTCAATTTCGTTTGAATTGGATTCTACGATACAGTGCTTTTTATTAAATTGGACTGTTTTTTCGATAAGTTCGTTGATTAAAAACAAAAGTAAACTTTGTTCGTTGTCCATCCACGGCAATCACACAAATAGGACTTTAAGCTGTTTGTTCGATTCTCTACTTGAACCAGGATAATACAGCTTGTAGGTGTTTGGAACCAGCATGGAACTGAATTCTGCTGTATGTCTGTGTTGTTTCTATTGTTGTCAGTGTTCTTTGTGAACGCGATTTTTCCTTTTCACTTTGAAGGAAAGAAAATATGGTAGTTATTTCGTTCTCTAATACATCGCTACTCTCTAGTGAACGCAAACATAGTACTTTTTAAGTAATTGTCTTTGATGTTAGTGGTTATAATTAGTATGCTAAACTTTATAAACCCTTTGGTTTCGCTGTAATCTTTGCTTTCAAATGAGGTTCCGAACTGCTCTATCGCCTCTTCCTGTACTCCAATATGTTTCTATAGTGTATGAAAACCCATGCTATTTTGTAGTCTTCACCAGTAAAATGATACTGGTTGTACGAAAAGTTTCGTCCTATAATCACAAATCACTGGCTGTAATGCAAAGAATCAGAAATATTCTTTCTTTCTTTCTTTCTTTCTTTCTTTCTTTCTTTCTTTCTTTCTTTCTTTCTTTCTTTCTTTATTAATCCGTTTACCCTCCATGGTTGGTTTCTCCCTCGGACTAAGTGAGGGATCCCACTTCTACCTCCTCAACGGCAGCTTTCTGGAGATTGAGACTTTGGGTCGGGTATACAACTGGGAAGGAGGACCAGTACTTCGCCCAGATGGCCTCACCTGCTATTCTGAACATGAGCCTTGTGTCAGGATGGGAAGATCGTAAAGGATAGACAAGGAAGAGGGAAGGAAGGACCCGTGGCCTTAAATTAAATACCGCCCTGGCATTTGCCTGGAGGAGAAGTGCGAAGCCTCGAAAAACCACTTCAAGGGTGGTTGAAGAGGGAATCGAACCTCATTCTACTCAATTGAGCTCCGGAGGCTGAATGGACTCCGTTCCAGTCCTTGTATCACTTTTTAAATTTTCGTGGCAGAGTCGGAAATCGAGCGCGGGCCTCCGGGATTGGCAGCTAATCACACTAACCACTACAACACAGAGGCGGGTAATCAAAAATATAAATAATGAGTAATTTATAGGAACCAGGACTCTAATTGTCAGTTTTCATACTGAATAAAATAGGTCAAATAACGTAATGTCGTTTTAGATCATGGAGTCTCAAGTCAAGGAAAAATGGCAGAGGCGAGGCATTCAGTCTGACAGCCTGGGGAAGGTGGTATTCCTCTAAAAATGATGGGAATTTCCAGAATTTCAAGACTTGCGGGAACAAACTTCTAAAACTAAGTTATAAAAATGTTAAGAGAAAATACGGAAGAAATCGATTCACGCAAATTGAAGATGATTTCACTAAACCTAATACAATAAATTTTACAAAACGTTCAAAGAGGAAACAACAAAGTATCAACCACCCAGTCTCGATTTTAAAGAAGAAATGTTCAAATCGGACTAAACAACAAAGACAATAGCACTCGAGGTGTTTTGACACAGAGCTGGCACCCTTGCTGGACGGGGAAAGAACAAATTTCAAACGAAATTGCTGCAGCTAGAAGTACCACTGCCAATTTTTTGCTACCGGCCATAATAGATCGTAGCATGCACACTGCTTGCAAATAATGTTGACGCTGTTAAGGTAGACTGAACGATGTGATAATGTTTTCTCTTACACTTCCTCAGTTCAGGGAATGTTCCCGCTTTATGATCTATCGTAAACTAAGAACATCGAAGCTCAAGTAGTTCAGTTTGAAATGTTGAATGTTCCGGGTAGAACGATAGGAATGTTTTTGGAACCTACTTGGAACAAGTGTACACTTCCCCTCTGTACCGTATCCTAATCGGACCTTATGAAATGGGCCACCGGGTGTGGTGGTGCGGCGTAGAAGTCTGCATATAGGAACTTGGCATGTAGGATGACCCCTGCAAACAGGTAAACTCCACCTCTTGGAACAAGAGCTGGAGAGGAAGGAGATTGACATACACGGCATTGTCGAAACCCATCGGAAGGACTAAGGATATTTCACAGCAGGAAATCATATGGTGTACATCTCGGGAGGAAGGAAGACTGGTGAAAATGGAGTAGCGATAGTAGTAAATAAGACGATCGCAGCTATAATCCATAGGCTGATAAAAGTGAGCCTGTAATCCAATCCTAAGAACTTCCACCAGATGCAGGTCTACATGCCCACTGAAAATGCACCAGTGGAAGAGATTGAAGAGTTATACAATCAGATGGGAGAAAAACTCGATAGAATGTCTAGGAATCAGCCATTCTGAATCTTAGCGGATTCCGAAGTCGGATGCAGCAAGGATGGTCAGCACCTTCTAGACGTCGTTCGAGGGTAAACTAGGTGTGGGAAGTGGGAGAGGAGAGCGCTTACTACAGTTTTCCACAGACCACACACTAGTAATTGCAAACACGAAGTTCCAGCACCACTCACGCCGACTATCGACCTGAACCTGCATCAGGCGCTAGAGAAGTCTGTACGTAACGTTACTGCCATTCAACTTTCATTCCAACGGAAAGAGTGAGTGAAGAATGCGAGTATATTTCACGAACCTCGTTGACCTGCAACACAAACTGCAGAAAGAAGTCAGACCACAGGCGACACAAGACGTCGACGGGAGTAATGAATTGCATTTAGAGTCCTCCAAAGAAGTGTGAAACCACAACAGTTGTGAAGAAGAAACGCTGGATTATGGACTGTACATTGACAGTTGAGGAGAGTTCTGAGGACAGAAGGTAAGGGGTATGAAGATTCTTCGGAGTGAACCAGAACGCTGAAGAGGGTAATCAACGCTGCGCGCATAACGGACAAAAATACACATATCAAAGTTATATCCCAAAATCTGGAACATTATGAAGAGGATTAGGAATCTATTGAACGTTTTAGTAAAGTGAAATACCAGGCGAGGGAATTCAGAGTTATAAAGCAAATCATCTGTAACCAAAATGGAAGGGCAAGAAAATTGATCCCAAAAGCATTCTGGAGGTGTGAAAGTGTTACTGTGAAACCTTGTTCAAGGGAGACAAGTAGAATCCTAGAAAACTCGAAGGACTGCTGGAAAACAAGGAATCTTCAATACTGAGATTGAAAGTTAAGAAGTACACCAGACACTTGCGACGAAACAAATCCTCTGGTGTAGATGGAATCATTGTTGAAACCCTAAAGGCCTTGGGCATGGAAGCGGTATATACATCACTATATCTCTGCAAGAAAGTATAGGATACAGGAAAATAACCAGATAAATGGATCAGTGCATCTGAGCCTATTTACAAGAAAGGACTTCTCGCAGATTGCAACAACTATAGGACATATGCAATGATTCCTCGCGCTAGCAAAGTTCTTCTCTACATCATCAATGTGAGAGCCTAAGCCTTCCTAGTGATGAGCAGAGCGGGTTCGTGCCAGGCAATAACACAAGGGATCAGTTCGTGAACCTTCGGGAGATTGTGGATAAGGCCCGAGAGTACAACAACTCAATATTATTGTACTTTGTCGACTACAGGAACGCGTTTGACTCCATGAAGTGGGAGCCTTTGTGGAACGTATTGTTGGACATGGGAGTACCAGATCATCTGACAAGGCTGATTATGGCACTCTACACTAACATAAGAGCCGAAGAATGTGTCAGTGAAATTTTTCAATATTCCCCAGCACCTTAAAGGCTGAAGCAGGAGTCTGAAAAGGACGAATTGTGTCTCCTATACATTACAACGCATACTCTTAACACACCATGAGAAAGGTCCTAAATGGATGGATCGATGGATGGGAAGGTGGCTTGAGAGTGGAAAGAAACAAATTAGCAACGTGAGGTACGCCGATAACACTCTCATCATAAGGCAAGTGCTAGGGAGCTGGATCGACAGACAAGAAAGCTCAGGGTGTACGGCTTTGACTTCAAAAATTGCAAGACGAAAGTCACCATCGTGGGTTGGGTGAACAATGAAGACTGTGTATCGGGCAGCATGTCTGTTGAAAACCACCTTTGTGGAATGGTACACCAATTTCCGTACGGGTCACGTTTCGACACAAGACGCCGGTCGATCTGGGAGGGCAACAACAAGTGGACGGTGGATGAGTCTGCTGAACTCTCCCCACGCGATTATTGCGCCTTCGATCCCCTCTGAAAGGCCTTGAAGTGTGGACGCTTCCTGTTGGACGAGGATGTGCAGCAGGTGGTTACGAACTTTACCACACGGGGATCTTCAACCTGGTGTGTCGGTGGGATGAGTCCCTCAATGCTCAAGCCGATTTTTCCTGATTGGCATCCCAATTCATGACCGTACGGCCGTCGAACGGGAACTTTTTGATCGCCCCTCATATTTTAGTATTCAAAATGACCGATTTAATTACAGTATGTAACACGATCAATTCTAATAATAGTATTATGTATTTATCATAGAATTTCTGTCTTAGAACTCATTGCGAATTGTGCGCGGGGAAGGGTACGAGTAAAGCTATTTGAATGATAAATTAAAACAAAGTGATCTGGCAAACCCTCGGGATGATCATACACGAAAAGCTCTTCATCATACTTAGGGTCTTGACGTTTCTTCCCCTTCAAAGAGAAGTATCATGTTCGTACGTAATGAAGACTGGTAAAGTAAATACACAGGTACATCATAAAGAAACAAAGGTTACTGTTGGACTAGGAAATAAGTAGATAAATAAAGCCCCCGAGGTGTGGAATGCGGGAACAGGGCGCCTTATTATCTGTGATGAGTCGCTGAAGTCGAGAAGTAGGCGGGACTGGTTGACTGACATAATAAACAGGCTTCTGACTCGCCTGTCACTTACTGTAACCCGGAATACTGTATAATCATAGTCTTGGACTCCGTAAACATCCTGTCTTTCTCCCTCCTACATTCACAAATACGGACGTAATTACTGAAGAAAATGATAACGACTCATCTAACCTCAAGGTTTCTCAATTTTATTGGCATCCGTCAGGTAGAATCCACTATTTACTATCCACTGTGTGCTTACCTGTTTAATTTGTTTAAGACTGATTACGTTACATAGTTAGGTGATCGACTTTTAAGCTGAAGATTGTGGGATCGAATACTGGTGTAGCCGGTTACCATTTAAGCTTTCTTTGTCAGCAGGTTTACTGGTACGTTAAGGAATTCTTCCTGTAAGCAAAATTTACGCACTTTAGCTTGTTTTACAATGTTGTCGCTCTGAATGGCTTAGACGCTAGAGCGCTGGCCTTCTGGGCCGAAATTGACGGGTTCGATCCCGGCTCAGTTCAGTGGTATTTGAAGATGCTGAGATACGCCACCTTCGTGTCGGTAGCTTTTCTGACACGTAAAAGATTTTCTGCGGGACTAAATTCCGGCACCTCGGCGTCTCCGAAAATCGTAAAAGTAGTTAGAGGAACGCAGAACAATTATTATTACAAGAAAGTAAAGTAAACTCGTGTCCTCGTCCCGATGTGGTGCAGCTCTTTTCAGACACACCCGCCAATGGAGGTGAGCTTCATGTACCATTTCAACCACATATCAGTCCTCCTGCCATTCTTCAATTCCTGTCAGTACCGGGAATCGAACCCGGGCCCCCGAGGACGGCAGTTAATAACACCAACTAAATATTACAATCACATTCATTTTAAACTGTGATTGTCCGAAAGAGAAACTCACCTTTGAAACATTCACACCAAATCCAGACTCACAACCCCCACATTTGAAGAATTCAAACAAATAATCAAAGAACTAAAAGGCAACAGAACATCGAAAAAGAATGGAGAATAATTGCCAAAATGTTGAAAATAGGTGGTAACATATTGGCCCAATTATTGAAGAAATCTTACAGAACATCTGGCACACTGAGGAAATTCTCGAGGCTTGGAAATGTGCGTTAATTCACTTATTTTACAAGAAAGGGGTGTAACGGACTCTTCACTTCATCGGCAACTACTGTTATGAACCTCGCCAAGCATATAACCTTTTTCTACTATTAATATGGACTTACCCTCATCATGATACACACCGCATTTTCTCTCCAACTGGAACTTACATACTTATGTGAATTTGCACACATCGTACCTTGCACCAACTCTGCTCTATCCACCTTTACGATCTACGATAAACTAACTTCCTTTTCGCCGCCTGACGTCATGTGACATCGCCTGCTCTGTCACGCATGCTCCACTAACCTCTGGAATCTTCCAGACATATTTCTCATTATTCCACACTATAAATACCCGGCCTTCCTCTGAATGTGTTGAGATGGACTTTGGCCTGTGTGGAGGGAGGAACCTTTAACGTCATCTCCGTCCTTAGCGACATGTGCCCTGGACTCTCCGTTTTCGGGCAGAACTACTTGGTTCAAGATGACGTATGACAAACTGATAATGTCCTTATTGTAAATAATTCTATGTTGCATTTGGAGCTATTTTCTTTGCATATTCTAACTGGGAGCAGTGCATTTCCAGGCCGAGATTTCACTTGTATTTTCAATATCTAAGCCTCTATTGACTAACTAGTGACGATTTTCTTTCCAAATGTGCGTGTGGTATATCGGCAACTCTGCGACTCCTATACACACTTGTGCTTAATCTGTGTTTCGCCATTTATGTTTATGCATACTGCGAAACTGTTTCATTGTAGTATACAGTGACTTACGCCTGCATGACAACGTTAATTTGTGCCTATTCGGGTGATAATTGAAGAGGTGGCGACTTTCATATCACATTTGGACCTTTGCTTAGAAGACTTCATGCTGGTATACTCCAATCTTGTAACTGTGTACATCCTTTTCTTATTCTCGTTGTTCTACATTTCTCTTTGTACCGCATTCATCCTTTTTTTGTCTATCCCTTTCCTCTCCTGGGCTATTCTCTTATTTGCTTTCATTCTCTTGGATATCTTATTCTTGGTGTAACAAATTTGTATTATATGTGGTTGGGAAAATTCCGTATTTGTACAGACTTCTATTCATGTAATATTGTAGAGCTTGATTTAATTCTTCTAATATATCTATTTCCAAATTTTATCTTGGTTTCTCATCTATTTTCACCCGTCATGTCCCTTATTTCTCCTCCACTTCTCTTTTAATTTTTTAATATTTTCTAGCATGCTTTCCACTGCGCTATCTGAGGTTATTCTTGAATGCTTATCGGAGATCTTTTTTTTCCACGGCCTCCACTCTCAGTTTGGCGTTTTACTCGCTGCATAATTTTACTACCTACCGTTTGAGAGTACTCGGTGTCACCGATACTTTGATTCCCTCGGCAGTATTAATATAAATACATATATATATATATATATATATATATATATATATATGCATGTACCCCCATATAGGGTTACACATGGTAGCAGAGTACAAAGTCGCAGTTTACTACCACTCTAAATCTTCACCCTGTTACTGCCTTAGTTCTTTTATTTCTTTCTTCTGAGATTTAGTGTTTCTCCTCGCTAGACTTTGCCTTTCTTTTTGTCATCTCTTTCAACATGGCTTATTTTTCTGATAATTTTTCTCCTTATACTTCGGACACTTCTGACATTTCGTTTGATCCCCATTTCAATTTTTCTGATCCAAATCCTTTTACTAATGTGTCTTATAATCCTTTTGTTACTTGTAATTCTGATCTTACTTCCACGTCTAGTACTCTTACTACTACTGTTTCTTCTAGTTCATCCTCTGAATCTTTACCAACCCCGCCTCAATCCAACACCCCTCACTATCCTGCTCTTTCTCTTTTTACTGCTGAATCCAAACTTCCACTTAATCAGGCACCTCCGCCTTCTCCCAATAAAACTCAATCAGCACAGCATTACTCTCCCGATTTGCGAACTCCACCACCATCCTCTTCTCAGCAATATTTTTATGAATCTCCATGTCATCACACACCTTCTTCACATCAACCACTTAATTTCCATATTTTGACTAAATGTCTTGACCAGGTACCCCTCATTCAGTCTACTGATCCTGATACTTTGACACAATGGCTTTTTTTAGTTCGCAAATTTCTACAGACTGACTTGGCTCCATTTTCCCAATTGCTTTCGTTGCTTTACCCAAAAACCTCTGGTCATCTTAGTAATTTTTGGCTCCAGTATATGAAGTCTTCTCATGATTGGGCTCATTTTCGCTCGGTTTTACACACTTATTTTCTGCCTTATGAAATTCGACAACAGCTGAGTAACAAATATATCAGACGTCATCAACGTCCAGATGAATCGGCTTATGATTATCTTGACTCTATTATTGGCTATTCTGATGTGTTAGCTATTGCTCAACATCCCCAGGAAATTATTTCTCTTATTCGATTTTATGCCTGTCCGACTCGTTGGCTGAATGGTCAGCGTACTGACCTTCTGTTCAGAGGGTCCCGGGTTCGATTCCCGGCCGGGTCGGGGATTTTAATCGCTTCTGATTAATTCTTCTGACTCGGGGACTGGGTGTTTGTGTCCGTCCCAACACTCTCCTCTTCATATTCACACAACACACTACACTACCAACCACCACAGAAACACGCAATAGTGATTACATCCCTCCATATAGGGTTGGCGTCAGGAAGGGGATCCGGCCGTAAAACAGGGCCAAATCCACATGTGCGACACAGATCGTACCCACGACCCCACACGTGTGGGAAAAGCGGTAGGAAAAGAAGAAGGAAAGAAGATTCGATTTTATGCCTCTCCAGCATTCCGTCAAATCATCAATCCCTTTACGCCACCCACTACTATTCCTCAGCTTTACCACATTGCTCAACTAGATATTCTAAATACCCGTAGTAATTTTTCTTATTATTCTTCTACTCCACCTCCCCAGTTTAACACTTCAACAACTCGCATGCCTTCTACCACTCGTCCACCTTCTCAGAGTGATATCTCTCGTCTTCGCTGTTATCGGTGTCAGGCTATGGGGCACTTAGCACGAAATTGTACCAATTCTACCTTGGGAAACTTCAATTCCCGTCGTCAGTAGGCAGATCACGACCTCTTGGCCAAAATCTGCCTTATGTTTCCTCAACTTTCTTGCCTGCTACTAAATCACAGTCGTATACTCTTGTACAGTTACATAACGCTCCCTCCTTAGCTTTATTAGATTCAGGTTCTGCGATTTCCCTAATCAGTTTCTCCTTTTTTCAGCAACTTTTACAAACGCATCCGCATCTTCAATTGCGCCCTTCTACCCTCAGATGTCTTTCCATATCTCAGCACACTCTTGAAATCATGGGTCAACTAAAACTTAATGTTAAAATCTCCCAATTCTCTTGGCCGTTTGAATTTCAAGTGGTTAATAATTGCTCACTTCCTGTTATTCTGGGGTATGATTTTTTTGCTCATACTGGCCTTATTTATAATACTGCCATGGCCTCTATCTCCTTTTTTTTTCAATCCGCGCGTTCAAATTCCTTTGGTAGACCCCCTCGATTTCCCTATGTACCACGTATTCAGTCATCAGCATATTTATGCCACTGCTCCCCAACTAGATGCAATTGAGGCCTTGAAATCTGAATTTGCTGATGTTATCACAGATACTTTAGGCTCTGTTGTTAATTATCAGGCTCACATTGATTTACTTGATGAAACACCTGTTCGTTCGGCTCCTTACCATCTTAGCCCTCCTCGGATGGCCAAAATGGATGACATTATTGACAATATGCTTCTGGATGGTACCATTGTCCCATCTTCTTCCTATTACGCATCTCCGGCATTTTTAGTCGATAAGCCTGATGGTTCTTCGCGCCTGGTCATTGATTATAGAAAATTGAACTCCAAAATACTCTATGATTCTTACCCCATTCCTAAAATGCAAAACGCCTTTCACTTTTTTTCTAAAGCTAAATATTTTTCTCTCTTGGATCTTAATTCTCCTTACTACCAAATCCCCTTGGACTCTCGTAGTAGCAGGCTTACTGCATTTATCACCCCCATTTATCTCCCCCATATAGGGTTACAGGGGCAAATCAGATATTAATAAATCTTCTATATATCTCGAAATAGATTAAAGAACTAATAGACCACCTATCTGGTGATTATCAGACAGGATTCCTAAGAGGAATATCCTGGACACAAACTGAACGCTAACAAATTCGCAAAACCTAACAAACAGTAAACAGCTTTATTGACTTCAAAATGACGTATGACTCCAGAGATAGACACTGCGTGACGCACTAGAGAAATTCCAATTCGACAGGAAAACGAGGGAATTGATCAAACAAACTCTAACCAACACAATATTAAAAATGCGCACATTTATATTGCTTTCAAATGTGATATTTTAAAAACTATTTACCAAAATAAGTATTATTTCTATTTATCTGGATCAGTCAAAATGTTTTGAATGCTTTACGTCCCTGTATATGCAGAGCTGTACTTTTACTGTAGCTACTACCATACTTCAGTCATAGGGATGTCTTCACTCACGAATTCTCTGAAGTAAACAACATTCTATTTGTTTTACTTTAACTATTTAAAGTTTACACTTCACTCCAGCTGAGTAGCAAGAAAATTCATAAACTAAATATTGTTCATTTTTAATACACTAGTGACCCCTAGCGACATCGTAGGCAGGGTTCAAGTAAATGCAGACATCTAAAATCGTACGGCAGAGATAACGAACAAGTAAATTATCTTTTGCACATGTGCAATGCTGAGCATTTTGCGGATAAATATCTGGGAGAAATTACAGAACCGTTCGAAATCAGAATAGGTTTCATATAAGGGGGATTATCCCCCCTACTATTCAATCTAATGTTGAAAAAATTGATTCGTGATTGGAAAAAATAAATTAAATGGATATTGGCGGACTTCTGGAAAGCAAAATTCACGTTGACTGATTAGCTTATGCAGATGTCCTTGCAGTCCTTCCAACAACAGACAAGATGTCACCCAGTCCGTAGAGGAACTCCATAAGATGGCAGCTGAAACAGGACTAAAATTTCATTGGAAAAGGCACAGTATATGGAAGGAATTAAATAAAGTTCCTTCAGTCAACCATTAATCACCGAATTTGGAAATAAATTCAAGTAGACAAATTCAAGTATCTAAGCAAAACTATTCAACCAGCAAGGATAAATCAGAAATCAAAGACAGAAAGAAAGAACTAAACTGCAATAAACAAACAAAATCAGTTGGAACGGATACAACAAAAGATGCAGAATTACGATACTACAGCAACACAGTCATCAAACCAGACGCAATTTATTCTGCCCTAATAACTGGTTTCAGGTCACAAATAAAAGTATTGAAAGTATCGAAAATTTCAACATTGCAGGTAAGCCCCTCTGGGGGAGGTACTGGTCCTCCTTCCCATTTATATCCCTCCCACCCCAAGTGTCACGCTCCAGGACACTGCTCTTGAGGTGGTGGAGGTGGCATCCCTCGCTGAGTCCGAGGAAAAACCAACCCTGGATGGTAAACAATTAATAATAATAATAATAATAATAATAATAATAATAATAATAATAATAATAATAATAATAATAATAATAATAAGTTAAAAATAATGCCTTTACGTCCCGCTAATTACTACTTTCTCAGAAAAATCCTAGGACCAAACTACCGAAAATGGAATTTGCATGAGAAAAGAAACCACAGTAAATTTATCAAAGCATAGGTACAATTAGAAAACGGCGATTGCAGTTCGACGGACACCTGCTTAGAATGGATAACAAGAGGCTGACAAAGGAACTAAAACCTAACGCTATCCCTGAAAATACGAAACAGATGGTTAGTGAAAATAAATGATTTTCATAAACTGATATTACCGAAGTGACCATTCAAGACAGAGAAAAAATTAGAATCTTAATAATAATAATAATAATAATCATAATCATAATAACAATAATAATAATAATGTCCGCCTCTGTGGTGTAGTGGTTAGCGTGATTAGGTGCCACCCCCAGAGGCCCGGGTTTCGATTCCCGGCTCTGCCACGAAATTTGAAAAGTGGTACGAGGGTTGGAACGGGTTCCACTCAGCCTAGGGAGGTCAACTGAGTAGGGGTAGGTTCGATTCCCACCTTAGCCATCCTCGAAGTGGTGTTCTGTAGCTTCCCGCTTCTCCTCCAGGCATATGTCGGGATGGTACAAAACTTAAGGCCACGGCGCTTCCTTCCCTCTTCCTTGTCACCCCTTCCAATCTTGCCATCTCCCCCACAAGGTCCCTGTTCAGCATCGCAGGTGAGGTCACCTGGGAGAGGTACTGGTCCTCCTTCCCAGTTGTATCACTCCGACCCAAAGTCTCGCGCTCAATGACACTGTCCTTGAGGCTGTAGATGTGGGCTCCCTCGCTGAGACCGAGGAAAAACCAACCCTGAATGGTCAATAATTAATAATAATAATATTGCCTTTACGTCCCATTAATTACTACTTTTACGATTTTCGGGGACGCCGAAGTGCCGGAATTTAGTCTCGCAGGAGTTCTTTTACGTGCCAGTAAAACTACCGACACGAAGCTGACATATTTGAGCTCCTTCAAATACCAACGGACTGAGCCAGGATTGAACCTGCCGAATTGGGCTCAGAAGGCCAGCACCTCAAACGTCTGAATCACTCAGTCCGGCTAGAACCTTAGTAAGCTCACATAAAGTCGCATGGAAGCATGAAAGGAAATATACAGGATGGACAGAAAAAGAGAGAAAGGAGCCCAGTAAAGTAAACAGATATTGGGGAGGTTGTAAGAAATTATAAAATTATAATAAATTCAAACGCGTTCCTTAGTTAGGCTTAACGAATCAAGAAAAGGGTCGGCTACGTTCGACTTTCTACGAGCGAATTAAACTGGCGCCAAAGTTGATGGCTTGGTGCCCATCAACAGCTGATCGATAAGGTATGAAACCACTCGGGACAGACACTCGGATGCATATCCCCCTTCATTTTGAGTAACTGTGAGAGTCCTGTGATGTGAGTCAATAGCTTGTGTGAGTAGCATTACCAGAAAAGCTAATACTGTAAGTCAGACCTCATTACTGCATTGAATTTTCTGAGGTAAATCGAGTATTTAATAAGAAAGGATTTTCATTTATGAAAGTAAATGCTATCAATACAAACATACTGAAGGATACGCGTATAATAACATAAGGGGAGACTCAAACTCAGAAGTTCGATTTTCTGATTCACTTGGAGAGGGGAAAAGCAGTTAAATTATTCTATAACTACCTTCTAACCGCGGCTTCACCCACGTGGTCATAGTTTTCAACACTCTAAAAAATACTTCAAGTATGCTGGATAGGTCACAAATGTATTACATTCGATGTGTGGAGAATGCGTGAACAGGACAACTTGGCCATACGGTTAGGGACGCGCAGCTGTGAGTTTGCATTCGGGAGATAGTGGGGTTCAAACCCCACTGTCGGCAGCCCTGAAGATGGTTTTCCATAGTTTCCCATTTCACACCAGGCTAATGCTGGGGCTCTACCTTACTTAAGGGCATGGGCTCTTCCTTCAGGCTCCTAGCCCTTTCCTATCCCATCGTCGCCATAAGACCTATCTGTGTCTGTGCGACGTAAAGCAAATAGCAAGAAAAACAGAATTTCACTAAAATTATTCTCTTAGGAAGCCAATGCTAGGAAGATATGCTATTAAAACTCCCTTATACACTACCCAAACCAAACCAAAACCCCCGAAGGACCATGGCCTACGAAATGACCATTGCTCAGACCGAAGGCATGCAATTTACGAGGTGTCGTGTGGTCAGCACGACGAATCCTCTCGGCCATTATTCTTGACTTTCTAGACTGGGGCCGCCATCTCACCGTCAGATAGCTCCTCAATTGTAATGACGTCTTCTGAGTGGACCTCGAACCAGCCCTTAGATCCAGGTAAAAATTCCTGGCCTGGTTGTAAATCGAACCCGGAGCCTCCGGTTAAAAGGCAGGCTCGCCACCTCTAAACCGCGGTGCCTAAACACTACCCACTTAAGCAAATTTGAAGAATGTTATTGGAAAAAGAAAGCTAGCATTAACCTACTAGACGGAATTAGCCATTCATCGTTCCTAGTGCATTCCTAGTTTGCCTTGTGGCCATGATTGTTAAGGCGTCAGGCCTAAATGGTCTGACATCGTGGTTCGAATCCCGCTGGTGGAAAGAAATATCACCATCAGAATGTTGAATGGCGGGGTAGGAGAATTTCCAGTCTCTTGATTGCGTGCCAAAAGCCTCGATTCAATTCCAAACTTCTCGGCAGCGTTCATATGGAGTGAAAGCGTATGACGCTGATGATGGTGATTCGTCCGTCGAATGGGGACGTTCAGGCTTGTGCAGACCTCTTAGTGTTTTCCACAGGACTAGGCTGTGTGCTGACACCGCCGATTTCACCCTCTCCCTACCTCATTATCATCTCAGACCCGGAAAGACAGGTCACCTGCGGGTGTCAAATAGAAAGATCTGCACCAAGCGAGCTGAACATCTAAGTACTGAGTCACTCCCGGCATTAACGCCATGCGTTAAATACGTAACTACATTCCCACTACAAAACAATTTAGGTCATACAAGCATAAGACACGAAATTTGCATCTGTACAGCTATTGAAGTAATTATAATTGTGCTCTCTTATAACACTTTTAGACGTTTCCCCAGTGTACTGTGACCTGGCCGTTTCGGATTCATTCAAGTCCGAAGAAAATGCATATGAACATTCCTTTTAGGAAATTTTATTCTAAATCGTGTATTTATTCTCTTCTAATGAGACTAACAGTTTGGCCATTATTTTTGTTTTTATTGGATAAAACATACACAAAAACACATAAAACCATAGGACCTATGTTCCTGGGAAACACTATTAGATTAAAAAGAAAATGCACATGAACTTCTATGTACGAAATCTCAATATACGATATGGCCGTAATACTGAAAGATGCGTTGTGACAGTTCTTAGAGGAAGGTCCGTTTATTGTCTGACCGGGTGGGGAGAAGGGAGCAGGGGGTATGGTTTTCTTGGAAATGGGGGCGGCCCCACTGCGTTTACATGGAGATAATCCTGCTGCCCGATTCGTGTTGCATGGAGTTGCCAAACCTCTCACTTCTGAGTTGTGTACAACAGTACACAGCGGTCTGAACGAAAGAATAAGTGAGCCGGAAGCAAAGGGAAGCAGAAAGGAATGCAGGAATATGTTTCTCCCTCCAGCTCCATTTGTGAAAACGCTTGTTTTAATATTGCGGCTATAGGGAGCCTAAAACTGGTCGGCTGCATCTTCTATAGAAGTAGGCAGCGAATTTCCTTTCAAGGGTCCCAACCATAAATTTTCCTCTGATCTGCTCACATTTCCTTTTCCTACATGACCTCTTGTGGGAAAGTGTAACAGTAAGCACCCTGTATGTTATCGAAGTTCGTACTCAAATTGTGAGTGAAATTCAATCGATATATCCAGTCGTTCATAAGCGACAGTTTCCTAGCACATGTTCACTTGTACTACACTATACTAGCAGGAATTATGCGTATTAATACTGACGCTAGCGTAACTTTTGCTATTCCCGAATACAGTATGCTGTATAGGACGATCCTTCTTAATTATGAATTGGAAAACGTTCTATAATAATAATAATAATAATAATAATAATAATAATAATAATAATAATAATAATAATAATAATAATAATAATAATAATAATAACGGTCCTTCAACTACTGTCGGCTCAGTTCATTAGGCTGAGATTTTTATTATTATTATTATTATTATTATTATTATTATTATTACTATTATTATTATGCAATTTGCTTTACGCCGTACCGACACCGACAGGTCTTATCGTGACTATGGTATAGGAAAGGCGTAGTAGTGGGAAAGAATCGGCTGTGGCCTTAATTAAGGTACAGCCCCAGCATTTTCCTGGTGTGAAAATGAATGAAAAACCACGGAAAACAACCTTGAGGGCTGCCGACAGTGGGGTTGGAACCCACTATCTCCCGGATGCAAGCTCACAGCTGTGCCTCCCCTAACAGCACGGACAACTCGCCCGGTATTACTTATTTATGTAGGCTATGTATTTATCATATGGGTTTTAGTGCTGGGAGTGTCCGAGGACATGTTCGGCTCGTCTGATACAGGTCATTCTATTTGACACCCATGGGTGACTGCGTGATTATGATAATGAGCTATGGAGAGGGGAACCCTATGTCGGCACATATCCTACTCCCGTCGAATGGCACCACGGGATCTCTTCAAGACTTAATGCCCCTATCCGACGGACGAAGTACTATGAGCAGCTGCAAATGCCCTCACTGTATATGGACACTGCGGAGAGGTTTGGAATTGAATTCAGGCTTTTGGCACACAACCTGCTAATTAGAAATTACATACCAAATCTCCTAATCTGCCGGCAAACATTCTGATGGTGAAAATTTCTTCCACCAACGGGACTTGAACCGGCTAACCACGGTTTTAGACTATGGTGGCCTTGGTGCCTTAACGATCATGGCTACTAGGCGGGCTTAACTACGGTGTATTGTACTGACACAAACAATATGTAATAACAATTGTCTTGCTTTTGAGTAAGAAAGGGCCGCATGCGCTCTGTCTATTGTCTCCCCTAACAGAGGCACAAAGTGTCACGCATAAAGCAGCAGTTCCTACCCGACAGGTAGCTACAATAATGCACGCCAATGACACCATTTACGTGTACAGTGCATACAATTTACATAAAGAGGTTTACGTTCTCTTGTCCACCACTGTACTCCCACAATACATTGTATGAATACCTTGATTGACACCGCCATTCCCCTCGTCTTGGCTTTAACTAGTGCCTATTCAACCGACGGACATTTCCTTCGATAGATGGATGGCTCGCCTGTTGGTTGGATAGAGTTGCCGCTAGCAAAACACATTTCCCGATTGTGTAAATACTTCTCCGTTTCTTTTTTATTATTAATATGCCCCTCCTTTTTCAACCTGACAAAACGTGCCGTTACTTAATGCTTCCTTTGTCCAGCTATATATCTCTCCTGCTCTCACTGTGTGTGAAGAAATCATTGTTAAGAAACATTGTTCGATCAATGTTCCTACGCAAACAACACTTTAGCGTTGAATAAACAACATACACGGCTGACCCAACTTGACCTCACGAAATATATGCGCTCTTTCTTATGAACTAGTCTCTATCAATATTTAATGGAAAAGTAGGGACTACTATACTATTAGAAATCCCCTGAAAGAACAATGTGCTATAGCAGATAGTACTGTACATAACGTCTAGAATGTATGCAACCCAAATAAGATTTTGATAAAATAGTACCTTGTTGTCCGAAAGGAAAACAATGAATACAGTAATTAGCACGGGTGTATCTCTATTGTTATTTATAATTCGTCGCTGTTCGGGCAAAAGACCATATCTCACAATGCTCTTACAGTCCATTATTTCCCTTAAGACAGGTCACACCTCCCAGCCACATATGGATATGTAGTCAATCAGAACAATTTTCGTTGCGTTCATTGTCCTATGCGAATGTGTAAAGGAAAATGAAACTTTAGTACATTACACTGTAGGAATGCGTAAAAATGTTATGCAAATATAGGCTACTTTCCTATAGTACGATATGGCAAGGTTAATTTTCCTTTACACGTTACCATACGAAAATGAATACAACGAAAATTCTTCTGATGGACTGCATATCCATATGTGACTGAGAGACGTGATCAGTCTTAAGGAAAATAATGGATAGGAAGAGCATTGTGAGATACAGCCTTTAGCCCGAACAGCGACGAATTTATCTCTATGCGATGATGAAGAGTGGAAACAACGATATTATGGAAGCCTATATGTACGAAGAAATCTGGAGCTAGATGCTATTGTCTTTGCTGATACCCTGCTTTAAAAATTAGCTCTGAAACTGACCCATAGCTATCAATCCATAACCTGAACAAAATCTCCATTAAATATAACATGTAATTGGCTTTCAAATTATATGGTGGAACTTACAAATCCAAGTGCATATCCATCCAACCAAAATGTAAACATTATTGTACGATGGTCAGAGCACAGTGTCTATATGTGGAGAAAAGCATGAGAAGACTAACGGACCCAGTCATTGAAAAAATGGAAAGGGGGTTCCTTAGAGAAATCTTAAGTCCAAAAAGGTCACTAGATGCACAACCCATGTTTCGATTGAAGCCGAATCGAGAACATTATGAAAAAGTTGATAAGATAACAACTACTATGAGGAGAAGAAGACTCTCACTTTATGGGCATATTAAGAGGATGAATCCAAAGAGACCAGCTCACAGGATACTTAATCTTACTAGAAAAAGGGGAGGCTTAAGGGGTTCACAAGAAATTGGGATCCAGGAGGGAGATATGCAGGAAAGAACAACCTTTATGGAGAAAATTACGGGAATGCATTTATTTTTTATTTATTTTTTTTGCTATTTGCTTTACATCCCACCGACACAGATATGTCTTATGGTGACGATGGGATATGAAAGGTCTAGGAAGTGGAAGGAAGTGGCCGTGGCCTTAATTAAGGTACAGCCCCAGCATTTGCCTGGTGTGAAAAAGGAAAACCACGGAAAACCATCTTCAGGGCTGCCGACAGTGGGGCTCGAACCCACTATCTCCCGATTACTGGATACTGGCCCAACTTAAGCGACTGCACCTATCGAGCTCGATATTACGGGAATGA
Source organism: Anabrus simplex (assembly GCF_040414725.1). NCBI lineage: Eukaryota > Metazoa > Arthropoda > Insecta > Orthoptera > Tettigoniidae > Anabrus > Anabrus simplex. The sequence goes on along the minus strand of NC_090265.1, from coordinate 860,352,107 downwards.
GGGATGCACCGAAGAAACTCGTCAAGTCACGCAACATGTCGTTTGAAGGGCGACAAAGTAGAAGTCAAAGACTTAAGAACATCTGGAAGCAGCGCAAAGAAAGGGGACTAAGTTTGAGATATAGAAGATCTGGTAGACTTTGTAAATGTGATTCCTAGATGAATGAAATAAATAATAACATGGAAATATGAAGAGATAAATAAAAGGCTATGGCTTTCCGTGGTACATATCTAATACCAAGTAAAATAAGCATCATCAATGGAATGATGGGCAGGCTTAGTTTAATATATCTTTGAGACAATGTTTTTCGCCCAGGAAATAAGCCTCTAACAAAATGAACAAATACACCAAAAATATGACAATAACAGAATAACAGCACATTAAATCCAGCCACAGTTCAGAAATACAGCCACTTAAACCCCCTATAAAGCTTTAACACGACCAGTTCTATGTCACGGTAATGTGACACTGACAATTAAACAATAGGCTGTGGGAAGGATCATGGCATGTAAAATGAGGAAGGTCTATGTGAGACGATGTGCAGGTTATATAAAATGAGGTCACAAAATGTATAAGGAAAGTATGCAGCAGCTAAATATGAAGCCTATCAAGAAATACCAGAACAACTGGAGAAGTGTGTTCGAAAGGAAATCCTCAAATACCGGCCTAGAGCGGTCCGACGGCCAATGAAGAAGTTGGAGAAGAATTCAAGACCGTAACAGGCAACACTGGCTAAGGGGTCCCTTAGGCGGTCTACTTTAGCGCCAACTTTGCCTGCGCAGTTCTAAGACGATAGGTAAGATGAAACACGGAAGAAGACACAGACGTTCCGTTTTACTGTCAGACTTGCGGTAAGTTTTCGCGAGTCGTGCACGGAGCACCATGCTAGAGGAACTTTTAATTTACACAGCAATAGCTTTGAGATCAAAAGCTAAATGGAAGAGAGCTATATTAAAATGGACACAAGCTTGATTATTTAAACAAGATAAACTGTAACACATAAATTTAATGAAATATCTGATTCTTGAAGCATGTGATTGGTACAAAATATGAGGATGGGCAGTGAATAGTACATATTTACACCTTCTTCATATGGTAGCGCACCGTATCAGCCCAGTCTGTGCGAGTAATTATTCCTGAGACCTGCGCTGCAATATACTATATAATGTGCTCAGGAAATAATATCATATCAAGTAGAATTTATTTATAAGTTATTTGTACAAGGAAAGAAGCATCAATTGAAAGTCTCTTTAAAATGTAAAACTACAGTATATACTAGGAGGCCCGCCAGCACCGTACTATCTACTTACAAGTGCCTCGCGTGCGCTATGTCACAACTGATCTTCACAGGGCCACAACTGCGTGCAGGTAGGTGACGTCATAATACGAAAACACAACCGGACGGCCACTCGTTGCAAGTTCCTCAGCGCTACCCGTCTAATGCACCCACCTGCGTTAGTAAGCCTCATTTCCTAACGCGTAGTAGTAGGCTGGTATTTCTTAGGGTACGTTTATGCTGCAGCTTCGCTGCTGGCTCATGGATGCTCGCCCTAGCACTTCGCTGCTGGCTATAGCCTGGCTGCTCGCCATGGAGCTTTTACCCTGCAGCAGCCCCGCGCGCACGCTGCTGGCAGCTCTCAGCTGTAGTCGAAAATTCAAAACAGAGGAACTGATAGTTAAGGCGGTTTGTATTTTGCATAATTTGATTATAAATATAGAGGGTATGAACACTTAGACTACCGAGCTCAATAGCTGCAGTCGCTTAAGTGCGGCCAGTATCCAGTAATCGGGAGATAGTGGGTTCGAGCCCCACTGTCGGTAGCCTTGAAGATGGTTTTTCGTGGTTTCCCATTTTCACACCACGCAAGTGCCGGGGCTGTATCTTAATTAAGGCCACGGCCGCTTCCTTCCAATACCTAGGCCTTTCCTATCCCACCGTCGCCGTAAGCCATATCTGTGTCGGTGCGACGTAAAGCAACAAAAAAAACACCTCTTAGACTACGAAGACGTACTTCCAAGAGCTACCCCGTCGAGGAGACACAACACAGCCCCAGCTGAAGCTTCTGAAGTGCGGAATAAATTCAGAGATTTTTTTAACGAGTGAGTCGCAGTTCTGTTGGCGAGTGTATCTTACAATAATTTGGTGTACTGAATGTGAAATAAAAAGTGTAAAATGCTTCGCCTGGATTTTTCAGTGCATTTCTACTGCGGGAGTTGATTGAAGAATGAAGCTACAGATGCTTCATTTCGTAATTTAATAGTGTACTTTTAAATAATGTAAAATAGGGGGTTATGGAGTATGTCATTTTGACTTTAGTTAGGTCTCCTTAACAAAATGTGTTTACAGTTTGAAAAAATAACTGTCGAACTTTCCACGAAAAACGAGGTACTTCATATAAATCACCTGCTTGTAAAAATAGAAGTCCCTAAAATGGCAAGATTAAAAGAACAAAGTTGATGTAATCGTTCCGCATTATTTTGCCACGTCATTCGATAGTTTGATGATGATGATGATGATGCTTGTTGTTTAAAGTGGGATAACATGTAGGTCGTCGGCCCCTGATGGTACGAGATGAGACGAAATGGATTAAAAGTTATAATTAATCCACTGACTAGGATTAGGAAAATGCTATTTGCTTTACGTCGCACCGACACCGATATGTCTTACGGCGACGATGGGAGAGGAAAGGCCTAGGAATTGGAAGGAAGCGGCCGTGGCCTTATTAAGGTACAGCCCCGGCATTTGCCTTGGTGTGAAAATTGGAAACCACGAAAAACCATCTTCAGGGCTGCCGACAGTGGGGCTCGAGCCCATTATCTCCCGATTACTGGATACTGGCCGCACTTAAGCGACAGCAGCTATCGAACTCGGTAGATTAGAAAAATGATAATAATAAGGAAAATTATTATGAATTTAAAATAAGCAGTGGATCTAATTCGCAATGCACTGATACTGAAGTAAAATAATATATTTTATTCCAATTAAAAATACACAAAGGTAAACACATAGTTTTTTTTTTCTTTTTTTTGCTATTTGTTTTACGTCGCGCCGACACAGATAGGTCTTATGGCGACGATGGGATAGAAGAGGCCTCTGAATAGGAAGGAAGCAGTCGTGGTCTTAATTAAGGTACAACCCCAGCATTTTCCTGGTGTGAAAATGGGAAACCACGGAAAACCATTTTCAGGGCCGCCGACAGTGGGGTTCGAACCCACTGTCTCCAGGATGCAAGCTCACAGCTGCACGCCCCTAATCGCACGGCCAACTCGCCCGGTAGGGTAAAATAGTAGTTAACAATAAACCAATTAAAACACAAATAGTTACTTTACTTTTAAACACGATAAAACAAGCCACTCTCTCTCATAAAACGTAGGAAAAGGTCTACTGGCCGCTCGTCATCTCGTCACTCCTTTTATCTCATATGAAACTCGTGTGATGATCCGCATGCCGCTGGCTCCAAATCGCATTGGATTCGAAGACAGGTTCAGATAGCAAGTGAGCAAGTGATCACTGAACGTGTGTATAGAGTGCGAAGAGAGGAAGGAGTGGGAGAGCGGGTGACCTTGAAAGAACCAATCACAGTCCAAGTTACAGGATTGCCAGCGATGGGCCAGGCTCGAGAATCAAACGTGTTTGAGACCATGGATGTGGCAAGGATAGCAGCCAGCAGCGCAGCTATGAGCCGGGCTCCAGGGTAAATGCACTGATTGAGATTCATTGGTTTGTTTCATCATCGCCTAACATCGAGCAGCGAGGCTGCAGCATAAACGTACCCTTAAGTAGCACTAACATATCGACGTTAGCTGGTGTGTTCAGCAGCGACAAATACACAGACATAATTTATATGAAGAATCTGCCTGCCTTCTTTACTTGTATTTTGACGAAAAAATTTGTAATTATGAGCTAATGAATCGTTCAAGGCGCATAACACATACAAGCAACGTTTTGGTGGAGTGGAATATCTGTAGGCCTACGTGTATAAATCAATTAATTGTTATACTTTATTTTCTGCACCCTTGGCGTATTTACAAATGCACCCTGTTACAGAATTTGTGTAGTAAAAGGACAGGTATTTGTTTCACATCCGAAATACAGCACGTTGTAGCGCTCCTTTGTTATCCAGCAACTAGGCACCCCGTTCCCCACTAGTGCATGCAGTAAATACGGGGCTGGTGGGCCAACTCTGGTACAACGTAAACCTACAGAACAATATAAAACTGTGATGTACGATATTTGTTTACCACTACTTATCTTGTGTCTTCGGTATCAATTTCCGATAACTTTACGCGTACAATAACTGTTCATATAAGTAACTTTTTATTATCCCCTTACTCTACAATTTATTTTTCACAAGCACTGATTAGGACGGTATAGCTGGATGAATTCGATTAAAACCGCTAGAGATATGATTCTCAAGGCAGATATTATGTCCTACAAACGAGGTGCACAATTCTACAAATAAGTTAAAACTGACGCTATGACTGAAGATCCCACAAACGCTCCAACTTGCTATACACGCACAGAAAAGTCAGCCGCCGACATATTTACTTCGTGCTAGTGTTAGCTACTGAATGCATGATTCGAAGCAGTGTATCGATTCATTCAAGTGTTCGGGTGAATCGATTCACAGGAACGGCGAACTCACGGCACACGATTCAGCTTACTCCCAGCGGACAGTGCTGAGTGGCGCACTCACTGGACGTTGACGGGGAGCCGAGCTTCCGCTGCAGCGAGACAGTGAATCATGGCACATCGCAAGAATCGTGAACGAGCGCGGCTCAGTGAGACACATGATACACACGGCTCCTTATCGGCTCACTGGACACGCGGAGAGCCGAGCTTCCGCTGCAGCGAGACATACAGTGAGCAATAGCACACCGAAAGAATCGTGAACGAGCCGGCTCAGTGAGACACAAGATACGCACGCACCTTATCGGCTCACTTCAGCGAGACATACAGTGAGCCATGCTACACTGAAATAATCGTAAGTTATAGTGGACTCTAGAGCTCAGCTCATTTGAAATATAATACCCATTTGCATTCACTGTCCTCTTCTTACAGGGAGGTTTAAATAATAGATGGATTTATTTGCAGTGTTAAAAGGGTAGTCACAACATAATTCTGAAGTAACTAGTAAGTAGGTAGGCTATTAGGTTATACTATTTATTAGTTTAATGAATCTTACAAAGTTGACTTTTGACAATTAAACTCGACTCTAGCCTGCCCTATGACTATGAGTCATGCTCATGACCACTCAAAAGTATCTGTTTTATATTGGGAAGAACGGCTCAGTATTCTCTCAGTTCATATGTCACATCGTTGCACATGACTTCAATCATATGTGGACAGACGCAATAACAGTATGTTGAATCAGAAAACCAGCGGGCTACTGTACATCTCGGGTAGCCTATACAAAATATGACGATTTAAAAAATCCTCAGCTGATAGAAAAATACATATTTTCAAAAATGACTAAGCGAGTTGTCGTGCGGTTAATATCGCGTGGCTACGCGCTTGCAATAGGGGGATGGTGGGTTCAAATCCCACCGTCGGCAGCCGTTAAGATGGTTTTCCGTAGTTTCCCCATTTTCACACCAGGAAATGCTGGGACTGTACCTTAATTCAGGCCATGGCTGCTACGTTCCTAATCCTAACCTTTCCCACTCTGCGTCGCCGGAAACCTTCGATGTACTGTATTAGAATAACTAGCATTTTTTTCTAAGAAAGGAGTTCAGAGTATGAAGACCAGGGGCCTATTCCACGAACGAACTTTGCAACTTTTCACTTTGCACTTTGCACTTTTCAGTTCAGATTTTGTTCCACCATCACTTTTCAGATTTAGCTTGCAAAGTGAAAAGTGGAAAGTGAAAAGTTAGGAATCTTTTCACTTTTCAAGCCTGTTATGTTCCTCCATTGGTATGGAAATGCAAAGTACCAAGAAATGAAGTGAAAAGTTTTCATAAATCTTGCAAAGAGACGATTCCCTTTTCATCTGTTAATTAACAAGTATGTACACTAGTTTCTCGGCGTAGAATTTGGTTTAGTGACATAAACACGTTATGACGAGAGCTTTTGTTAGCATTAAGTGAGGACAGTGATGAAAAATTCAATAAGAGAACGTACAAAGACAGGATTAATTTTCATAACCTCACTTCGGTGGACTTTCGCGAGTGATATCGTATTACCCCAATACAGGCTGAGTATATTCTTGAAATGATCGGTCATGTATTGAAACATGCAACAAAAAGAAGTAAATTCCTTTCCGTAAAAGAACAAATTCGTATATTATGCTTACATTGGTTAGTAAATGGTGCCCAGCTGCACGGAGTAACAGCAATGCATGGGACATCAAAATCAATTATTTGCGGAACTGTTACCAAAGTCGTAGATATTATAGTAAATGTAATATTTCCTAACAGTACGTTGGCCTGATAATCCACATAATATAGCGACGGGATTTCTAATGAAGGGTGAATTTCCTTCTGTGTGTGGATGTGTTGACGGTACTCTCGTTAACATTGATGTTTATTATAATTTGAGAGGTTATTTTTTAAAGCTGCCAAAAAGGATGTCATGTTTCTCCTTGACATCTTCCATCACAGCCAGCTTCTTGTAATAACCTTTCTTTCCCATGATAAAATACTTTAACGGTACCACAATTATACCGTCAAGTTCACCGCGAAAAGTAAAGCATTAAAATCATAGAATACCGTATTAGGCCTATACAGTTTGCTCATGGAATAAACTCGATCGGATCACTCATACGCAAAGACTTTTCACTTTGCGAAAAAATTGAAAAGTACAACCTAGTTCATGGTGGAACAGAAAGACTTTGCACTTTGCAAGAATTGCAAAGTGAAAAGTGCAAAGTTGAAAAGTTGCAAAGTTCGTTCGTGGAACAGGCCCCAGATGGCAGCTGCGAGCACTGAATGCTGTTGCTGCTGTCTTACCAGCACATACTACACAGATGCAGTAGGAGCGGTGACCAATGAGCCGTGAATCGGATCACTGTATCGATTCAGTAACGTGAACGGAATCAAATGAATCGATTCAGTAAAATGAATCGAATGTCCCATCACTACTTCGCGCCAGGCCTAAGACGGTACAGAAAAGAAAATTCTACCATCTACCCTGTCATCTTAATACGTATCACAAAGAGCTGAAGATACACTACTGTTCATTCTCACGAAATCCTCATCCCGCGAAGAAATAGTGGGTGAGACTGGTGAGGTGCAAGGCTTCAAAATATGATCTCTTCGCCATTTATCCCCCTGTGGATGGAGGAGGTAAGATACATCCATGTTATTACTTCCCTCTCATTAGTGGCAACTAAAAGGGAAACCAGGGACTTTCAACTTGGGAGCATGAATTGGCGACGACGGTTATCCAAGCTGAGTATGAAATTCCTTCTACTTACTTGTGACTGCTCTTCACTTTTATCTTGGTCCGGCTCCATGGCTAAATGGTTAGCGTGCTGGCCTTTGGTCACAGGGGTCCCGGGTTCGATTCCCGACAGGCTCGGGAATTTCAACCATCATTGGTTAACTTCCCTGGTACGGGGGCTGGGTGTATGTGTTGTGTTCATCATCATTTCATCCTCATCAGGACGCGCAGGTCGCCTACGGGAGTCAAATCAAAAGACCTGCACCTGGCGAGCCGAACATGTCCTTAGACATGCCCGGCACTAAAAGCCATACGCCATTTCATTACTTTCAGCTTTACTGTCCGAACTCCCTTGGTCAACTCTTATTCTCTTCCAGTCCCGACGGTATTAGCTTTGCAAGGTGCAGGGAGTTCTCACGCCCTGCGTGCACCTTTCCTTTACTTTGCTGATTGACATTGAAGAAACGATTTCATACTATTGATCTACTGACATTTTAACACCTGGGGAATTTTGTGACTAAATGACGTAGTACTTGTAGAATTAAATTTTGCCCTGTCCGTGAGTGTGTCCGTTTCTCGTAACACTAATGTTCAATCTAACAAGCTTTTCACTTCCATGTACCATACCTTTTCTTATTTTATGTAGAAATACTCGCTACGACATATCAAAGAAGAGAATTCCCGAAGCTGATTTTATGAGGAAACCTTCTCCTAAAGAAAATACGACTGTGCTTCTTATAATATACAATAGAATTATTGGAAACATATTTTATACCTACATTCTCAATATCATTTGTGCATGGTACACAATACGAGCTCCACTCATACTCCAGTTTAGTTCGTAGAAATGTATTATGTAGAATGACACGTGCACTCTTAAAATCTCTTGATTTTTTTAAAAGAGCGTTTGGATCTGTTCCCTTTGATCTTTTCTTTGTACATTCTAAAAGACAACCTGTTATGAGTTAACGAACTAAGTAATGAATTTGTCTATTTTAGAACAATAGATGTGTTGTAATAAATTGAAGTTAAAGTTTTATTCTTTGAAAATGTAATACTGAAACAAGTATCAGTATTAAACTGCATTTCATTGTTCATGCTCAATACATGAATATTATCAGTGTATCTTTGTAGTAAACATCGTCAATAGGTAATAATGAAAATGAAAACTTACAACCTGTTTTCCAGGCCTCGGCAGCCGGCACAATTCCTACCTCGCCGCAAGATGGGGGCTTCATTCATTCCATTACTATAGATAACAACAAATGAGAATTAAAGGGTACTTGCTGTACTTACTGTAACATACTCTGCCGACCTGAGTGCCATTTATGATCTTCCATAATTAACTTTGTAACGTACCTCATTTTATCGAATTTAAACAGAATTACATATTATGTTTAGTAAGTTTTAAGAGTGTTTGAGTAACCTCCACCTTTAAAAAAAACTTTAAAAATTCTTTACCCCATTTCTTAGAAAAGGGGCATATCATTTCATCTCTATTTGAGAGACATCCTCAGCCTAATGATAAAAATATGATAAAATTCATGGCGTTCCTAACGAACTGCTACAACAAATAACATCCAAAATTTCTAGTTACTGTATACATACCAGTCTTAAATTTATGGTGGTAGCGAGAATAAAATCAAGACACCCGAGGACGGCAGCTAATAGCGCCATCCATTACATTATGTATTTGGACAAATTCACATCCTCCACCCGAGGTGGTTGAGCTCTTTTCTGGAACATATCTAATGGATATGACCTGCATGTACCATTTTGACCATATAGGGTATATCAGAATTATACCGAAAAAATCAGGGATGCTCTTCGTGTTATGTTAAGAACGATGGTGCAATCGGATTGGTGGACAGAATGTTTCTTTTCCTGATAATGAGGGTAATTTGTAACTTCTGTGCGCCCGATTCAAATTTATGAACTCGCCTGCTGCGCGTCACAGGAGGAAGGGAAGGGAGGGAAAGGGGAAGTGGGAGACAGAGGTAATGCTCGGAGTGAACGCACACGTTTCTCGTTCGTTTCGCATAGTCGCTTCCTAGCCCCACAAATTGACTAGCATGCGAACCTCGTAGAAAGAGATTATGAACTTGTACCAAGAATACAGGCAGCTTTCCACGTCGTTCGCGACACGCCATGCATTCTGAACACAGTGCGAAGGTCACTACTACACCGTTGTGAACTGGGCACCGAAGTAGGAAGGAGGACATATTGAACATCCACTGTAATCAAACTATTGCACTTATTGTTTCCTTCGTTCAGTATTTCATTCCATTTACAATGTTGTAATAATCTCCTGTGGCTATTTCTAGCACGGTGCAGCCCTTATAAGGCAGACCCTCCGATGTTATTGTGGTGGAGTGTAGTGTTATGTGTGATGTGTGAGTTGCAGGAATGTTGAGGACAGCACAAATACCCAGCCACCGCGTCACTGGAATTAACCAATGCAGCTTAAATATCCCGACCCGGATGGGAATCGAACCCGGGACCCTCTAAAGCGAAGGCCAGTACGCTGAGCATTCAGTCAACGAGTCGGACTACAGTGTTGTGAGTGAACGACTACACAATCGTGGGGCGGCAGTGTTGCATCCTTGAGCATTTTAAATAATAAGGAACGTTACTGCGACCAACAGAGGAGAGGAGAATCTGGTGCATTCCTTGACTGACAAGTGTGTCTTAGTTACAGTGTGTTCTTGTACTGTGGGTGAAGTTACGGCTGTTTAATAAACGAACTGTGGATATTGCCTGTAAGAAAAAAGGTCAATCCTATGCCAGTCGAACGAGGAAACTTGTGCATACTCACGAAGCATTTTCTCTGTCTCTATAATACACAACACTTCCCCTCCCTCCCCTTCTCTTCCCTGATGCATGGTAGCGGCTTGTGCTCTGGCATAGCAAATACGGCAAATACGTCGATCTGAATCGCGGACCTGAAAATAATAGTTTTAACTCAATTTCTCAAAAATAAAAATCTCCGTCAATCTGATTCCATTATCGTTCTTAATATAACACGAAGAGCATCCCTGACTTTTGTCAGTATAGTTCTTATACGCCCTATATAACGGCTCTTCTTCCAGTCTTAAATTTATGGTAGTACCGAAAACAGAACCCAGGCCTTGTAAGATGGCAGGTAATAACGCTAACCATTACACTACAGTGGTGGACAATGTTTGCCTTTGTAATTTGGAACACGCCTCTGTGGAAATTAATGTTCAAATTAAATTTATTTATATGCGAGTCCTCCTCACAAAATTGCCTTTAACATTCGTCCAGTGAACGGGACATTCAGATTCGAATCTGGAAGACGGCCTTTTTTATAGTTCTTCTGCATTAGTTGTGTACATTTTTGAAAAGATATATCCGTTAAAGGATAATGTAACCTAATAATTTAACTTACTAAATAGAGATCCTCCTTGATTTGGGAATTTATTGCTCATTAACTTCGTCGTGTTTATAGTTTGAGTAAATGATGTCCTTATGATGTATGTACCAATTCTTATGCAAGTAATTATTTACACCTGGAATGGAAGTGATTGACAGATCGTTTTGATGCAATGAGTGTGATAAAGAAAACGATAGTCATCTTACAACACCCGAACACTTTTCCTGGAACACCACTTTTGATACAGCCTCTTGACAGTCTTCGTCACCTGGAATAGACCTATAGAATTCTTGACGCCCATGTTCTTTTCTTTCCCTAGAGAAATCGTTTTCCAGATGCAAGATAATTATTATTACACATCGCTCAAACTAGTATCATCCATCGTAATGAAACTGCATTTCTAATGATTCAACACACAAAATAGCTAAGTTAATCATCGTATCTGAATACGTGAACGAAATACCTCTTGAAAATTTCATTAAAAGTAGCCTACTCATTAGGTATATTACCATATCCGGTGTCGATTATATCAACTTTGATCTCAGGTAACTGGTTATTTTAGCATATTCAATCGAGGAAGGAATGTCACCACTTTATTAATGCCAACACCGGAATCGTCATCAGGTTTTGATAAACACAGGCAGATTTTGGCCACTCTCAACAGAATAAGAACTAATTGTGGAAGATGCGCTGATTACCTACATAAATGGGGAATGACATTCTCTCCGCGCTGTGAATGTCGTGCTGAACAGCAAACGGATCAGCACATTGTCCAAGTGTGCCCATTACGAGCATTCCAAGGCGACGCGCAGGAGTACCTCTGCGCAATTGATAAGACTGTTGAATACATCACAAATCTAGATGAGGTATGTGACTGTGACTCAGTTTATAGATTGATATGTAAATATGTATATAGACCATAAAATATTGTGCAATGTGTTTCCAAAAGCTAAATAAATAAATAAATAAATAAATAAATAAATAAATAAATAAATAACAACCAGAATAACCAATTATTCCAGAGCTGTTTGGTGTAATACGATTACTGTAATACAGTGTAGTTATTTTCAGGCTCCTTGGTTGTATGGTCAGCGTACTGGTCTTCGGTTCAGAGGGCCCCAGTTTCAAATCCAGCCGAGTGGGGAATTTGTTGTTAATTCCCCTTGCTCGGGGACTGAAGTTTGCGTCCGCTCTAATGCACTTCTCTATAATCACATATGACAGAACACAACCAACCACCACAGATACACGAAATAGGAATGCAGAGTAGTCGGAAACAACCGAGTACATGAACGTTATAGCATTGATCATATTGATCAGTAATTTTTTAAAAAATACGTCGATATCCAGCGCCGTTTTCATTTTATCAGCCGCTGATGTTAGCCAATCAGATCGCTTCGGGGGCGAATTCAAATGGGCTTTGCGTGGCGGTGCTGCTAAATCTGCACGTGGCTTGGTCGGGCTTGAGAGCCATGCAGAGAAATGAGCATCAAATACTAACACACAGTGGGTTTCAGCCAATGCCACTGTGGTGTTCTTGATATGGGGCAAGCCTATCAGCAGGGAGGTCCTTGTTCAAGTCCCGTCCCTGGAGAAGTTTGAATCTTCTATTGCCACTCTCAAGCCGGTCATAAGCCACGTGTAGATTTAGCAAAACTGCCTCGCAAAGCCCGACAGCAGTCAGTCGCAATGCGACCTGATTGGCTAACTTCAACTGCTGAAAAATGACAACAGCGCGAAATATCTGATTATTTTTTCCAGTTGTTTATCAGTATAGCCAACCCTCCAACGCTTGCATGGACGGTTCACATTGTTTCCGACCACCCTCTATACATCCTTCCACATAGGATTGACGCCGGGAAGGGCATCTGATCTTAGAGCTGAGCCAACTGCCGACCCCAATAAATTGCGATACAGACCAGCTCCCAGACGAAACTATCTTTACATCGGTCTGTTTTCAGACCAACTTTGCTTTACGGGAGCGAAAGCTGGGTGGACTCAGGATATCTTATTCATAAGTTAGAAGTAACAGGCATGAAAGTAGCAAGAATGATTTCTGGTAAAAACAGGTCGGAACAATGGCAGGAGGGTACTCGGAATGAGGAGATAAAGGCTAGTTTAGGAATGAACTCGATGGATGAAGCTGCACGCATAAACCGGCTTCGGTGGTGGGGTCATGTGAGGCGAATGGAGGAGGATAGATTACCTAGGAAAATAATGGATTGTGCTATGGAGGGTAAGAGAAGTAGAGGTAGACCAAGGCGACGATGGTTAGACTCAGTTTCTAACGATTTAAAGATAAGAGGTATAGAACTAAATGAGGCCACAACACTAGTTGCAAATCGAGGATTGTGGCGACGTTTAATCAATTCACAGAGGCTTGCAGACTGAACGCTGAAAGGCATAACAGTCTATAATGATAATGTATGTATGTAATGTATGTAGACCAGTGTTGCCAACTCAGCGGATTTCCCGCTAAATTGGACGGAATTTTAAATGGAACGGCGGAAACATTTTCCACTTAGCGAACAGCGGATTTCATGACGAATTTTCAAACTTCTATTAACGGATTTCAGCGGATTGGTTCTGTAACAAAATCACCTTCGTTCATAAGGAGAAAATTACTAACCCGTTAGTTAAATGAACTTATGCTGCATATATGCCCTTAATAAAAATATGACCGATCAGTCTTCTTTGCTCATCACTATCAACGACTGGCGGAAGACCTTTGAAGAAAGTTGAAAGTTGTTCCGCCATGTTCTCTGGTGGCAGAAAGGAATAAATACTCACTTATAACAGCTAAAGAGTGTCCTCCAGAAAACATGGCGGACGTGCTGTAACTTTCCTCAGCTAGGAGCGCTGTATGAGCTCTTCCAGTCAGTCTATATAGTATAATATAGGTCGTTGGTCATTATTCATCACCAAAAGTCAGTGATGGTCCTCAGCAGTTCTGCAACCACAGGATCTCAACCCCAAATATCCGCTTGAGAGGATATACCACTGAAAGGAGAAGATGGTGTTGAATTAATTTTCCATATAAAAATATGCTATTTTGTTTCAATTCGGAATTCGGCGAAATTTAGCGGGTTTTCAACTACAATTTAGTGGAGAAAAGATTTCTGGGTTGGCAACACTGATACAGACCAAGAAGAAGAGGTGAAGTTCTAGTTGCCATAATCCCTACACTAACGTGATTTAAGCTTTGACATGAATGTGCATGCTCTGTTTGTTGTTGCATCTTATCTTATAAGTGGCTTCCCACCAAGTAGCCTTTGTCTGAATCCCAGCCAATATTTGTGGGATTTCAAAAATTCATTACCTCTCGTCTGGATTATGTAAGGCTATGATCGTGATATCAATAGTCACTTTAAAATGCGAACTTATGTGTTTTTCTCAATTTCGAATTCAGAAATCTGAACTCTTCTATTCGCAGCTGGCTCTAACCTGTATATTTGACTGCCAGTATTCAAAATTCGTCCGTTAAAACCAGAGTGTCTAACACTGTAATTTATATTCTTTATCCCTGTAGTTTGTACTGTTCCATCTCTCAGTATCAGAGGTACCTCTCTGACATCTCCTTCAACCTCCTCACCACTGAAAGCCATCCAGGAAACTTAAAAAACACATAACTCCAACCTGCTATGCAAGGCAATACGATGACGTATTTCTAACTTGTCCTTATAACTAAAATTACTTAGATGAATTATTTTTAATTTGATTACCTGGGCTATAATCTTGATGAAATTTTATCCTTTTCTTCTGATAACACAGAAGTATAGCTGTTTTAGTATTTATGTGTTCTATGATACATGGAGTATTTTACAGTCCAATTACCTCTTCAACATTCGCAATGATGTGCTCCATATCCAACATTGTGTCTGTAGAACAATTCTCACTAAAGGCAGGCGATCACAGTGATTTATTGACCAATGATATCGTATATTTTAAGTATGCCCCTGTTGTTTTACTTGAGGTGAAAAGGATGCATTATATGACAGACTTTGTTAGCCAACAGTCGCCAAGAGTTTCAGTTTTGAAAGCTTACATAAAGAGTTAATTGTTTCTGTAAGTCAAAACGAAAAGTAACAACTAACTAGGACTAATTGCTGTAAACTAAATCACTTAATTTCTGTGCAATTGTTTTGATAAAACTGATATTTGATTAAATGAATAATATAGTATAAAATTCTCTGTATCCATAATTCAATTATCAAGTGTGAAAAATATTAACTAATTGTCTAATTAATAGGACATAAATGCATTTTTACTGGGAATATTTTGACAATTTATAGGTCATCAAAATTGTAGCCCTATTTTTACACATAGATTTGCGAATTAATTGGTTTTTAAAGCATCAAGTAAAGTCCTGCATCATGCATGAAGTTGATTATTCACCTTGTCTATATTATGGGGGTAAAATGTTGTGTACTTGGGGACAAAACATGATAGCCTCGCCTCACACTACTCCTCTCCAGCGGCAGTCCGGTGTCTATTAGCGGCCTATAGGATTTACTACGTCTACTGTAGCCGGAGTTGCCAAATCGTTTACTGCACTCGACACGACGAAAAGTTAAAGACTGAAGAGAGTGTGTAAGAAAGTGGCTTGGCAACCTATCCATACCAAACAAGGATCACTTAGAACTCGTTAACTCATCAGGGTGCAGTGCGTGATTGACTACTTCCTTCCAGGTCGCTTTCAGGAACTAAGGATATCATGATTTATCCTTAAATACAAGGTATCCATGAAAGAACTCCGGCGTTTTGAACTTAAATATTTTAATGAAATAAAAAATGCGATGCAGGTAGACGTTATACGCGATAGTTACGTTCCGCGGATACCGAATTCGCGTAAATATAGAGTCATTTCATAGGTAAAATATAGGGTTAGGATTCCGTTTACTCACATATTAAGTTTAAAATAGCAGAGACTCTTAGTACTTTTACAAAAAAAAACAGTATGGCGTTTCTGAAACGCATTTTAATGCAAACTTTATACAATTAAAAATTTAACACTGAAACACACACAATAAACTACGCATACAAGCTCTTGACTTTAGCTTGAATAGTAGCTCCAGAGAGAGGCATGTGCGTTGGTTGTGGTGCTCAATCCAATCCATTCTTTCCATTGCTTCCGAGCGAGATTTTGTCACACTTAAGTTAGTAGGAGATTGAGCATTTTTTCGAATTGATTCCGCATTGTCACTAATAATTCTCACATTGGATTCATTAAGTCCCAAAGCACGCTGAAAGTCAACAAAGCGATCACCTTTCTCATAGCGATCCAAAATTTCTAACTTCGTTTCTAAAGAATACGACATTGTTACTCGCTTCTTTCCTTCGACAGGAACACGCTCTTTCCTTTTACCCGGCGTTTTAAATAAGAAACCTGTCAAGTGCAACTTCACAGCTCTACTGACCGGAACTGACAATTCACGTCTCGACAAACACGACAGATGATGCGCGTAGATATGCGCTTGCCGCGTTTAACCTTGGCACGCGACGTAGTGTACGTTACAGAGTTCGGCACGTATGTGTGTATCCGCCTTGAGGCATTACAGCTGCCAAGTGCTGTTAACAGATGGCAACAATAGACTTAAAACCAATATCGCATATATGCAAAATCGCTAATAACTAATCCGCGAATAACGGGGTTTACTTGTAGTTTGGAAGGTAATATACTACTATCAAGTTTTTTTTGCGGTTCATTGGCCTAAACCCAAACGGTAATCGACCTAAACCGCAATGACAGGGACAAGCCGCTGCTCAGTCAAGGCTCGCAGTGCTCACGGCATAAAACTTTTTGAGATACGGAGTTAATTGTTACTGTTATGATCTGATCGGAGGTAACTAATGCCGCTTGCTGGCTATGATCATCCCTTCTGTCGCAAACATCAGTCCATACATGTTGCCCAGGACGTGGCAAGAGGTCGATTACCATTTGTATGTATGAAGCACATATTGGACTGCACTCAATATAATTATTTTAAAATTGTATAACACATTATCCTTAATTTTCGATTTCATTAAAATATTTAACTTCAGTACCCAAGTGCACTCGCTCCACTCGTGTTCTTGCATTGTGTTTTGTACTTATGTTGTAAAATGGGAGAAGAGACTGACAATGATATTTTGATTTCTTTAGTCATGGCGAGACGTGTATCTATATACAACTAAATAATGTTGTAAGGGGTCCGCTGTCTGTAATTTCGTTTATTTTGTCAATTTTTCAGATATTTATCCGATTTAGGTCAACTCAAGACCGTATCAGTGTTTTTTAGCTTACGTGTCTGTTTGTCCGTTCGGCTGTTCCACCATGACAAGGAAACGGCTGTATAGATTTCGACCATACTTCATAATTATGTATAGTATACTCAACCAGGAGCAGGTTTATATATTGAACCCTTCGGTTCATGGTCAAGTAATATGGATTTTAGCCTAATGTATTGTAATTTTATGAGATCACCATGCAAGCCCTTTGTATTGCATTTTATTTTGTGAGAGGATAAGAGATTGAGTGTTTCTCGTGGGAACATAGCATCAGAAGCGTGAAGAAAATTCCAGAGACTCATAAAGGGAATTTATTACCCAAGCGAAGCTTCGTCATAAGTGGCGTTGGACGCTAAACACTGCATGAATCTCGTGGGTTGATTGTAGCTTGGAGGGAAGAGGAATTTAATTTAATATCTCCAGCTACATACGAGATACACTGGATCTGATAGGAGAATTGCAACCTGCATAATTTCCCGTAAATTTTGATATGCGACACGGCTATAATTGCTATAAATGCATACGTTAAGTGAGCTACTTGTCACTCTTTGTGCGGTAGAAATTTCCATTCGCGGGCGCGCGTATAATAGAGACCTCCCACAGTGAAGCCTGATGACGCGCACGCGAACATGATTATATATACACGGGCGCCAAGTGCGTCAAGCTCATTCATCGACTGTTCTGCTGCCAGAACGAGGTCATCACGCTACAAGTCGGCATACAGAAGAGCGTCTTTATCTTCGAGCTGCGTACGCCAAGTTCACACAAGCCTTGGGAAAGTAAGTAAATGACATGGATAATTAAGCTGTAAAATTGAAATTACAAGCGCTGATCTGTTGCCTTGAGAAAATATATGCTGCTTATTATAATGCTGTCTGGCTAGTAGCTTCACATTACTTGAGGTTCAAATTGTACCAAACGAATGATACATGTTAGTGTAGGCTCAGGTTATTGATTGGGTTAGAAAGTTCAGTCAGTGTGAAAAGTATCAAATGAAACTGCTATTGTGTCTCGAGAGTTGAACAATTTGAGGAGCAGGTCTACACTCTGAAAGTGACTTGATTAACCGCCCACAGTAGATACGTTGGTAGAGGAAACGGGCATCAAACTACGGACAGTGTGTAGTGGACATTTCTTTACAGTTTTCCTTACATCATCCCGGAACGAGATACTGCTCATTTGTGTTGGGGGAGAAGCAACTGGAGCTGAAGCAGATAAGGCGTCGTCACGGCATCAGAGGTCGACCCAGTACCATCCAGCACGTCTACTCAACACGACACCGAAGTGGCGACCATTCAACCACCAGAGAAGCTGCAGAAAATGCAACCGCCAGCCAGGATGTCTCGCGCTACCCACTTGTGTATGCTGTCACCATCTAAGCACGTCATGATGCAGTAAATCAGGCTGTCCACAGAAGAGCCGTTCCGTAATGATCATAATCACAGGTCAGAGCTTTCCAATTGAAATAAGCATGCTGTCATAAATGCCACTTGACGGGAGAAAGGTTGGCCGTAAGCCAACATGTAATTATTCTGGGAAATTGGCGTATATTTAGTGTCTATGCCCAGGACTCGAACTCAGTTAGGTTGATAATAGGTTGCATGTTGTGTGTTCTTTATTCAGTGTGAGAACCATGGCACTCGATATTATTATGATTGTGTATTTGTTGTATGTATTTTCATGTCGGTCCGTCACGGTTACAACAGTTAGGTCGAAGGTTATTGGTGTTAGGGATGTGTTAGGTCTGACTCTTTATGGTTAAATGTAGTTCATGTGAGTACATTATGCATCCATTAACTTACTCGGGTTGACGTGTCAAGAGGCGCGGGTCATAACATTTGAGATATCTGAATATTGTGTAAACAGCTGACTGTGCGCATCGATGTAAAGGAGAGCCTAATCACCTATTCATAATGTGTCATATGAGATGTAAATGCCCTATGTTGGCCAAGGATTAATTGCGCTGGAGATTGCGCCAGAGAATAGTAATTGACAAGCCCGTTGTAGGCCGTAGCGATGTTTTGTTTAATTGGTAATGATATAAATACGTTGGCAAGTAGCCCATGTATAGAAATGAGAAGATGAAGCAGGCCGGATTCCTGGAGCTGCAGTGAAAACGAAAGACTTCTGCAGTTTGTTTTTTGTTCACCAGCTGGAAGCTATTTTTAGCGACAGAAGAATGGCCGACTCTTGTCACGGGCCTGTAGTAATGGTAGAAGGGAGTAGTATGACGTCACAACACAGGCTCACAGAAGAGAAGTGCTTGTGAACGTCTGTTAAATGTGTAGAGAGACCAGCGACCTTCTGTCACGGTACATGTGGCGATCATATTCCCATTTGTAAATATTATCTCTATGCGACTAGCCCCAAATTATATGATTATTGGACGATATATTAGAATTTCGTATATATTCTCTCCTATGTTTGTGTCTTGCTCTTAGTAGGCCTTGTGTTCGATGCCTCATCGGAGCAATGTAATTTCGTATGTTATGTTTTATCAGTTAGGAGGTTCTGAGTTCTGTGGCATAGAGCTGTTTAGAGAGGAACAGGAGGAAACGACTAGACTTGTATTTTGTGCTGATGCACTTTATATATTCCGTTACTTATACTATTGTTGATGCTTGTTACAGCACGGAAGTCATGTGAAGGTGTCTTCGAGACCCAATGTAGGATGGTTATCAACGGCTCCATGTAAAAGTCCCATGTATTATACTTCAGATTTTACTTATATAGACTTGTAAATCTTCATTATCGACCTGATTGTAATAAATATTATTGTAAAAATATGAATGCAGCTAAAGTTTTTGTTATTTTGTTAGGATTTGCTCTTACCTTGCATTTTTGGTATCCTCTTTATTTAATTATATTTATGCCCTGTTCTTTACCCACTACCCCTGATCCATGTTCCCCAGAGCTGCTGAGAGTGGATACGCATCGCAAGGTAAGCTATGTGCCACGAACATTCACTTGGGTGGATGTATTGGTCACTATGATGCACTTGGTTCGATCTCGGTGCTTGCCTGATAGGAACCAAGTCATTATAGGGCAAAATATGCATATACATAATTTAAAAATCACTGAATAGACTGGGGTTTTATACGAAAACCAGAACAGGTCTTTCAATTTTCTCTCATACTACTGATTTTCTGTACAATCCGAAGACACAACAAATTTTGTTATGTACATTATGTACATAATTTCGCTTACATTTCAAATGACGGGGAAAATTACAGTTTTCTGCAGGTCTCATGCTCTTCATTGATTGACTGACATGGTAACATCCCTGCCTGCTTGCAGTAAGGTAATGCCATTTTCGTTATTATTCCAGTAAACTCGTGGTTGTCCGTTTGGTAGAAGGCAAGATAGACGTCAAGCTGCCATTCTGTGGGATATTTGTGGAATACCGTTGGAGGTTACAATCGTCTTCGAATAGCTCTAAGGGTAGTTGTTAATATTCCAACATTACGCGGAGTGTAGCCCATTATTTCACACCGTAAGGTGTTTCCTGGGATTTGTTATAATTTGTATTGTATTTCTTTCCTACTTCCGTTTTCTGCTTTAATTTCTTGCCTCCTTAGGCTTAAGTAATAATATCGCTCGCCATCTTCTTATCTAAGAATCCCTGCGCCTAAATACGTCCTCTGTTACCGCTTTCTTAAATCCGTAACTCATTCACAATTTATTGAGGGACATTTCATTTTTTCAATACACCCACTTCGTTCTTAACTTTAGATGGAGCTGCATTTCTCGATTATAATCAAAAAACCCAACTCGTTTCTGACTGGCATTAGGAAAAGGGACCTGTCTTTATAATGAAAATTACACATCTCCATTGTGAATGGCAGTAGGTAAGTGAGCCTGCCGTTATAGTGGAAACTCCCAAACTCGATTGTGAATTGCGGTAGGAATCGTGGCCTGCCATTTGCATCAAAACATCCCAACGCGCAACTTACATCGCCAACAACGTATGGGATCTTCCCAGTGGTGTTTCTCCGATAACGCTAAGAGACGTGTGATTTAATATAATCTTACTCACTGCATGTACAGCAATTTACGTAGAAATCTGCATACAATGTGGAATACCGTAGCAAAGCACGGGCAAATTTACTAGTATATATACATATAGTTGTAGGGGGTCCACTGTCTGTAATTTCGTTTGTTTTGCTAATATTTCAGATATTTATCCGATTTAGGTAAACTCAAGACCGGATCAATGGTTTATATGTTTCTTGCCTGTTTGTCCGTCTGTTCCGCCATCACGGAGAAACGGCTGGATAGATCTCGACCAAATTTCATATAGGCCTATAGAATATATCATATGATTTAAAAATCACTCAATAGAATGGGGAGTTATGGGGAAACCACAACATGCCTCTTCCGTTTCCTCTTATACTATTGATTTTCTGTAAAATCCGTGCACTGTATGTGAAACGTCGCTTCATATTAAACAACTTTCCTTATGTAAATATTTTCGCTCGGTTACTGGACACTCTTTCATTTGAGGTAATGTTCCAGGCTCTTCAAAATGTATTACTTTTAGACTCCGGAAAATGTCGATATGTGGAGGCAATTTCAATGATTTGCCGTCCTTCGTTTCGTGTTAACTACTTTCTAAACGGTAAGTCATTTCACAAAGCCGATTACACTATAGCTGCTCAATTAAGAAGTGTAAAATTCAATATATGTTGCGAAGTGCCAAGTAAAAGTAAGGAAAGTGATGGACATACAATTGCATCACAGAAGAAAATATTTTGTTTCTATTGTAATAAAAATATATTAGTAAGTTGTAAAATACAAGTGTGAATTATTAATGTAATATAAAGTGAGAGGAGAATTAGTGAAGTGACGGGGTAAGCGTCATGAACACTGGCAAACTGTCTCGCCTGATGGTGTCCACCCTTCAACAAACAAGGTTAGTGACATGAATTGTGTTATTTAAGTGTATTCTGCGTCGTTGTTTCATTAAAAAATGGTCGAAGTTTTTGTTTGTTGTGTAAATAATTGAGCACTTTGTGAGGCAAGAAGGTGTTCGTGGGTTTGTTGGCAGAAATATTGTGTGCGAGGTCCGATGTACCAAATCCCAGATTTTCAATTAAGGTTTGTAAAATTTATTGGTGAAGGTATCGGGTAAAGATCGAGCATAGTCCGTGGCTTTGTAAGAGAATTTATATGTTGAGATTTTGTGGGTTAAATAATATAAAAGTATTTCAAGTGTTGGCACTTAGTTTTTATCAATATCAGCTAAACATTTTATCACGTAATAATTTTCGTAGGGATTAGCGTTATCCCGTATTTTCTATGGGACAGTGAGAAGTTCGAGGAACTTGAAATAAGTCATGATGTTAAATGTAATATTATGTGAAGTTAACACAGGTCATTTAAGGCCTTTCCAGAAACTGTCTGAGGTCGATTAGTTATGTTGAAGCCAAAGGAGTCGAATGTGAAAGAAAGCGAATCGCTGGAATATATATAAGAAAATAGGTAGAGGGGAATTTATGTGTTAATTATTCAGGCAGCATGGATAAGAATTCCTCCTGATATGATTTTGAAGTCCGGAAAGTAATGCCCCGTGGAAATATGTAGTGGAATGCCAGAGGCAGTATTTATGATACCTGTCGTTCGGATTCCGAGCGAAAATGCTTTGTGGCTCGAGGTAGTATTGTAACTAACACTAGGCGACCTCAGATTTTTAGATGTCACGAAATTTGTTGGGAGAATGGTTCCATCATCAGGTGGACGAGATAAATATGGCTTGTTTCAAGGGGATTCTTATTGTATTAATGTCACTGCAGACAGGCCAGCAAGAACAGGTGTTCAGGTCAATGTTTCACTTAGCAAGGGAAGCCAGAAGCCAACAGTCTGCGATTCTGAAATAAATTGTTAGTCCATAAGCTTGTTGGAAATAGACACAAAAGTTTAATAATACATTTTAGCATTCTGCAAATGTGTCAAAGTCATTTTGGGATTTAAATAAGATTAAAGGACGTTCGAGCTGCGACATTTATTGAGGACAACAGCTTAAACTGGAAAGAAGAAATAATGTTGATATTGCTATTTGGATTTAGTTATTTATCGAATCGCTCCGATTCTTATTTGCTTTCGTGGATTCGTTATATTCGTTGCGAGATTTAATTTTGTATAATTTTTTTAGTGTTCGTGTCATTACGTGTGACAGTGAGTGTGACTTTGTCTCACAACTGTTATTGAAAAATGTTACGTGGCAGCCGACTACTCGGGCTAATTTGTTGTAAATAATAATTAGAATAATGTAGGATTAAGAAACATAACGACACAATAATGATTTATCATGTCGTTATTCCATGTTTTACGAATAGAAATGAATTACCATCCAGCACTGGAGAGGTCACTAGTTTAATAGTTTACTTCTGATTATAGTAGTTACCAACATAAGACAATCAGTTTAGTCTATAATGATCAGTATTCAATTTATTATCCAAGTCACATATCCAACTCAGTCTACAATGATCAGTGTTCAGTTTATTTTCAATGTTAATCATTATCCAACTCAGTCTGAAATGATCAGTGCTTAGTAGTTTTAGCGGCATTCATGAGTTCGATTAGATGGTTAGCTCGGTCTGCAAGGACCAGTGGTTAGTTCATTCCGCTGAGAGTTAAAATTTTGTGGCTAATCATTACACAATCAGTTTAGTCAGTGAGTTAGCTGAATTTTTATTGGTGTTGGTTACTGAAGTTAAATGTTTAAGATGAAATCTGTTTATGATAGCACTGATCATAGTTTATGAGTAGCACATTTCTGCAATGGTCATGATGATGGTTGTGATTTGTGAACTGAACAAAATTCTTTCTTTTATATGAGTGAGATTTTCACCTTGTTTTTTACCACAGTAATGGCCATGACTATTGTAATGAATTACGTTTTCAGCATTTTAATGAAGACCATTTGTTTAATATAAGTTCGCATAATCTGGTGATGTTTATTATGATACCGTCCATTAACGTTACTCTTTTCAGTTTTTTTGTTGGTACCGTTCATAAACGGTCGGATTAAATTATTATTCAGTGAAGCGATAAGATTAATTTTCGGATATCCGTGCTTGTTGGTTTATTCATTTTAAATTAGTCTATTATAAAATAATATAACCTGAAATTTATTTGTGTATTTAAATGTAAACTCATGTTTTATTTTATTTTTATAATATTGCAGTTCAGAGGAACATTATCCTATAAAAACAATTTATTATTAAAGTAACTTTATTTCTGGGTGTCTGGTTGTGACACTACATGGCGCGATCTTGTATTTTTACAGAGAGATCAGGGACCATGCCTTGCCAATGAGCAAGTTAACATGTGAATGAAACTCCTTCTTGTGTATACCTAATCGGTTCAAATATAATCGAAGGTTGTTTCTGTTCGATTAAGGGTCCATTCGGAGGCTGATGATATCCTACGTGGTATTTTATACTCGGTGGATAACCATAGTTAAAGAAAAATTTGCAGTCCGGTTGCGGAAACTGAATCATCACGGACCAAGTGAATCGACCAACGGCGTTACTTATAATACGATAGTAATTTTCAGGTTTTTATCTTTTCATATTTTTTGATATCGAATTCTATTATGGTAATGGCAATTTACGTTAAGATATCTCTTCTTCTTCTTTATCTGCTTACCATCCAGGGCCGGTTTTTCCCTCGGACTCAGCGAGGGTTACCACCTCTACCGCCTCAAGGGCAGTGTCCTGGAGCTTCAGACTCTGGGTCGGGGATACAACTGGAAAGGATGACCAGTACCTCGCCAAGGCGGCCTCACCTGCTATGCTGAAGAAGGGCCTTGCGGGGGGGATGGGAAGATTGGAAGGGGTAGACAAGGAAGAGGGTAGGAAGCAGCCGTGGCCTTAAGTTAGGTACCATCCCGGCATTTGCCTGGAGGAGAATTGGGAAACCACGGAAAACCACTTCCAGGATGGCTGATGTGGAACTCGAACCCACCTCTACTCAGTTGACCTCCCGAAGCTGAGTGGACCCCGTTCCAGCCCTCGTACCACTTTTCAAATTTCGTAGCAGAGCCGAGAATCGAACCCAGGCAGCTAATCACACTAACAACTACACCACAGAGGCGGACGTTAACTCAATAACAGAAAAACTAATTTTTCTGAGGTTTTCAGTATATCCACATTTTTTATTTCAAGTAATAATTACAATTCCTTATGCCACCCGCCGATTCATATCAACAAGTGACTGAAGAACCCGGAACCCCTGAGAACAGAAGAATCTATTTTTACTAGAGCGAGAAGCAGATGTTGACAATCGATAAGCAAGGGCGCAATACACACAGACAAGCAATTCCTGATATCTCGGAATGAACGAAAATTGCTTCCTATGCCACTAACTTAAGATGTCACTAGGACTAATATATGTGACTTTTTGTTTCTTATTCTCCATTTTATGTACTGTAGGTTTCTTCTAAATAAAATAATAAAATATGATTGAGACTAGCGAAATCCTAGTTCCTAATAATTTAAGTGAATGAAATGAAGATCGGATAAATAATAAATAAATCGATTAAAAGTAAGGTAAATATGTAAATAAAGAAATAAAACTATTTAAAATTATATAAATGGTTAATGAAAGCAATACAATAAGCCAATGTTAAAAATTTCAGATCTCTGTGTGTAGTAGATTTAGCTGGGCGCGCACACAAACAAACACTTCCTTTTGTAATTACAGATTGTAATATGATCTTTCTTCTCCTTGCTTTCCTACTGCTTTTCCCACACCTGTGGGGTCGCGGGTGCGAACTGCGTCGCACATTTAGATTTGGCCCTGTTTTATGGCCGAATGCCCTTCCTGACGCCAACCCTATATGAAGGGATGTGACCACTATTGCGTGTTTCAGTGGTGGTTGGTAGTGTAGTGAGAACATGGAAAGGAGAGTGTTGGGACGGACACAAATACTCAGTCCCCGAGCCAGAAGAGGTAATCAGAAGCTATTAAAATCCCCGACCCGGCCGGGTATCGAACCCGGGACCCTCTGAACCGAAAGCCGATAAGCTGACCATTCAGCCAACGAGTCGGACAGGTTGTAAAATGATCCTATCGAAAGTATATTATCACCGTTTGTTCAGTAATAGCAAGTGCTAGAAACAAAGTTGTTCACAGTGAAGGGAGAGAGATAGCAAAAGCGCGTTCACTGTCTTCTCTCTCATACACGCCCTGCTCTCTCTGTCACACCAGTTAACGGAACTAGCGCCTATGTCGCTTGGCTTTCAGGGTCTTACTACAACTTATCGTGCTATACAAGCATAATGAACTGTCACTTCTTATGAGTGATGTTCTCACAGTAATCTGTAAAGGAGGTAGACCTGTACTAGAAGAGAGAAATTGTATTCTACACTAATATTGAAAGTATCTCTGCGCCGTGTAAATATCATCATCATCATCATCATCTGTTTACCCTCCAGGGTCGGCTTTTCCCTCGGACACAGCGAGGGATCCCACCTCTACCGCCTCAAGGGCAGTGTCCTGGAGCTTCAGACTCTTGGTCGGGGATACAACTGGGGAGAATAACCGGTACCTCGCCCAGACGGCCTCACCTGCAATGCTGAACAGGGCCCTTGGTGAGGGATGGGAAGATTGGAAAGGATAGACAAGGAAGAGGGAAGGAAGTGGCCATGGCCTTAAGTTAGGTGCCATCTCGAGATTTGCCTTGAGGAGAAGTGGGAAACCACGGAAAACCACTTCCAGGATGACTGAGGTGGGAATCGAACCCGGGCCTCCGGGGTGGCAGCTAATCACAGTAACCACTACTCCACAGAGGCGAACTCCGTTGCTATTGGATATGAAAATAACGCAACTAGGTATGAAAGTTGCAGAATATATTTTATTTTAAGGCGATTATTTCCTCTTGCAAGGGGAGGTCGCCATGTGGTTTTCTAGAAAAGTGTTCAAGTTTTGTGGATGTTCCCTTCACTAAAAATACTTAAACCGATGTCGAGAGTTTTTGCCACTGGGCCATATCTGGTTCAAAATTTAACGTTTAAAAAATATCCACAAACTTTTGTAGTCTTATCCCCGCGAGTACCTTTTACTTGCGTACGTGGCGTAGTCATTGAATTTGGGAACTGAAGTTTCAGAGTTCGAATCCAACCTTGATCATTTTCCTTTTTTTTATTGTTTATTTTAATTTTATGTTTCTGGTGCAATTTTAATATTTTATACTATGTAAGGTCCGCCTCTGTGGTGTAGTGGTTAGTGTGATTAGTTGCCACACTCGGAGGCCCGAGTTCGATTCCCGGCTGGAGCGGGGTCCATTCAGTTTTGGCAAGTCAACTGAGTTGAGGGAGTACGATTCCCACCTCAGTCATTCTCGAAATGGTTTTCAGCGGTTTTGCAATTCCAATTGGAAAGGATAGACAAGGAAGAGGGAAGGAAACGGCCGTGGCCTTTAGTTAGGAGAAGTGGGAAACCACGGAAAACCTCTTCGGGGATGGCCGAGGTGGGAATCGAACCCTACTCTACTCGGTTGACCTCCCGAGGCTGAGAGGATTCCGTTCCAGTCGTCGTACCACTTTTTCAATTTCGTGGGAGAGGCGGGAATCGAACCCGCACCTCCAGGGGTGGCAGCTAATCACACTAACCATTACACCACAGAAGCGTAGGCCTACTTGTTAGCACTTACCCCATTTATGAGCGAACGAAGCGATATGAGAACAAGGAAGTATGGGAATGGATTTTTCATTTTTAGGACGAGGTTTCAAAATAGTGTCTCACACAAAATTTATCATCATTATCGTCATACATTTTTTTCATTTATTAACTGTAAATTGTAGTTGTTATTAATTCAACTAGAGAACATAATGATAATTACAATCATGATAAGTACAGCCATATTATGAGAAGAGTAACAGCGATGTGTCGTATGATACATAGGAACATTAAAAACAACCAATCAGAACGCTTGATAGAAGTTATTATATACAGGCATTCAGTTACAAAACATACATCATTCTTACAAAAAACTTATTCGATACATAAGAACAGCTCATTTGACTGGAAAATATCAGATTTTATGGAAAGGTTTCACGGTTAGTCGTGAGTGTCTTAGGGTAGTGAAGGTTTTGATATACACAGTCGCATACTATATCATGTCCAGCAGCCATGGCGTCAGCTAGTAGTATTGCCGTTGTTTTTATTAGTATTCAGCATTTTGATAGTCATAATTCTGCTTACATTGAAAGAGAAATATTGTTCAAAGGATACTAGAAAAACATATTACAAAATATCTGAATAAAATCCTACACTATAAAACAATGATCCCATGAAAGTAAAGCAAGTTTATTGATCATTGGTCCAGAGACGTGACCAACAAATTAATTTTGTGCTGGAGAGATAACGAGTTAAAAGAGCAGATTTCATTACAAAAGTGATCTACGTCTTCTTGAAATACATGGTAGTACAGTATAATATGAGGTACATTTATAATTGTCAGGAAAACAATCAACTACATGTATATCTGATGATTAATATAGCCATAAAAACCCAATGTCTTTCAGTACTATTTTACAGCTTTCAAATCATCATTTAGCGTCCAAATCTTTTGTAGTTCAAATTTTATTACAAGGAAAGGTATAAACAGTTTGAAACAACACATAGACACAGCAATGGAATAAGTTATGCTAGACTCATTATACCATGGAATGTTATTTTACGGTGGTGCTGGAAAATCTGAAATATTTTCTCGTAGAATATATTAGTGCTACGAAAATGTCACTAATTTGAAGAATTCATATATTCTTCTCTTATCAAATATTCGCTTTGTACGTAAGAAGTGACCAGACATATGCCTTACTGCTAGAAAACCTGCACAGACTTGAGTGATGCACGCAGTATGTTCGTTGTTCCTCCGTTCTTAAGATAACTTCGTGGGTTTGATCTCAGCTGTGGCCGAAATCATTTGATGGGGGTTTAAATGTTACAACTTCCAGCACGTTAAAAAATCATGTAAGACAAATTTTAGACACCCTATAGCAATTAAACTTAAACAAATAACATTAACAAAATAGTGAAAGTTAATTCACAGCGATTTACACAGAAAACACGTGGCACATACAACCCAGAGAGGGAATCGACCAGTCAAGACAACTGCTGTACTGCAACAAAGCCCGCAGAGTCAAAGTAACGACTTATTCAGCTGTATACCTCATCTTTCTTTGCAATGTGTACATATTCACTTTTTTTTTTAAACAACGTTAAATGTGCGGATTTCAGAACGTTTGAGAAGGGAAGAGGGTGATGCATTTCAAAATCCGTTTAATGTATTGATATTACATTTTGTTTCGAATTACTCCTACAACTAATTCATGCTGCTATAGATACAATAATAATAATAATAATAATAATAATAATAATACCGAGCAAGTTGGCCGTGCTGTTAAGGTCGCGCAACTGTGTGCTTGCATTTGTCAGATACTGGGTTCGAGCCCTAATGACGGCAGTCCTGCGGATGGTTTTCCGTGCTTTACCCTTTTGACACCAGGCCGTACCCTAATTAAGGCTACAGCCGCTTTCTTCCTACTCCTAGCCCTTTCCTGTCCCATAGTTGCCATAAGACCTATCTGTGCCGGAGCGACATAAAATAAATAGTGTATCATAAAATAATAATAATCTAATAATAATTGTTGTACGTCCTATTAACTACTTTTACTGTTTTGGGGACGTTGAGTTGCCACACCACTTATTTCACGAACCTGTAAATCTACGGACATGAGGTTGATGTATTTTAGCACCACCAGACTGAGCTGGAATCCAACCCGCCAAACTGAGCTCAGAAAGCCAGAGTTCTTCCTCCTGATCCACTCAACCAGGCTGAAGACAAAGAGTATCGCTACAATACATAATTATTCGTGCATTAAATTCAACAGTCACTGGTTATCATTGTAACGTGGGCAAATTCTTGTAATCGGGACAGTTGAGTGATAATGTTACAGCACAAAAGAGTGATGTTTCAACATTCCGATGGAGTTTCTCGATATAGTTGTTTCAGTGATTATGATGGAAACTAAAACCTCGGACAAACGAAAGAAGTTGCAGAAGTTCTCAAGTAAACGGGGAATGGTACCTCTGGCACAATCAAACCAAATGTTGTAATTGTTTTCAGATGTTTTCTCTTTAGAATTGTTGGCATGTACCCCGAGTTTCTCCTCTGAACCCACTTCTTCACCTTAGCCCTCGTGGGTGTCCAAACTGATGGTAGAGTTCCCAATGTACCACTGAGAACAGTTTGATTCAAAGACGATGAGAGTTTGCCTGTTATATGTCACGCCATTCCTTTTTCATGACATCAGTATTTGTTGACCTGTTTCTATGGTGACAAATTCAGCATGAGGAAAGACTTCCATGATGTGAGCAACTGTTTCGAACCCTCGTCTCTGTGCAATTGTCTCCTTGGGATCTGCCTGACACGTTCCTTATAGCTAAGATGTTCGCAAACACCTTAATGCCTTCTCTCCATTTGCTACAGGAACACATAATAGCATAGTCCAAACTAGCTCAGTCTGTTGAACACCGATTACGGACTCACTTCATATAAGCTCGTGAAACTGTCCCATAATGGTATTAAATGGATCCTTACTACAGGCAAATGACCTTCATTTTACTCGACTGGTGGCCATGACCTTTAAGCCGTCAAGTCAATATGGTCTGACACCGTTTTCTGGGAGAAAAAAAATCATCCGTGGAATGTTGGCCGGCAGGATAGGAAAAGTACATATCAACGCCGAGCCATGAGATTATGGGTGAAGAGAATAGAATTTATAAAAAAAATGTACTTTTGCATTGGTCGTGTTCACAGTAACAAGGAAATGTCCTTTTCACTTTTCCGTAATTTTTGTCTGTCCATCTATCTGTCCGTATGAACACGCATCACGAGAAAACGGCTGAAGAGAAAATGAAAATCTGTATGTAAAGTCGAGAAATGAGCTACTACAATCTATTCCATAAATCATTTTACACACGCTGAGTGAAATGTTTGTTTAGGGGAAGGCCTAAAATGTAATTCTAAAATATTTATCTTATTAGTGGACCTATCGATAAATACTGCATAACGGAAGTCATATAGAATTACCGATCATTTATGTCGTATACATTTTTACCGTACCGGCTATGATAACAGAATTTGTATTTTTGTTGCTAAGTCCTTATCAACGCCGAACCACGAGAATATCGGTAAAGAGAATTTAATGAAATTGGTATATATAGTCGAGGGATAAGAAACTACAGTCTAAGCTATAAACAATTTTATTCACCGTGGATGAAATGGTAGTTTCGGGGAAGGCGCCTAAAATTTAATTCTTAAATACTTATGTCCTATCGAAAACTACTACATAACAGAATGTACAGAGAATAAAATTTCCGATCATTTATGTTTTATACAGTTTTGCCGTACCGGCTATGATAAGAGCGGTATTTGAGATACGGAAGAAAACTTAATGTCAAGGCCTACAATATCGATAGCTCATAAAATTGATCAACAATATGATTACATTGACCATTGTTTGCAGTGACGTGGTTTGTCTCTTATGCTGCCACTCGTCTCCGATAGATGGAATTACTGATGTGTACCAAGTATAACAGCCTGCCTGAATATTAGCGGGAAATAGCAGGGGAGTTAGAAAACTTTCTTCTCTAGCATACCATTCCTCTAGTTCATACATTTTCTAATACTGCTGGTACGTAACAAGCTCGTTCATCATAGTATTCCAGCAATTCGATCTTTACTCTGACGCGCTAATTAGATGGATCAGTGTGCACAATTAGCAGAATAATGGCAGAGGCTCACTTATGACCTGGTCTAGAATTACAATTTCGACCTATTCCAAATTATAGCATAAAAATTCAACCCTGAAATGAGCCGAAATGAGCTGAAATCATACAAATGTGGATCTGACGGATATCCCGCTCCAATTCAAATAACAAGTTAGAATGGATCTAGTAGAGTCGATTTCTATATGAGATAGCAATTGTCATATTGGATACGTTTTTGCATATAAACTGTTGTTACCGGTAAAGTTAAAGCTATCCTTTCACTGTTGCAGACGATTGCTATCACTGATAAGTCACGTACAATACCGTTCAAATACTGAGAGTAACAATAGCTCGCTGAAATATAGCGTGCGGCCCAACATCATCACAATATATATCTCGTTCATTCAACTGAGATTGGTTACACCGATAGTATTCAATCTGATGATAAGCCATGTGTAACAGAAAAACTAATATAATTGATATAGAACTTTTCGAAGTTAGCCCCGCACAATGAGCACGTCCATTTACTGCACATCCATCACATGTGGAAATGATGCGTAAAGAAGAGAAATGAAAGTTCATCCAGCTAGAAGAATCTTACCTATTATTTCATTTTCCTTTGTCTAATACCTTCCAGTCTGCAGAGGTTAACTTCTTCCATATTCGTTGGTTAAACAAAGTGTTGGACAGTCTCACCTCCCAGCCGCATATGAATACGCAATTCAGCAGCACAACTTTCGTTGTGTTCGGTTTCCTATGGTGACGGGTGAATGAAAACGAACCTTACATACATCAAACACTAGGAGTGCAAAAATACATAATCCAAATATATATTCCTACAGTACGGTACAGGAAGGTTTAGTACACATTGACATAGCCAAGCTTTCGTTAAGTCACCTGGGAAGGGCATATGCTAGGTTCATTTCAGGGATAGTCATCGTTGGTATGAATGATAGGCGAGCAGTGTGGATGGCTGAGTGTTAATATTGTGTATTTTGGTTTGTGTGTGAGACTAACATTATGTTTTCAGGTATTGTGAGTGCGTCATGTATTTAATTTGTGTTGTAAATAATGTGTGTCCATGGTAAATTGAAATCCACGTGAGGGATGATATAAGTGATTTGATAATGTTGTTTATGCATAAGAAATTAATTAGTGCGACCCATTTTACCAAGTGTTAGCGTTTAGTGTTAGTCGGATAGGATTTCGCAACAATTTTTAGCTACTCACGCCATTCAACAAGAAATAAAATGCAAGCACAGTTTTGGTTTCGATTCAAGATCAAGTAATTTAAACCCACGAGTGTAAACGGGAATCTTCGTATTAATTATGTAAAGGACTTCGGGCGTTCATATACGCAATGAGTTTTACAATTATTGAATGTTTAATTTGTTGTTGTTTATTTTACCTTACTACTTGTTTGTTTATTTGTGTAAATTAGGATCTGTTTTAATCAACTGTTGCCAGTCATTCGGTAGATAGCTTCACCCATCATATAAAGTATATGTTCCCAAAATATGTAATAGCGGTCAAAGTTAGAATTTACATAGATGGTTAGGACCGGACACGCCTTAGTGGCTGGTTAATTGGGGCATCACCAGATTTTGGTGGCTATAAGGGGACATATAATTGGCGTATACCAACGTGTGGCTTTATTTTGACGGATTATCGCTTTGTTGGATCGTATAATACACTTTGACAGTGTTGTTGAGCTACGTCATTAGCAGTTATTGCCGCAATATTAGATAAACCAGGAGAATGTAAGGCACGCGGCGACCATAAGATGAGATTGTGTTCACTGTGTGGCATCTATTTATAAAGTTAGAGACCCCAACGAGCTAAAAAGTAGAGCACGCGCGTAGATTAATCAATTGGATTTTTTGGAACATGTGTTTAGGTATATTAAAGTATAGGAACTATCCATGCCATGCCAAAGAGATGACCTACCTATGTTGTGTAGGCTAGGAGTAAATAATTGTGTGTGATAGAAGGGGAGAAACACGTGTCCCATCGGAGATACACATGAAGTGAACCGAAGGGGAAGCGAACATTCAGTTGTCACTGTGGCCATGTGAAATAGTTAATGGTCGTGGATATTCGGGGAAAAATGGGATGACCGAATGTCATGCATATACTTATTACATCTAATCGGGAGGTCATAAATCGGAAAGTGCCTTAGTAGATAAGGACGGTGGTGGTCCATTCCGATAGCGGCATTGCAGGACTTAGCTATTGGGGCACGACGAACAGTTGGTTCGGCGCCCAAAGTTACCAAACAGACCTTAGGAGTAGGATGGTCATCATTATTACTCATAATAAGGGCAACAGGAGGTTTAGTTAAGTGGTAAATTACAACTGCTAGCTTGTGCATAACCAATTTTAGAGGTTTTATGGAAAGTAAATGCTGTGAGTTGCGAACAAACGAACTCATATTTTTTAAAGCTGGACATCGGAGAACAAATTAAAGGAAGGAAGGAAGTCTAGTATTTTATCGCTCGAATATAAATGGTTACGCCGAGCCCAGGGTCAAACATATCCCAATGTTATTAGAGTTTGTTGAATGTGGTAACGGTTGTGGAGATCGCGAGCTGTTGGGACAGATTCGACAAGAGATGCGTATTCAATTAGAGAAGTTGACATTAGAAGGTAGCGAGAGTAGGAAGGACGTGAGTGAACAAATCGCGCGGCACAGAAAAGTCACGAGTGAACAAACCCCTCAGGATAGTCACGACACGAGCGAGCAACTAACTCAAATCGTTAGCACACACATCGCGCAAGTCAAAGAGCAGGTACACCAAGTTCGCAACGAAATGAAAATCGAAGGAAATGAGACGCGGAGGTAAAGCGAAGAAGCAGTGAATTAGGTACGATGCGGGAAGACATGAACACAACTCGAAACGAGGTAGATAACCATCGGAGAGAAGTGCAGGAGTCACTCGTCAAAATCTCAGAAGATATCGGAGGACGTTACAGGACATTTTAAGGCTGAACTATCGAAGGATATCGAAGCCATAAAAATTATGGATGACGAAAGCACCAAGACGAGGGAAGAATTCCAGACACGAGATGAAGAAAGATAGAAGGAACGGGAGGAGTTACGTCGGAAAATAGAGGAATAAGTGAAGATAGGAAAGGCAGAAATTCGGAGTGAGTTAGAATCGATACAAAAGAGAATCATACAAAGGACTGAATCTGGACAGAAAGTCATTCACAAAAATGGAACTGAATTGGCGGAAGAAGTTGTGAATTTGGGAGAGCGCCATACGAAGGTAGAGACGAGAGTAGAAGCACTAATAGTCAAGTTCAGGAGATGAAAAAGGACTTGGGAACTCACGCGGGCATGATCTTGGATTTGCAGAGAGAACTTTCGCAGCTAAGTGTAGGAGAGGATTGGCCGTTACTGTACCAGAAGAACGCGAATAAACGTGCGTATTTCTTAGCGCCAGACCCGGGAAATGAAACCACAAAGATAGGATTCATGGCCGAGGAAACCATCCCAGAACCATGTAGCATCCACAGTAATGGAGAGCGGATAAATCAGCCTCGAAACGTCTAAGTTTCCACTCCGATAATTAACATTATTAGAACCAGTGATGAATGGTCTAGGAAATTTACAGGTCAGTCAAATTACATACAAACGGCTTTTCTTAGGGAACTCCAAGACTACATAAGCGAGAACCGAATTCCACCCGAAAGACAATTAAAAGTGGTCGATAAATCATTAGACGGAATGGCCGTAAATTGGTTTAGAACATTCTCATATTCATTCGGAAGCTTTGAGGAGTTTAAATCAGCATTCCTAAACAAGTATTGGAACGTGGAAGCACATCAACTATTACGATTGGAACGTTACTTGCGGAAATACTCGATTAATTCACCTACACGATACGCCGAATATTTAACAATTCTGCTTCAGCGTTTAAGGGAATTATACAACGCACCCTCAGAACATGAGCTCATTAGCGCAATTGAAAAACAATTACCGGTGGAGGTCCAACGAATTATGGTAGCGGCGAACGTGAACTCTAGTCAAAGCTGAAGCGACACTGAGGCATCTAGACTAAACGACAAACCACGTTCCACATCGAGGCAATAAGCAACCCGAACACCTCGTCAATACAATTGAAGCTGTGGGAAATGATAGTCGACCAGGAGCCAGAGACCACTGTACCGACACTCGAGAGAGGGATGAGAATACGTGGTGACTAAGAGCCAGGAACAGATATTACGAACGAAGCCCGTGGAAACCGCAGAACAGACGCTGCAATGGCCGAAATTCGAGACGAGGAAACGATAGAGAGAGATGGAGGCCAGGAAAGTAACCTGGATCTCAGAGATACCCGCACCAGTCACGGAGGTATTACCAGATCCAACGACACAACTACAGAGGGGGGAGACACGAACCACAGGACTTCAGAAATAACCTAGAGGAGCGACACAGCGAATCAGAGCGCTACTTGAACGAGCTAGAGAAAGTTCAAAGGGCAAGCGAGAAGTGGAAAGAGGTAAATTTGGAACCTCGAAATGGCGATCAGGAAGAAGCTTAGAACGTCAGCGTGGACGACAGCGGGCTAGGACAAGTCATCTGAATCTTCTCGCTACCAGCAAGGACGGCCTGTCATCTAAAATAAATCGCTCAATGTAAATGAGGAGACTCACAAATTGACTCATGGATGGTTTCTCCAGAATACTTAATATAGGAACGCGTGAATAAAGGACAGGTCATTAGCCGTACTTTACCTAGACAGTCGTTCCGAACCTGATTGATAC
The DNA here is from genome assembly GCF_040414725.1 of Anabrus simplex. Classification (NCBI taxonomy): domain Eukaryota; kingdom Metazoa; phylum Arthropoda; class Insecta; order Orthoptera; family Tettigoniidae; genus Anabrus; species Anabrus simplex. The sequence continues at coordinate 860,315,511 of NC_090265.1, read as the reverse complement.
AGGCTCATCAGTGAGCATAGTCGCGCAGACAATACTTAATGAAATTAAGAAGGAAATTCGGATCCCTATTTTACCTACATCGAACCTAAAACTCAAGCGTATCATACCAGATAAATCTATGGCCTGTAAAGAGCAAGCTTATTTAGAAGTCAAAATTGGCAAAGCTGTATTCGACCACACATTTATTGTACTCTCAAAATGTAGTTAGGACATTACCTTGGGAACAGATTTCATGAGGATATTTGAGGCCACTATTGACATGCAGTCGAACCAAGCCTGGTTTCGAAAGGGCGGCACTATTGTGGAAACGACCTTGCAGCAGCGAGGCGAGACAAGCGACCAGAGGAACGTAATGATTTTACGGCCTGTTATAATGGCAGACGGGGGCCATACATGCCAGTCGCGGAATGGGGAAGAAATTCTGGACGACAGTAGAAGCTTAGGCTTTACTGTGCACCTACAGAAGGAGATTCGTGACCCAGTTATCTCAGCGGTGACAGATAAAGTAGAAGAGGCAAAAATCCCACCAGACGGAAAAGAGAAGTTGCGAGAGATCCTGGTTGATAATAGCATGATATTCGATTCGAAACCTGGCAGTATTAAAAAATTCGTATACTCGTTATAAAGCATAGATTGGAAGCCCTTTAAAAAGAAGATTTACCGATACCCGCGAAGTTTTACTCGGAGGTAAAGAAAGCTATTCAACAGATTCAGAGGACGGCCTAATTAAGGAGTGCCCGAGCCCTTTCGCCAGCCCACTGGTAGTAATAAAGAAAGCTGATGGTTCAGTATGGATCTCTTTGGATGCGAGGGCAATAAACGAAAGGCTTGTGCCGGAATATGAACAGGTTGCTTCTATCTGAGAAATACTCATGAGGGTCAGAGGAAAGAAGTATTTCACAGTCATGGATTTAACCGCCTCATTCCACCACATAGAGTGGAAGAAAAATCATGGCTTCTGACGGGATTCTTATTTGACCAACAATCATATACTTTCCGAAGACTCCCATTTGGATTAAAGACAGCTTGTTTAGCACTAATCCGAACACTATAAAGTAATCTTACTCCCGAAGTTTAGGAATTTACTGTACGCTATGTGGACGATCTGTTAGTCGCATCTAACACCTTAGAAGAACACTTGGAACATGTTGGCGCATTGCTAAGGAACCTCAGGGAAGCTAACTTCAAGGTGAACCTGAATAAATCGAAATTTTGCCAGAAGGATGTGCTGTTTTAGGACACGTTTTAGACGGGAAAGTGGTCCGACCTAATCCGGTGAAAATAGAAGCAAACCAGAATTTTCCTAAACCTGTGAGGTAAAGGCAGTTCTTAGGGGTTACTCCGTTTTTCTCCATTCACTGTCTTAACTACATCGAGACAGTAAGTAGCACCACTACAGGAATTACTACGGAAGAAAAATCGTTGGGCGTGGTGAAAAAACCACAGAGTAGCGTTCGAGAGAACGAAGAAAATGCTCTTGGAAATTATAAAGTTATGATACCTGGATTAGAAGAAGCAATTTATAACTCAAACTGATGCTTCAGCCGTGGGTATAGGAGCGGTCTTGTATCAGGAAGAATCAAACCCAGACCGGAGGAAGACCTATCTGTCCTTCATGAGTAGGAAATTACGAACCCATGAAGTCAAGTACACGGCCACGTAGTTGAAAATGCTTGCCATTATTACCGCTCCCCAACATTGGAAAACTACAATGTACGGATTTCCGATTGTCCTTAGGACGGATCACTAAACGCTAAGATTCAGGCTTATAACGGACATCGCGAATAAAATAGTAAGCAGGTAGGGTTGTTCGCACAGCAATTCGACGTCACATGGGAGCAATGTGCGAGCAAATAAAATCTACTTGCCGATGCCTGAAGTCAAATAATCCAATTCAGAAGAAACGAGTGTTCACCAGCTCACTTTGACGACGGATGATGAGGAAATCCCAACCAAGATAGAACACATCCGGGAAGGACACGAACGTGACCCATTCACAGGAATAATGATAAAATTCTACAAGAGAAAACTAGCACCAGAATACCCAGAATACTTAAATGTCCGTACATTATCAGTGGAGTACCATTACTTTAACGATATTCTGCACGATTTTATTGATCCAGATCATACTAAATTCCGTAGTGTCGTGTAAAACAAGTTATCAGAAAGACTTAGTAAAGCATGCCCATCGTACTATGGGACACGCTGGAATTGACAAAACACTGGCAGTAATTAATTCGTGTGGTCCAAGCTTAAGGACACAATCAGAGAGGTCATTAAGAGATGCGATATTTGTCAACGCATAAAGCCGAATTCCTTTCCTTTAAAGCAACCGCCGAAACCATTATTACCCGCTGAGGCTCGCGAGCTTTTCACGATAGATTTATTGGTTCGCACTGTGCCGAGTCGCACGAGATGTCGTTTCATCGTGGTAACAGTGGACGTCTTCTCAAAATTCATAGTCCTGAGTCCCATACAGAAAGCCGCCTCTAAACAGGGTATTAGCAAGTTCAAAATCACGTAATTCCAACTCTAGGGAAACCAGAGTATTTACTGACTGATCATGGAGCACAGTTTACATCAGCCGTATTTCGACAGACCATGGAGGAGCTGGGAATAAAACATACGCTCTATAGTATAAGGCACCCAGAGGGAAACCCTAGTGAACGAGTTATGGCCGAAATAGCTAAATTATGTCGCATAAACTGTCCAGACCTACACACCAAATGGGTTGATGTACTCCCCATTATCAGCGAATGTATTAATAACACAGTACATGAGTCCACTGGACAGATCCCAGAAGTCGTACACTTAAACCGGTAACCGGTACGTCCGTGGCATAATAGGATACGGTGTTCAGTCGACCCAAGACCGTCACATGAGGTATGAATACAGAACTCATTTGAATGTCTGAAATGGCAAGCCGCGAGAAGGTTACGACGTGTCCGTGGAAAGAGATACCATCGTCCCTTACGAGTAGGCGAACTGGTGTTACTCAGAAGGCCAGTCGTGTCAGACGTAGTGGCCAAGATCTACGCAATATTCTGTAGATTATACATATGTCCCTACAAGATAGTTCAGAACATGGGAAACAATGCCTACCGAGTTCAGAAATAAATATTGTACAGCGAACGGAGAGAGGGTAAACTGACAACCCCACCATAAATGTTCTTAAGGACCGGGCGAGAATAACAACAAGAAGGGTTGGGGCACTGCAAGACAATAGGCTGAGAGGAAACAATACACTCGATATCCAGGTTCACAGTTAAAAGGAGTGCGACAGAAGTGTCCTATAAAAATTTTAAAGGAACGCATGTGAGCCAAGTGATACGTTCACAACAGATCCGAATTAACGTCAAGTGAATACAGAGTGGAGGTCAAGAAAACAAAGCAAAACTCAAACAATAACAACAAAGTCTAACCCTAGCCCACATGAACAGGGGAAGAATCGAATTCAGTACGAGGAATCACAACTGACCGGCCAACGAGAAGAAGCGTCATGTTAATTACCCCTATGGGACTGGTGGAGGCCAAGAGAAACCAAAGTGAAGAATACACTGGAATGGGAGAACCGAGTTGATAAATTTATCTGCACAGGGCACTGAAAGGCATTCCTTAATCCTTAGTCGTATCGAATTCAATGTCCATACCATATTCGCATTTGTAGTCTTATCGGCATTATCAGTCTTAGTACTATCAGTATTAGCATCATTTTTCGGTCAGTCTTATTCTTGTTCTCAGTTTTTCAGACTCTTGCACTTGTGAATCAGCAATCGAGTTCGTGTTACTTTGGACATCTCACTTGTACACGGTACTTATTGACTGGTGACGTTCGTATTTACAGACAGACGCGTTGAGACGCTGTGGCAGTGTGTTAAGATTTAGATATCACTTTACCTCATGTCAGAGAGAAGTTTCGGCACTCTGAACTTCACGTGCGGGTAATGCATTCGCCTGAACTTGTAATAAATAATAATCAGAGAAACAGTCATTCTTGATCAGAGTTATCATTTCACGGTCGAGTCCATAAGAACATGTGCGACGGTGGAAGGCTGTTATTCACCGCATAAAGTGACAGAAAATGTGTGCTTGGCCGACGTCGAGGTCCAAATCGTGTACCGGAAATACAGAACAGTGTTAATTGGCAGTACGGGAAATGTTCTGTCGGGCGACCGCGGCGCGAACGAATGGGTAGACCCATGAACTGTGAGCAGAGAGAGCGAGAGAGAGAGACAATGTTAGCACCCAAATTTAATACCAGTACAAATTCTAGGATGCTATAGTAGCCACACAAACTCAGGAGCTCAGTTACACGTAGCTCGTAAGGTGACCATAATTTTGTAGTGTCACTAGGATACCAACGAGACATCATTGCACGAGATAACCAGGAGACGCAGCCGCAGGAGCAGCCGACCCAGGACGACGGCGCGACAATGGTGAGTAGCACCTGACCAAAGAGAAGACGGAACTGATATCTGGACATCCTACTCCCATTACAATGACGGCGTAAACAGGATGAGGCTGTCCGATCTAAAACAAGGTGTGACCTGACGGCTTAGTACCAAACACACCAATTATGTAGTACTTTACGTAAATTTTAGAGGGATTTGTAAATAGTAGTTTTAGTTTGTGGAATTTTGTAATTCCAAGAGGCAATCGCCAGTAACGTAAGAGTAAAAACTAGAATTGGTAAATGAATCGACATATTTCATCTCATTTCATCTTGTTTTGTGTTGGAACTTAACGAAAGGATGCATGTCATTAGGAAATAAATTTAATTAAGGGATAAATCAATGTGGATAATTACGTTTGATTCAGTGATAGTTCTTCTTTCTTAATAAACGTACAGACAAACCTCAAATATAATGTCAAATCTAGTGTAATCTTGTAGTATGCATGCTTTGAAACAAATGAGGACATGCATGGATAAGTGTGATTTTTCTCCGTATGCTAGAGAATGAAAGTGATTGTTTCATGCATGCTGTCAGTTCCTTGATCCTAATCAAGAGTATAATCATTGAGAGAAGTCAAAGTGTTAAATTAAATCAGTGAGAAAAGTTCGGCCCTCAAATGTGTGTTGATAAGTGTTAAAATTCGTCATAAAGGATTGAACCAAGTCGTCAGATGTAAATTCTGGGAATAGGTCCTGTTGTTGTAGGAAGAGTTCATAGTTACAGGTCATCGTATTAACAGAATGGTCTAACTAAACGTAGATAGAGTCTTCATGGTAGTAAGTAACCTCGTGTCCTCATCCCGAGGTAGTGCAGCTATTTTTAGGCACACCCCCATTGGAGGTGAGCTGCATGTACCATTTCAACCACATACCAGCCCTCCTGCCATTCTTAAATTTCTGGCAGTATCTGGAATCGAACCCAGGCCCCCAAGGACGGCAGCTAATAACACCAACCGTTACGCTACGGCGGCGGACAGTCTTCATGGTAATGACAGGATAGTCATATGGAAAATGATTGTAAGGATGAAGGTACCAGAAGGCATAGGAATCTTTGAGATAAACAAATTAATGTACGGACAGACTTTGTGAAAGTAATAGTAAGATTGAGAAGTGTAATTCCTCAAGTTGTAGAGATTAAGGAGCGTGTGTTATCCCCCAGTGTGTAAATGTGTTGTCGGGTGAAGTGATTAATTAAAATCCCAAGGATTGTCATAAACGAAGGCCTATGCGCATTCATCACCCACATTTTTATTTAATGATTTAGACCGTGCTTTCGGTACGTGACCTGGGAAGGTTCATTTTAGAGAGAGTCATCGTTGGTATGAATGACAGGCGAGCAGTGTGGATGGCTGAGTGTTAATATGCTGTATTTTGGTTTGTGTGTGAGACTGACATTATGTTTTCAGGTATTGTGAGTGCGTCATGTATTTAATTGCGTTGTAAATAATGTGTGTCCGTGGTCCACGTGAGGGATGATATGAGTGATTTGATAATCTTGTTTGTGCATAAGAAATTAGTTAGTGCGACTCATTTTACCAAGTGTTAGAGTTTAGTGTTAGTCACCCCCCCCCCCCCCCAATATTTGCGTAGAGACCGGATAGGATTTCACCAAAATGTTTTGTGGGCATGAAATTTAGCTACTCACACCATTCGACGAGAAATAAAATACAAGCACTGTTTTGGTTTCGATTCAACATCAAATAATTTAAATCCACGAGTGTAAACGGGAATCTTCGTATTAATTACGTAAAGGACTTCGGACGTTCATATACGCAATGAGTTTTACAATTATTGAATGTTTAATTTGTTGTTGTTTATTTTTTACTATTTGTTTGTTTATTTGAATAAATTAGGATCTGCTTTTAATCAACTGCTGCCCACCATTCAGTAGATAGCTTCACCCATCATACAATGTATGTTTATCGAAGTATATGTTCCCAAAATCTGTAATAGTGATCAAAGTTAGAATTTACATAGATGGTTAGGACCGGACACGCCTGAGTGGCTGGCTAGTGGGGGCATCACAAGATTTTGGTGGCTATAAGGGGACAATATATAGGACGATTTGTTTAGTTCGTTGTGAAATGTTCGTGTGAATCGCGTTGTTGAGGACAGTTCTCAATCATGATCAGTAAATCTACCGACACAAGGCTGACGTATCTGAGCACCTTCAAATATCACCGGACTGATCCAAGATCGAACCTGCCTCGCTGGGGTCAGAAGGCCAGCGCCTAAACCTCTGATCCACGCAGCCCAACAAATCCATTCTCATGGCAGCCGATGGTGGGGACCAGCCCCTCCGGCTCCCGAATGCAGAGTTGCGAGGCTAGCCAAAACTAGCCTCTGGTAAGCTTAAGCCTCCTCTACGCGACGACAATTCTTCCCAATAGCGATTTAACATCGCACTAACATTTTAGTTACAGGTTTCAGTGAAGATAGGATGGAAATGTTCTTCGGGACCGCAACGGTAGGCTTCAAACTCACGTTCCTGTATGCAAGTTTACAGTTGCACGACCTGTACTGCATAGCTAACTCAGCTGGTAATAATAATAATAATAATAATAATAATAATAATAATGGTATGCGTTCAATATTGCACCCCTAAGCTGAGTAGTCCAAGGGAACAAGATTTCTTAAACAATCATAGGTCTGGAAAAACGGTGTGTTATAATTTTGCCCTGGAGAGGAGTTCTTTGCCGTGCTAGATAAATCTAACGACATGGATCTCTGGAATTTAAGTACTCTCAACTGGCAATCGACCGTGCTGGAGTTCCATCGTCCAATCTTGAGTGTAATTAGTGACTGAAAAGAATACAGCGAAATGTTTAGAAGTAACATATATATTGGGCAGTTTGTATCAAACATAGTTTTCATATTTTTTCCTTCAACTAATGGAATTTTAAATTTCAATTTTTTGAAAACAGTGTTATGAAGGTAAATAAAATATTCTAGAATTTCGGTTTACAAATGCTCTTATCGCACCCAGAGATTTCCATGAAGTACTTTCTTCATAGTAGTGTATAGTGTCTTGTATATCGTTGTTGAAGAAACAAACACCTTGTATCTCATAATGCTCTTCGATCCATTATTTTGCTTAAGACTGCTCACGCTTCCCAGCCACATGTGTGTATGCAGTCCATTCCTTGTGTTCATTTTCCTGTTCCCTGCCGTACCGGACTGTAGGAATGTATATTTGTATGACGTATTTACACTCTCCTGCAGTATAATGTATTTAAAGTTAATTTTCCTTTAAACATTGACATAGAAAAATGAACACAATATTCTGATGAACTGCATATACATGTGTGGCTGGGAGGCGTGAGGAGTCTTAAGATAATAATGGTATTGGCTTTACGTCCCACTAATTACTTTTACGATTTTCGAATTTGTCCCGCACAAGTTCTATTACGTGCCAGTAAATCTACGTATTTGAGCACCTTCAAATACTACTGGACTGAAACAGCCCGGCTTTTACCTCCCGTTATTTGGCCACATATTCAGAAGAGAAGGAGAAAACTTCGAAAAGACCATTTTGCAAGGCAAAGTTTAAGGCAGTAGACCACGAGGAGGAACAACAAGAAGATGGTTAGATCAGGCGAAGAAGATCACTGGCCTATCTCTTCAGATCATGTTAAAGAAAGCTGAACACCGCTCTGAATGGAGGCATCTCGCTAAGGCTGCAACGCAGAAATGATAAGAGTTATGAGGTCACGACACTCAGCAATGAACACAACGACCAATGATAATTATAATTATAGTAAATGGATAGGAAGATAACTGTGACAAACGAGGTATTGTTTCTTCACCGACAATATATGACTCTTGTAACCAGATAGATTTTTGCGTTGCTTACAATCTATGAACTTATTTAAATAGTATTTAAGGTGATGTTCGGCTCATTGACTGAATGATCAGTGTACTGGACTTCGATTCAGATGCCTCCGGGTCGATTCTATGCCAGGTAAGTGATTTTAACTTTGACTAATTCATCTACCTCGGGGGCTCGGTATTTATGTTCGTCTTAATTTAATCTTCATTTACATACAATATGTCACACTACAAATCACCATAGAAACACCTTCAATATAGTGATATCGTCAGGAAAGGCATGCGACCATAAAACTGGGCTGAATCCATAAAAAATGCAGACCTGAAAAAATTGAAAAGACCAGAAGGAAGTAGAAATAATAAATGTAATGTTTTATCTGCTTTCTATTGTATCAACTTCTTGCCATAATCTGGTGTTTGAAATACTGTTCACTATGCTATCAATGCAGGTAGTTAAACTGTAACGGAACTAGCTTACAGTCACGGTGAATAACACGCGTGAACACGGCTCACTGTCAGTGGATAGCCATAAAACACAGCATATTCGTCATACCACAAACACATCGAAAAATGTTCCGGGATAAATATTTTTGAAACACATGAATCATTGCTCACTCTGTAATGTATTAGAATAGCGCAATATCTGTAGAGAATTCAACAAAGAACTCTTAATGTGAATAAACATTGTCGTTACTTCAGTAAAATCAATTCAAACAAAGTTTTATTGCACAACAGTTGACAAAACTTTATTTGTTTAATTTTTAAACGTTCGTCTCTTAACATGTGTGGACTTGAAGTAAACATGATATCAGTCCTTTACTGAGCTCCACTCATTATAACACAAAAAAGTTTGAAGAAAACAAAATAACTTTTATTCCTAGAGCGATTATGTACACGAGCATAATGAACTAAATCACAGAACATTCATTACTGAGTTCTACCTGTGGCGGCTTGTCTTGAAACTGTAACCGTGCAAGGCGGTAATGGTATTAGGGCAAAGCTTTCACCAATTTATTCCCCAAATTGGACGTGGAATGAAACTATGTTGCACTAATTTTTCAGTAGTAATGATTCAATTTTGTACGTCAAATGCTTGGGAATTCGACCTATAGCTGACACACAGCTCGCCTATTTCCCGGATGTATTGTTCATTCACCAGCCTGAAATATTATGTTCCTAACTTTTAAGAACGAGAGCTAGGGCGAATAAAAGGTCAAATTTATTATAATAACTACAAAATCATATTATCTGATCTAGTAATGAATAGTAAATAAATATAAGCCATAAAATCCAGCGTAATTAAAAACAGCAGAACAATATATTTTTTTTCAAAAATTGTGACGTTCTATAAAAATTATTTGAAACGTGGTATATTGAGAAATAAAAAGCTCTATTCTCCTGAAACTGAAATCCTTTTGTGTTGACAGAGGAATTACAACATAGGTTGTTTGCTAATGCAGTGAGAATTGTTATTTTTTCATTTCTTATAACTGTATATATCGCTACAATCTAAATGGAATGCATAGAATACATGGTTCTGTGTTTGACATTTATTTACTGAACTTGTCGATCCTGGAAACGAATTTCTTGTGAGTAATCTATTTAAGACCAACATAAATATTATTCGATAAAATATTGAATTCTACAGCCTTTACTATCGAAAGTATATTATTACTGAATAAAAACGAAAGTATTAGAAAATGTGAGAGGTAAGAGTTGATCTTCGCGCCATATGCAATTAAATTTCATTATCACCTTCCATAACACATAGAGGTGTACTGAGTGGGGAAGGAAATTCAAATCTCGAATGCTTTTATTATCCTACAACTTTCATATATTGAGCTGATATACAAGTAATCAAGAGAAGGAAGTTCCAATTTGCATAATATTAATAAATAATTTGTCAAACGACCGGTGAGGGAAAGCGGCTGAGAGAAATAATTATTGGATATTAATTACATTTTCACTGAAATTGAACCATTGCATTATGAAAATTATTCAAGGATTTTCTCACTTCCGTCGAGAAGCATTCCTTTGATATTTTTCTGTGGTATCGTTTACGAACTCGGGAAATTGGTGAGCTTGTACCATACATCTTCATAGAATTTTTTCTGAAAATTACCATAGCAGAGCTTTTCTGTTAGGAAAGTCATACCAAGAAATAACAAATAAGTGAGATCGGAATGAGAATCGCCTGCGAGCTCACGGTTACAGTAAAAGACAAGTCGGTTATACGAAAGGAGGAGAACCCTAGACTCTGTCTGGTCAGAAGATGACTGTAAGAGGTCTCCTGAACTCACTACCCCCAGCTGTGGGTGCCGGCCCCTGGTGATAGTGACCACTGTACTGGGTCATGGGGATAAGTCCTGGCATCCCTTGACTCTGAGGTGCGCCGGGATAGTAGTTGGCCCCTGGAGACGCTGCTGCCGATGAGGTGGACGTCGAGCTGGCTGACGATGAAGATGCCGCCCCCATATCCTGCTGTTGACTTCCCTTTGTCACATCCGGTGATTCTGTCGGTGTCCTGCAATAAGTAGAAAAGTGAAATTATAAGGAAACCAACTTGAAATACTTTGAGGACAAAGGATCGCTTAGCCGTCGGTAAGAAAGACTCGGCTAAATGCACAATTACTGAAATATAACTTTACTGTAATGAAATGAAATGACGTATGGCTTTTAGTGCGGGAAGTGTCGAGGACATGTTCGGCTCTCCAGGTGCAGGTCTTTTGATTTGACGTCCGTACGTGACCTGTGCGTCGTAATGAGGGTGAAGATGACACATACACCCACCCTCAGTGCCAGTGGAATTAACTGACGATGGTTAACATTCCCGACCCTGCCCGGCATCGAACCCGGGACACCTGTAACCAAAAGCCAGCACGCTAACCATTTATCCATGGAGCCGGAAACTTTACTGTAGTTTTACCACGGCGCGAGCGAGGAGAAGGTTTGATAGGCTTATTATGTCCTGTAAATGTCTCGTACTTTGTTGGTAAAGGTTGTAAATTGTGAACTACAATAGATCCCTATGTCAGTACTATCAATACACTTCAGTACTTGTCCTGTTTAATGTATCTGAAAGACAGGCCTATTTAAGGTGAGCACTTCTGCAATATTTATTACTCCTTTCAAGAAGTGCTTGCGCGCTTGTTGTTTTAAGGGGCCTAACATCGAAGGTCATCGGCCCATTTCAAGAACTAGTATTTGCAGCGTTGTTGGCAAAGAATTCACGTACTACTGCGAAATTAGCCATTATACATTGCGAAAATACCCGACTGCTGATAATTCAGCCAACTACTACAATTATAAGTTAGTGAATTAATCTTGTTTTGAAGTACTATGTAAAGTTCACCTCTGCTACGAAATTTGAAAAGTGGTACGAGGACTGGAATGGGGTCCACTCAGCCTCGGGAGGTCAACTGAGTAGAGGTGGGTTCGATTCCCACCTCAGCCATCCTGGAAGTGTTTCCGTGGTTTCCCATTTCTCCTTTAGGCAAATGCGGGGATGGTACCTAATTTAAGGCCAAGGCCGCTTCCTTTCCTCTTCCTTGTCTATCCCTTCCAATCTTCCCATCCCTCAGAAGGCGCCTGTTCAGAATAACAGGTGAGACTACCTGGGCGAGGTATTGGTCATCCTCCCTAGTTGTATCCCCCGACCCAGGGTCAGAAGCAGCAGGACACTGCCCTTGAGGTGGTAGAGGTGGGATCCCTCGCCGAGTCTGCGGGAAAAACCGACCCAGGACGGTAAACTTATAAAGAATAAAAAGAAGAAGAACTACTTTGGTCGGCAAGATTCTGCCATCTAAGGTTCAATATTGTCCGAATAACGTCAAGAATTCTCGCTCTTGACAATATAGGCTATGTGGCGCGGGTCAGTATTTCTCCCACAATATTATCACATAGCGTACATTCATACATACATACATACATACATACATACAGTGATTAACTGATTACGTCTCAAAACTCACGAGTCTCAAAACTCACGGGCTATAATTAGTAACAAATAGTATCAAAACTCACGACTACAAACTGGTAGCTAAAGTAAGCATTCTAATGAGTCTCAAAATTCACGAATCCGGACAGCAGGTGCTTGCGATGACTGCAGGAGGGATGAGGTGCGCGGCGACCCACGCTTCCCTTCAACTCATGTTTTTCCACCGACTTAGGGCAGTCACCCTGGTAGCAGATTGCCTATCAGTTGTTTATCTAGCCTTTTCTTAAATCATTTAAGAGCCCTCGGGGCCCCTTTTTAGTCGCTTATTACGACAGGTAGGGGATACTGTGAATGTTATTCTGCCACCCCAACCCACAGGGGAAAAATAATGGTTAGTGAATGAAAGAGGCTGAGGTGTATTATAATCATTATTTTAAAAATAATTTGCAGTTGTCTTAAAGTTAATACAATGCAGTTTTTCCTTTTCACGTAAATTTATAATAATGACGTGTGGCCTCCGGAGAAGTCTGGTGCAGGTCTTTAAAGTTGACGCCGTTCAGGCGACCTGCACGTCTGTTGGGATAGAGTCTAATGCTGAAGACGGCACGAACGCCAAGTCCCCGAGCCACAGGAATTAACTAATGAAAGTTAAAATCTCCCACCCGACCGGTAACCGAACCCGGGACCCCCTGGATCCCTTGGACCAAAGGCCAGCATGCTAACCATTTAAAGTAGGTACAGTATATTATCCGCTGCTAGTTAAAAGAAACTGTCAGTTGGTAGTACTGGGGCTTAGTTCCATTATGCGGCCAGATGGCGGCATTTACTTGAATAAGGAATTTTATTTAGAGATATTAGAGATCAAGACAGTTCACTCATTTAGTTTAAACATTTGGAGATTCATTTGGAAAAAGGCACATTTCTATTCGTAGTAAGCGTTCATCTATTCGCTAACTTCAATTGGTTATCTACCAGACACATTTAAAGCAAAAAGAAAAATATTCATGACGCATCCGATTATTCTGCGCGATATAACTGAATTATGTTTGAAACTCATTCGATTATTTGATTTGATTATTCATTCGATTATTTAAATAATCGGATGGAAGTTATTTGATTATTAAAAGTATTCCATTATCCCATCACTAATAGGGTGGACATTTATCCATTCAAAGAAGAACTGGCCCTGCTAGTGAGTTTTGAGACTGGCTCAGGTAGAGGAACTTGTTCTTACTAATCCTCTTACAGGAATTCGTGATTTTTGAGACTTTCCCAGGTAGAGAAACTTTTTCTTACTAATCCTCTTCCTGGAATTCGTGAGTTTTGAGACTCGCGAGTTTTGAAACTCGTGAGTTTTGAGACAACACGGATTAACTCTGTTACTAAAGTCAAGCAATACTCTCGATATGTCGTTATCTTGTTGGCTCATGCTATCCTCAATAGCTTATGATAACATTTCATACACAAATGTGTCGGTAATTTCCTTGATTGTTCTAATTTACTCCAGGTGCTACCAATTCATATCCCTTCCCGCACCACGCAACAGGCTGTCACCTTTCACTTACGCAGGTGTAGACGTGAATCACATAGGAACTCTTGGTTAATGCAGGCCCTAAGATGCCTGAGTGAAATTAGCGGGATGGTGGATGTATTCCACTTGTCAGCTAGTGAAATTCGTATACAGATCGTCGCTGTTCGGGCAAAAGGTCATATCTCCCAATGCTCTTCCAATCCATTGTTTTCCTTAAGATTTGGTCACGCCTCTCAGCCAGATACGGATATTGAGTCCATCAGAACAATATTTTTTGTGTTCATGTTCCTATGCCGCGCACTCTAGGAATGCATGACTTACTCACGCACTCCCACAGTATAACGTACTTATGGTTCATTAGCGATCTGAACTCTCAGGACCCCTAAAGTTTATGCAGCTCACCCATTAACTGTAAAGCAGCTAGATGATAGGCTTAATTGAGCCTGTCTATGAGGTGTCAAGTGGTCAGCAAGATGAATCCTTTCGGCCATTATTCTTTGCTCTCTAGACCGGGGCCGCCATATCACCGTCAGATAGCTCCTCAAATGTAATCGGGTACGCTGAGTGGACCTCGAACCAGCCCTCAGATTCAGGTAAAAATCCTGGGACCTCCGGATAAGAGGCAAGTACCACCCCTACACCGTGGCGCCGGCTTCTAACCTAGCCGACCAGTGCCTAACAGTCCGTTCCCTAAATGATAACCGCACAACATTCATAGACAGTAACTGGTTTACTAGTGGTTCTTGGCGTTCGCGTAAACTACAAAAGATGGCACTGCGGGAGGTCGGTATTTATTCGTCCGCCACGTTTTCGAATCGTAAACCTAGGGTTGCCACCTATTTCGATTTTGGTCGTATATCCTGAATTCGCAGATAAATTTCAAGGTCCCGAATTACATACAAGTGGGACAACTAACATGGCAGGATATAAATGTATCCCAAATATTTTAAAAATGTGTGAAAGGAATTCTTAATCACTGCCAGCGAAGTTTGTAAATGTGTAACCATGGTGTGCGTCGTGCAAATTTATAAGTGTTGCAAGTTGTATTATAGCGAATTGCGTTTATTATTAAGGTAAAATCATAGGCTACACATTCAACTTAAAAATACATATAACTTAGTATTAAATCACTAGCACTGGTAGAAATGTTATCCACATTTTACCTCCTGAAGAGGTTCGAGTTACATATTCACCTTTGACTTTTCATTTCGTGCATTTAGGGGAGCAGGGGACTTTCATATTTAGTGTCTCCCTCTTTGAACTTTTAATTTATTATTTGTTTACTGTAGTCTAAAGTACATATAAACCGTAGTCAGTATTTGTCTAGGAATCAATCAATCAATCAATCAATCAATCAATCACTGATCTGCATTTAGAGCAGTCTCCAGATGGCAGATTCCCTATCTGTTGTTTTCCTAGTCTTTTCTTAAATAATTCCAAAGAATTAATAATAATAATGGCGTGTGGCCTCCGAAGAGGCCGGGTGCAGATCTTTCGAGTTGACACCGTATAGGTGACCTGCACGTTTATGAGAATGGGGCCCTACCTGTGATGAATTCTAATGCTGAAAACGGCACACACACACAGCCCCCGAGCCCTTGGAATTAACCAATTAAGTTTAAAATCCCCGACCCGGCCGGGAATTGAACCCGGGACCCTCTGAACCAAACGCCAGCATGCTAACCATTTAGCCATGGAGCCGGATATTCCAAAGAATTTGGGAATTTATTGAACGTCTCCCTTGGTAAATTATTCTAATCTCAAACTTCCCTTCCTATAAACGAATATTTGCTCCAATTTGTCTTCTTGAATTCCAGCTGTACTTCATATCGTGATCTTTCCTACTTTTAAAAACACCACTCAAATTTATTCGTCTGCTAATGTCTTTCCACGCCATCTCTCCGCTGACAGCTCGCAACATGTCACTTAGTCGAGCAGCTCGTCCCCTTTCTCCCAAGTCGTCCCAGCCCAAAATTTGCAACATTTTCGTAACGCTACTATTTTGTCAAAATCACCCAGAACAAATCGAACTGCTTTCCATTGGATTATTTCCAGTTCTCGAGTCAAGTAATCTTAGTGAGGGTCCCATACACTGGAACCATACGCTAGTTGGGGGTCTTACCAGAGACTTATATGCCCTCTCCTCTACATCCTTACTACAAACCCAAAATATCCTCATAACTTCATAAGGCAACCCGCGCTTTAACTCACTGTCCGTTTGTACCTCCATCTACCGGATCATTCAGAACTGCGTGGTATTTTTTGGCTTTACGGGTTGCCTATCACGTGGTTTCGGCATTTGCTCAGACATGCCGTATTGCCGTATAGGAAACATTAGAAAACAAAATACCACTTCAAATGGTGAGCATGGATGTGGATTGCAAAGCTTAGAAATAACTATCGTGCTCAGGATAGCTTTGGATCACAACGTGTTACTGTAATTCCATACTAGAACTACACATCTAATCTCTAACGTATAACTTATGACAAGTTTGGTGGCAGCAATAGTGAAGCGGAAATCTGACCTACCTTGAAGAGGTAGACGTACTCGGTGGTGGTAGTGGTGGGGGAGGGTTGTCGGAGTACATCTTGGAGAGATCGTAGTTCCGTTGTTGCTGTTCGGGGTCGTATCGCGACTCCATGTACATTTTTGAAGACTCGAAGTAGGCCTTAGTGAGCGCGCTGGTGGGATCTAGATATCCTCGCTCCATATAGCTCTTAGTGGTACTGTCCATGTACTTGGGGTCCGCTGAGTACATAGACATTGTGAGACTGGAAGGAGGCATGTAGGCCTGTCGGTACTTGTCAGCCTCCATCGAGTATTTCATGGCGTCCATAGAACTCACGACCTGTAAACAAGACATATGACACTCAGTACTGAACTTAACATGTAGGCGTGCCTTTGCTTGTCAGCCTGCATCGAGCATTTCATGGCGTGCACAGAACTCACGACCTGTAAACAAGACATATGACACTCAGTTCTGAACTTAACATGTAGGCGTGCCTTTGCTTGTCAGCCTGCATCGAGTATTTCATGGCGTGTGCAGAACACACGACCTGTAAACAAGACATATGACACTCAGTTCTGAACTTAACATGTAGGCGTGCCTTTGCTTGTCAGCCTGCATCGAGTATTTCATGGCGTGTGCAGAACACACGACCTGTAAACAAGACATATGACACTCAGTTCTGAACTTAACATGTAGGCGTGCCTTTGCTTGTCAGCCTGCATCGAGTATTTCATGGCGTGTGCAGAACTCACGACCTGTAAACAAGACATATGACACTCAGTTCTGAACTTAACATGTAGGCGTGCCTTTGCTTGTCAGCCTGCATCGAGTATTTCATGGCGTGTGCAGAACACACGACCTGTAAACAAGACATATGACACTCAGTTCTGAACTTAACATGTAGGCGTGCCTTTGCTTGTCAGCCTGCATCGAGTATTTCATGGCGTGTGCAGAACACACGACCTGTAAACAAGACATATGACACTCAGTTCTGAACTTAACATGTAGGCGTGCCTTTGCTTGTCAGCCTGCATCGAGTATTTCATGGCGTGTGCAGAACACACGACCTGTAAACAAGACATATGACACTCAGTTCTGAACTTAACATGTAGGCGTGCCTTTGCTTGTCAGCCTGCATCGAGTATTTCATGGCGTGTGCAGAACACACGACCTGTAAACAAGACATATGACACTCAGTTCTGAACTTAACATGTAGGCGTGCCTTTGCTTGTCAGCCTGCATCGAGTATTTCATGGCGTGTGCAGAACACACGACCTGTAAACAAGACATATGACACTCAGTTCTGAACTTAACATGTAGGCGTGCCTTTGCTTGTCAGCCTGCATCGAGTATTTCATGGCGTGCACAGAACTCACGACCTGTAAACAAGACATATGACACTCAGTTCTGAACTTATCATGTAGGCGTGCCTTTGCTTGTCAGCCTCCATCAAGTATTTTATGCCATCCATAGAACTCGCACATTATAAATAATTAATCCAATAATCCATTGCACCTATAGAACTCACAAGCTGTAAACAATCGAGTAATCTATGGGAACTACATAACTCACGATCTTATTTACTTAATTTAACATCTTATTTTAAATGTTATGGTTTCAAAGTCATTCTTGTTAGAAAAAAAACATACATACATACATTATCATTATAGACTGTTATGCCTTTCAGCGTTCAGTCTGCAAGCCTCTGAGAATTTACTAAACGTCGCCACAATCCTCGATTTGCAACTAGTGTTGTGGCCTCATTTAGTTCTATACCTCTTATCTTTAAATCGTTAGAAACAGAGTCTAACCATCGTCGTCTTGGTCTCCCTCTACTTCTCTTAATCCTCCATAACAGAGTCCATTATTCTCCTAGGTAACCTATCCTCCTCCATTCGCCTCACATGACCCCACCACCGAAGCCGGTTTATGCGTACAGCTTCATCCATCGAGATCATTCCTAAATTAGCCTTTATCTCCTCATTCCGAGTTCCCTCCCGCCATTGTTTCCACCTGTTTGTACCAGCAATCATTCTTGCTACTTTCATGTCTGTTACTTCTAACTTATGAATAAGATATCCTGAGTCCACCCAGCTTTCGCTCCCATAAAGCAAAGTTGGTCTGAAAACAGACCGATGTAAAGATAGTTTCGTCTGGGAGCTGACTTCCTTCTTACAGAATACTGCTGATCGCAACTGCGAGCTCACTGCATTAGCTTTACGACACCTTGATTCAATCTCACTTACTATATTACCATCCTGGGAAAACACACAACCTAAATACTTGAAATTATCGACCTGTTCTAGCTTTGTATCACCAATCTGACATTCACTTCTGTTGGATTTCTTACCTACTGACATCAATTTAGTCTTCGAGAGGCTAATTTTCATACCATACTCATTGCACCTATTTTCAAGATCCAAGATGTTAGACTGTAGGCTTTCGGCACAGTCTGCCATTAAGACCAAGTCGTCAGCATAGGCCAGGCTGCTTACTACATTTCCACCTAACTGAATCCCTCCCTGCCATTTTATACCTTTCAGCATATGATCCATGTAAACTACAAACAGCAAAGGTGAAAGATTACAGCCTTGTCTAACTCATGTAAGTACCCTGAACCAAGAACTCATTCTACCACCAATTCTCACTGAAGCCCAATTGTCAACATAAATGCCTTTGATTGATTTTAATAATCTACCTTTAATTCCATAGTCCCCCAGTATGGCGAACATCTTTTCCCTCGGTACCTTGTCATATGCTTTCTCTAGATCTACGAAACATAAACACAACTGCCTATTCCTCTCGTAGCATTTTTCAATTACCTGGCGCATACTGAAAATCTGATCCTGACAGCCTCTCTGTGGCCCGAAACCACACTGGTTTTCATCCAACTTTCTCTCAACCACAGCTCGCACCCTCCCTTCCAAGATGCCAGTGAATATATACTTTGCCTGGTATACTAATCAATGAGATACCTCGATAGTTGTTGCAATCCTTCCTGTTCCCTTGCTTATAAATAGGTGCAATTACTGCTTTTGTCCAATCTGAAGGTACCTTACCAACACTCCACGCTAAGTTTACTACTCTATGAAGCCATTTCATCCCTGCCTTCCCACTATACTTCACCATTTCAGGTCTAATTTCATCTATTCCTGCTGCCTTATGACAATGGAGTTTATTTATTATCCTTTCCACTTCCTCAAGCATAATTTCACCAACATCATTTTCCTCCTCCCCATGAGCTTGACTGTTTGCAACACCACCATGATGATTTCCTTTTACATTGAGAAGATGTTCAAAATATTCCCTCCACCTCTCCAGTGATTCCCTGGGATCTGTTATGAGTTCACCTGAATTACTCAAAACACTGTTCATTTCTTTTTTCCCTCCCTTCCTAAGATTCTTTATTACTGTCCAGAAAGGTTTCCCTGCTGCTTGACCTAGCCTTTCCAGGTTATTACCCAAATCTTCCCATGACTTCTTTTTGGATTCAACAACTATTTGTTTCGCTCTGTTTCTTTCATCTACGTACAAATCCCTGTCTGCCTCGGCCCTTGTTTGGAGCCATTTCTGATAAGCCTTCTTTTTACGTTTGCAGGCTGCTCTCACTTCATCATTCCACCAAGATGTTCGCCTTTTCCCATCTTTACACACAGTTGTTCCTAGGCATTCCCTTGCTGTTTTTACTACAGCATCCCTGTATGCCACCCATTCACTTTCTATATCCTGAACCTGCTTACTGTCTACTGTTCGAAACTTCTCACTAATCATATCCATGTACTTCTGTCTAATTTCCTCGTCCTGGAGATTTTCTACCCTTATTCGTTTGCAGACAGATTTCACTTTCTCTACCATAGGCCTAGAGATACTTAGTTCACTACAGATCAGATAATGGTCTGTATCATCGAAAAATCCCCGAAAAACGCGTACATTCCTAAAAGATTTCCTGAATTCAAAGTCTGTTAAGATATAGTCTATTATGGATCTGGTACCACTAGCCTCCCAAGTGTAGCGGTGAATAGCCTTATGCTTGAAGAATGTATTCGTAACAGCTAAACCCATACTAGCACAGAAGTCCAGCAAACGCTTCCCATTCCCATTAGCTTCCATATCTTCCCCACATTTACCAATCACCCTTTCCTATCCTTCAGTTCTATTCCCAACTCTCGCATTGAAATCGCCCATTAGCACTATTCTATCCTTGCTGTTGACCCTGACCACGATGTCACTCAGTGCTTCATAAAACTTGTCAACGTCATCCTCATCTGCACCCTCACATGGTGAATACACGGACACAATTCTTGTCCTAATTCCTCCCACTGACAAATCTACCCACATCATTCGCTCACTTACGTGCCTAACAGAAAGTATGTTGCGTGCAATAGTATTCCTGATAAAGAGCCCTACCCCAGACTCTGCCCTTCCCTTTCTAACATCCGTCAAGTACACTTTATAATCTCCTTTCTCTTCCTCCTTATCTCCCCTTACCCGAATATCACTTACTCCTAGCACATCCAGATGCATCCTCTTTGCTTACTCAGCAAGTTCTACCTTCTTTCTTCCATAAGCCCCATTAATATTGACAGCTCCCCATCGAATTCCATTTCGTTCGCCAAGTTGTTTCCAAAGAGTCCCTCGCCTGTCAAATGGGAGTGGGACTCCATTACTCCCATAGGTCCGAGGCTTGCTTAAAGTGTTCTGAGCTCGGTAAATTCATAAAGCAGGATGCTGCCCTACTTGCACATAGTCCAAGTGAGGATCTCTCCTCTAACGGGTTATGGACCACCGGTGAATTGTGTAGTCCTAGCCGCCTGAGCACAAGGAGGGCCGCGACTCAGAATATGTCCGAAATGCCCACTCCCATTCCACAGCAACTGGTATCCCGACTCTCAGGACCACTTACTAGGCCACTCAGCCGTTGCCCATGGTTCACGAACTAGGACGTGACTACAGTAACCCACAAACAGCACCAATATTTCAAACCTATATTCTGGTATTTCTATCAAATATGGAAAACAACTTCAAGAATGTTCCCCATTGTATCTTGCGATGTTGAGCGAGTTTCAGAGAGTGGAAGCAGTTGTTTTTTCTTTTCGTTTTTTGTTTTATTACAATTTGCTTTAAGTTGCACCGACACAGATAAGTATTACGGTGACTACGGGATATGAAAAGGTTAAGAGGGGGAAGGAAGCGGCCGTGACGTTAATTTAGATAGAGCCCCAGCATTTGCCTGGTGTGAAAATGGGAAACCATGGAAAACCATCTTTCGGGCGGCTGATAGTGGAGTTCCAACCCACTACATCCCAGATGCAATTTCACAGCTGCGCGTCCCTAACCGCACCGCCAACTTGCCCGGTCAAAGCAGTTGTAAGAGATAATAGAAGCGGTTTTACATTTTAACATAAGTTATACAACCATGTTTTGTTACCCACTGATTCGCAAATGGGGAATTTACTACGAAACGCGCATGAGATGTCTATAAATTTCAATAATCTCCCAATCTCGTACGGCAATATTTTAGGAGTGTATTCAAGAGGTACTATTTCCACCCTAAAAGAAGCTGCAGAAAAACGCAACGAAACATATCATCGCTTCACCGGCAAAACCTTCTTAAGCCTGGTCGCGCCTTCCAGCCACGTATGGATATGTAGTACATCAGGAAAATTTCTGTTCATTTTCGTATGCCAATGTGTAAAGGAAATTGGACCTTACTGTACCGTACTGTATGAATGTACGTTTGCATGACGTATTTGTGCACTCCTAGTGTATAATGCATGTAAGAATCATTTTTGTTTACCAGTCCGCACAGGAAAACTAACACGACGGAAATTGTTCAGATGGACTTCGTATCCATACCTGGCTGGGAGGCGTGACCAGTCTTATGGAGAATAATGGATAGGAAGAGCTTTGTGAGATACGAGGTTTTGGCGGTGCAGTGACGAAATACTGTAATACATGTATTACATGTTGTAATAGATAACGACAGGACAAAGACAAAGTAGAATGAATCTGACTGTAGTGAATGTTATAAATAATTCTTGTTTCAAAATATGAATCTGTGAATTGGTAATTATGATGTGTTTGAGCGAACTAATTTATCTTGAATTGTATAGATCACAATTATACAAACGTTTATATGGAGATTTGAAAGTGATAATATATTACAATGCTTATACAAATATTATGTCAGAATGGGCAGTTTGAAAATTATTTTTACTGCCTCTACCTTTCCAAATAATTCTTTATTACAGCATGCCCAGAAATGTATCATATAAATGAGGTGGCTTTCAATAAAAGCATATTTAATGCCCCTCAACAAACTACGAGAGAATTTATACCTCAGCCTACTAAGGATACCAATCACAGGGTTAATTTTATTAGAGGTAGTCTCCACCTGATTACACGATAGATTTTCATCCATAATCAGTCGAAAGAATTTAGTACTCTTCACTCTCATTATTCTATTATTGAAAAAGAGCTTTATATCCAGATATAATGCATATAAAGGTTTGTGAAACATTATGTGGTTTGCTTTTGTTAGGTTAATACTTAATTGTTTGGAATTAATCCATGCTTCAAGTAATAAGATATCCTGTTGCATATTGTGTTCAAGTTCATGCTTGCTAGAGCCTGTATAGAAAATATCAATGTCATCAGCAAAAAGTAAGTAGTCTTCGATTTAATGGAAGGTGACCATTATCATGAATAAAGATGAGTAAAATAAAGAATACTGAAGAGGAAGAAATTGTCAGATCTACTTGTGATCCTATGAAACACAAAAGTAGCACTGAAACACTGAAAATGCACGTCTTGAAGACGGTCACGAAACTAAGACTGAAGATCCATGGGGTCAAAAATAACAGGTTCTGATAATGACAGGCCAGAACATCCGGCACTTTCTCTATAAATGACTTCTGTGAGAGAGAGGAGTGGATAGTGACGACGAGGGTATATCGGAGTGTATCTGGGAAGTGTGGAAGTCGCTGTAATAGCACCTACATGGTGAGTACCGGTAACTTTTATCCTAGAAAAAAAGCACTGTGTATACATAATAGATGAAAATCTATCGTGAAGTAATCACGTGGAGACTACCTCTAATAAATTTATCCCTGTGACTGGTATCCTTAGCAGGCTGAGGTATAAATTCTCTCGTGGTTTGTTGAGGGGCATTAAATATGTTCTTATTGAAAGCCACCTCTTTTATATGATACATGTCTGGGAATGCTGTAATAAAGAATTATTTGGAAACGTAGAGGCACAAACTGCCCATGCTGACATAATATTTGTATAACTATTGTAAGGTATTATCACTTTCAAATCTCCATATAAACGTTTCTATAATTATGATCTATACAATTTATATGCTCACATACTTCCTTTAACTCAACTAGTGTGTCGTTCATTCTTTCACACATTCACAGACACATGTAGAAGTTCCATTAAATAACGTTTGTTTACGTACAATGTTGAGATTTTGAAGAAGCAAGCTGTGCGTGTTTTACGAGTGTATTCGCCGAATGCATTTTTTTTATCTCTAATAGCCCTTTATTCATGAATTAATATTTGTAATATTGTTGTATTTTTTGAAATAACACATACTTATACCTACGTAACTTACTGACGATATTGACGACTGGAAAAGAATAAACGTGGCAACGTCGCTGCTGGTTTGAATTTTGCGTTCAATGAGATGGACTTTTTGTTGTAAACGTCTTTGGTCAGTTCACAAGCCATTTCCATTTCATCCATGCGCGACGCGAAAGCTTCTCTTTCAAAGATGATTGGTTCTATCCATTCGCCAAGATATTTAACATCTGTCCATTTGATTGCCCCCTGGTTTACTTTTAGCTCTTTTGGTGCTAGCTTGATGTATGAAACCATCCGATTATTATTTTCATTATTATTTGTACCCATTGAACCTACTTAACTCATGAGTTTACTTCCTTCCTTCCTTTCCTAAAACAATTCTCCTTGAAATTTTTCTTGCGTCTTTCTGCCCAGGTTTTGTTGGTTATTGTTTTGGGTTGTGAATTAGTGCACTGAATTTAGATACTTCTTCCTCAGTTTCACCTGTGATGCCGACTTCCTGGAGGTCTTTTTCAATTTAAATTAATTGTTCTTGACTTCCAATGAGACGACTTGGCTGAGAATTCTTTTTTTCAGTCTCGTTGTTCATTCTTGATATGTGTCAGTAGAACTATAATCACCTTTTCGTTAAAGTACCCGGATGACCATTTCCTCTAACCATACTGGGCCTAATATTTCCTTAGGATTTCCCTTTCTTGCTTTTCTATTTATTTAGTGATCTGCCTCCAATGATCTAACTTTCTGATGCATAGGCCAGTAATGCTTTTGGTTTAATTACTGCATTGTAGTAGCAGCAGTAGTAGTACTTATTTTATTATTATGCCTCGATCATGGCTTGACGTTTTCCAAAACAGGTGCCTTCGTGGGCCGATAACCTAGATGTTAGGCCCTTTTAAACGACAAGCAACCAGGTGCCTTCGTAAAATCTTGAAGAACCCGTATTTAGATCACGATACCACCTAAGAGGTATTGCGGAGAAGTAGAAAATTTAAGATTCATAACAGCGTTGCATGCAGAAGACTAAATTACTGAGCTTAGTTCCGAGGCCCTGGGGTCGCGTTCCAGAGTTGGGTCCATAAGAATAGTGTATAGCAGCCATCTTGCCTAATAGGCCATGCATCATTTCACAAAATTCTGGCTGATAAAACTAATAGGTCCTAAGTTAGAAGTTGTGAGCCCCTAAAGTAACTCTCTAAATTCAGGCCTATAAGAATAGTGCATAGCAGCTATCTTGCCTAATAGCCCTTGCCTCAGTTCCCAAAAATTAGGCCGATAAAATTAATAGGTCCTAAGTTAAAAATTGTGAGCCCTGAGGGTAGCTTTCTAAAGTTAGGCTTATAAGAATAGTGTATTACTGTCACCTTTCCAGAGGTAGCAAAGAGACGCATTCCACCAAATGTCAAACGACAGAGAAGAACATACCGATAGCCTAGTTCTAATACAACGTATCTAACAATGCTCTTTCTGTCCATTATTTTCCTTAACAAGGTCACGCCTCGCAGCCACATATGAATATTCAGTCCTTCAGAACAGTATTCGTTCTGTTCATTTTCCTATGCCCATGTGTAAAGGAAACTAAAGGTTAAATCCATTATATTGAATAAGTGCGTAAATACATCGTGCAAACATGCATTCGTTCAGTACGGTACGTTAAGGGTACTGGGGCAATGGCTATTAAGCAAGATAGCTACTATACACTATTCTTACAGGCCTAACTTTAGAAAGCTACTTCAGGGGCTCAAAACTTGTAACTTGGGACCTGTTAGTTTTATCAGCCTAACGTTTGTGAACTGACGCATGGCCAATTAGGTACGATGACTGCTATACACTATTCTTATAGACCTAACCCCTGAGGGCGAAATCACGGCCTTAACCTTAAATACATTGTACTGTAGGAGTGAGTAAAAATGCCGTGCAAACATGCATTCCTACAGTAAGGTTCATTTTACTCTGCAGATTAGCATAGGAAAATGAGCACAACGAAAATATTGTTCTTATGGACTGCATATCGATGGCTTACTTCTAAAACCTCGTATCTCCCAATGCTCTTCCTATCCATTATTTACTTTGAGACTGGTCACGCCTCCCAGACACATCTGGATATACAGCCCATCAGAACAATTTTCGTTTTGTTAATTTTCATATGACAACGTATAAAGGAAAATAAACCTTAAATGCATTATACTGTAGGAGTACGTAGATTAGCCATACAAACAACATCCATACAATGCGGTATGGTAAGGTCCATTTCCCTTTACACATGCACATAGGAAATTGAGCGCAATGACAATTGTTCTGATGGACTGCATATAAATATGTGGTTGGGAGGCGTGACCAGACTTAAGTGAAATAGTGGATAGGAAGAGCATTGTCAGATACGTGGTATTAGAACTAGGCCATCGACATGCTATAGACAAAGGCCTATATATATTTCGTTTCTCGTGTGAAAACCCCCAGGATTGTTCAAGACAGGAGGGAATGGAGTAAACTTACTGCCCAATATGCTACCTCCTGTAGTAGGAGAGAATTTATGTACTGTACATGTCTATGACCATGGCAATATATTTCATTTACTCTGCTGATATATTGTAATGCTCACCCGTTGGTTATCTCTGTGTTTTAAATTAAATATGAAGCCTGGTTTATTGCTTGGTATCACTCCCCCACCCATCCTACCCCATCCACTGCCTGCCCCTGCACCTGCTGTTACAATAGGCACTACTTCAGTGCTGTAACAATTGCTTTCGCTATAGCGCTCACATTAGAAGGGTGAGCTTGACAGCTATACTAGTTTCAATAGAACTCACTCACTCAGTCGCACACTCCAGTCCATGTGTGTATGTGAGGTATACAGGAAGCGAGACGACATTTCACAATAGAAATTACCGCGAAAACAATATGAATGAAAGATAAAGGATTATAAAGAATGAGTAGCGATAGTTAACCTGGAACAATTTAATGGACGAGGATCTGGTGCACATTTTGGGAAGAACCCCTGACAATAGGAATGAAAAGTGTGAACTCCACGAACAACGAGCAGTCGATTTCATATGACTCTTTTAAAATAGTTCATACAATGAAACAGAGTGCGCGGACTAAGAATCCAAACCCGAGTGAAACCTGATCATTTCTTTATCTGAAAATCTACACTCCTTGCGTTTTTTCTCGTGTAAATTAGCCGAATTATATTTAATATATGCAGGCTGCGTTGCCAACCGTACGGTTTGAGCCGGACATTTACCGTTTTCAACCCTCTATGTACGATGCACGGTTCGATTGTCAAACCGTACTCGTTATATACGGTTCTGCGACATTTTTAAATGAACATTTTTTTATTATTGGAAATGTTCAGATTTTGTACGCAAAATTATTTTTCTCCTATTTGAACATACCTTATTTCCTGGACAGTTACAACGTGGCCTCCTTTTCTTTTTTTTTCTTTATGTCGCACCGACACAGATATGTCTTATGGCGACGATGGGATAGGAAAGGCCTAGGAATGGGAAGGAAGCGGCCGTGGCCTTAATTAAGGTACATCCCCGGCATTTGCCTGGTGTGAAAATGAGAAACCACGGAAAACCATCTTCAGGGCTGCCGACAGTGGGATTCGAACCCACTATCTCCCGATTACTGGATACTTCCTTTTCTGCAGGGGACTCGCAAGCCTTGAAAGTTGTTATTCACGTCTGAGCTGGTTTCAGATCAACCAATGAACGCCTGAATAGTCTGAAATGTGGTATTTTTCTGTCTCATTCTGCGGAAGGGATTACCCTGCTTCAAACTGTATCAACTGTGGATCTTGTAGTCGTACATTTCTTCACAGTCATACTATTGAATCAGCCCACACCGAACTCCTTCAATCGTTTGTTAACCAGTGGGAAGTGTGGTGTAACATCAAACATATAACAGTGCAGCGGCTAGTTGTAAATCTTATGGATAACGTGATTTCGTCAAACTTATGAATAATATTGTCATGTACTTACAAATTATTTTGCGTGACAGTGCAGTGCTTCAATTTCTTGTTGGTTAACTTACTATGTATTATTTAAATCTATCTATCTATCTATCTATCTATCTATCTATCTATCTATCTATCTATCTATATATATATATATATATATCATTTTCTTTGGCGTTTATTTTTAATGATAAATAAGTAAAGATGCTGTTAACTTCTGAGTCCAAAAATAAATCAGATCCTTCGATATGCAAAAAATTAAAAGTTTCTGTTAAAACACCCAAAAGGAAACAAAAGTGCAAGCAGATGTGAGAGAGTATACACAGTATAGGAAGTGGCTCCGTCCTGTTCCAACATATGAAGAAAGGGTAAAGTGTATATGTTGCGTTTTCTTACTTGTAGTAATACGTTTCAGTAAAGTACTCTAATTTGACATTATTGAAACTTGCTATTATTATATACATTCAATTGAACTGTCCGGCTCCATGGCTACGTGGTTAGCGTGCTGGCCTTTGGTCACAGGAGTCCCGATTCGATTCCCGGCAGGGTCGGGAATTTTAACCATCATTGGTCAATTTCCCTGGCACGAGGGCTGGGTGTACTGTATGTGTTGACTTCATCATCATCATTTCATCCTCATCACGATGCGTAGGTTGCCTACGGGTGTCCAAAAATAAAATGACCTATATCTGGCAAGCCGAACCCGTCCTGGGATATCCCACCTCTAAAAGCCATACGACATTTCATTTCAATTGGATTTTAGTGTATTTGGGTGAATATTACATGGTCTTTGACTCAAAGTGGGGCCGGTCGTTACAGCGCAGTGGATAGAAGGGCGAGCTGAAGGTCAGGCGAACACATGGCAACTCGCTGAGCTTGGGGCTGGGTGAGCGCCCGTATGAATCGCATGTAAATAACAAACACACATAATAACACATAATCAAAGTAAAATAATTTCTCACCTTCTCACAAAAACTACTGCTCAGTGCTCAATAAAAGCATGCGTGCACATTAACGCTGTTTAAAACATGCTGATGCAGCCACAAGGGTGAGATATTGTGAGTTCTGTCTTGCATTATTGAATGATCGTTTATTCGACCCACGGCTTGCGTTCTTTCGGAAAGAGGCCTGAATTCACTTTAATGGTCGTGTGAACAGTCATAACTCTCGCTATTGATGTGCAGAAAATCCTAATGGTGTTTATGAAGTTCCTCATTATGATAGGAATATTGATGTTGGGTGTGCTGTTAGTGCAAGATGAATAATTGGGCCTATTTTTCTCCGCAGTTTCTGACTTTTATTTGTGGATAAACTGAAAGAAAACGTGTATCGAAGAAATCCTCACACATTGGAGGAACTGAAAGAATACAGTATGAATGAAATCACAAACTTTACAGTGGCAGAACTCACTCGCGTCAGTCAGAATGTGGTTACCAGACACAACGCCTGTATAACCCAGGCAGGATGACACTTCCAGCATCTTTTATAAGGTTTGATTCATATAAGATTGTACACGCGCCTAAAGCAGGGCGGCTGCGCGCGACACAAGCTCGGCTGAGACAGCTCTGTAGCGCAGAGTACAAACACCGTGGGCACGCTCTGGGTTTATAAAAGAGACCCTGTACTCGGTTCACGTGGTTTCCCACCACCCTCTATGTCCGGCTTCTCACCTAAATTGTCAGTCTGGTGGTCGCAGGGACCACTCTACGAACCACCAGAGAAACTCGCAATATTGAGTACATCCTCGTGCAGCCGTAAAACGTGACGTGCGCATCTGAACATCGTCAACACTTTTCATAAAGACAGTCCTGTCGGGTTGAGTGGTATTTGAAGGTGCTCAAATACGTCAGCCTCATGTCGGTAGATTCACTGGATTTACTGGCACGTAAAGGAACTCCTGCGGGACAAAATTCCTTAGCCTAGTCACTCTTTACAGATTCACTGAAATTAATTATATTAACGCCTTAAAATTATTCTTTTGCTCCCCTCTTTGATCCTCATCTGCTATCACAAATATACCTCAACTAAATAGTATTTTAACTTTTTTCACTTTCATTGTTAAGACTCGCAATTCTGTTATTAAAAACAAAACTTACTGAACCTTACTGTAACGTACTGTAGGAATGTATGATTGCATGAAATATTTACGCACTTCTAGTGTATAAGATAATGAATGTAAGGTTAATTATTGTTTATTCGCCAGTATAAGAAAATGAACATAACGAAAACTGTTCTGATGTACTGCGTATCCATATGTGGCTGGCTAGAGGCATGACCACTGTTACGGAGAATAATGAATAGGAAAGGCATCGTGGGATACGAGGTTTTGCGGTGCAGCGAAGATGTAATTGTAGTGGAGGGATGAGTTACGTGTTGTGTGCAATATGCAGAGGAGTGTAAAGATAGTTCGCAGGAATAAACAATTCTGAAGAAAATCCGACAGCCTGGCCAGGAATGGAACCCAGAAACTCTCAGTCTGAAGACAAGCTGATAAACATATTAAGCAGTGCAAACTATGAATAAGTAGGCCTACTTCAAAATTACACTGTCTAACAACGTACACAGTTCTGTACGTGGTAAAAAGAATGATGTGTCAGGTAACTATACAAACTTAAGCTCAAATCAAATCAAAAATGTCATCAATACAAATCTGCCGTTAACAGAGCGCATAATGAGTTTGTTGATGATGTTTGTTTTATCGTCATGGAGAACATCTTGACAGCTGCGTGATTAAAAGCTGTTGACAGAGAATTATGAAAAGGTCATTATCCCTCCCAAATTACAGATGTAAGCTCAATGTGGATTAATGTCACTAGTTCCTAAATTAGCATGTATGAATGCAGAGCATTTATCAAGCGAATGCACCAGTGAATGGAGCGCATGTAATCATCATCGTGAAGCTTGAATAAAACAGAGGTGACAGCAAAGCAAGGCAGCCCCTCCAGTTAGTTTGGAGCGAGGCTCTAATGAGAGCCAAGACTTGGCTACAATTATTGACAAGTGACATTTGAAACTTATGGCGCAGTCAGAAGGGACTTGTGTGAGTAAACTTCTTGACTTGGAGCATAACTCATTCTGTTTGTGTAGTGAACACAGCCCTGCCATTGGCTGAAGGGACCAAGTGTCGCAGACAGCTATGGTAGACCGGACACACACACACACACAACTTACTAATTCACGAGACCAAATTAGAGAACTTGGTGTAGCAGGTGAATAATTACAAGTTAGCCAGTCGTACTCCAATTTCTTTGACTGTCAAGTACCAGAACTGTGAAGTACAAATTAGTTCAGTGAAGCAAGTTCCCTATACGGTAAACTTGTTGCTAAGAGGCAGTGCTGCCTTTAGCAAATCCAACGCAATCACATGGATAGAAGTTATCCTCGAAGTCCTTCTGATGGGATTCATCGTCTCCTTTGAATTGCGCGACCTTTACGTAGCCACTGCTGTTCGCAATAACACGTAGCAGTGATATTTAAAATAGGCTATATGTTTGTTATTACAGTAGAAACTCATTAATATGGACTAATTGGGGCTCTAGGTTGTCCGAATTAATGACAGTCCGGATTAAATAACTTATGAAATAAGCAAAGGTGCATACTTCCCTCCTGTGCCAAGACCGCGAATGTGACAATGCTCTTCTTAACCATTATTTCCCTTTTGGGGGATCTACACCTTTGAACATAGAAAAATGGGGTATTTAAACTTATTTTACTACAGTAATGAAAATGCATACTAAAAGTAAACTTAGTATGACAAACACATGTTTCTTTAATAATATTCCTGCATATTTAGAAATCATTTGAACCAATGAGATTATATATAATTAATTATTCAAAATGGCGGTGTTTCATGGCCACTATTTGCAGTTTCCACGATAATTTCCAAACACATGAATATTATCCTATGATTTTTTATTATGATTAGTGATGTTATTGTTACGACATGTACTATAATCAGTGAATTCCATCAAGTATAATTATTTTTTCATGAAGTTATTTTCAAGTAGTTATTTTTTCGTTAATTTTCATTTGAAAATATTTTTTTTAAACTTAACCAACGAAGATAGATCAATAATTCGAGTATATCATCTATTTCCTATGAAATATACTATACATGCATGCAAATTTTCATCTTAGTATCTTAAAAAACTTTTAGAGTTATCAGGGAAACGGTTCTGAAAAACAAAATTTACGGCAAACGAGCAACAAACTTTACGATAAAGGGCTTGCTTGCGTGACAGGGATTCACTTATTTGGTCATAACTCTAAAAGTATTGGATATATTAATAAACATTTTGCACTGTTATAAAGAGAATATCGTCGCTGCCGGGACAAAACCTCCTATGTGAAATATTTTAGCTTAGAACTTTGGCTGGTAAGGTTCTGTTATCTAAGGTGCAATATTGTGCGAATATTGTCAAGGCATTCTCGCTCTTCATAATGTATGTGCTGCGGGACAGTATATCTCCAAAAATATTATCATATAGAAGGTTTTGTCCCGGCAACGACGATATTTCAATTTGAAATGAAAAATTATTGAAATGTCGCACTTTCAGTCGGTCAAAGACGATGGCCCTTAAGACTGATCACGCCTCCCAGCCACATACTGATATTCAGTCCATCAGAACAAACGTTTTGAGTTCATTTTCCCATGCTAGCGTGTAAAGGAAAATGAACCTTGCTGTACCGTACTGTAGGAATGTAAGTTTGCATGACATATTTACCCGCTCCTACAGTTTAGATGCTCCTGAAATTCACTTTTTGGCTTAAGGTTAATAACATCACCTGCTTCATCTTAATCATGTTCATAAGTTTCAGAGCTTTCTGCAGCAATCACACTTTCAAGTTTACAACATTGCGCTCGTTACTCAGCTTCGTACTGTAATTGCATTTATGTATTATTACTAACCGGTTGTCCAGATTAAGCGCAGTACGGAATAATGGGGTCCAGATTAATGAAGTTCTACTGTATTCAATAGAATAATGTTATTATTCCAAAACAGATGAGAGTAGACGTAGGATGTACTAGACTATATTTGTAGAAAATAAAAGGGTCTTTTTGCAAGTTGTTTTACGCCTCGCCCACACAGAAAGGTCTTATCGCGGCGATGGGACAGGAAAAGGCTAGGAGTGGGGAGAAGCGGCCGTGGCCTTAATTAAGGTACAGCCCCAGCATTCGCCTGGTATGAAAACTGGGAAACCATCTTCAGGGCTGCCGACAGTGGGGTTTGAACCCACTATCTCCATAATAGGCTACTTGATACCGGCCGCACTTAAGCGACTGCAGCTATCGAGCTCGGCAGTGAAAAGGTTAGTACAGGTTAAGGTAGCATGGAGAGCTGCATTAAACCTCCTTATGGACTGATAACCCGAACAACGACATTGTTATCCATTCTATGGTGGTTGAAAAATGCGAATATTTTGATTTGTCGTCACATACTTTACGAATGATAATAATAATAATAATAATAATAATAATAATAATAATAATAATAATAATGTAAATAAAATGTATCCGACTCATTTGGCTGAATGCTCATCGTTGAGGCCTTCCGTTTAGAGGGTGCAGGATTCGATTCCTGGCCAGATCGCGGATTTTAATCTCATGTGATATATCCTTTAGGCTCGCGGGCTTGGTGTTTATATTTGTTCCAACATTTTCCTCTTCATATTCAGACAACACACTACATTACTAACCACTACAAAAACAATCAATAGTGATTACATTCCTCCGTACAGGGTTAGTGTTAGGAAGAGCATCCGGCCGTAAAAGAGGGCCAAATCCACATGTGAGACATAGTTCGCCCCCGCCACCCAACAGATCTGAAAAAACGCTGGAAATAATAATAATAATAATAATAATAATAATAATAATAATAATAATAATAATAATAATAATAATAATAATAATAGGGCCTAATAATAATAGGTATTTTATTTTACCTCCCGCTTGCCGGAATTTTGTCTCACATGAGTTATTTTACCAGCATGAGGCTGGCATATTTGAGCCCCTTCAAATACCTTTCTACCAAACTAAGCAAGGATCGAATCTCAATAGTTGGGCTTAGACGGTCAGTATTTCTACCGCCTGGGGCACTCAGCCGAAAATCTATACGCAGTCTAATTAAGAGTTCAATCAATCAATCAATCAATCAATCAATCAATCAATCAATCAATCAATCCCTATCAGTGGTTTATATAGTCCTTTCTTTAACGATTTCAAAGAAGTTGGAAATTTATCAGCATCTCCCCGGGTAAATTATTCGAATCCCTAATTCCTCTTCATATATACTAGACTAATATTAGCCCCAAAATTTGTCCTTGAATTCCAACTTTATCGTAATATTGAGATGTTTTCGAGTTTATAGGTCTCCACTCAAACGTAATCATCTAGTAAGGCGCCATCTCTCCAATTACAATTCTGAACGTACGCTTAGTCGAGCAGCTAGGCTTCAAATCGAGCTTTCCAATTCTGGAATCAAGTAATCCTGGTGTGAATCCCGTACATTTGAATACTGTAATTGGGGTCTTACCGGTGACTTAAACGCACTCTAGTTTACATACTGACATAGAATCTAGAGGTATGCATAGTAGCCCTTGTTTGATTCCCGAGTTTGCCACTAATTTAACCTTCCGCTGGTCGAAGGGTGAGCATGGTGCTCAGTTATTTATATTGTGGCATCATGATAAACTTATCACCAAGCCAGCCGTGATTCGCATCCCGACCATTGCAATTTTCATGGTAATCAAACGAACTAACTCGTGGCGCAAAAGCCCATTAATGGACTTGGTCTGCAAAAGACGAATATTGCCCATCCAGATGTCCTGGACTGAAGTGACGACATTCCCAGCCATATTGCTTAGCTTTCTTGACCGCATCCCTGCCTCTCGTGGCAGACAACCCCTCCTTTAGTCTCATGAGGCTGAGTGAACGTTGTTCCAGCCCGCAGTCCATAGTTAAAATCATTAGACTGGCCGGGAATCAAATCTGGGGTGTCTGGGTAAATTATTTAATGAACTTAGCCTATTTATTCCTTACTTACTGTAATTATCAGTTTACCCTGCAGGAATTAATTTTCCCTTGGACTCTGCGAGGGATCCCATCTCTACCGCTTCAAGAACTGTGTCCTGGAGTGTGAGACTTAAGGTCGGGGGTATACAACTGGGGATTAATTAATTTCGTGTGGATATTTCTAGCCGAGTGCAGCCCTTGTAAGGCAGACCCTCCGATGAGGGTGGGCGGCATCTGCCATGTGTAGGTAACTGCGTGTTATTGTGGTGGAGGATAGTGTTATATGTGGTGTGTGAGTTGCAGGGATGTTGGGGACAGCACAAACACCCAACCCCCGGGCCACTGGAAGTAACCAATGTAGGTTAAAATCCCCGACCCGGTCGGGAATCGAACCCGGGACCCTCTGAACCGAAGGCCAGTACGCTGACCGTTCAGCCAACGAGTCGGACAAGATACTGTATATATGCGATGTGTGGTGGCAAATCCATTTTAACGATAACATAACGGCACTTCGGATGCACATTAATATAGGCCTACAACTTACTCGTAAGGTTATGTAGCTTACGTAGGCCTTAACGCCTCAGTTAGCTGCTTAACCAGTCGTTCACGACCGGTTAACCTTTAACCGCGGTAAAACGTCACAAATGTCAAAACCGGGCTTGATGCAACATAAATTCAATTTAACCACGCTAAGCTATCCATTTTACCACGGTTAAGTCGTAACCGAGTTTGACGCCCCGGGCAATAGATTAGCGTATTTTCTGTTTATAGTAGTTTGCGTGTTATATTTATGATCGCCAGCGTTCTTTAGCGGCTCTTGTTAGATTTTGTTTTGTCAAGAATCTGTACTCAGTACGCTGAGCGATAGCTCTCCCGTTCCACGAGCGCCAGATCTTACGGCTATGGAGATAGATGTTGCTACACGCACTCTGGGAGATAGTTGTGAAGAACAAAGCTTCCTAGTGTGGGCCGGGCAAGAAGACTCCACAAGCTCATTAGCGGTGCTATTGGTTGTCTGTGCGGAGCAGCTCATGCGCGACTTACACCATTAGCCTCGCTCCCCATCCCAAACCCGTCCCCACAATGGCAGCTACAAGCAACTTATTTTCACACGCAGATCTGTACTTCAACCGAACAAGTGTCAAGGATCGATAGGCTACAATATAGTCAACGGTGTCGAAAAATACCCTGTAGTTAGATAGTATGATTGTAGGCCTATGTCTACCCCTTAGGAACGACAGAGATATATTTTGCGCAGAAGAACTCTTAGAGATGAATTCAACATATCGTCTCTGCTGTGCCAAATCCGCGAATGTGACAATGCTCTTCCTATCCATTATTTCCCTTAAAACAGGTCACGCCTACCAGCCACGTATGGATAGGCCTATGCAGTACATCAGAACAATTTTTGTTGCGTTAATTTTCGTATGCCAAGATGCAAAGGAAAATGAACCTTAATGAAATTCTCAATACCATCAAGATATCGTCGCTTCACCGGTAAAAGGTTGTAATCCACAAAGTTCTTCCTATCGATTATTCTCCTTAAGACTGGTCACGCCTCCCAACCACATATGGTTATGCAGTCCATCACAACAAATTTTGTTGTGTTCATTTTCCTATGCCCATGTGTAAAGGAAAATTAACCTTACTGTACCGTACAATACGAATGTATGTTTGCATTACGAATTTACGCACTCCTATTGTATAATGCATGTTAGGTTCATTTTCGGTTACTCATTGGCATAGGAAAACGAACACAACGGACATTGTTCTGATGGGCTGCATATCCATACGTGGCTGGGAGGCGCGACCAGTCTTAAGGAGAATAATCGATATGAAGAGCTTTGTGGATTACAACCTTTTACCGGTGAAGCGACGATATGGTGATATGATGAGAAACGATAAGTATCATCTACTACAAGTAATACTCCAAGGAGGAAATAATGGAAGACGTGGTTCTGGGTGGAAAGGAATATCCGGGCTCAATCATTTTAATCGAATGGTTTGAGCTAAATACAATTGCATTGTTTAGATCAGATATAGATAAAAATCAGATCAAGTTAATGTTCGTCAACGTTCTGGGAGAGCAAGGCATGTGAATAATTATAAGAACAATAATTATTCAAAATATCTACTCAATACACACACACACACACCTCCACCACAACCACCAGATGGCACCCCGTGGCCCCTCTAGGGGTCGGGACCTACAGTTTCATAAACACTATTCTGGATTATTGATCCGGTATGTGTAAGCTGACTGGTCTATCAAATGAATTAAACTTACCTTTAGACGTGGGATAACAAAAATAATTTCTCACAAACGTTATAGTATATAATTCAACTTTACCTGGATTTATATTTTCAGTTGTGAAGAGTGTTAAGTAACATATATAATTCAAGGTAGTGACCGCTTCTCATAAATCCACATCAATCATATAACGTGAGACTTACAAATAATTACGTTGACATTATTAAAAGAAGCCGCTTACATCTGAAAGATTAGTACGTGTTAATATCAAGTTAGTAACTTTAATATGTTGTTCCCTGTCAGATTTATCTGAAGAAAATACGAGCAGTTTAAGAAACTACCTTGAGGTTCTCAGCACTTTACGTAACTCCTGAACCGGAAACTGTTATATCTAAAGAAGAGGTCAACGTGACGTCGTATAGGCTATTAGGCCTATTATTATTATTAGAACAGATACAATGGAAATGATCCTAGTGTATAAATAGTGTTAGCAATAAAAATGTTAATCAATCTACAGTATTTCTTGCTTTAATCTAGCGGAAGAAATAGTCAAATTGAGCAGGAAGTGGTAAAAATGCATCCCATTTGAACATTCATACGGAGAAATCCCATTTAATCTTGAACTATGTATAGGCTGTTACACTATCGATCAATCGATTTCTGATAGTCTGAAATATTGCTTATTGTGTAGCCCTTGGACACCAGATCTGAAATATTAATTTCTTGTGCAACATAACGGGTAAGT
Organism: Anabrus simplex; assembly: GCF_040414725.1. Lineage (NCBI taxonomy): Eukaryota > Metazoa > Arthropoda > Insecta > Orthoptera > Tettigoniidae > Anabrus > Anabrus simplex. The sequence continues at coordinate 860,277,699 of NC_090265.1, read as the reverse complement.
TATAACAGAAAATTTCAATTGAAATGGATGAAGGATTTCCCTTGGTTAGCTGATGATGCTATGATAATGGTGTCTACTGTCGATTCTGTGCACTTTTCGGCCGAAGTGAGGGAGGTGGAGCGTGACCAAAAATGGGAGCTCTTTCACTGAAATCACTCAATCAGTATAAGATGCAATACAGAAGTTCAACAACCAGTCTGCTCGTGATTATCACAAAGTGGTTCTTCACGAAGCGAACAGTTCTAAGTAAACAATGGAAGTAAAGTGTGAAAATGCCCAAGTCGACAGCACTTCTAGGAAACCAGTGCAACAAAATAGGTAGCGGCTGGTTCCAATCATTGAAAATGTTCCTTTGTGCAGCCGCCAAAATATTCCTCGCAGGGGTCATAAGGGTTGACAGAATAAATCGACTAAGTTCAAGCGCGGTATCTGAAAGGGAAGAAAATATTGTTCTTAGGTATCGAATCAATGGTGGCGATGCAATTTTGGAAGAATATTTAGAAATAGCTCCAAAATTGCAACCATTATCAGCAAAATTCCGCGAAATGAAATGAAATGAAATAATATGGCTTTTAGTGCCGGGAGTGTCCGAAGACATGTTCGGCTCACCAGACGCAGGTCTTTTGATTTGACGTCCGTCGACGACCTGCGCATCATGATAACGCTGAAATGATAATGAAGACGACACATACACACAGCCCCCGTGCCACGGGAATTAACCAATTATGGTTAAAATTCCCGACCCCGCCGGGAATCGAACAAGATACCCATGTGACTAGCATGCTAACCATTTAGCCTTGGACCCGGACAACAAAATCTCTCTAGTAGTGGTCAGTATTTTACAGGGATAAGGGATGACACAACTGATGAAATTACCTACAAACAATTAACATTGCGCATTAGTTATTTGGATATGCAAATTAATACGGTAAAGGAAGATTCTGTAGGATTGGTGACTGCCGATGACCTAATAGGAGTAGGATTAACAAAGATGCTCGTAATATTTATCTAACAGTCAAGACTTACGAGGGCAAGAGTATGGAGTACGCCAGCAAAATAACGTGATGTACAACAATGAATTCTCACGTTGCAACCATTAGCAATCATTAGTCACTATGCTAATCACTGTTCTAATTTTCCTAAATCAAAGGCCTGCAAAGTTGAAGAAATAAATCATATTTTCGGCACAATAAAACAAGTGTGTATTTTCACCCGAGAATATGCGAAACAAATTACATTGCTGGAAACAAAATTCAAAACTATCTCCCTGAATCTCAAGGGAAACAGCTCAATCAACTAATGTATGTAAGACTCGTTGGGTGGAAAGACATGTTTACCAAGCGAGTGGTTACGCAGTTTGGGTCTCGTATCTGTCAGCTTTCATTCGGGGGGTACGCAGTTCGAATCCCACTACCGGCTGTCCTGAATAAATAAGCGAACACGTTTCATCTTAAGTTATTCGTAGACATTCGGCCATTTCCAAGAAAATTACGGCCGAAGTTTCCTGCCTATTAGCGCGTAGCAAGCTCAACCGACGCGGAGGCGCAGTTGCTTCGTACTTTTGCCCCTCGTGTTCAAATCCAGATGAATTGTTTTTATATTTTGTCTCATTTATTTACTTTTGTCCATTCAGGATTACTACACGAATGGTTTTGTTCAATGTATTTTAAAATATCATTGCCCTTATTTATCTATGTTCTGTCTGGTAAATGAATTTTAAGACATGAATAAAGGAACGGTCCGCCTCTGTTGTATAGTGGTTAGCGTGATGAGCTGCCACCTATGGAGGCCCGTGTTCGATTCCCGGCTCTGCCACGAAATATGAAAAGTGGTACGAGAGCTGGAACGAGGTCCACTCAGCCTCGGAAGGTCAAGTGAGTGGAGGGGGTTTCGATTCCCATCTCAGGCATACTCGAAGTGGTTTTCCGTGGTTTCCCACTTCTCCTGCAGTAAAATGCCGGGATGGCACCTAACGTAGGGCCACGACCGCTTCGTTCCCTCTTCCTTGTCTATAACTCCCAATCTTCTCAACCACCCATAAGGCCCCTGTTCAGCATAGCAGGTGAGACCACCTGCGCGAAGTAGCCTTACTGGTCCTCTTACCCAGTTGTATCTCCCGACCAAAAGTCTCACGCTCAGGACACTGCCCTTAAGGCTGTAGAGGTGGGATCCCTCGCTGAGTCCGAGGGAAAAACCAACCCCGGAGGGTAAACGGATTAAGAAAGGAGGAAATAAAACTTAAAGGAATGAAACAACTTGTTTGAAACTGTTTTTGGATAAATGATCCGTTATGTGTGGTTTGTCCGACTCGTTGGCTGAATGTTCAGTGTACTGGCCTTCGGTTCAGAGGGTCCCGGGTTCGGTTCCCGGCCGGATCGGGGATTTTAACCTTCATTGGTTAATTCCAATGGCCCGGGGGCTGGGTGTTTCTGCTGTCCCCAACATCCCTGCAACTCACACACCACACACAACACTACCCTCCACCACAATAACACGCTGTTACCTGCACATGGCAGATGCCTCCCACCCTCTTCGGAGGGTCTGCCTTACAAGGGCCGCACTCGGCTAGAAATAGCCACACGAAATTTAAATTTATTTATGTGTGGTTTGTCGCAAACTTACTGACAACACGTGAAATCTTCAGTAATATGACCGACGTTTCTTTCCCGAGTGATGTTCTCACTCAGAAATACAGTAGGGCCCAGGCTTATAACTCTGGCAAACCTGCCTCCGCGTGATGCTCGAGATGTGCGAAATTTCTCAGTTTCGAATGTTTCTATAATCGGTATCATACAAGGGAATGCACCGTGTCTCCCTAAAGCGTTAATAGAAGAATTAACTTACAAACTATTGTAATCCTGGAAAAATAATACGCACATTCTAATTGTAGGCTATAGGCTATCTTCCATACTAATATTATAAAGAGGAAACTTTTGTATGTTTGTTTGAAAAGGATAGATTCAAAAACTACTGACCCGATTTTAAAAATTTCTTCACCTATAGAAAGCTACATTGCCAGTGAGTAACATAGGCTGTATTTTATTTTCAAAACAATTCGAGGTGGGAGGCACGTGGGGTGAATATAAAAATAATAGGCTAATATAGGCAAAAAATCGAATTTGTCGTATAAGGACGACACAAAGCTCAATTTAATCCTCTTGAGGCAAAGAACAAAACTCGGTAAGCCCTCCGGTCTCAAAAACTATGTTTTAAGGCTCTAAAACCAACCGTTACGGAGATATTGGCACCACACTACCCCTGCTCTAGGAGTCGGATAAAAGAAATGAACTGCCGTAACCATGGCAAGGTCAGCTCCAGGAATCTAGAGCAGCGAGATTACGTATGTACGTTTGGGCATAGCTGCCAACCAAAATTGGTACAAATAAGACTTAATATCTGGAAAAAATATACTGTTGTGTAAGGCACTCATAGGACTCCTTTGGGCGGGGATGGAAAGGGGATGAAGTATAAAAATCTTACTATAGCCTATATAAAAATGGATGTGTGTAAATGATACATCCCCTCCTAAACCACTGGAGCAATCTCAACCAAACTTGGTACACGTATTAATTACTATCGCGAGAGGAGCACTGTAGGGATAAGCCATCCCTAGAACCCTTAAGGGTGGGGGTCAGGGGGGTAGTTATAAAAATAGTCGAGAATAGTGTCGAATTCATAGTTTTGGGGGTCGCTGAGTTGAAAAGTAATACTCCAGAATTTTAAAAGTCCAAGTTCAGCCTCCTTTTAGGAGGGGAACGAAGGAGGGTGAGATATAGAAATAATTAAAAACAGTCTCGAATCCACAGATTTCAGGATCTCTGAGATGAATAGTAATACTCCGGATTTTTTGCAAGTCCAGGTGGGGGGCAAAGGGGGTGAGATATAAAAATAATCGAAAAACTATAGGTTATATAAAAATCTTATATTCTTCTTCTTACTATGGCCTATATAAACATGGGTGTATGTGGGTGCGTGGGTGTTTGTTTGTGTGTAAATGGCACATCTCCTCCTAAACCACTGGAGCAATTTCACCAAACTTGGTACACTTATCAGTTAATATCAGGAGACAAACCGCGTGGGGGTAAAACACCCCTAGCACCCTTATGCGCAGGGGGGCGAGGGGGCCGGTATAAAAATAATGTAGAATATTATCGAATCCATAATTTTCGTGGTCCCTGAAATGAATAGTGACACTCCGAATTTTTTAAAGTTCATGTTCAGCCCCCTTCGGGTTGTGGGTGAGGGGGAGTGAAATATAAAAATAATTGAAAACAGTGTCGAATGCACAGATTCTGGGTAACTGGGATGAAAGGTGACAATCCAGATTTTTTATCTCTTAGGGGTGGGGGGCGAGAGGGGAACAGTCTCATTGACAGTTGAAATCCTGTACATCGTATCCATAGTGCGACGGCTAAATACATATAGTTATCACATTAATTTTTGACAGGACCAAATACTTCCCTGTCGATTCGAGCTTCCATAAGGACGAAGATTTACTCGAAAAATAAATAATATAAAACTTGAAATCAAACACATCTAAATAATGCTAAAACTACATAATTGATCGTAACATATCAATCTGCAAGTCAAAGAGGAATTCTAAAAAAAATCACATCACATATAACTAACTGGCAATAACTTAAAGGTAAATATTCAGAAACTATCCGGGCAACGCTGGGTACTACCGCTAGTAACTTATATAATAAATGCATAACACTTATTGTGAGACCCAGTTCAAATTTTACAACCAACATAACGCCCTTGTATCCACTAACATGATAAGAAATATTCGTGGAGTAATTATCAATGTGCATACTGTAGCAAGTAGATTAATGAAACAAAACAAGAAAACAATTGAATGGAGTTTGAACACGGGGCGCAAAAAAGTAGGAAGGCCGCGACCGCGGCGATAGCCGCTACATCACCGCGCCAGTTGAACTTGTTACGCGCTAAAAGGCACGTTCTGTACTGTAAAGCACGTCGAAAACTTCGACCGTCATTTTCTTGGAAGCGGTCGAGTGTCTACAGATAAGCCGAAACATTTCTTTGCTTCTTTTGACCCCTCTGTCACTAAGCAAAGTTTCTGCGAAATCGGATTGTTACACGTGTCAGTATTATTATGTGTACTCTTCCCGCACATCAACAGTGATTTCTTCAAGAATGCATTGCAATGAAATGTAATGGCATATGGCTTTTAGTGCCGAGGACAAGTTCGGCTCGCCAGGTGCAGGTCTTTTGATTTGACAATTTGACACCCGTAGGTGACCTGCGCGTCGTGATGAGGATAAAATGATGATGAAGATGACACATACACCCAGCCCCCATGACAGCGAAATTAACCAATTGTGGTTAAAATTCCCGACCCCGCCGGAAATCGAACCCGGAGCCCCTGTGACCAAAGGCCAGCACGCTAACCATTTAGCCATGGAGCCGGACAATGCATTGCATTAAACCAATCTAAAACAAATAGTATAAACATCTTGTAACACTTATAATAATAATTTCGTGTAGCCATTTCTAGCCGAGTGCAGCCCTTGTAAGGCAGACCCTTCGATGAGGCTGGGCGACATTTGCCATGTGTAGGTAACTGCGTGTTATTGTGGTGGAGGATAGTGTTATGTGTGGTGTGTGAGTTGCAGGACTGTTGGGAACAGCACAAACACCCAGCCCCCGGGCCATTGGAATTAACCAATTAAGGTTAAAATCCCCGACCCGGCCGGGAATCGAACCCGGGACCCTCTGAACTTAAGGCCAGTACGCTGACAATTCAGCCTACGAGTCGGATCTTGTAACACTAACAAAACATTTAGATTTATTTATTTATTTATTTATTTATTTATTTATGCCTATTTAATTAATTTATTTATTTATTTATTTATTTATTTATTTATTTATTTATTTATTTATTTATTTATTTATTTATTTATTCATACATTCATTCAGAAAATCTTCCCAGGGGCGTGTAAATGAAAATGTTAATATTCCAGACAACGTGCGCCATGCATCTATGGGTTAAGGAAAGTCGTAAATGATCAAGTCGGCAAATTTTGACATTTTCACTTTTTTAAACGTTTTATTAATGCATGAATCATTCTGTTTAATGTGACCTTTGTTTCATTCAAATATTCGAATATTTTCTACTTTAAATAATGTATTTAATATATCGGTGCACTTCTATTTCAAGACATGTTTTGTGCAATGTATCGCTGATTTACACATATCTCAGGGACTATTCATTCTAATAGGCTGTGGTTTAGCGTGTTGTGAAGAGAAATATCTGTTTTATTAGTTGGTCACCCTGCTTGAGCTGCAATCGCAAGATGCAGTGTTGTCTCGGCGGGGGATTTTAAAGTTTCTATTCTGCATAAGGTGAGCTTTACCGGAACATTTACTTTTAAGTGCAATTTATTCAAAATCTCTTTTTCCGAAACAAATGCCCCCTTTTCTCAGAAACTACTGGGTGCATTTCCATGAAATTATTTCTTACAATAAAATATCTGCAGAAGAAATTAAAATAGGGGAATGTTTTTAATCGTACCTTTTTTCGTAGCACATATTTTAAACATCTTAGATCAGTGCATACAAAAGATATGACTTAACATCATATTAAAAATCATCTTTCTACATTCAATGGCTACTGAAAAAAATGTTTATTTATTTAGCAAGACAAAGCATTATGACTCCACTCAAGGAGAAGTTATTTACCTGAGCGGGGGCGGAGAGGCTGGACATGGCCGACTGCTGAGCTGCGGCCGCGGCTGCAGCTGCCGCCATGCTGGCTGCACTCAGAGAGCCGTACGCTGCTGCTGGACTGTAGTAGGAGCCAACTTGCCCCATCTGACTGGCCGCCATGCCTGCAACCAGAACGCGCTGTTACTTCTGCCTCCCGCACTGTGAGTGTTGAAACTCAACCTCCCAAAGATTAAAAAGGAAAAGATTCCACTTTTTGATCAATTATGTAGCTTATACGCAGTCACATCAAAAAGTGGACAGAAGGAAAAGAATTAACGAATTCCTGTGGCGCTATTGGAGGTTGAAGTTCAGAGTAAGTTTTAAGCGGAAAACATTTCATTTTTTGTACACTCTCCGCATTTCCAAACCCAGTGATATAAAGACCTCAAATTGAGCCCGGAGCCAGAATTTTAATACTACTTGGCATGCATTCCTTTTTAAGCTCAGCTTGTAAGCAATTTGCTTTTGTAACGCAAGGAGAATATGATAAAATTATCATAGATGTGTTCACACAGTAATAAATAAAAAATTAAAGACTGAAAAAGTGGCCAGCTCATTTAAAATAAGTAAGTAAACGCATCTTACTTTCAAAATAGAGGAACCAGAGTATTTTACAGTAGAATCTTTTCCTTCTTTTAATCTCACTCATTCAATTATAATTTAGATCTGTGTAGTCAACTCGTTTGTCTTGGTGATGGTAGTGATTAGCGTAAGGAATCATAACAGCACTGTTTTAACTATTAAGGAGACCTGGTCCTTCGAGGAGTTAGTAGGCCTATCGTAGATTCCTAAATTAGATTTTCTTTGTAGACATTTCGCATTTCCAAATCCAGTGAGATAAAGAAAGAAAAGATTCCACTGACTTTAAATTGAGCCAGAAGCAAGAATATTAATACTACAGTAGGCCTATTTGGTTATAATCATCACAGTGTGGTGACTAATATACATAGGCCTTGGCCTACAAACAAATATGCACCGGTACGCTTTTCAATCTGAGTAATAGTTTTTAGTAAAACAGTTTTGTTTAATTTACTGACAACTACTGCGAGTGGAATCTTTTCCTTTTTAATCTCACCCATTCAATTATCTTTGGGGAGATTCCAAAAGAAGAGGATTATTTGAGATGGTTTGTACGTACACAGACAAATCGCAGATGAAGATAGTGGGAGAGCACCGTGACTTCACAAATGTACAGAGTAATTGACGTAATATTGAAAGACACGTTCTGACAGTTCTTAGAGAGAGGTGCATATGTTACCTGCTTGGGTGGGAGGAGGTTGCCTTGGAGTCCAAGGGAAAAACCAACCCTGGAGGGTAAACTGATTAATAAACAATGAAAGAAAACAAGAAATAATTACAACTGCTTTTTCTGTTATTAATAATCATAAAGCTCTACAACAACAACGAGCTTAACGTCGTTGCGCCTAGAAAAAAAGCTATGTGAAATATTTCTGCTTAGAACTCTGGCCAGAAAGGTTATTTCATCTAAGGTTCAGTATTGAATAAACTAGGCCTACATCAACGAATTTCGTTCTAAGTGATACATGTGCATCGGGTCAGTATTGCTCCCCTCAATATTGCCACAGAACGGTATTTCGAGGCGCAACGATGTTATGCAAAGTTCACTTGCCAACATTCTGGCAAAGCTTGTGGTTATAAAATTGGTCACAATTGACAACACTGATGCACTCGGAAACAATTGTCAAAGTCACCACCGAGTGATTAACATTATTATTATTCCTGCTTTCCTGGCGGAACGCAACGGTAGCAGTAACTGGCACCTTCTTTTATCAAATTAAGAAAATTACAATTTACTGACAGAGAAATTCCTTAAAAAATTCCGACAGATTCTTCTTGAAGAAGAAGAAGAAGAAGAAGAAGAATTGTGACAATTTCTGCCTTCGTTTTCTTACTCATTGACTTAAAGTAATATTTTACTCATTTTAAATAATGATTGCACTGACATAACTTACAGTAGATAAATTCAAACCTCACGTAAACACCTGCAGTATGCAGAGAGGATATAGAACTGATCATCTAACATGAATAGAATTTTAAATTTTGATTCTCGGAATTTGGTACCATGCCCCGATGTTTCATAGGTTTCAGAGGTTGGTAACGAAGTTGGAAACAGGAATTTATGTTCACTTCCGAGTGTTTCCAATGTTAGATGATCAGTTCTATATCCGCTCTGCATACTGCAGGTGTTCACGTGAGGTTTGAAATTATCTACTGTAAGTTATGTCAGTGCAATCATTATTTAAAATGAGTGAAATGTTACTTTATGTCAATGAGTAAGAAAAGGAAGGCAGAAATTGTCACAATTCTTCTTCTTCTTCTTCAAGAGCCACCTCCTCTGAGAAGGTCGGCTACCATCATAGAGATTTTTGCTTGAGATGATACAGCGCGTAACAGCTCAATAGCGGAAGAGTTGAACCAAGTTTTCAGATTATCAATCCAAGAAATGGGTCTTATTCCTGGTCTTCTTTTACCTTTGTCTTCCCTTGAATGACCAGCTGCAATAGACGATATCGCCGTTGCCGGGACAAAACCTCCTATGTGATAATATTTTAGGAGATATACCGACCCGCAGCACATACATTATGAAGAGCGAGAATGCCTTGACAATATTCACACAATATTGCACCTTAGATGACAGAACCTTACCGGCCAAAATTCTAAGCTAAAATATTTCACATAGGAGGTTTTGTCCCGGCACCGACGATATTTCTCTTCTCGCATCACATGACCGAGATATTGGAGCTTTCTGATTTTAACAGTATTTAATATTTCCTTTCTCTTTCCCATTCGCCTCATTACCTCATCGTTTGTGACCTTATCTGTCCAACTCACCCGCAGTATACTTCTGTACGTCCATAACTCAAATACCTCTAATCTGTCCATTTTTCGTTTCTTTATGGTCCAGGTCTCAACTCCATAGAACAAGATGGAGAAGACGTAACATCTCAGAACTCTGTTCTTTAAACTAAGGTCTCTGCTACAGATGATCCTGTAAACACTAAACTAGCACTGAAAATATAGGTGGTAAAGAGGGTCAAGAAGACAGAAGATCTTCAAGCTCAAAAGCAAGCAGATTCCGATAATGACTGACCAGAACGTCGAGCAGTTTTGCAAAATTGGTTTCTGTGGGAGAAAGAAGCGAATGGTGACGTCTAGGGTATATCGCAGTGTACTGCATGTTAAAAGCGTGGAAGTTGCTGACATAGCACCTACATGGTGAATACTGGCAACTTTTTCTCCCAGAAAAAGAGCAATAATAATAATAATAATAATAATAATAATAATAATAATAATAATAATAATAATAATAATAATAATAATAATAATAATAATAATTTATTATAATTTATTTATAATTTTAATTTTAATTAATAATTCATATTATTATTATTATTATTATTATTATTATTATTATTATTATTATTATTATTATTATTATTCAATTGCTATAGATTTTAAGAGTTTCCAAGGTGTCTAAATTGTGCACCACAAGAGTCCTTCAGCGAGGTGGAAGCCAGAGACATAGCCAGGTTTCTGAAGTGCCATGGCCATGTCCACACGGTGTAGTAATATTTGAAACTATTAAAAACTATGTTGTATTTAAACACCCTCAATTGCCACGAACCTGCGGAAGGATCGAACCTGTTGTCCTGCAAACAGGATGATAGATTAACCAATTGCGTTTCTGAGGTCAGTTCCAAATGACTGCATTATTATTGCTATTAGTGTATTTTTCTGGAGTTTGGGAGTTTTGATTCTGGAGTGCTTTTTATAAGCTCAGTATACCTCAGGTATTTGAAACGCCAATAAGGTAGAGGTCATGTTCACACGGTGTCGTGATATTTGAAGCTATTAAAAACTATTTAAAATAGTATGTGCTTGGTCCACCTTGTCAATACACTTTTATAAGTGCAAATAATTTAGTCAGACATGTTTCAGGAACATAGTACTTCGATTCAAGTTTGAATGAAAGAAATATAGATGAGAACCCGTTGTATAAACTAGCCTTTAATCATTTTTGGAAGAAAAGGATAAAAGATAATACTTGAAGATCTTAAATTTATTTAGGTAGGCCTATTCTCATTCAACATCTAAATAGTAAACTTTTATGTACTGATGATTTTCCTAGCAGGCCTATAACAGTAATGTTTGTTTGTTCATTGATATGGTGAATTATGATATAATTTGGGCTAATCAAAAGAAAGTGTTATATTACTTTTATTCTTTGATTGGACTTCACCGATGAAGGGAATTTACAATGTTCCTGAAACATGTCTGAATAAATGATTTTCAATTATAAAAGTGTATTCATAAGGTGTAACAAGCATATGCTATTTTAAATAGTTTTTAATAGCTTTAAAGAAGTCAGTACAGCAACAAATAAAAAAAATACTTAGTAGGCCCATAGTTAAGTTTATCAAATAATGACATTTGCTGAAGTAAACACTGAGATATAATTTAAAACCCCAACCCCCATGGCACTACAGCCCTTGAAGGGCCTTGGCCTACAAAGCGACCGCTGCTCAACCCGAAGGCCTGCAGATTACGAGGGGTCGTGTGGTCAGCACGACGAATCCTCCTGGCCGTTATTCTTGACTTTCTAGACCAGGGAGATATAATTTACTGTAGGCCTACTATAATTACGTTGCAGGCATAAACTTTACGGTAGTATTTTGCTGTTTCATTTTCTATATAAAAATGTTAAACCCAGATTTTTCTTCACTGTTAGCCTTTTTCAATAATGATGATTCTCCCCTTTATCAAGTCATGAAATTTCTGAAAACTACGATCAAAATTAAGTGAGACTGACTCTATCAGAGTTACTGAAAATCTATCCCTCACACCACAGCACAACACAGAATGCCAGTTTTAACTATTTCTGCTAAAAGCATTTGAAAATGACAGAATGCAAGGTTTCGCTCATTCTTGCGTTGGCATAAACCAGATACCTCTGTGTCTCAATTCCGCGAGTCCCACGCTTGGGCTCGTTGCCGGCGGTTCGCTCGTCGACTACACGTTCCCATCATAGTGCAGAATCGCTAGATGAAGAATAATGGAAATGCAGGATCGGTAAATACTACTGTAAATAATTTTAACCATGGAAGAAAAAGCGTATAATACGGGACACCTGGCAACCCTAGCTTCAGGGGATACGGATTTTATTGGCCTTTCTGTTATGTCCAAGCCGGCCCCGTGGTGTAGGGGGAGCGTGCGTGCCTCTTACCCGGAGGCCCCGGGTTCGATTCCCTGCCAGGTCAGGAATTTTTACCTGGACCTGAGGGCTGGTTCGAGGTCCACTCAGCCTTCGTGATTAGAATTGAGGAGCTATCTGACGGTGAGCTAGCGGCCCCGGTCTAGAAAGCCAAGAATAACGGCCGAGAGGATTCGTCGTGCTGACCACACGACACCTCGTAATCCGCAGGCCTTCGGGCTGAGCAACGGTCGCTTGGTAGCCAAGCCCCTTCAAGGGCTGTAGTGCCATGGGGTTTCGTTTGTTTTGGTTTCTGTTAAGTCTTTTTATCATGGATCATTCTGTCCGACTCGTTGGCTGAACGGACAGCGTACTGGCCTTCGGTGCAGACGGTCCCGGGTTCGAATCCCGGCCGGGTTAACCTTAATTGGTTAATTCCTACGGCACGGGGGTTGGGTGTATGTGTTGCCTTCATCATCATTTCATCCTCATCACGACGCGCAGGTCGGCTACGGGAGTCACTTAGAAAGACCTGCACCTGGCGAGCTGAACCCATCCTGGGATATCCCGGCACTAAAAGCCATACGACATTTCATTGAACATTCTTTATAGTTAGCTTCTCACTTGATTGGATTTAGGATATAAAATGTTTATACCGTGCACTTTAAAAAGTGATCCGGAGAAACAGGAAGGGGACACTCATTCACTTCTCTCTCCTCACGATGTTGATACTCCTTAACAGATCGGCTGCATTCATAAAAGAGCAATGTCGAAATGGACTCGGAGTCGAAAATCTCGTAGCTTTAAAATATTCCCTTTCACCACCCCACATGGCATCAGAGGATACATTCCATCTCCGTGAACACCATCGGCTTTGTGTTCTATTGTAAAACTTCGTTCTTTGTAAAGTCAGAGCTTTCCCTGGACATACGAGATTAGGGATTTCGTTTGTAAGCAGCAAACGTTTTAGGAAGCGACAGCGTCTTACATTTTGAGAACTAACTTACCCACTTTGATGATACATATTCACAGTCGTGCCACTCGTTTCAGACGTGCGACAGTAACGGGGGAGTGGGTGCCTGTTCGAGTTACAATCGCTCAAAACCTAGGTCATGAGCTCATGAGTCCAGTTAAATGAGCACCTCTCTTCACGCGGAATTGCATAACAGAAGAATAAATAATAGCGTAGGGTCTTGAAGATGACATGATTTGACAGTAGGAGGAATCTGACATAAAGAAATATAAAGTAACTGAGGAGTATGATTCCAAAGTCAATTCTTTCTTTCTTTCTTTCTTTCTTTCTTTCACTTTTAGGAAACGTAATAGTTGTTTCGAGAAACTTGTGCTTGTAATTAAGCTATATCTCCAATTTTAATTTAAGTATTTTTAAAGCACTATCCTGAATCTTCTACATTTTTAAAGTAATCGTGATTTGATGATACGAAGAATTGCTGGAACTCACCAAGTCCATGGACTAAACAAATTCGACATAAATTATATATTAATAAATCAATTTAAATAGGCTACTAATTTCTGAGCTTTAATTTACAAAGAGGACAACATAATATTACTACAGATTTGTTTAGATAACAGGCCATATTGCATTTAAAAGGTAATATAATGAATGACAGGACTATTACTAAAATATCGATGCACGTGATATAAACAAAAGGAAGGTCAATTGTTAAGCGTGCATATAAGGCTAAATGATTGTATTTTTATTCTTCTGACTGATGTGCGTAGTGCCAAAAGTGCATTCTGTATTTCTTTCAACATTGCAAGCGGAATAAGGAACAGTTTTAGTAGAACTGTATATAATTCATAATTATATTTCTAAATTTATTATAATAAATATCGTCGCTTCACCGGTAAAACGTTGTATTCCACAAAGCTCTTCCTACCTATTATTCTCCTTAAGACTGGTCACGCCTCCCAGCCACATATGGATATGTGAACAATTTTCGTTGTGTTCGTGTTCCTATGATGACGGGTAAACGAAAATGAACCTTAAATACCTTTACTGTAAAAGTGCGTAAATACGTCATGCAAACATACATTCCTACAGCGCGGTGCAGTAAGGTTGATTTTAATTCATTTTAATTTACACATTGGCATACGAAAATGAACACAACGTAAATTGTTCTGCTGGACTGCATAACCAGACGTGGCTAGGAGGCGTGACCAGTCTTAAGGATCATAATGAACAGGAAGACCATTGTCAGATATGCGGCACTGTTACCAATGGGACAATACGCCTCATATGGATTGTTTTCTTTTAAAACCTCGTATGTCATGATGCTCTTCCTGCCCGTTATGTTTTTTAAGACTGACCACGCCCCCCAAACACATGGATATGCAGCTCATCAGAACAATTTTCGTTGTGTTCATTTTACTATGCTATAATGTAAAGGAAAATGGACTTCACCATACAGTATTGTAGGGATGTTATTTGAATGCCGAATTTACGCACTCCTATAGTATAATGTATTTTAGGTTAATTTTCTTTTACACATGAGGATAAGAAAATAAACATAAGGAAAATGATTCTAATGGACTGCATATAAATATGTTGCTGGGAGGCGTGACCCGTCTTAAGGGATACAGGAAGAGCACTGGGAGGTTTTAAAAGAAAGCCATCGATATGTCTCTCGGTCATAGCCATCCGTCATCGATTGCTAAGTAACATCACGTCATATATATTTTATCGGTAATTTCAGATGACCGCCAGCCAAAAGACATTGCCTGCACGGTTGCTATGTAACATCACGTTACACATTTCGTATCGCTAATTTCAGATTACCCATAGCCATACGACGTTCATATCAACGAGATTTGACAAGGAGAAGTTAACACAGTAAATTCTCTGAGATCTGATGTAAGAAACTGTGACTTAATGACATCCCAGCATCGTGCTGCCATTAGCCTAACGTCTAATGATTCAATGTTGAAAAAAAAAAAAAACAATTACAGCAAAATTATTTCCATTCAGAACTTATTCGTCACTGCACCAAAAGAAACACTGGAATAACCTACCATTTTCCATTTGAGAGTGGTAAGTATTCTCTGCGAATGCAATAATTACTTTCAAATGAGCTATAACGTATCCAAAAATAAAATTTCGTTTACACCATATAAAAGGTCTATTTGTGAACGAGTACAGAATGTTCTTGCTGCACGAGATGACTGTTTATGGCCAACAATTGTAGAGCAGGTGTGCGTGCCGGGATACCACAACATTTACAAGTACTGTTCTCCACGTGAACTGGGGCTGCCAGAGTAAATAGAATTTGTGTCGGTCGTTAGAGGTCACCATAGTATCTCATAATAATGATTATGACATATTCTACTTCAAGATAATGAGAATGGAATTATAGTTACG
The DNA here is from genome assembly GCF_040414725.1 of Anabrus simplex. Taxonomy (NCBI): domain Eukaryota; kingdom Metazoa; phylum Arthropoda; class Insecta; order Orthoptera; family Tettigoniidae; genus Anabrus; species Anabrus simplex. The sequence continues at coordinate 860,262,376 of NC_090265.1, read as the reverse complement.
TTATACTGAAACATTTCTATCTGGTGGACTGCCGGGCTGAGTGGCTCAGCCAGTTAAGGCGTTGGCTTTCTGAGCCAAGTTGGCAGGTTCGATACTGGTTCAGTCCGGTGGTATTCGAAAGTGCTCGAATAGGTCAGCCCCATGGCGATTGATTTACCGGCACGAAAAAAAACTCACACGGACAAAACTCTGGTACCTCGGCATATCCAAAAACCGTAAATGTAGTTAGTGCGACGTAAAACCAATAACATTATCTCCAAAAACCGTAAAAACCCAACAATTATTATTATTATTATTATTATTATTATTATTATTATTATTATTATTATTATTATTATTTAATGAACCTAAGATGGCAGACTATTAATTTCAAGCTAAACTGATAGGCCTAACAGAAACTGGAGTCAGATCGTGAACATAATATTTGTATCATGCCATCATTTCTCGAAGTGTCAGATCCCTTCCATTTTTTCTCTCTGATTAGTGTTATATAGAGGATGGTTGTCCAGTTGTATTTTTTCTTAAAACAATAATCTCCACCACCACTAGCCCACGTCTTGCGACCCCATTCAATAAATTGCTGGTCTAATCTCATCATCTGATCATATTTAGTGAAGGAGTGGATACGTTAACGCCATACTATATCTTTGAATAACGAAAATCAGTGTCTACTCTGTGGAGAAGAAATGGAAGAAGTGCATCTGTTAAGAGTCTCTAAGGCAACAGAAGCACTGGGAGTAAAATATCGGGAAGTGAATATAAAATAAAAATAGAGAGAGAGAGAGAGAGAGGGAGTTCTATACAATTCCTAAACTATTGAATAAAGAGTGGATTACAACGGGAAGAATAGCAATTTTTTTGTATTTAGGAAAGTATGTGGATATAGAAAATTAAAAAATCAAAACAAACACAAACGAGAATAATGTAGGATAAAGATAAGATGGATAACAGGCCTGCGTGTCCTAAAATAATGCATATACAGTAATTACTAGTAGGTCAAATATATTACCAAATGTAGTGATATACACTGACTGACAGAGCAAATGCAACACCAAGAAGGAGTGGTCAGAACTTTATGCCAATTGCAGGGTAGACTGACGTCACTGAGGTATGCTCATGATGTGAAATGCGCCGCTGTGCTGCGCACGTAGCGAACGAGAAATGGGACACGGCGTTGGCGAATGGCCCACTTCGTACCGTGATTTCTCAGCCGACAGTCATTGTAGAACGTGTTGTCGTGTGCCACAGGACACGTGTATAGCTAAGAATGCCAGGCCGCCGTCAACGGAGGCATTTCCAGCAGACAGACGACTTTACGAGGGGTATGGTGATCGGGCTGAGAAGGGCAGGTTGGTCGCTTCGTCAAATTGCAGCCGATACCCATAGGGATGTGTCCACGGTGCAGCGCCTGTGGCGAAGATGGTTGGCGCAGAGACATGTGGCACGTGCGAGGGGTCCAGGCGCAGCCCGAGTGACGTCAGCACGCGAGGATCGGCGCATCCGCCGCCAAGCGGTGGCAGCCCCGCACGCCACGTCAACCGCCATTCTTCAGCATGTGCAAGACACCCTGGCTGTTCCAATATCGACCAGAACAATTTCCCGTCGATTGGTTGAAGGAGGCCTGCACTCCCGGCGTCCGCGCAGAAGACTACCATTGACTCCACAGCATAGACGTGCACGCCTGGCATGGTGCCGGGCTAGAGCGACTTGGATGAGGGAATGGCGGAACGACGTGTTCTCCGATGAGTCACGCTTCTGTTCTGTCAGTGATAGTCACCGCAGACGAGTGTGGCGTCGGCGTGGAGAAAGGTCAAAGCCGGCAGTAACTGTGGAGCGCCCTACCGCTAGACAACGCGGCATCATGGTTTGGGGCGCTATTGCGTATGATTCCACGTCACCTCTAGTGCGTATTCAAGGCACGTTAAATGCCCACCGCTACGTGCAGCATGTGCTGCGGCCGGTGGCACTCCCGTACCTTCAGGGGCTGCCCAATGCTCTGTTTCAGCAGGATAATGCCCGCCCACACACTGCTCGCATCTCCCAACAGGCTCTACGAGGTGTACAGATGCTTCCGTTGCCAGCGTACTCTCCGGATCTCTCACCAATCGAACACGTGTGGGATCTCATTGGACGCCGTTTGCAAACTCTGCCCCAGCCTCGTACGGACGACCAACTGTGGCAAATGGTTGACAGAGAATGGAGAACCATCCCTCAGGACACCATCCGCACTCTTATTGACTCTGTTCCTCGACGTGTTTCTGCGTGCATCGCCGCTCGCGGTGGTCCTACATCCTACTGAGTCGATGCCGTGCGCATTGTGTAACCTGCATATCGGTTTGAAATAAACATCAATTATTCTTCCGTGCCGACTCTGTTTTTTCCCCAACTTTCATCCCTTTCGAACCACTCCTCCTTGGTGTTGCATTTGCTCTGTCAGTCAGTGTATATACACTGTTGTATTGTCGTGTCATTACCATCTATTCATAATTCAGCCGTTAAGTAAGACATGTTGTTAATTATAGGATATTCCAAAAGAGTTGTGACAGAAAAGTAAACATTCAATAAGCTAAGGAAGGGGATGATACATGTTATCCTAGACAATATAGCATTGTTAATGTCTAGGACAAAATAAATTATATTTGTTGTAGTAATAGTCAAATAATTATAAGAGGAAAATGTAATACAGGTACAAAACTTCAATGAATTGCAATAAAGGAATGTTCTCTCTCTAGCTTGAGGCGATCCGGAACTAGGAGATGAGAGCACTCTATTCTATTCTGTTCTATACTATATCTTTGAAGAAGTCGATTTTAAAACCTGCTAAATTTATATCAACCTTATTAAGATGATGGACGGCGTTTCTGAAGATGGAAAACGTCTCTTGTAGAGTGAATCTTGGATTGAAACGGGAATCTGACGTAACTTTTTGGATTAACATGAATAGAATCGAGACATTTCATAAGATAACTTTCCGAAGAATATCTTTTTTTGGTTGTATTTTAGAAAGCATGCGAAAAAACGAAACTAATAATTCAAACCAAAAATACAAAAGCGATAAATGAAGGATAAGGATACGCCTAAGATGGATAAGAGGCCTGCGCGCCCCGGAATAATGAATAGCTCAAATATTTGTTTATAGGAAGGAGAGTTAGGGATTGGAATAATTTGCCAAGGGAGATTTCTGAATTATTTGTAGTTTTTTAAGAAAAGACTAGGTAAACAACAGATAGGAAATCTACCACCTGGAATTAAGATTTAAAAATAAAGGAAGACTGTAGAAGAGTAGTACCTGCTGTTGGTCACTTGCAGAACTTTTTAAAATATCATTAAAATATTTGCGAAATTATTACTCTGTGGAAAACATGCCGAATGACAGCAGAGATTACAGAACATTCAGGCCCTAACCAGCGAAGTATGTTCAGGGCACAAGGTGAATAACAGCGTCATTCTACTGTTTGAATGTGGCAAAAGTGGACGTGTATTTACGTATTCAAACATCATACCGATGCAAAAATATTTGAACGATGCACGATTCGAACCGCCACTGGAGCATTCCGTCGACTGCTAGACGAACGTCTAACCATCTCGATTTCGCTACACTGCTGGAAACATGCTGGTAGTACGACGAGAGCAGAGTACATACGCCATCCGGTTCGGTGTTTAAGACATTAATTATTACATTGTTACCTAGTTTTAGGCACTGATTCTCCTCTTCGTTACACTGGTCACGGCGTGCAACGCCAAGTCCTAATGTAATCCGTCCCCTGAAGTTCGCAAGCAGTGATCACGAGCAAAGGGGCGCAAAGGTGGGTGTTCTTAATCAGTGTTAGCTTCCATGATCAACGATACAGAAGTATTAAAATTCCAATATTTGTTATACTCATGTACTGTACTTGTTAGTAAAATTGGTTTTGTAGTGCGTGAAAATTCTGCTTGTGTCATTAAAACGTAATTTTCTATATAAGGCGTTATAGGTAACTTCAAAATAGAACAATAGGTATATTTCTACAGTGCAGATGTAAGGTCATTTTACGTAATCATCATCTAACTGTTCCGAGCAACCCAACTATTTTTCCGAAATTAATTGAAGGCCTCTCCGCAATAAGGATGTGACCAACAAATTTTTGAAAAGTGAGATTTCGATGGAAATAGGGTGCATCATCACGCCTCTATACTGTGGTGTCATCAGCAGAGCTTTGTCCTCCGTGGTGTAAGGATGGAACATCAGTCAAGATGTTCACAGTGATTGTGTTGGTTCATCAACAGGTATAATAGACCATTACGGAAAGGCTATATACGAATTCACATCTATATTTTAAAATATTTTCTTGATATTTGTATTGTTTTTCTGTTATTTTTATTATTACACTGATATTATTTGATATCATTTTTGTTGTAATGGCATGTACAGGACAAACGTAAAACATACTTGCAGATTATCTTCCATTGTTTCACCTCCAATTCATACATTAATTTTTAAATTTAAAACAATAAATTATTATTTTTAATAGACGAACTCATTGGTACACTTGCATAAGAAATTAGTTCAAGTAGTGTATACCATGAAATAAACCCCAAAATTGATTTTCATTTCTCCTGAAAAATTACTGATTTGTTAGTTACGTCCTTTTTCCTGGGAGGTCTACAATTAGAACACTATCTCATTTTCGGCAAAATGATTAAGTTACAAGGGCTAGGATTTTTATGGAAATACATATATATTTGCCTTTTTATTAGCTACAGTTAAAATATATTTCGTATTTACGAATTAGGGTATTTGAAGTGATTAAAAACATTCTTCATATTATTTTGTTCACATCTCCGGCTTAAATAAGCTGAACGTTCTTACACATTTGACAAAAACTCGCATATGTTCGTATTATTTAAAGGACGTTCCAAGTTCATGTTTTTCTATTTATTCCTTTCAGGAAAGAATTGCAAATTTATTTTACTAGCATCAGTACTACAAATCTCGATTGTTGTATTTCTGTGAAAAGTGGAAATCAAATTTTACTATATGCACATTATTTTCTTTCTTTTTGGCTTTCATCTTGTCACTAATTTTGCTGCGGCTTGTATCAAAAAAGTTAAACTCTTGTTTTTTTAGCTTTCATTTAACCTGTTCTGAGGCTTTCGAGTTTAAGCAATGAATCTTTTACTGTAATCGTTCGATTAATCGATTAGTTTAATACACTTATTCTTATCATTACTTTATCACCGTTTTATAAACAAATTACTCCATATTTTAATCAATAATTTGAAGCAATTTATCCCAGTTTTATATCCATATTTAGTTATTTCATTACGTATGAGGCTATAAATAAACTAGTAGCGACGTAGTCCAGACACTTGCAGGAGATCGGGCATGCGCAAACAGGATATGGGAGCGGTCAGGTGGCGCTGTTGTCGATGTGTAGTGTGCATTTGACCGGCATCCAGTTGCGAGTGTTGATGTGTGGCGTTGAAGTGAAGACCGTCGATTTCACCACTCCAAAGCATGTTTGTCAAAAGGTGATCAGCGTTCGTCATTTGAAATCTAGGTTTCCCGTGGCAAAAATGCATCACAATGTTATCGAGGATTACGTGAAGCCTGTGGCGAGAATTCATTACCGTATAGGACGGCTGAAAGATAAGTCAAGGCGCTTCACCCGAATCGGAATGAGAATGAGAATGCGGATTTGCACCGCGCAATTCGGCCGCCCATTCCTCAAGATTATATTGATACAGTGAGTGATTTCGTTTCAGTAGACCAACGGTGAACTACCCGCGAATTATCCATAGAGCTTGGTCTCAGTCATCAAGCGGTGTGACTCATACAGACGAAATGTCTTAACATGAGGAAAAATTGCGTCCCGTTGTGTTCCACATCACTCACCGACGTACACAAATGGCACCGGTATGCACTGGCTGACATCCACCTGGACAGATACCGCGACGAAGGAAACGCATTTCTGCAGCGTATTGTCGCCATTGATGAGACGTGGGCACGAGCCTACGAGCCTCAGTCTAATGAATGGCGTCGCCCAGGATCGCCATGTCCACAGAAATGTCGACAGGAACCCAGTCGGGTGAAACTTATGATGATTGTATCATACGACTACGAGGGTGTTATTCTTATGCATGATGTGCTTGAGGGAGAAACCGTGAACAGTGGCTACTGCTGCCGATTTCTAGAGCCACATCTGCGTCCGGCTATGCGGAGCAAACGTCCACCTTTATTGCAAGACATTCACCCTATCGTCTTGCAGGACAACGCACGTTGTCAAGCTCTTATTGGAACGGTGACATTGGGAGGTCTTGGAACACCCTCCGTACTCACCAGAAATGAGTACTTGTGACTTCGACCTGCTTCCGACGTTGAAGGAACCCCTCCGAGGCCACCGATTTCCTGACGTGGCATCTGTACTCCGTCGTTGTCATCAATAGAGAACGCCTTGCCAACGGTCCCCTACGGCTTCCCGACATATGGCAGAAAGGGTAGATTTTGCGGGTGACTAAATTGAAGGAATGTAATGCAACTGCACTTGTTATTTCATTAGAATAGAACATCTCTTTATTGCCCACCCTAGTGTACACCATCGGCTTACAGGCAATAAAGACAACAAAACACACAGAAACAGAAAAAAACAAACTTGGAACAAACAATATCTAATCTATGTTTCTTAAAACTACTAACTACCTTCCCTAACGAATTTGGTGGCATCCCCCAGGCGGATCACCAGACCTTGGGCTGTGCCACCCTACACTAATCAAACAATATCTACTATTTACCCTTAAAACTACTTACTCCAAACTCTAACTTGTATGGTGGCGCTGCAGAGGCGGATTTCCGAACCGTAAGCATCACCACCCTACACTATGTTATTTCATTAAATATTGAGTTATGTATTACTTTATGTACAACCCTCGTATAAATCCTTGCCCTGATGATTACAATTACACATTTAGAATATATTAATTGATCATTCGCTCAAATTTCACAGAAATCTGTCTGGACCAACACACGCCGTTCCCTTGTTAGATGAAGATAGCAACACCTGAAAAGCTGTGTACATTTTAATGAACACTGGCTATGAAAGCGTCATTACATTCACAAGGGTTGAAATGTGAGCAAACAGTAGGTGCGGCTCTTTCTTCGTGAGAATATTAAGTGCGAGATGACAAATTGGTGTTATGATCACTAGTAGCTCGCCAGGAGCTGATACAGTTGCTGGAACAATGGGTCATTACATTCAGACAAGTAGCTGATAAGCCATCCAATCTAAAAAGTCACGAATACCAACATTCACGACAGTGCTTTGTCCCCATTACGACACACATTTGTCAGTTCTCATTCATGTCTCGACAGCTGTACACGGAGAGAACGGTATAATGCTGAAGATCTCAGTAGGATATTCACTGGAAAATAGACTTCAATGCACGGCTGCAGTTTAATATGTGTTTACTTCAAAACACTACACCATTGAGGTAAAACCTGTTACTTTCTGATCCACTGTGAGTGTACATTATCAGAGAAAAATTGAATTAGATTTGGGTTCAGGTACTTATACAGTAAAACGTGCTCAATGCACAATGACAAAGGACCATTTTTTTTAATTAGACAAGTTTTCGCATTACAAAAAGCACTGGGTGTTTTTTGCCTTGAAACAGTAATTTTAGATATTATTTAGACCTTACCTGTATCTGCCTACGCATGACGGTCGGCTATCCAGATTAACGTACACAGTACTGTAGTGTACTGATTTGTTAATTATTAATTTTACTGCGCTTTATTAGTACATGTAGAATGATACACGTATATCATTTTGGCATTATCGCAACGCTTTACTATACTATTTCAGAACACTGGATATACGCTCTTTAAACAAATTTCCATAGTAAAATTCTGTACAGCACTTTACAACACTTTCTTCCACAGATCACACAAGAAAACGTGTTTCCTCTTCTTTCTAATAATCTCTTTCTGAATGCAGTCCTGAGCTGCGTACATTAGTTCAAGAAGGGTAGAAGAGTTATGATAGATGTAATGGCAAATTGCTTTACGCCACAAAAGCACTGTGGATGTGTTCGTGGGTTCGGATCTTGTTTTGATCTTTATCTTCTGGCTTGTCTCCTTTTTTTTCCGTCTCCTCCTCTTTCTCGACCTTTCTCACCGCTAAAAGGGCTGTAGCTGATTCGAATGAAGTTCTCTGTCTTACAGGGAGCGTTTCTTGCTTGACACACGTTGGATATTGCCAATGCGTTTTCAAGCACTTCATTATCACTCTCCCCAAACATGTGCGTCAGTTCGTCCAAACAATGACATTGATTGCACCAGCACCAGAAATGCACGAATATTATTGGACGCAGGATTACATCAGTCCCTAATATTTTCCGCATTGTACAAGTAGATTTCAAAGAATACTTTCATTTTTCGTTTCCGTTTCCACGTTGAGGAGATTCCGCATTACACAAAAGTTAGAACATTATAATGCCGTCCGACTCGTTGGCTGAACGGTCAGCGTACTGGCCTTCGGTTCAGAGGGTCCCGGGTTCGATTCCCGGCCGGGTCGGGGATTTTAACCTTAATTGGTTAATTCCAATGGCACGGGGGCTGGTTGTATGTGTTGTCTTCATCATCATTTCATCCTCATCATGACGCGCAGGTCACCTACGGGTATCAAATAGAAAGACCTGCAGCTGGCGAGCCGAACCCGTCCTGGGATATCCCGGCACTAAAAGCCATACGACATTTCATTATAATGCCGTAAGCTTCATTGGAACCGAGAAAATATTTCGTAGTAGGCAAGTTTCCGCTTTATTCGAGTTCTGCTTTGACCACGTTTTACTGTAAAATGAAAACACAGGGAGTTATTTTTTCCAACGTTCACATTCAGAATCTACCAGTTTAGGAGTGGATATCAGGGTATACTTTCTTCTTTTTTCATTTTTCTTCTTGTTCTTGGGTGTTTTTTTTTTTTTTCAGATATCTGGAGTGGGCACATGTGAATTAGTAAAATATGCCCTTCCTGACGCCAACCTTGTGTGAAGGGATGTATTCACTATTGAATATCCCTGTGGTAGCTGGTAGTATGACGCGCTGTGTGGAAAGGAACAGAGTGAGACGAACACAAACACTCAGTCTCCGAGCCTGAGTAATTAATCAAAGACGGCTGAAATTGTCAGCCCGGCTGGCAGTTGAACATGGAACCTTTTCGAATCAAAAGTCACTCTACTGAAAATTCAGTCAGGGAGTTGGACAAGGTAAGCCAGCATATTATTTAAAAAATCAATCAAAGTACTAGGGAGGAGTGGCCGCATGTGTTAAAGGGCAACGGCTATGAAGCCGAACTTTGCATTCTAGAGCCGCATGGCTTCGAACCCCATCGTCGGCTGTCCTAAGAATGGTTTTCTGTGGTATTACATTTTCACTTCCAGGAAAATGCCTGGACAGTTCCTATTCATTTGCCACAGCCGATTCCTTCCAAATCGTCGCCATAAGACCTATCTGTGTCGGTGCGACGTAAAGCGAATTAGCAAAAACGAAAGAAAAAAATCCTTCCAACTCTTTACCCATTTCGTTCACCATCATTCATTTGAACTTCATTAGCTCCTATACTGCAATTGGCGTCACGAAGGACGTCCTTCCTTGAAAACATGCCATATACATTCTTCTCATTTCACTCCCGACCACGTACCAAGAAACAGCACTGTAGAGATACAGTAAAAGAAGAGGAGAGTTATGGGAAGACCTGAACGTGCATTATACCCTCCATTCCGCCATTAGTATGAGCTTCAATTAATAATAATAATAATAATAATAATTATTATTATTATTATTATTATTATTATTATTATTATTATTATTATTATTATTATTATTATTATTATTATAACCGCCTCTGTGGTGCAGTGGTTAACGTGATTAGATGCTACCCTCCAGAGGACCTGAAAAGCGGGTGGACGGGGTGGGGGTGGGGGGTTACCATGGTACCATCCTGGAGGGTAAAAGGATTAAGAAAGAAAAATCAATGTGTAATCCGCCTCTGTGGTGTAGTAGTTAGTATGATTAGGTACCAACCCGGAGGTCTGGATTCGATTCCCGGCTCTGCCACGAAGTTTTTAAAGTGGTACGAGGACTGGAACGCGGTCAGCTCAGCCTCGAGATGTCAGATGACTAAAGAAGTTTTCGATTCCTACCTCAGCCATCCTCGAAGTGGTTTTTCCACTTCTCCAGGAAAATGCTGGGATGGTACCTAACTTAAGGTCATGGCCGTTTCCTTCCCTCTTCCTTGTCTAGCCCTTCCAATCCTCCCATCCCCCACAAGGCCCCTGTTCAGCATAGCATCTGAGGTGCCTGGGCGAGGTACTGGTCCTCCACCCCAGTTGTATCCCTGCGACCTAAAGTCTCAGTCTCCACGACACTGCCCTTGAAGCGGTAGAGTTGGGATCCCTCTTTACGTCCAATGTGAAAAACCAACCCTGGACGGTAAACGGATTAAGAAAGAAGGAAATAATAATAATAATGATAATAATAATAATAATAATAATAATAATAATAATAATAATAATAACTAGATTTTTAGGAAGAAAGTCTTACAAATGGAAGGATTTCAAGGGAGGAAGGAAAAGAAAACAGGCACAAAGTGGACTGAAGACAGGAAAAAGAAACACAGTGAAACAATGAAAGAATACTGGAAGAAAAGGAAAGAACTAAGGAGGAACAATTGAAATTGTAACGTGGTCCTTAGAAGGCCGGAACGCAAGAAGAAGAAGAAGAAGAAGAACTGTATAATTTGCTTTACGTCACACCGACACTGACAGGTCTTATGGCGAAGATGGGATGAGAAAGAAGTGGGAAGGAAGTAGCCGTGACCTCAATAATATTGTTATTTGCCTAATAATAATATTCAGGAATGTTGGGGACAGAACAATTATCACAGTCACCGAGTTAAGGGAATTAACCTTTTAAAATTCCCGCCATTGCCCAGAATCGAACCCAATGTTGTTTGAACCAAAGGCTGCTAAGCTGACTATTCATTCAATGAACCGGGCTGTAGTTTCATGAGGAAGTTTATCTGATTAAAAGAAATAATTTCTAAGTGTTCTTTGTACGAGTTTCGATAGGGGAAAATAGAAGCAGATCAGATGTGGTTTTGGAGACGATTAAACCGAGCAAGCTGGACTAAAGGGAAAAGTAGCATTATAGTTCTGAAATGTTTAAGCGGAAAAGAAAGGTAAAATTGTTTCGCCAGCTAATGAGACACAACAGTTTCATTTGCAACATCATAGTAGGGAAAGTTCTTGGATAAAAGGGCAGAGGTCGTCCAAGATTTGCATGCTTCAAGAACCTCATGATTGAAATGAAGAGAATCTATAAGGAGATGCTGCTGTCAATAGGCCTATACAGAGAAAGTTTGTTGCAGCGACAAGGCATAGCCTTTAGCAAATGACGATGATGGGGGCGATTGATGAGGTCGAACGAAGTCCTAGCGTAATTTTCCATGAGTCCATGGTCAGTAGCAGTCACCGGCCTACTGTGCTGCCCGGACATTATTATTCAGACTGGAGCCTGTATTTTTCCCAAGTTTGTTATCCACTTTAGGTGTGTTATCTGTTTTCCATCGCGGGTACTTTTTAAGATATGTCATCGAATTCCCACGTTCTCATGGCAGCTCTTCTTTCTTGCATATGAAATGTTATTGTACGATTACAATAATATATTGCATAGACTTCTACACTATTTCTGTATTATTTAATACAATTTGCTTTACATCGCAGCGACAGATAGGTCTTATGGTGACGGTGGGATGTGGTTTTGGAGACGATTAAACCGAACAAGCTGGACTGAAAGAAAAAGTAACATTATCGTTCTGAGGTAAGTTTAATCGGAAATTAAGGTATATGGCCACTTCTTTCCCACTCCTAGCACTTTCCTATCCCATCGTCGCCTTAAGACGTATCAGCATCGGTGCGACGTAATGCAAGTTATAAAAATTAAAGTATAGCCCCAGAATTTGCCTGTTGTAAAAATGGGAAACCACGGAAAATGATCTGCCGACAGTGGGGTCCGAACCCAATATCTCCCGAATGCAAGCTTCCACCTGCTCGTCCCTAACTGCACGACCAATTCGCTCGGTGCTACTTTATATATAGGTATAGCCTATACTCTCCTTTTTTAAAAAATTTAGTCCAGATTCTTGGTTGTCCGACTCCTTCGCTAAATTTCAGCGTTGAGGCCTCCGGGTCAGAGGCCCGGGTTCGATTTCCAGCAGGTTTGATGATATTAATTTAGTCTGGTTCGCAGACTGGGTATTTGTGCTTGTTCCAACACTCTATTCTCTATATTCAGACACCACACCACACTGCCAACCACCACAGAAGCACGCAGTGGTGATTACATCCCTCCATATGAGGTTGGTGTGAAGAAGGGCAACCGGTCGAAAAACAGGGCCAAGTCCAAATGTGCGACACGGTATGCACTCGCGACTCCACAGGTGCGGTTGAAGTGAAAGGAGAAGAAAAAGAATAAATCCGTATCCTTGGCCGATTGGTCAGCGCACTAGCCTTCAGTTCAGAATGATCTGGGTTCGATTCCCGGCAGGGTTGATGATTTTAATACCGTATGGTTTATGCCTCTGGTTCGGGAACCGGGTGTTTTTCTTTATCTCTTCATATCTACACACTACATGACACTATCAGCCACCGCATTTGTGAATCCACCCCTCCACACTCACATAGGGTTAGCGTTAGGCACCTGCCTGTAAAACTGAGCTAAATCCACAAACGTGCCGACCCTAAGACATTTGTAATAAAGCCAGAAAGAAGAAGAAATACTCTTTTAACTTGTAGGTTCTTTTAAGGCTTTCTAGCCCAACGGTATTATTGGTCTACGATTCCTCGTCGGGAAGTCTCGAAATTTGAAATGGAACTTCTAGAGAGGTACATGGCAGGTGTGTTGCTCCTTAGAGGATAGGTGCTCAAGCACCGAGCTAACTACTCTATCCCACTAACAGAGAAACTGTTCGAGTAGCACCCGGCCGATAATCAATTAAGAGATTAGAACTTCCCTACATGTCTGCTTTTGTTAGCCTACACAGACTGTCTACAGCATGATACAATGAATAATTTCTGAACCGGAATCTGGCAGTTTCATCGGTTTTTTCTTTTCTAGTAAAAGACTATATCAGTAGCATGCTTGTACGTTTAATACGAATTTATAGATTGTTATAGCGAAATCGACTTTTTATACAATTTGCACCGACACAGATCGTTCTGGTATCTGGTTTTAAAATGAGAAACGACGGGAAAACATCTTCAGCGCTGTCGATAGTGGGGTTCGAATCGAAGTCGATTTCAGTGACACCTCGTCAATATCATCAGGTTTTCTGTGGTTACCTACCAACTTATACCTTATAAGTAAAGTGTTTTTCAAACTTCCTTAATACGTCAACCCTCGATAGCTATATAACGTTATTTTAAACCCCATTTTGATCAAGATTTCTAGCATTCTGAAATTCAACTGACGAAATAAATACCGGCGAAGCTGAAGATCGTATTGATGACAGTGACGATAATTTTCAGTTATCTTAATTGCCGCGAAATACAGACTGTGCTCTTCTGAATCCTTGCGAATGTGGAACGTGCGCAATAAGAGATAATGGTTTAACTACATCGGGGGCAGTAATGGACAGTGATAGTGACAGTGACCAAGAAGAGAAGGAAGAATGAAAGTCTATCCCAACAGTAAATTATATATTAGAGGCGATCCGAGTTGTGTACATCTACGAAGCTAGGGGAAGGTGCAATGAAATCCTGACGCAAATTTTGAATTTGTAATGTGTATACACAAGAACCTCGTTTATCGGCTCTCATCAATCGGGATCTCCGGTTTATCCTGATCGAAAATAATAAAAATGTATTTTTACTTGTACGCTACAGTATTTCTTTTACGGGGTCGACTCTTCTTGAATGTCTTTTCCGCCAAGGATAATTAAGGACAGGAACTGGAAGTAATTGAGCCAGTCTATCAAAGGTACCGTCCTGGCGTTCGCCTGGAATTGAGAATGGAAAACCGTGTATAGTCATTCCCAGGACGGCCGAGGTGGGATTCGAACCCACGCTCTTCTGAATACAACGTACTACTAATTCAGTGATGGTTGAATTTGGAAATGAAACCGGCGCTCCATCAGAAGGAACAATGATTCGTGGAGAGGCAACAATACAGCTGGACAAACTGATGGCCTGTTTAGAATCCTAGACTGAAACCACACTGACAGAACTGTTATTAGTCAAAAAAGTTCGTGATCGTGCTGCGCGCAAACGCTATATAAATTTAAAAGTGTAACAAACTGACACATATTTTAGTGCATAAAACAGAGTCATAAATGTACGAAAAGTGTTCTTATACCTTTTTCGTACAACTTGAAAAATGATATTACTGCACAACCTATGTTAATAGATTATAAAAATGTACTGTATTTGTTTTTAATTTTTCCGGATTGTCCGGATTTTCGATAATCCGGATCAGTTCCCGTCCCACTTAATCCGGATAAACAAGGTTCTTATGTACTTCAATTTTACACTTTAATGGCAGACTTGTCCGCCTCTGTGGTGTAGTGGTTAGTGTGATTAGATGCCCCTCCCCCGAAGGCCCGGGTTCGATTCCCGGCTCTGCCACGAAATTTGAAAAGTGGTATGAGGGCTGGAACGGGGTCCACTCAGCCTCGGGAGGTGAACTGAGTAAATATGGGTTCGAATCCTACCTCAGCCATCCTCGGAGTGGTTTTACGTGGTTTCCCACTTCTCCTCCAGGCAAATGCCGGGATGGTACCTAACTTAAGGCCACGGCCGCTTCCCTCTTCCTTGTCTGTCCCTTCCTATCTTCCTATCGCCCCCCACACGGCCCCTGTTCAGCATAGCAGATGAGACCGCCTGGGCGAGATACTGGTCATCCTCCTCAGTTGTATTCCCCGACCCAGAGTCTGAAGCTCCAAGACACTGCCCTTGAGGTGGTAGAGGTGGGATCCCACGCTGAATCCGAGGGAAAAACCAACCCTGGATGGTAAACAGATTAAGAAGAAGAAGAAGAATGTCAGATTTAAAAATAAATATGTACAAATCAAAATAAGACTAATTAAGTTTCGTTCTATATTTTTGCGCCACACTCAACTGATAGCATAAATCTCAAATCCTGGGTTGATTAAGAAATACCGTCGTTACTAGCAAGAAATATGTATACGTATTTACTGGCTGTAAATAGGAGTCCATGGTGTTGCATTCCGCTGCTTGCGCCGTCTTTTGTTTCTTTCTTGAGGTCCAGGGCTGGCACCGATGAATGGGAGTGCTATGTCTGCGAGTTTTGTTATCTTTGGCCATATGTCTTGCATTCCGCTGCTCGCGCCGTCGTTTTTTTTTTGTTTTTTTTTTCCTTGAGGTCCAGGGCTGGCACCAACGAGCTCTCTTTCTAGCGAATGGGAGTGCGGGTATTTTGTTGAAAAATAGCATGATCCCTGGACCAATAAATCGTTTAATGTATCAGTGAATGCACATGAAGTGACAACCCACCAAATTACATCGAATGAGAAAAATCAATAAAACGACACCAAAGAACTTCATTGAGCAAAGACATCACAGACGACAGTGTTGGACAAACAAAACACTTACGGAAGCGCTGCAACGTAGCAGAAATAGTTGTTGTAAGGCAGTAAAGTATGTATTCTCTAAAATAAAATATTTCGTATTATTTCTGAATTAACCTGGGATTTGAGACTTTATTTGAGTAAAAGCAATTACTAATCTTCCATTTGTGACAAATATTACAGTGATATTTTGTGGATCACCATCATTCACGTAACCACACTGTACAATTCATTTCCTCTATAGTCTTTAACTTCTGATGATGTGTCTTACACTCCCACCAAGACTCAAAGTTTGATATATATGGCCCTCGTATTCCAATAATTTCGAGACCCCTGTTGTACGTCACCATTGTTCCGCGTTGCCGAGCTTATTTTCAACAAATAATTGTAATACTACCATTCATTCTATGCAAAAATGATTATCATTACAATTAAATTTAAGACGAGTACCAATGAGTAGTTGGCAAATTCATAAACTGCTACGAGAACAAATCTTCCGTACTTGGACGCTACACTTTTTAAGAGGAAAAGGCGTTCAAATTTATGCCGATCACCCTAAAGCAAACTTCTGGACAAGTAACCGAAAAGGGCTCTCAAACTCTAAATGGGCAAACGCGCTCAAAATGTCGTGCAACATATCGATGGTTCGAGTAGTTCCTGGTAGATGTCCTGGCACAATCCGTTGCAGTCATCCAGACTGCGGCGAGAATGACACTCTTAGTCATGTGTTAGGATACTGTGGCAAATGAGAATTGTTCAGGAACTCCTGCCATCACAGACTGAGAGCAACCTTAGCCTCTGTACTGAGAGATTTTGAAGTGGAGATTTTATGAGAGATTTTGAAGTGGAGATTTTATGAAGAGGTACAGTGTATCTCTTTCAAGGCGTTCAACAGAAGAGCAGATAATGTTGCCATCCACAAGCAGACTCGAACAGCTGTTATTCTTGATCCACCCATACGGTTCAAGAGAGACATCCCAGGCCAAGGAAGTTGACCAGGAAAAGAAGAGCATTTATGAACCATGCATCTCATATCAGAGTGAGACACAACATTCGTCCAGAAAACTGCTCCGTCGTGGGTCTGCTATTTGGAAGCAGAGGCAGAGTACCTCAGCATTTGTATGTGGGAAATCTTGAAAAAGCTTGGAATCCAAGACACAACTTTGGAAAATAATATAGTGGACATTTTAAAAGCTTCGGTGACAATTATACTACTCCTAAACGATAAGTCGCTTAGTATTTTTATATTTTCAGTTATCATCCCTTAAATTGTAAACATTCAGGATCCTTATGGCCATTCACGGTTTGTGAACTGATGTATTTTTTAAATACTACTCTGTTCTAATCCAAATGTAGCCTCCGTGCCTCAGGCGGCAGCGCGCCTGCCTCTCACCGTGGTTGAAATCCCGGTCACTCCATGTGAGATTTGTGCTGGACAAAGCGGAAGCGGGACAGGTTTTTCTCCGGGTACTCCGGTTTTCCCTGTCATCTTTCATTTCAGCAACACTCTCCACTGTCACTTCATTTCATCTATCCGTCATTAATCATTGCCCCACAGGAGTGCGACAGGCCTCGGCAGCCGGCACAATTCCTATTCTCGCCGCAAGTTGGGGACTTCATTCATCCCATCCCTGACCCGGTCACTGACTGGAAAACCGGTTCTATGTTTTCATTTTCTAACCCAAATAGTTCCCTTGTAGTGAAAGTGAAAGCTTTTACCTTCCACCATTCCAAAGGCCTTCATGAGCTTTATAAAGGTGAGTGTCTATTGGACTCATTTCGGACAGTGTACTGGTTTGGGTACGATTGAAGGAAATCCATAATTGAACCTGCTACCAGCACATTATTTGAGAGTAATGTAACATTTCTAGCCCTGTAGTACCTAGGTCTGCTTGGTTTATTGTGATGTAAGTGAAGGATGAATGGCGTTATGTACAACAACCCACGTGCAAGATTGTTGGATAACGTTTGAGGGAACAGTGGGGAGCTTCAACAGCTTACAGTAGCTATCTTTGTGTGACGTAATCCGATAACTTCATTGGTGACATACGTTTTGTTATTAGGTGGAGTTGTGTTACAAGATTTCTTTGTATTTCTTCAAAGTCAGAGCTTCAACTGAATTTAAGCTCTAGGTAGGCGGTGTCCGACACCCACTGGCCCGCCTCAACGACACATGCATCTTATTCCACCTAGAGTCAACTTATCGCCCTTCTGTCTATTGAGATGTCGTAAACAGATGCTGGCTTTGGTTAACGTAGAAAAATTGCACCGCTTGTAAAGAAATTCCAATTCATACAGCAAGTAATTTATAATCTGAATGTAAAGAAAAACTCCAAGCAATAACGTGAATGTTGAAAATCATTGATCTTGGCGGTAGGAATGACTGTATACATCAGAGATGCCAAACTTCAAAGGTGGTTGTCCGTAGTGCCATGGGTTTCTGTAGATAAGAAAAAGTTGTGTTAAGCTAAAAGAAACGTGTGAAAAATATTCAGTGCGTGTAATATTACCATCACTTTTTGTCGTAAAAATAGACGAGAGCATCTTGCACTGCACTTAGACACATCCATACTCTTGATGTTTTCGCACATTTGTTATTTCGCATAACGTGGACACTTATCACGTTCTCCATGATTAATTGTAATTGAAAAATCACATTTGCATGTTTCACATAACACGTGTTTCGGTTAAATTTTCTATGGTAATAGGCAGAAATTCCTCGCAGAATAGGTATGAGTTGGACTGCATTCCGAAAACTAAGATTCATCCTCACCAACAGGGATGTTCCAATTAACCTGAAGA